>NC_090438.1:377601208-378274065 GCF_031143425.1 Pleurodeles waltl
AAAACGCATTGTCATAGAGGCACACTGCACACCACTACAGGAAAACACATACTGGTAGCAACACGTAACAACAGCACACAACCAATACAAACAAGAACACTGCCAAACAACCTGTCTCAGCACAGGCCACGTCCACCCACCACACCAAGTACATCACAGATGCATCACAACACACACACCACTACCACACAGTGCCATACAACACCAACACAACACATCACAACAGGTTATTAGCACAACTCACTCACCCACACAACACATGCTGCTACACAAACACCTCACATACACAGAAGACACACATCAAATCGCACATGTACAACACAAACATGTGGAAGGAAAGCTAGGACAAGTTTGTAACCATCTACACCAACGGTGAAGTGGTACAGATATATTAAATTATGTAAGTAGATGTGAAAAAAACTGGCACACTGGGCAATGTCTCTCGGCCCAAATTGACTCCTGACTGCAAAGTGACCTCCACATGGCAGGGGCATCAATGGGGCAAGCAGGCACGTCAGGGGTGATGGGGCAATATGGGTGCTTGGGTTTTGGAGGAGGGTCCTTTGGTTTGGGTTTGGAGGGTGGGGTTTACTCTTTCACTTCGACTTAGAGGGGGGGCCTTGGTTTGGGTTTGGGTGGGATCTCCCTAGCTTATTTGGGGGTCGAAGTCTAAGGTGTGGTAGGTGCATGGGCAGTACCAGGGGGGCCATGGGAGGACTGGGAGGTGGAAGGACTGGGTCTGGGGAGGGTAGCAGGGTGCTTGGGGGAAACAGGGACTGGGTCAGTGGGAGGGATTTGGGCAAACTCATTCAGAAATCTTTTTTTTTAACACAAGGGCAGTCATGGGAAAAAGGTTTGGGAGTTGAGGGACAGGAAGTGCTTGAGAGGTGTGTACATGTATGTGCAGTGGGTGCTGCTGTGTAGGTGGATGCCATGTGTGTGCTGGGTGTCTTTTGGGTGTGTGTGTGTGCGGACGTTTAGGTGTACTGGGAGGAGGGGGAAGGAGATGCAGGGAAATGCCAGGGTGGATGTGTGAGTGTCTGTTGGGGTAGTGTCTGCAGGCAAGGTGCATGTACTGCATGTGCGGATGTTCATAGTCCTGGTGAGTGTGCATGTGGTGTATGGGGTGGATGTATGTGTGTCAGCTTTTGTGGTGATGGTGGGCATGAAGGGACTGGTGGCTGGATCTGGGAGTGTTGGTGTGGTGATAGCAGGTTTGAGTGGTGTAGTGCCTGTGAGGGAAGAGGTGGTGGGGGTGTCTTTGTAGGGAGTGGATGTTGTTGTGTCTGCATGTGTCTGTTGTCTGTGAGCATGGCGGTGGTGTGACTTGTTGTGCTGGTAAGGGGGCGGCAGAGATGGATGTTGCTGGGCTGGTCCCAGATAGGTCTGCCACCACCAGCGAGCGCCCATCAGAGGAGGAATCCAAAGAGTATGTAATCGATCCGATCTCCCCCATGGCACTCCCCTTTCCCTCTGTCCCACTTGTTCCCTCGGCTCCGCTGGTCTCAGCCTTCTGGGTCCCGTAGGCTGCAGCTTCCTCACTCACCGGTGCCCCTTCTCCTTTGCCTGATGATGCTGATGCACACAAAGTCAGAGGACAAGAGGGAGGGAGGATTAGAGATCACATTGAGTAACAACCCCAAAATCTGCTGTTATGCAATGCCTTTGAACTGACATGCACAGCTAGCTGAAATCATAGGACAAACTGAAGCCATGCGGTGAAAACCTAGTGATGTGGAAACATTTGGCCCACTTTGACTTGATGAAGGGTCATATAGTGCACAGTACTTGCCACACTACCATGGTAATTTACATAGACATCCCCTGTACTCCTTACCCATATGATTCCTGCATGGCAAAGTGCCATGCCTACAAATGCATTAACAATGTGTACAGCAATGTCTTGGCCTCCTGCAGCCATCTACACCTATGGGATGAGGCAGCTGATTGAGAACTCACCAATTTACTCTGTCATAGTGGTAGACTATTACTGATGGCAATGCCCTGACACCTCAGGAATGCTGATGCTGGTGGAAAGATATGGTCACTCAAAAGATGTGTAATGTGTCCAGACAAACTCAAACATGGGAGTAAGTTCCCTCATGAGTCACTGTCTTCATGGCATTGGCAGACATAATCAAGAGAGAAATCCTGCCAGGGTGACTCATACCCATAGCCAATGTGCAAGTAACAATTATCTACACCACATTTAACACTAGTAGGATACCCAAACCCATACATGCCTACCATTAGTGAGTTGTGAGTGTGTACTTACCCTCTTGCGGCTTCTGTGCTGCTCTCAAGCGCCAATCCACCTCAGAGTAGGCCACCGCCAAAATGCAGGCCATTAGGGGGTCAGTGTCCGACGGGCACTCCTCCCTCATTGGGAGGACGTCCCTAGCTGGGCCTCAGCAGTCTTACGGGCCCAGCGTCTCAGGTCTTCCCACTGCTTTCTGTAGCGGGTGCTCTGCCGAGCATGGACCCCCAGGGTCCCCACTTGCTTGGTGATGGCACACCAAATCCCCTTCTCCTGATGGGCGCTGACCTGCATGGGTGAAACAGACAGAAGGAGAAAGTCATGTAGAGTGGCTTCACAGCAGCAGCAGTGGACTTCACACATCAGACACATCTCATGACCATACTAACGTGTCTTTATGGCACAAACGCACCAACTCCATTGCCATCTGCATGCATCCACTCCGTGTGCATCATCCGAACGCCTTTCAAACACACACACATCACTATCAGACAGGACAGGAACATTTGACTCATCTGCTGCTCTTGTGCCCCATACAGGGGTAGGACCCCGCCAACTAGCTTCTCCAGCTCCTCCTGGGTGAAGGCAGGGGCCCTCTGTCCTGCAGGACGTGGCATAGTGGCTTCCACAGACAGAACACAGCAGCACACGCAGTGGAGGTCTGGCTTGCCTGAGTGTCAGGAGTCAAGTGAGCTATGTAACAACAAATAGCGGTCACGTCCGCTGCGTACATGACCATGACTGCCGGCGGTGATCGTCCTTGGCCCCAGTCTACCATAAGCAACAATGTTAGCCAATGTTGAGTTACACGGCGGTTGAGACAGCCTACTTCCATGATGACTAACGCCAGTGGAATTAGGTCACTTCCATCTGTCCTGTGCTTGCAGGACAGGCGGCTGCCATTTTATATGCATGTGGTGTATTGCAGGTGAAAGATAAGTGTGTCATGTACACTTTTAGTGAGATGTGCACAGATGACCTATGTTCACACATCAAAACATGGTACACACATTTGATATACATGGATAGTGTTGGTGGATGACCAGATAGCTATGACACGACATGTGCTGTCACTTGTTGGCTCATGGACGGGGTAAACACATCTATATGTTCAAATTTCACATGCATCTCATTACCTGTGGGAATAGGGTGTTGTTAAATGGAAGTGTCATATGTATTGATTCTGCCAAACTGTCTGTCTGGGCCTGGAACTGTCATCAACGATGGCATACAGGGTCACTGAATATGGTTAAATGGATTCAGTGTACTTCAGCGGTATGTCCACCCTACTCTTGTGTGCTACGTGTATTGTGTTTGGTGGCTTGTGAACTGATGACATCAACTTGGGGCTATTCCTCTCTCCCATTCCTAGATTCCATGCAATGGTGAGAATGAGGCATGCACCTGTGTACCGGACTCTTGTCGATCTTGCTACTCTGGGAGAAAGACACATCATACAGACCTAGGGGGTCATTCTGACCCCGGCGGTCATGGACCGCCGGGGCCAGGGTTGGTGGGAGCACCGCCAACAAGCTGGCGGTGGCCCGCAGGGCATTCTGACCGCGGCGGTTCAGCCGCGGTCAGAAAGGGAAAACCGGCGGTCTCCCGCCGGTTTTCCGCTGCCCTGTAGAATCCTCCATGGCGGCGCAGCTCGCTGCGCCGCCATGGGGATTCTGACACCCCATACCGCCATCCTGTTCCTGGCGGCTCTGCCGCCAGGAACAGGATGGCGGTATGGGGTGTCGTGGGGCCCCTGGGGGCCCCTGCAGTGCCCATGCCAATGGCATGGGCACTGCAGGGGCCCCTGTAAGAGGGCCCCACTTTGTATTTCAGTGTCTCCTTTGCAGACACTGAAATACGCGACGGGTGCCACTGCACCCGTCGCACCTTCCCACTCCGCCGGCTCAATTCTGAGCCGGCGTCCTAGTGGGAAGGCCGTTTTGCACTGGGCTGGCGGGCGGCCTTTTGGCGGTCGCCCGCCAGCCCAGTGCAAAACCCAAAGTACCCTCAGCGGTCTTGTGACCGCGGAGCGGTATTTTGGAGGGGGGAACTCTGGCGGGCGGCCTCCGCCGAGAATCACCCCCCTAGTGTCTTAAACATCAGACCAACATGGAACTGTGTCCCCGGTAGGAGCCAGATGTCATGTCTGCCATACGTAATCCCTATGCCATACCTCTAGCAGTGCAGATGTCAGTTCTACACTTCCTTGCCTCAGGCTCATTCCAGATCACAGTGGGCTTGGTAGCAGGGATGTCACAGCCCATATTCAGTCATTTGTTGAAGGATGTATTGTGTGCTTTACTTAAACATCTGGACAGCTACATCAGGTTCCCCCAAAGTGCAGATTTGCCCACTGTCAAAGCTGACTTTGGCACATATCCCTCATGTGATTGGGGCCATAGATGGCACCCACACTGCTTTGGTACCTCCCAGGGCCAATGAACAAGTGTACAGGAATAGGAAAAACTTTTACTTCAGAAAGTCCAGACGGTAATTCTCGCTGACCAGTATATCTCCCAAGAGATAACCACATTCCTGGTTCTGTACATGATTCCTACATTCTGAGGAACAGCAATGTCCCACACATGATGGCACAACTACAGAGAGCGAGGGCCTGACTCATTGGTATGTCTCCATTTGTATGTGTTCATCTGTTATCTCACCTCTCTTCATATTCGGGCCTCTGTCACTACCAGTATTGTGATGTGTCCAAACATTGTGCACAGAGGTGACTCTGGCTATCCTAAACAGCTGTGGCTGCTGACACCAGTGAGATACTCTATCACAGATGGGGAAGATGAGGCCCATGACAGGACGAGGCGTGCCATCAAGAGGACCTTTGGGCTACTGAAGGCCAGAGGTGCCCTGCTCTACAGACCACTAAAGGTCTGCCAGATAGGTGTTGCCTGCTGCATGCTACACAATCTAGCCCCGAGATGTCACATCCCATTACTGGATGTTGAGGAGGCGACAGCTGGACCAGTGGCTGATGATGGTGACATAGACAGTGATGAGGAGGCAGATGATGAGGATGCAGCTGACACTAGAACAGGATTGATCCAACAATACTTCCTATGACATACAGGTATGTGTTTATTATGTTGTATATGTACTTTCCTGCTGTCTACCTTGTGACATTGCTTCTCCTGATGTGTGCCATCAGTGGAGGTGCTAAGTGCAGCTATCCTCCTATGTGGGTTTGGGGGACAACATGTTGGCCATCAGGAGAGGAGTTACTGTTCTGATGTCAGGGCTATTTTTACTATGCTGTAGTCTAGCATCACATCTACAATGACTTGGGCATGTAGTATGTTCCCTATACTGCTATGTCAACTGCAATTGGACTGCCACACATATTGTGGTTATCCGTATTGCTGCCTCTCCTCACTGTACACAATGGACGTTTATGGATCATAACTTTTGCTGACAGTGAGAATTGCCTTTTGTGGAGTAGTGTCAGCTGTTAGGGATGTACTATTGGGAATGCATGTTTGGAACATGTGGGTCTGCCATGGTAATATGTGTTAGCATTCCACTTGCCTGTTCACACTAGGGAGCTCGACAGTGTACTGCATTTGTGTTGGTTCTGCATCATTAACTCCTATCAAGATGGTTGTCCTGTCTTGGTCTCTTTGCAGGTCTTATGGGTGGTCCTACTCTGGCTCCTGGCTTGACTGGTGGCTCCCTTGACACAAGATTTCAGAGTATGTCTATTCTACTATCATACTCCCTGCACATGGCACCACCTTCTATCCATCTTCCAGACTTTTAATAGTCAACGTGTTAACTATAATGACATTTTTCAGTAATCTTACTTAGCTGTGCTCAATGCTGTTTATTGTGATACACAAGTGCAATGGGTGATGAGTGGGGTAGTGGTGGAAGAAATCATCAGAGTAGTGGGCCCAGCTGTAGGTAGTTCAGGTCCAGTATCCAAGGGCCATGGGAAAATTGGAGACATGACATCTGGACAGTCAACAGTGTGTCTCAGTGGCACACAAGGGAGAATGTTCAGGAACGGGTTACGTCCTGGCAGTGGTTTTGGTCTTGGCATCAGGTACTGCAGGATGTCTGAATGGATGGCCTTGTTTGCTTAGGGGTTCCTCAGGACCCGATGGGTCCACTGGCAAGGCCTCCATTCCACTAGCTTGGACAGAAGTGGATGGCTCAGTTGGTATGTGGCTAGTGGAAGGGGCCTGCTGTTGGGTAGAGGACGCACGCAGAATGGTAGTGAGCTCCTTTAGCACCCCTGCCTCTGGTTCTCCAGCAAGGTTGAGACGATCTGGCCCATCTTGTCCTGGGATTGCTGGATTCTCCCAGGACTTTGGAGATGTCTTCCTGGCCAGTTGTTTCCCTTGTGGGCCCCATCCTTTGGCCCACAGGTGCCTTTCAACTACCCCTGGCTCCGGGTGCCTGTGCCCCTGGCACAATGTGCCCACTCCCAGATATACCAGGGCCTTCATCTTCTTGGGTGTCAGGGGTTGACTCTGGTCCCTGTACTGTGGGGCACACTGCTGATTGATCAGTCCTTGGAACACAGGTTTGGGGACAAGGGGTTGGCTGTGCTGTTGTTGGCACTTTGGTGGGGGACTCAGATGTGGTCAGGGTGGGGCTGGTGGGGGTAGGATGACCTGTTGTCCCAGATGGGCCAGGTAAGTTGTCATAGTCCAGGCATCCACTGGAGCCTTCATCCTGGGGTGGGGTTCCTGTCTCTGGCATCCTCTGCAGGGTGGCAATGACAGGGGTACCTGTGGCTGGGGAGGGGGAGAGTTACATTGTGAAGGTGAACTTCTTTGTTTGACAGTCTAGTGCATACAGTGGCTTGACTGCTTCTCAGTGATGGCAATGGCAGATGCAGCACTGCAAATATTGACTGTGGGACATAAATTGTGACATTGGTTCCATGTTCCATTGAGGGTTATGAATAGTGGATAGCATTGCTGTCATTGCCATGTAGTAGTACGCAGTCGACACATCCAGTTGGTGTAGCTGGTGCAATGGTTTTACGTGCAGGTGTTCCACTGTGTAGTGGTTATTGCAACTTTTCATGTGTAGGTAGTAATGCAGTGTGCGAGTTGTGGTGCTTGGTATGTGAGTGCTATCCATCCACAGGTAGGGACTCTGTGGGGATAGTGGCAGTGGGGTGGTGTAGCATGCAGGGTAGGGGCATCAGGTGATGGGGTAGAGGGGCAGAAGTGTGAGATTGGGTGAATTGGGGAGTGATAGGGTGGTGGGGAAGCATGCTGTACAGGAGTCGTTGATGTCAGGGGGGTGTTGTTGACTTACCAGCCCACTGGTTTTTCCAGTCAGTCCCTCTGAATGCATGATGTCCAAGACCTTCTCCTCCCACAATGTGAACTCTGGGGGAGATGGTGGGGGACCACCGTCAGTCTTGTTGATGGCAATCTGGTGTTGAGAGGCCATGGAACACACTTTCCCCCCAGGGTTGTTCCACCTCTTCCTGATGTCCTCCATTGTTACCATGTCAACTATCCTCCGACATAACTCAATTTTCTAGGCTATGGATGTTTGCTGGATGTGTGCTCCCAAAAGTTGTGGCTCTACTCTGACGATTTCATCTACCATGACCCTCAACTCTTCGTCTGTGAATTGTGGGTGCTTTTGAGGGGATTTGGTGGTTGTCTTGTGGTTTGGGGAGGAGGGGGTCTTGTGTGCAAGGGTGGGGTGTTTGGGGCTTGATGGGGTGTAGGGGTGCTTAGTTTTGCGTGCTGGTGTGTTGTGGTATTTGTTTGCAGTTGTGATGTGTGTATGGTGTTGATGGTGCAGTTGTGTGATGTGTGCTGCATGTGTGGTATATATGTGCCTATGAAGTTTAAGTGGTAGGTGATGGATTTGTGGTTCCTCGCTGTCTGTCTGTGGTTGTAGTTGCAAAGGATTGTGGGTTGTGTGTGGGTGTGCATTATAGTGGTGGGAGTGTGTAGTGTGGGAATGTTAGTCAGATGTGGGGTGTTCATACTGTCCAACGTGCAATGACCGCTGTACTGATTTGTGGCTCATATTAAGGTGGGTGGTTGTTGTCGGCGTAGCGGGGCTGGTGGTGGGACCGCCTCTCTCTGACTCATAATACAGCAGTCAGGATACCACCACCACTGGTGGTGTTTTGGCGCCCGTGATCACGGCAGTCTTCCGAAAAGACCGCCAAACTCGTAATGAGGGCCTGAGTCTGCTCCTAGGGGGCAGGAGCTTTGAAAAGGGCAGAATTTGACCACTGATGTGGGCAGGGAAACAGATTAAGAGATTGATCCTGCCCAGAGGAAGCAGCATAAATAACTGTTCCCTCTGGGCGGAAGCCATGTTTCTCCCACAGAAGCAGACAACCGGCTAGGGCCCTGGAGAACCTGTGGCCTCCTCCTGCCACCCCCAATGAGTGTTCTCACCCAAGGCACCCACCCTTATTAAAGTCTTGCCCAGCAGAATGGGGACCCAGGGGGCAAAAAAAAGCTCAGGAAGGTGGGCCGGGGGCGACTCCCCTTTAAATAAAACAGGATCCCGAGGGATGGTGTTCCCAGGCCTTTTTAAGGCTCGGGAAGTGGGGCTGTGCCTCTTCCCTTTTGATGTACATTTCAGCCCCTGAGGTGAGCTCTCTAGGGCCTCCAGCCCCTTTCCTCTTTAAAAAAAAGAAGTTCCTAGAGATTGGGGTTCCCAAGTGCCTAAAGAGGCTTAGGGAGGGGGGCCATGAGGCCCCGCTCCCCTTTAAAATACAAATGCCCTGGGGGGTGGTTCCTCACAACCATAATAGGCTTGGGGTGGGGAGTTGAGTGCCTACCTCCCCTTTCAATATATATACATACATATGTATGTATAAATCTATATATATATATATATATATATATACACACATACATATATATATATAAATATATATATATATATAGACATATATATACTCACATATATACAAACACACACACACACATATATTATGAGTTATAGTTACTTGAGATAATCATAACTATAACTACTGAATTTCTATGGTTTTGTGCAAGTAAATTGTGTACCTAACTATAACAACCCTGTAATCTTTGTTTTTTTAAGAGTATATGTATATATATATATATACACACATATATATACAGCCCTAGGGGATCGGGTCCCCAGGACCTAAAGAGGCTCGGGGCTCATGCAGTCTCCTCCCCTTCAAAATATATATAGCCATAAGGCATGGGGTCCCCAGGGCTATAATAGGCTTAGGGAGGGGGCCTTGTGGCCCCCCTCAAAATTTAAAAAAAGAGACTCTGGAGGATGGGGTCCCTAGGACCTAATAAAGCTCAGGCAGGGGGTGCGCAGCCCAATCCCCTTTTTTTGTATTTGGCCCCAGATGTGGCCCCTGGTACTCGATTGGCACCCTTAAGTACACACAGCAAAGGTTGTGTGCAGAATCGGGTTGGCTGCCTGCTAGGGATTTGGCAGCAGAGCCTGGGGCCACAGACTGTGCACAGCAGGGAGTTGTCTTTATGTATGGTAATAAAATATTACTTTATGTCAAAAAAATCCAAGATTTTTTTTTCTGTTTTCTTTTTATTGATTGTTTGCCAGTTCATTCAAACATATACATAAGTAGAGTACAAAACAGACGGGGCTAGTTACATTGAAAAAAAGAAAAAAAAAGCAGATTGAGTCCGGGCAGGGTCATAGTCAAATCAGGTTATTTCAGAAGTTCATGAAAAACATAGCAGCAAGTAAGCAGCGGGAAAAGGAGAGCGGATCATAGTGTGTTCCTTGCAAAACTGAATTAATAAATTCATAACCCAGATAGCTCTATAATTAAAAAGAGAACACACCCTTCTCCCGGGCTAGGCCGCTGTTCTTCTACTAACCACCTAGCCAATGGTTCCCAGATTGCTTCGCCCAGACGGCGGGTTCTTGGGCCCTAAGTTTATATAAACATGGCTCCATAGTATATACTGCCTAAAAACCTATACCACCACATAGAGAAGGTAGGGGGCTCATGCTTTACCCACTCAGAAGCGATACATAAAGGCGTGACTGCCATTGAAATAAATATCAGCTGAGCATGGTCCTTAGCTGCGGGTTGGGCGTCACTATCATCAACCAAACCTAGTAGCAGCATATGGGGGACTATCTGCAATGGTTACTCAAGTATAACGCTCAGAAATTCTGCGATGGACTGCAGGAGGAGTTCCTTTTTAGGGCAGGTGAAAAAAATATGTACAATATCGGCTAATTTAGCACCACACCGTTTACATCTACCCTCTACATCCCGTCCTCACTTAGCCAGGTTTACAGGCATGTAATATAGATCAAAGATAGTCTTTAAATACTGACTTTTCAGACTGGCAGTGCATAGGACCTTGTCACAAAGAGCCAGCAAGTCCTGTAATATCACCTGGGTCTTGCCAAGTCTAACCGCCCATTTGGTATTCTGATTTTTGTAAGTCATCCACCTGCATTGAGATTAAGATATCATATATATGTCCAATCCTCTGTCTCAGCCTTATCGACTCAATAAGTGGGCACATAGCCATATCTTTCCACACCTTAAGGTTCCTAAATAAAAAATAATGAATTCGTAAATATTTGAAAAAGTCTCCTTTCGATAAATCATAACATTTTGGGAAATTTAAGGAAGAAGGAATTTGAGCAAAATAAAATAGATCCCCTATCATAGTCAGGCCTCTCTGTCTCCATATATTCATAACGAGCCTTGAAAGATACCAGGCAGCACGTTTGATGTGGAGGTAGGTGTATAATAACTAACCTTCTCAAGTGCTAGTCTCTGCTTAACCTGGCTCCACACCTTATAGGCGGCCTTCAAAACCTTAAAGCGCATTTTCTTGTAGTAACTAGGCTCTAGCATCTTCAACAAATTTGCTCTTGATTCTTCGCTCATAGCCATTTCGTATATGGTTGGAGCCTCTGCCGAGCTTAGCCCTGCCATGTCCCCAGTTAACACTATAGCCATATGTTGCAACAGACAGGCTCAATAGTGCAAAGCAAGGTTCGGGATTACCCAGCGCCTTCGGCACCTAGGTAGCATCATATACTTCCATGCCCTCCTTGGTTTTTTTTAGCCACACACAAAGCTGAGATATAGTGACTCCAGCTTCCTAAGCCAGTCTTTCCTAGTCTCTAAGGGGATGGCCCGAAACAGATACAGTACCTTTGGCAATACCACCATCTTAATCACATTGCTCCTGCCCATAAGAGAGAGATGCAAACAGTCTATTCTTTCCAATTCCTGCCTCACTTTCCTCAATATGGGAGCCAAGGTGATTTCTACCAGCTGATCCATTACAGCAGTGATTCTTATCCCCAAATATACAGCCTCCCGAGTGACCCACTGATCCCCTGAACCCGCCATAGCTGTGCAAATAATCTGAGTCTTAAGAGTGTTTAATTTATATCCTGAATATTCACCGACCTTCTTGGCAAAGGATTCAATTTCAGTTATGGCCATCATCGGATCAGTGGAGACTACTGCCACATCGTCGCCATATGCAAAAACCTTATATTTGCATAGGCTGTAAAATTATGGGATTGATATCATGAGTCTGTTCAATTTTAGAAATAAAATTATCAATGTACAGAGCAAAGGTGAACAAGGACACCCCTGCCTCATTCCCCAAGCAACATGTGTCTGCTCTGACTCCGTTCTGGCAATGCGTAAATTGGCTGTTGGATTCTTATATAGGGGGTCATTACAACCCTGGCGGTACAGGACCGCCAGGGCTGAAATGACGGAAGCACCGCCAACAGGCTGGCGGTGCTCCCCTGGTCATTACGACCGCAGCGAAAGTGCCGCGGTCGCACCGCCGGGGCCGGCGGTTTCTCACCACAATGGCCCCGGCGGTAGTAATCCGCCAGGTCAGCGCTGCCCAGGGGATTACGAGTCCCCTACCGCCAGGAAAAGGCGGGCGGTACGGGGGTTGCGGGCCCCTGGGGGCCCCTGCAATGCCCATGCCACTGGCATGGGCAGTGCAGGGGCCCCCTGACAGGGCCCCATACGGCTTTTCACTGTCTGCTCTGCAGACAGTGAAAAGCGCGACGGGTGCAACTGCACCCGTCGTATGGCCGCAACACCGCCGGCTCCATTTGGAGCCGGCTCCCATGTTGCGGCCCACATCC
Organism: Pleurodeles waltl; assembly: GCF_031143425.1. Taxonomy (NCBI): domain Eukaryota; kingdom Metazoa; phylum Chordata; class Amphibia; order Caudata; family Salamandridae; genus Pleurodeles; species Pleurodeles waltl. The sequence goes on from NC_090438.1 coordinate 377,613,573, forward strand.
CCGCTGGGCCGGCGGGCGGAAACTCTGTTTCCGCCTGCCGGCCCAGCAGGGATGTTATTATGGCCACTGCGGCAATGCGGCCGCACGGCGGTTACAACTTGGCGGGCGGCAAATGAGGGCCATAATGTCCTAATGGCCCCTATATATCCGTCCCCAAAGCCCTTATGCTTCATCACTGACCAAAAGAGTGGCCATGCAACCCAATCAAACACCTTCTGTGCGTCCAATAAAATTAGGCCCAGGGGGATTTCATGGACTGCTGCTACGTCAAATAATGTGATCACCCCCCTGATATGATCAATTGTTAATCTACCTGGTATAAATCCATGCTGTCTATGTGATACTACAGAGGAAATGATACTACCCAGTCTAGATGCAAGGACCCTTACATATATTTTCCCATCGGCGTTCAATAGGGATATAGGTCTATAAGACCCGGGCAACATGGGTGATTTATCTATCTTCCTGAATATAACCATATTTTTGAGCCCCAGGAAGCCGGGGCAACACCCTGTTAAGCCTTGGGAAATACTTGAAGCATATCCTGTTGTAGTTCAGGAAAGTACTTTTTATAAAACTGCAGCAGTACCATATCGGGACCTGCTGCTCACCCCCCCCCCCACCAAAGAGCCTACTGCTGCAGTATTTCATCAGATTTGATAGGCAAATCCAACAGCACCTGGTCTTCCTCGCTTACCCTAGCCTTGTTCCCTGAAGATACTCTGCTAAACCCACCATTGAAGAGCTCACCTCTTTTGAATAAAGATCTTGATCTTGAAAAAATCCTGACAATTCCTTTTAGCTCTTCTATGATGTGGCCAGTAGGATCTTTAATTGCAGTTATCAGCCCCCTCACCTCTTTTTGCCTGATCTGCATTGCAAGTAGCCTTCCAGTGGAGTCTCCATATTCATAACTTTATGCCCTATATACCTGATACTTCTTTATGATTACCATTTTGAAGCTTTGATTAGTTTTTGCCTTGCATTTGGCTGTTTTCGCCCGTGGCATGCTCGTTCAATCATTACCAGGCTAACTATTCCTCAGCCAGGGCCAGCTTGCGTAAAAATATGCCTGTGCTCTATCTGCTTCTTCTTCTACACATGCAAACCGAGACTTACGTTCTCACCCCCGCCACATAACTTCCAGAGAAGTGGTGCCTCTATTAATCGCCAGAAACTCCCTCAACCAAGAGCGCATGTGCTCAACATATGCCTGTTCTATCAACAATTTCCTATCAAATGTAAAGACTCAATGGGGCCTGCACAGTCTGGCAACCATGATTTCCAGTACCAAAGGATTATGATCCGATAAAACTAGGGAAAATCTTTCTATGTTGGTTCCCGTAGCTCCGGCGAGGGACATGAAGAAATAATCCAACCAGAGCAACTTGTTATGTAGTGCAGAGTAGTAAGTGAATCCCAGGTCAGGGGCCTTTTGTCTAGCCCATATATCCACCAGCGCCTCATCAGAAACCAGTCAACTCAGAGCTCTAATCGATCCTGGCTTTAGCCCCACATTGATCTGGTCTCCGAAAAGTTGGTCATTAACTCCCAGGTTAACACCGAAGTCCCCACATATGACCAGTGCCAGGGGCCATTGAGACAGCAGGCCATTCAATGTATCCCTAACTGCAGGTTCATCTACATTCCACCCATAAATAGTGCAAAGAGCGAACCGAGCAGACCCCATTCTGCATTCCACAATAGCCCATCCACCCAGCTTGTCTACAAATGAGTGCCCAGGTGTACAAAGAGAGCTTCTGGCAAAGATTGATACTCCTCTATAAGTGATCCCCTGCTCTGAACAAGCTAACAATGAAAAGCCCAGGTTCTTAAGAACCTGACTCTTCCCCCGAGGAATGTGAGTTTCCTGAATACATACTATATCTGAGTGCATGGCGTTAAACCCTAATCTGGTACGTTGCCTCTTCTCCCTAACATTAAGACCACAAATGTTGATGGTACAGATACAGAGCTTATCTCCCATCGTCATGTATCTTGCAAAATAACTTCATTATAGCATACTCCTCTAAGTAAGATTTTGACTTACAACCATCATCGATTACTTCCCTCTCCTCTTTTTTGCCTGACCTTGTCATTCCAGAAGGCCTTGACCCTAACCCTGGCCTGAACAAATAGGTTTCTGAACTGGCTTTTTTGCCCCTTCGCCCCCCCCCCCAACACTGAGGGTCCCCACACCGCCCCCTGTGTCCTGCTTCACCCCTCCCCAGCTTCACCCCCAATGCCCAATCCCTCATCCCCACTCTCTAATCCAAATCTGAGGCCATATGGATAGTGAGGACCCATTCATGATGGGATGCAGGCTCCTGAAACAAGCTCGAAAACACCCTTTGGGTTCCTTTGACCGTTGAAACCGTAACCTTCCTCGTGGAGACTAAGTGAATTCCCTGCCCCTGCCCCTCTCCCCCGCTAAGGAACCCTCTATTATAAATTCAATTAAAATTTAACATCTTGAAGCCACCCTCAGTCCAATTTTAGACTCTCCAAGAATTATTTGGCCTTGATTTCAGAAATAAAGAAATGCGAACGATCTTTTGCTATAACTTTCGGTTTAGCTGGAATAAGTAAAAATGCTTGAGTGCCCTTCTCCTGACAGGCTGGGATCAACTGGTACAGTCACCACCTCTTCTCAACAGTTACTTGACAGAAATCTGGTCTGATGGAGAATTCCTGCCCCTTGGTAGATCTCTTCCTATCTGGTCGAGCCAGGTAATACAGAGATTGTTGCAGCAAAAAGTTACCCACATAAATAAGTATGGCTCTAGGTTTATCTGATCCTTGGCCTGCTCTGGGCCTCCTTACAAAGGTGAATCTGTGTGCTGTTTGAATTTAATTTTCCCAGAACCATTGTGAGAGTTCAGGAAAGGCCTCCTTAAACAGATCCACCACAAACTGCTGAGTATCCGACCCCTCGACCCCTTCCACCACACCCAGAACGCGAAGATTGTTGCATCTTAATCTATTCTCGTACTCTTCCAGTTTCCATTGTGTGTCTTCTACTTGTGCTCTTAATGAGACAGAAACTTTCTTTGGGGCTGTTAGACCATCTTCTACCTTAGAAATATGTGTTTCTGCCTCACCAATCCGCCCCACAAATCCAGCGCAACATTTAGCAACCAGTCGAAAGGCTAACTACATTTTAGCGGCAAGCAGCTTTTCTTCACGCTCTCAGTTCTGGTTTTATCTCTATGCGCCATAATACTTTGATAGATTGCCGCTAATAAGACACCCTCTGAGGTTTCACCATCCAGCACACTCTCTGGTTTACTACCCGAGTCAGTGGGCCCCAGGGCAGTGCTTCTAGCATAATCCCAGAGCAAGTCTTTCCCCATAGGGCTCCCTTACCAGTGGGACCACCCTCCCAGCTTTTCTTCTTCGTGACTGTATCAGTGCTGACTGGCCTCAGGTTAGAGCGTTAGACCCTGGGGTGTGCTGACCATCTTCATTACTGGATTGCACTGAGTCTGACATTTCATCTCTCCCGACCAGCTTGACAAGTCTAAGAGAGAAAATAACTTTTCCCCATGTTCTATTTCTGCCTGCTCTAATTCCAGGGTTGGTTGAGCGTTGGTCAAGGGGGTTGTTTATCTTGATTACCCCAGATCGGGTAAATAGGTGTTCCGTTTATTGCAGCATTTGGAAGGCCCTGAGAAGCATCCTTATTTTCCCCCCTTCCAGAATTCTTTCGCATTTCTACTGCCCCATCTGTTCGCTCCAGCATGTCAATTACCTGCACATACTCTCTGTGGGAAAGTGGCAATATCTGTCCTGCTTCCATTCCCCCCGAGGCCCGCCCTACATCATCTAGCAAAGAGTCCTGCAACACATTTACACTGACCTCATCAGCATTACTGGCAGCTGAATCCATTTCTGGTCGTCGGGGGGCCTGGTGAGGAATCTTCTCATGCTTCTCACTAACGCCAGTGGGATAAATGCCCTTCCTGCTTTCTGAAGTGGTAGTGGAGTGACACGTTCCAGCATTTTCCAACGTAGCAAGCCTGTGAGCCTTAGCTCCTCTTGCAAGCTTGGTAGGCATTGCGTACCACCGACGATCAGTGTGCTGACTTCAGTTCCTTATAACCAGTGGGCACCCCTTAGACACAGCGCATAGAGGAAGGACCCAGGAGCCACAGTAAATTTCTGAGTTGATCTTTCCAACAGTCGCTTATCCACCGCAACGTAAAATAATGCAAAAAACACCATGTGTGATCCACCATTAATCCGATGTGCCTCGGGGGGGGGGAATGATGGTCCATACCGTACCTCTACAGACTCGAGGTTGCTCAGGAGACCGAGATCACATGGCTGCCATCTTGCCCACCTTTTGGATGCCCATAGTCCTAGAAATTCACTGAAAAAAACAAAGGTTGAAGTAATATTATAGTTAGGTGTGATAAAAAAGATCTGTTTTGGTTAAAAAAAATTAGATACTGTAAAAAAAGGTATTGTTATAGTTAGATGAATATGTCAGTGACAACATTAACGTTTTGAACTAAAAAAACACAGAAATTCACCAGTTATAGCTAGCAGAGCTAACTATAACTATAACTTCCACCCCCATGCATTGCGTATGACCTCACATTTTACATCACTCCTGACATGTTCTATGACATCATTATGACATCACTGATGATATCTCAAATTACATCATTATTGACATCACTAATGACCTCATCCAAGCTTCTTTTGCACATATTGCTCTATAAGCTAGTATGGAACTAGAGGCTTAAAGGTAAGTACAAAATAGCTTGGAATAATAGGCAGAATTGCTAATGCTATCCCAGGTCTAACTCCCTTAGTTGCAGCAAGCGTGTGTTATGTGCAACATTCAACCCTATACGATACACTTCACAGGAAGCCTCGTTCACATTAACAAGCAACCACAAATATATGGGAAACCCTTATTGCACATGTGTTCAATCTGCATACACGTGTTCAGAGAAAGCCAAGTACCTCAAGATACTCACCATCTCTTCCAAAATTAATATCACATTGCGGACAGCCTTTATCTGTGTCAAACGTCTCACAGTCACCGAACCCATATTGAGAAATGAAGTTCATATGAGAAGACAAGACACCAACACACTGAAAAACAGCTAATCGATTTAGTACAATAATATACACTATCTTACAATTCAATACAGTATTCATAATATTTCATACGATTACATACAATTTCATTTTCAAATTCATGAATAACAGGTATCCATGAATGACCTACTTAAACCTGACCTTACTAAACATTATTCAACTATGAATTGGGACCACATTTTATTAAGCCTTACAATCCCTCCGCATCGAGTAGCATATAATAGCGCTTTTGCTGTTACTAGCTTCATTTTCCCAATCCACTCTCCAATAGAGGGTATTCATTTTGATTTCCTTCTTTGCAACAACAACGCACTGAACACCAGCTTTGAAATACAAAGCAGCTTTGGGTACCTGGAAGTTGATTTTAAAGTGGGATCATAGCCCAATAATACCAGCAAGCACTAGGTACTAACTCTACTGGCCAAGCTCCCGCTAGATACTGAAAGCTTTCCAAAAGTCTCCGATAGCTGCACTATGCCAGATTAGATGGGTCCAATTTGCTAATTCGATTTCTTCGCATCTAAAATGATGACCCGGAAACATTAGATTAATCCCACAAAGAAATTGCAGAGTTTGATAGATCAGCCACTTCGCGTAAAACTGCATTTTATGCCAATTGGTCTCTCTAAGCAAAATGAAATTCAATTTATTAACTCTACCCAACACTTCCCTTGTCAGTACCAGCCCTTTATGTTTTCCCCCTTTAAATACAGCTTTTTGAGAGGAGTCAATTCCTCTACTTGATGAGAGACTTTTATTTCAGCCACCCAGTCTCTTCGGGGCTAAGGTCTCAATTAAATTAGTGGCCACATTTTTGATGCTCTATAATAGACTTATGTTGTTTGCCTTTATTTTTAAAATTAAAATATTATAGGAGCCCTGCAGCCGATAATTCTCCCCTATCTGTTTTACCATCAGGTCACGTTTTCCACCTATCCCCTGTAATAAAATCTGTCACCTTGGGGAAACCCACTGCCCAACGATGTAGATACAGTGCTTTGACTGATCCTCTCCCTTAAACCCCAAATTAAACCCCAAACTAAATCAGGCAAGTGTGTGGCAACGTTAATATAAGGAATCAAACAATACAAGTAATTCTACTTTTAAAATCTCTCTATATATATATATTAATATAACAAACCTTCTTGGGGGATTTAGGGGGTTATTACAACTTTGGAGGAGGTGTTAATCCGTCCCAAAAGTGACGGTAAAGTAACGGATATACCACCAGCCGTATTACGAGTCCATTATATCCTATGGAACTCGTAATACGGCTGGTGGTATATCCGTCACATTTGGGACGGATTAACACCTCCTCCAAAGTTGTAATAACCCCCTTAGTCAATTTTAAAACATTGATTATACTATATTAAAATAAAATCAAATTCATCAATCATTCTTAAAAATTCTAGATGATTCAAATATTAAACATATATTGTGAAAAATAGGCATAATAGTGTTCTCGAAAATCTGAAACAGTTACGCCACCTTCCGCAACATATCTAGACAAAGGGGGTCATTCTGACCCCCGCGGGCGGCGGAAGCCGCCCGCTTGGCGGGAACCGCCAGAAGACCGTACCGCGGTCAAAAGACCGCGGCGGTCATTCTGACTTTCCCGCTGGGCTGGCGGGCGACCGCCAAAAGGCTGCCCGCCCGCCCAGCGGGAAAGCCCCAGCAACGAGGAAGCCGGCTCCGAATGGAGCCGGCGGAGTTGCTGGTGTGCGACGGGTGCAGTTGCACCCGTCGCGATTTTCAGTGTCTGCCAAGCAGACACTGAAAATCTTAATGGGGCCCTGTTAGGGGGCCCCTGCAGTGCCCATGCCAGTGGCATGGGCACTGCAGGGGCCCCCAGGGGCCCCACGACACCCGTTGCCGCCATCCTGTTTCTGGCGGTGAAAACCACCAGAAACAGGATGGCGGGAAGGGGGTCGGAATCCCCATGGCGGAGCTGCTTGCAGCGCCGCCGTGGAGGATTACCTGGGGCAGCGGGAAACCGGCGGGAAACCGCCGGTTTCCCTTTTCTGACCGCGGCTTTACCGTTGCGGTCAGAATGGCCCCAGAAGCACCGCCAGCCTCCGCCAGGGTCAGAATGACCCCCAAAGTGCTAAGTGCTAACCTAGCACTTTTATTCTCCCAGAATAAAAGATGAAAAAACTAGATTCAGCATCTTTACAAAGGCAACATTCAACAGAATACAAGGTATGGCAGAAAAGAGAAAGTTAAACAGGGGTAGAATTGCCTTTTTATCAATGCTACCTTCCCCAAAAGAGTAGGGGAGAACAATTTCCATTGCTCACACAGCGCTTTAAATTGTAATCACACTCGTCAAACGTTTAACTCAAATAAATCTCCAACTTTGCATGTATTTCTATTTCCTAAATAGTGCCTAGATCGGTTATGAATGCAGCCACGAAGCTCTGGAAGCAAACTGTCAGCCCCTCTGTTAGAAAGAATGACTTCAGTTTTCATTTTGTTGATTCTATAACCTCCTAAACCTTGACACATTGTGAGCATCTCGAAAACTCTTTCCTGTGTAATCTTCCTAGTATCTGATAATAGCATTATGTTGTCCACATGAAGTTTTATCCTCTCCATCTGCAGGATAGGAGGTTAAATCTCAGCTTGATTTGTATTTCGATTGCCAGGGGTTTGATCACCATTGGGAACAGCCCTGTCTGGGTCCTCATTGCACCTGTACCATTCCTGCTTCTGACACATTAATAATTATGTTTGCCTCTGTGTGTACTCATACATTTTCTGAATCAATCTCCTGGTCTGAGGATGCAGCTGACACTAGAACAGGATTGATCCAACAATACTTCCTATGACATACAGGTATGTGTTTATTATGTTGTATATGTACTTTCCTGCTGTCTACCTTGTGACATTGCTTCTCCTGATGTGTGCCATCAGTGGAGGTGCTAAGTGCAGCTATCCTCCTATGTGGGTTTGGGGGTCAACATGTTGGCCATCAGGAGAGGAGTTACTGTTCTGATGTCAGGGCTATTTTTACTATGCTGTAGTCTAGCATCACATCTACAATGACTTGGGCATGTAGTATGTTCCCGATACTGCTATGTCAACTGCAATTGGACTGCCACACATATTGTGGTTATCAGTATTGCTGCCTCTCCTCACTGTACACAATGGACGTTTATGGATCATAACTTTTGCTGACAGTGAGAATTGCCTTTTGTGGAGTAGTGTCAGCTGTTAGGGATGTACTATTGGGAATGCATGTCTGGAACATGTGGGTCTGCCATGGTAATATGTGTTAGCATTCCACTTGCCTGTTCACACTAGGGAGCTCGACAGTGTACTGCATTTGTGTTGGTTCTGCATCATTAACTCCTATCAAGATGGTTGTCCTGTCTTGGTCTCTTTGCAGGTCTTATGGGTGGTCCTACTCTGGCTCCTGGCTTGACTGGTGGCTCCCTTGACACAAGATTTCAGAGTACGTCTATTCTACTATCATACTCCCTGCACATGGCACCACCTTCTATCCATCTTCCAGACTTTTAATAGTCAACGTGTTAACTATAATGGCATTTTTCAGTAATCTTACTTAGCTGTGCTCAATGCTGTTTATTGTGATACACAAGTGCAATGGGTGATGAGTGGGGTAGTGGTGGAAGAAATCATCAGAGTAGTGGGCCCAGCTGTAGGTAGTTCAGGTCCAGTATCCAAGGGCCATGGGAAAATTGGAGACATGACATCTGGACAGTCAACAGTGTGTCTCAGTGGCACACAAGGGAGAATGTTCAGGAACGGGTTACGTCCTGGCAGTGGTTTTGGTCTTGGCATCAGGTACTGCAGGATGTCTGAATGGATGGCCTTGTTTGCTTAGGGGTTCCTCAGGACCCGATGGGTCCACTGGCAAGGCCTCCATTCCACTAGCTTGGACAGAAGTGGATGGCTCAGTTGGTATGTGGCTAGTGGAAGGGGCCTGCTGTTGGGTAGAGGACGCACGCAGAATGGTAGTGAGCTCCTTTAGCACCCCTGCCTCTGGTTCTCCAGCAAGGTTGAGACGATCTGGCCCATCTTGTCCTGGGATTGCTGGATTCTCCCAGGACTTTGGAGATGTCTTCCTGGCCAGTTGTTTCCCTTGTGGGCCCCATCCTTTGGCCCACAGGTGCCTTTCAACTACCCCTGGCTCCGGGTGCCTGTGCCCCTGGCACAATGTGCCCACTCCCAGATATACCAGGGCCTTCATCTTCTTGGGTGTCAGGGGTTGACTCTGGTCCCTGTACTGTGGGGCACACTGCTGATTGATCAGTCCTTGGAACACAGGTTTGGGGACAAGGGGTTGGCTGTGCTGTTGTTGGCACTTTGGTGGGGGACTCAGATGTGGTCAGGGTGGGGCTGGTGGGGGTAGGATGACCTGTTGTCCCAGATGGGCCAGGTAAGTTGTCATAGTCCAGGCATCCACTGGAGCCTTCATCCTGGGGTGGGGTTCCTGTCTCTGGCATCCTCTGCAGGGTGGCAATGACAGGGGTACCTGTGGCTGGGGAGGGGGAGAGTTACATTGTGAAGGTGAACTTCTTTGTTTGACAGTCTAGTGCATACAGTGGCTTGACTGCTTCTCAGTGATGGCAATGGCAGATGCAGCACTGCAAATATTGACTGTGGGACATAAATTGTGACATTGGTTCCGTGTTCCATTGAGGGTTATGAATAGTGGATAGCATTGCTGTCATTGCCATGTAGTAGTACGCAGTCGACACATCCAGTTGGTGTAGCTGGTGCAATGGTTTTACGTGCAGGTGTTCCACTGTGTAGTGGTTATTGCAACTTTTCATGTGTAGGTAGTAATGCAGTGTGCGAGTTGTGGTGCTTGGTATGTGAGTGCTATCCATCCACAGGTAGGGACTCTGTGGGGATAGTGGCAGTGGGGTGGTGTAGCATGCAGGGTAGGGGCATCAGGTGATGGGGTAGAGGGGCAGAAGTGTGAGATTGGGTGAATTGGGGAGTGATAGGGTGGTGGGGAAGCATGCTGTACAGGAGTCGTTGATGTCAGGGGGGTGTTGTTGACTTACCAGCCCACTGGTTTTTCCAGTCAGTCCCTCTGAATGCATGATGTCCAAGACCTTCTCCTCCCACAATGTGAACTCTGGGGGAGATGGTGGGGGACCACCGTCAGTCTTGTTGATGGCAATCTGGTGTTGAGAGGCCATGGAACACACTTTCCCCCTAGGGTCGTTCCACCTCTTCCTGATGTCCTCCATTGTTACCCTGTCAACTATCCTCCGACATAACTCAATTTTCTAGGCTATGGATGTTTGCTGGATGTGTGCTCCCAAAAGTTGTGGCTCTACTCTGACGATTTCATCTACCATGACCCTCAACTCTTCGTCTGTGAATTGTGGGTGCTTTTGAGGGGATTTGGTGGTTGTCTTGTGGTTTGGGGAGGAGGGGGTCTCGTGTGCAAGGGTGGGGTGTTTGGGGCTTGATGGGGAGTAGGGGTGCTTAGTTTTGCGTGCTGGTGTGTTGTGGTATTTGTTTGCAGTTGTGATGTGTGTATGGTGTTGATGGTGCAGTTGTGTGATGTGTGCTGCATGTGTGGTATATATGTGCCTATGAAGTTTAAGTGGTAGGTGATGGATTTGTGGTTCCTCGCTGTCTGTCTGTGGTTGTAGTTGCAAAGGATTGTGGGTTGTGTGTGGGTGTGCATTATAGTGGTGGGAGTGTGTAGTGTGGGAATGTTAGTCAGATGTGGGGTGTTCATACTGTCCAACGTGCAATGACCGCTGTACTGATTTGTGGCTCATATTAAGGTGGGTGGTTGTTGTCGGCGTAGCGGGGCTGGTGGTGGGACCGCCTCTCTCTGACTCATAATACAGCAGTCAGGATACCACCACCACTGGTGGTGTTTTGGCGCCCGTGATCACGGCAGTCTTCTGAAAAGACCGCCAAACTCGTAATGAGGGCCTGAGTCTGCTCCTAGGGGGCAGGAGCTTTGAAAAGGGCAGAATTTGACCACTGATGTGGGCAGGGAAACAGATTAAGAGATTGATCCTGCCCAGAGGAAGCAGCATAAATAACTGTTCCCTCTGGGCGGAAGCCATGTTTCTCCCACAGAAGCAGACAACCGGCTAGGGCCCTGGAGAACCTGTGGCCTCCTCCTGCCACCCCCAATGAGTGTTCTCACCCAAGGCACCCACCCTTATTAAAGTCTTGCCCAGCAGAATGGGGACCCAGGGGGCAAAAAAAAGCTCAGGAAGGTGGGCCGGGGGCGACTCCCCTTTAAATAAAACAGGATCCCGAGGGATGGTGTTCCCAGGCCTTTTTAAGGCTCGGGAAGTGGGGCTGTGCCTCTTCCCTTTTGATGTACATTTCAGCCCCTGAGGTGAGCTCTCTAGGGCCTCCAGCCCCTTTCCTCTTTAAAAAAAAGAAGGTCCTAGAGATTGGGGTTCCCAAGTGCCTAAAGAGGCTTAGGGAGGGGGGCCATGAGGCCCCGCTCCCCTTTAAAATACAAATGCCCTGGGGGGTGGTTCCTCACAACCATAATAGGCTTGGGGTGGGGAGTTGAGTGCCTACCTCCCCTTTCAATATATATACATACATATGTATGTATAAATCTATATATATATATATATATATATATATATATATATTCACACATACATATATATATATAAATATATATATATATATAGACATATATATACTCACATATATACAAACACACACACACACATATATTATGAGTTATAGTTACTTGAGATAATCATAACTATAACTACTGAATTTCTATGGTTTTGTGCAAGTAAATTGTGTACCTAACTATAACAACCCTGTAATCTTTGTTTTTTTAAGAGTATATGTATATATATATATACACACATATATATACAGCCCTAGGGGATCGGGTCCCCAGGACCTAAAGAGGCTCGGGGCTCATGCAGTCTCCTCCCCTTCAAAATATATATAGCCATAAGGCATGGGGTCCCCAGGGCTATAATAGGCTTAGGGAGGGGGCCTTGTGGCCCCCCTCAAAATTTAAAAAAAGAGACTCTGGAGGATGGGGTCCCTAGGACCTAATAAAGCTCAGGCAGGGGGTGCGCAGCCCAATCCCCTTTTTTTTGTATTTGGCCCCAGATGTGGCCCCTGGTACTCGATTGGCACCCTTAAGTACACACAGCAAAGGTTGTGTGCAGAATCGGGCTGGCTGCCTGCTAGGGATTTGGCAGCAGAGCCTGGGGCCACAGACTGTGCACAGCAGGGAGTTGTCTTTATGTATGGTAATAAAATATTACTTTATGTTAAAAAAATCCAAGATTTTTTTTTCTGTTTTCTTTTTATTGATTGTTTGCCAGTTCATTCAAACATATACATAAGTAGAGTACAAAACAGACGGGGCTAGTTACATTGAAAAAAAGAAAAAAAAAGCAGATTGAGTCCGGGCAGGGTCATAGTCAAATCAGGTTATTTCAGAAGTTCATGAAAAACATAGCAGCAAGTAAGCAGCGGGAAAAGGAGAGCGGATCATAGTGTGTTCCTTGCAAAACTGAATTAATAAATTCATAACCCAGATAGCTCTATAATTAAAAAGAGAACACACCCTTCTCCCGGGCTAGGCCGCTGTTCTTCTACTAACCACCTAGCCAATGGTTCCCAGATTGCTTCGCCCAGACGGCGGGTTCTTGGGCCCTAAGTTTATATAAACATGGCTCCATAGTATATACTGCCTAAAAACCTATACCACCACATAGAGAAGGTAGGGGGCTCATGCTTTACCCACTCAGAAGCGATACATAAAGGCGTGACTGCCATTGAAATAAATATCAGCTGAGCATGGTCCTTAGCTGCGGGTTGGGCGTCACTATCATCAACCAAACCTAGTAGCAGCATATGGGGGACTATCTGCAATGGTTACTCAAGTATAACGCTCAGAAATTCTGCGATGGACTGCAGGAGGAGTTCCTTTTTAGGGCAGGTGAAAAAAATATGTACAATATCGGCTAATTTAGCACCACACCGTTTACATCTACCCTCTACATCCCGTCCTCACTTAGCCAGGTTTACAGGCATGTAATATAGATCAAAGATAGTCTTTAAATACTGACTTTTCAGACTGGCAGTGCATAGGACCTTGTCACAAAGAGCCAGCAAGTCCTGTAATATCACCTGGGTCTTGCCAAGTCTAACCGCCCATTTGGTATTCTGATTTTTGTAAGTCATCCACCTGCATTGAGATTAAGATATCATATATATGTCCAATCCTCTGTCTCAGCCTTATCGACTCAATAAGTGGGCACATAGCCATATCTTTCCACACCTTAAGGTTCCTAAATAAAAAATAATGAATTCGTAAATATTTGAAAAAGTCTCCTTTCGATAAATCATAACATTTTGGGAAATTTAAGGAAGAAGGAATCTGAGCAAAATAAAATAGATCCCCTATCATAGTCAGGCCTCTCTGTCTCCATATATTCATAACGAGCCTTGAAAGATACCAGGCAGCACGTTTGATGTGGAGGTAGGTGTATAATAACTAACCTTCTCAAGTGCTAGTCTCTGCTTAACCTGGCTCCACACCTTATAGGCGGCCTTCAAAACCTTAAAGCGCATTTTCTTGTAGTAACTAGGCTCTAGCATCTTCAACAAATTTGCTCTTGATTCTTCGCTCATAGCCATTTCGTATATGGTTGGAGCCTCTGCCGAGCTTAGCCCTGCCATGTCCCCAGTTAACACTATAGCCATATGTTGCAACAGACAGGCTCAATAGTGCAAAGCAAGGTTCGGGATTACCCAGCGCCTTCGGCACCTAGGTAGCATCATATACTTCCATGCCCTCCTTGTTTTTTTTTAGCCACACACAAAGCTGAGATATAGTGACTCCAGCTTCCTAAGCCAGTCTTTCCTAGTCTCTAAGGGGATGGCCCGAAACAGATACAGTACCTTTGGCAATACCACCATCTTAATCACATTGCTCCTGCCCATAAGAGAGAGATGCAAACAGTCTATTCTTTCCAATTCCTGCCTCACTTTCCTCAATATGGGAGCCAAGGTGATTTCTACCAGCTGATCCATTACAGCAGTGATTCTTATCCCCAAATATACAGCCTCCCGAGTGACCCACTGATCCCCTGAACCGCCATAGCTGTGCAAATAATCTGAGTCTTAAGAGTGTTTAATTTATATCCTGAATATTCACCGACCTTCTTGGCAAAGGATTCAATTTCAGTTATGGCCATCATCGGATCAGTGGAGACTACTGCCACATCGTCGCCATATGCAAAAACCTTATATTTGCATAGGCTGTAAAATTATGGGATTGATATCATGAGTCTGTTCAATTTTAGAAATAAAATGATCAATGTACAGAGCAAAGGTGAACAAGGACACCCCTGCCTCATTCCCCAAGCAACATGTGTCTGCTCTGACTCCGTTCTGGCAATGCGTAAATTGGCTGTTGGATTCTTATATAGGGGGTCATTACAACCCTGGCGGTACAGGACCGCCAGGGCTGAAATGACGGAAGCACCGCCAACAGGCTGGCGGTGCTCCCCTGGTCATTACGACCGCAACAAAAGTGCTGCGGTCGCACCGCCGGGGCCGGCGGTTTCTCACCACAATGGCCCCGGCGGTAGTAATCCGCCAGGGCAGCGCTGCCCAGGGGATTACGAGTCCCCTACCGCCAGGAAAAGGCGGGCGGTACGGGGAGTTGCGGGCCCCTGGGGGCCCCTGCACTGCCCATGCCACTGGCATGGGCAGTGCAGGGGCCCCCTGACAGGGCCCCATACGGCTTTTCACTGTCTGCTCTGCAGACAGTGAAAAGCGCGACGGGTGCAACTGCACCCGTCGCATGGCCGCAACACCGCCGGCTCCATTTGGAGCCGGCTCCCATGTTGCGGCCCACATCCCCGCTGGGCCGGCGGGCGGAAACTCTGTTTCCGCCTGCCGGCCCAGCAGGGATGTTATAATGGCCACTGCGGCAATGCAGCCGCACGGCGGTTACAACTTGGCGGGCGGCAAATGAGGGCCATAATGTCCTAATGGCCCCTATATATCCGTCCCCAAAGCCCTTATGCTTCATCACTGACCAAAAGAGTGGCCATGCAACCCAATCAAACACCTTCTGTGCGTCCAATAAAATTAGGCCCAGGGGGATTTCATGGACTGCTGCTACGTCAAATAATGTGATCACCCCCCTGATAGGATCAATTGTCAATCTACCTGGTATAAATCCATGCTGTCTATGTGATACTACAGAGGAAATGATACTACCCAGTCTAGATGCAAGGACCCTTACATATATTTTCCCATCGGCGTTCAATAGGGATATAGGTCTATAAGACCCGGGCAACATGGGTGATTTATCTATCTTCCTGAATTTAACCATATTTTTGAGCCCCAGGAAGCCGGGGCAACACCCTGTTAAGCCTTGGGAAATACTTGAAGCATATCCTGTTGTAGTTCAGGAAAGTACTTTTTATAAAACTGCAGCAGTACCATATCGGGACCTGCTGCTCACCCCCCCCCCCCACCAAAGAGCCTACTGCTGCAGTATTTCATCAGATTTGATAGGCAAATCCAACAGCACCTGGTCTTCCTCGCTTACCCTAGCCTTGTTCCCTGAAGATACTCTGCTAAACCCACCATTGAAGAGCTCACCTCTTTTGAATAAAGATCTTGATCTTGAAAAAATCCTGACAATTCCTTTTAGCTCTTCTATGATGTGGCCAGTAGGATCTTTAATTGCAGTTATCAGCCCCCTCACCTCTTTTTGCCTGATCTGCATTGCAAGTAGCCTTCCAGTGGAGTCTCCATATTCATAACTTTATGCCCTATATACCTGATACTTCTTCATGATTACCATTTTGAAGCTTTGATTAGTTTTTGCCTTGCATTTGGCTGTTTTCGCCCGTGGCATGCTCCTTCAATCATTACCAGGCTAACTATTCCTCAGCCAGGGCCAGCTTGCGTAAAAATATGCCTGTGCTCTATCTGCTTCTTCTTCTACACATGCAAACCGAGACTTATGTTCTCACCCCCGCCACATAACTTCCAGAGAAGTGGTGCCTCTATTAATCGCCAGAAACTCCCTCAACCAAGAGCGCATGTGCTCAACATATGCCTGTTCTATCAACAATTTCCTATCAAATGTAAAGACTCAATGGGGCCTGCACAGTCTGGCAACCATGATTTCCAGTACCAAAGGATTATGATCCGATAAAACTAGGGAAAATCTTTCTATGTTGGTTCCTGTAGCTCCGGCGAGGGACATGAAGAAATAATCCAACCAGAGCAACTTGTTATGTAGTGCAGAGTAGTAAGTGAATCCCAGGTCAGGGGCCTTTTGTCTAGCCCATATATCCACCAGCGCCTCATCAGAAACCAGTCAACTCAGAGCTCTAATCGATCCTGGCTTTAGCCCCACATTGATCTGGTCTCCGAGAAGTTGGTCATTAACTCCCAGGTTAACACCGAAGTCCCCACATATGACCAGTGCCAGGGGCCATTGAGACAGCAGGCCATTCAATGTATCCCTAACTGCAGGTTCATCTACATTCCACCCATAAATAGTGCAAAGAGCGAACCGAGCAGACCCCATTCTGCATTCCACAATAGCCCATCCACCCAGCTTGTCTACAAATGAGTGCCCAGGTGTACAAATAGAGCTTCTGGCAAAGATTGATACTCCTCTATAAGTGATCCCCTGCTCTGAACAAGCTAACAATGAAAAGCCCAGGTTCTTAAGAACCTGACTCTTCCCCCGAGGAATGTGAGTTTCCTGAATACATACTATATCTGAGTGCATGGCGTTAAACCCTAATCTGGTACGTTGCCTCTTCTCCCTAACATTAAGACCACAAATGTTGATGGTACAGATACAGAGCTTATCTCCCATCGTCATGTATCTTGCAAAATAACTTCATTATAGCATACTCCTCTAAGTAAGATTTTGACTTACAACCATCATCGATTACTTCCCTCTCCTCTTTTTTGCCTGACCTTGTCATTCCAGAAGGCCTTGACCCTAACCCTGGCCTGAACAAATAGGTTTCTGAACTGGCTTTTTTGCCCCTTCGCCCCCCCCCCAACACTGAGGGTCCCCACACCGCCCCCTGTGTCCTGCTTCACCCCTCCCCAGCTTCACCCCCAATACCCAATCCCTCATCCCCACTCTCTAATCCAAATCTGAGGCCATATGGATAGTGAGGACCCATTCATGATGGGATGCAGGCTCCTGAAACAAGCTCGAAAACACCCTTTGGGTTCCTTTGACCGTTGAAATCGTAACCTTCCTCGTGGAGACTAAGGGGGTGATTCTGACCTCGGCGGTAAAATGCCCTTACCGCCGGTCAGAAGACCGCCATAACACCGCCGCGGCCGCGGTCAACCGCCACGGTCATTCTGACCCACAATGGCCAAACCTCCAAAAATCCGTCCTCCACTGCAGCCCGCCACATCGGCGGGCAGCGATAAACTGGAGATGACCTAACCTCCACCGTCACGCCAACAGAAATACGCCCATGCCATTACGACCCATGAATCCACACGGCGGTCATTCAAACGCGGTATTCCATTGGCGGTACACACCGCTGCGGTCAGAATACACACACATCACCAAAACACAGCCACATTGGACAATTTGAAAAACACACACCTGATACACATACACACACCACTCCCACACAATCAACCAACTATAAAACACACACCCACATCACCCACAAACCCTTGCGACCCCAATTACTGAGAGAAGGAGAGAGAGACACAGCAGACAATCCAAAGCAAGACACACTGAGGCACACTACACCATCACACACACCACATAGTAGCACAAAGCACCACTCACCAACACACTCCTCATCACATACACCACCCCACACCTCACCCACACCACCCCATGGCACCCCAAAGGCATCCACGATTTTCGGACCAAGAACTCCGGGTCATGGTGGAGGAAATCCTAAGAGTGGAACCCCAGCTCTTCGGCTCGCAGGTGCAGCACACCAGTATAGCCAGGAAGGCGGAGCTATGGCAGCGGATCGTGGACAGGGTCAACGCGGTGGGACAGCAATCCCAGGAATAGGGAGGACATCCGCAAAAGATGGAACGACCTACGGGGGAAGGTCCAATCGATGGTCTCCAGGCACAACATCGCGGTCCAGAAGACTGGCGGCGGACCCCCACCCACCCCTCCCGAATTTACATCGTGGGAGCAAGAGGTCTTGACCATCCTGCATCCTCAGGGCCTCGCAGGAGTAGCCGGAGGAATGGACTCTGGTAAGTCCCATCTCAACTACTATATCCCCCACACCCCACCAGCATGCCAACCCACACCCCCACCCTCACCCCCAACCCCCCAGCACACATCCTTCCTGACAATGTCTCACCAGCACAACCCACCCATCCCAACACCAACTCCTGCATGCCAACACAAACCATGGGCACCCATCACCTAAGCATGACCACTGCACTAACCCCTCCCCCCCACTAAATACCCTCACAACACCTCCCTCCAGGGAATGCCTGCACTGGGGGACAAGGGCACCCACAACACACATGCTATTGCACACACAGAAACAATAACCAAACTCTCTTACCCCATGCAGGACCCGAACGACAACACACCAGCCAGGAGGGTCCAGAAGTGTCCATCCCACCACCGGAACAGGCCCACACTGAGGATAGCAGCTCTGTCGACAGTGAACCTGATGACCAGCCCGGACCATCGGGGACCTCTGGGCAGTCGGTTCCCCTCACCCAGACACAGGCCACACCAGACCCGACCCCCTCTGCCGACACCAGCACAGCTCCCACCCAGCGGGCCCATGCCTCTGTCTCTAGGACAGCTCAATCAGCGGTGTGTCCGCCACTACAGGGCACCCAGGCTAACCCGACACCCCAACAACAACAGGGACCTGGGGGCAGTGGGAGCGGGCACACCGGCCAGGGGACAGAGGCCGGGGGAAACCGGGCAGCTCGGAGGGCTGCTGTGCGACAGGGGGGGGAGGAGAGGCCCAGGGAACCCACTCTCCAAGAGGCCCTCACCACCATCATGGGGGCATACCACCACTCCCAAGAAACGATGGCGACGGTACTGGCCAGGTTCACTGAGATCCAGGCACAGCAGGAAGAACGCTACATGGGGTTCAGGGAGGAGCTGAGAATCATCGGGACCGCAATGGGGACCATCGTCCTGGCCCTCCACAGGATAGAGGACGCGTTGCGGGACCATGGTGCACCACACAGGGGCCCTGTCACTAGGCCGGACCAGGAACAGCCTACCACCTCCGCCGGCGCTAGTGGACAGGAGGTCCCAACACGTCGACAGCCCCCCAGAACCCCACCTCCTGCTGAAGAACAACCACCCCGTAAGAGGAGCCTGAGACCAAAGAAAAAGACAGAGTAGGATGTCAAGACCCCCGCCAGCAGGACATACCCCCTCAAGTCTTCCCACTGTCACACATTGCCACCCTGTCCAACCATGAACTGCCTATGCTCCATCCTTCCACAGGCAAAAGAACAATGCACCTGTGAGACTGAGAACTGGACTCTGCCATGGATATTCCTCCACCCCCACCCATCACCCTTAGAATCACATGTACCGGTATCTAGCACTGTAAATAAATCACATTTTGCACACAAACCTGTTTTGAGTCATGCTGTATTATTAACAAAGGGATAACATATTACTGTTCAATTTCTGTTCTGTCAATTAGTCATGACAACATACCAATGTCAATACGCTGTATTTCATGGGCGAACCAAGCAGAAGTCAGGTACTGAGTCAGACAGCACTGAGAAGGGAAGGGAAAGGCATAAATTAATAAAAAACATCTGTGGGGAACTACAGAAAGTATAGATGCAGGAGGCTAGAAGCAATTGTGAAATGGCGTGGGTGATTCTTACCTGGGTGTTACTGGAAATACTGTTGTATCACTCTGTCCCTATTGTCTGTGTCGTCCTCAGAGTCTTCCTCCTCTTCACTCTCCACAGGCTCCACGGCTTCTACAACACCACCATCTGGACCATCCTCCTGCAGGAAAGGCACCTGGCGTCGCAAAGCCAGGTTGTGAAGCATACAGCACGCCATGATGATATGGCACACCTTCTTTGGTGAGTACATTAGGGATCCACCAGTCATATGCAGGCACCTAAACCTGGCCTTCAGGAGGCCAAAGGTTCGCTCAATCACCCTCCTTGTACGCCCATGGGCCTCATTATAGCGTTCCTCTGCCCTTGTCCGGGGATTCCTTACTGGGGTCAGTAGCCACGGCAGGTTGGGGTAACCAGAGTCACCTATTAGCCACACACGTTGTCTCTGTAGCTGCTCCATCACATAGGGGATGCTGCTATTTCGCATCACATACGCGTCATGCACTGACCCTGGGAACTTGGCATTTACATGGGAGATGTACTGGTCAGCCAAACAGGCCACCTGGACATTCATCGAATGATAATTCTTTCTGTTTCGGTACACCTGCTCATCGTCTTTTGGGGGTACCAAAGCCACATGGGTCCCATCAATGGCACCAATGATGTTGGGGATATGTCCAAGGGCATAGAAATCACCCTTCACTGTGGGCAAGTCACCCTCCTCGGGGAAAATGATGTAGCTCCGCATGAGTTTCATCAGGGCAGACAACACTCTGCTCAAAATCTTAGAAAACATAGGCTGAGACATTCCAGATGACATGGCCACTGTGGTCTGGAATGACCCACTGGCCAAAAAATGGAGGACTGACAAAACCTGCACCAGAGGGGGAATCCCTGTGGGTTGGCGGATGGGGGACATCAGGGCTGGCTCCAGCTGGGCACACAGTTCATGGATAGTGGCACGGTCAAGTCGGTATCGAAGGATTATATGGCGTTCTTCCATTGTCGACAGGTCCACCAGCGGTCGGTACACGCGAGGATTCCTCCTTCTCATCCCAAGTCCCAGCGGACGGTGCCTAGGAAGGACAACATGGAGCACAGAGTCAGCCAAACCACAGGTACGTACAGACAGCTTGCACAGTTAAAGAATGGCAATGGGTTGAAAGGCGTGTATGTGTGGCAATGCAAGGCCTAGGCCTGTGTGTCGCAGTCAAAATTAAGCCATGTGGGCCCTTGAAATGGCGGCTGCCTGACCTGTGAAGTGGGACAATGGGATGTGAGGTCACTGCGCTGGCGGGGCACACCGTGGCGGTAGGCGGTCGAAGACCGCGGCGCAAAGCCGCATTGGTTAACATTGAAGCCTATGGGTTTCAGGAGCCAATAACGAAGTGCGCCGGCGGTCGCGGTACGCACCGCCGCGGTACGCACCGCCGCGGACGTGACCGCCATTTTCTATCTGCTTAATCACTCGAGACCTGATCATCCACAGGAGAGAACCTATACTGCAAGTGCTGCTGTGACCTCGGTCTGGAAGATACAATGGCTGCTGCGACTGGGGAAAGGGCCCCTGCCTTCACGTCTGAAGAATTGGACAAGCTCGTGGATGGGGTCCTCCCCCAGTATGCGCTACTCTACGGTCCTCCAGACCAACAAGTGAGTACCCCGGGTGCTAATGGAATGGGCTATGCCTGTGTGGATTGGGGTGGATGTAAGTTGGTGGGGTGGGGGGCGAATGAGGAGTGCAACGCCCGACAGATGAGAGCATGTGCCATATGGCAAAGTGGGTGGGGGGGGCCAATTACATCTAACATGCAGGCCATTGATGATTTCCTCCTTTCCACCCTGTACATGTCTAATAGGTCAGCGCCCATCAGAAGATCGAGATTTGGCGTGCCATCGCCAAGGAAGTCCGGACCTTGGGGGTCCACAACAGACGGGGCACCCACTGCCGCAAGAGGTGGGAGGACATCCGCTGCGGAACAAGGAAGACTGCAGAAACACTGCTGGGGATGGCCTCCCAACCTAGGAGGGGTGCCAGTCGCACCATGACCCCCCTGATGTCCCGGATCCTGGCGGTGGCCTACCCTGAATTGGATGGGCGCTTTAAGACATCACAGCAGACACAAGGGGGTGAGTATCAGCACATTCTCCTATTTTTTTGCGCAGTGGAGGCGTCTGGGTGGGGGAGGAGGGCTGTGGGTGACATTAGGCCAGGGCGCTTTCTGTAGTGTAGTCCTCTCCCTTAGGCATGGCCCTGTGCCCCCGGCCCCCACCTCTGTAGGGTGACAAGTACAGCCATTGAAGGTCCAGCATCTCCCATGTGCGCGTTTGACGTCTCTTGGCCTGTTGTCTTAGTCAGTAGTACTGAGTAGTGTACCCCGAATGCGCGGCTTAGTGCATTAGGCACCTGTGTCTGTCCTCTCCGCCAACGGTGTTGACATTGCATGCACTCAACCTGGTCTTCTTTTTTCTCCCCCCACCCTTTCTCTTCATCTTCTTGTGCATGTGTGCATTAGCATCATCAGGTGGAGGAGATATGGCATCGGAGCACGAGGGAGCTGCAGGACACAAGGCCCCGGTGGGCCCAGGAACAGACACCGAGGGCACCAGTGATCCGGAGGGCGAGGGGAGCACCACGACGGGGACCGCTGGTGAGAGCAGCGAAAGCAACACGTCCTCGGATGGGAGCTCCCTAGGGGTGACGGCAACATCCGTGCCCCCCGCCTCTACAGGTACAGCCGCCACCCAGCGCACCAGCCCCGCCCTCCCAGCAGCCCCTCAGTCTTCGCTCCGTCCTGGTTCGCCCAGGAAGGCGCGCGTCTCCTTCGCCCCAGGCACCTCAGCCCCTGCCCCTGTTGCCCCTGCTGCCCTCAGTGCGGAGCTCATTGACCTGGTAAGGACGCTCATTGTTGGGCAGACAACCCTTCTGAATGCCATCCAGGGTGTGCAAAGGGAGGTGCAACAGAGCAATGCGTACCTGGAGGGCATTCATTCGGGTCAGGCTGCCCATCAACGAGCGTTCACTGCTCTGGCCTCAGCACTGACGGCAGCCATTGTCCCTGTTTCCAGCCTCCCTCTTCTGACTGCCTCCAGCCTGTCTCTGTCTCCTGTTCCTCAGCCTATCCCATCCACACCATCAGACCAGCCTGCACACACCTCAACACCCAAGAGCAGCTCATCCAAACACAAGCACCACAGATCCCGCAAACACTCACCCGAGCAACACCCAGATGCAGACATGCCAACAGCCACTGCCACCCCTGTGTCCCCCTCCTCCTCGTCTCCCTCCTCCCTCCCTGTGACATCTACACTCACACCTGCATGCACCCCAACATCAGCCAGTGCTTCCATCACCACCTCACCCTCCAGTACAGTCCACACTCGTGCAGTCACCACCCCCACTGCCATGTACACGTCCCCTGTGTCCTCTCCCACTGTGTCTGTCACCCCCTCTTCCAAGACACACAAACGCAGGCAGCCACCCACCCAACAGCCATCCACCTCACGACAGCCTACAGCACCAGCACCTTCACCCAATGACAGCACACCTGACTCTCCTACAACCACCTCCTCTACCTCCACTTCCATCTCCACTTCTCCTACCCTTTACCTTGGCCCTAAAAAACTTTTCCTGGCTAACCTTAACCTCTTTCCCCCCGATGACCTCCCCCATCCATCTTCAAAGAGTCCCAAGAGCACCGCAGCCACCACCAGCCCAGCTTCGGGTGTCACTGTTGTGCCTGGGTTCTGGAGCCCACCCTTTGCCAGCAGTGACACATCGATCAGCAGCAAGGACACGTCCAGCCCCCCCCCCGGCAAGAGGACCCGCAAAACCAAGGACCGCCGTGCGAGGACCGACACGGCTGCCCCCAAGGAGCAATGTGCGGCCACTTCACCACCCACACCATCTGGGGGAGGCAAGGGCCCGAGAGCCCCATCAAAGGAGCGGAAGGGCAGCAGGAGCGCGGAGAAGGTGGACCCCACATGCCACATCCCAGCTGGGAAGGAGGACACTAAGGAGGCCAGGAGTCCGTCCCCGAAGGGTCCAAAAACGTCACGGTCCGAGGGCGACTGAACAGGAAGTCCAGGCCAGGTCTGGCTCCCTTGACCTGCTGGATGAGCACCGCTGAACAGGGCCCGCGGTGCAGAAGAGTACCGCTGAACAGGGCCCCGCCGTGGAGATAGGCACCGCTGAACAGGGCCCGCGGTGCAGAAGAGCACCGCTGAACAGGGCCCCGCCGTGGAGATAGGCACCTCTGAACAGGGCCCCGCCGTCTCAAGCACCGCTCCGCTGGGCCCCGCCGTCTCAAGCACCGCTCCGCTGGGCCCTTCCTCTCAAGCACCGCTCCGCTGGGCCCTTCCTCTCACGCACCGCTCCGCTGGGCCCTTCATTTCAAGCACCGCTCCGCTGGGCCCTTCCTCTCAAGCACCGCTCCGCTGGGCCCCGCCGTCTCAAGCACCGCTCCGCTGGGCCCTTCCTGTCAAGCACCGCTCCGCTGGGCCCTTCCTCTCAAGCACCGCTCCGCTGGGCCCTTCCTCTCACGCACCGCTCCGCTGGGCCCTTCATTTCAAGCACCGCTCCGCTGGGCCCTTCTTCTCAAGCACCGCTCCGCTGGGCCCTTCCTCTCAAGCACCGCTCCGCTGGGCCCCGCCGTCTCAAGCACCGCTCCGCTGGGCCCTTCCTCTCACGCACCGCTCCGCTGGGCCCTTCCTGTCAAGCACCGCTCCGCTGGGCCCCGCCGTCTCAAGCACCGCTCCGCTGGGCCCTTCCTGTCAAGCACCGCTCCGCTGGGCCCTTCCTCTCAAGCACCGCTCTGCTGGGCCCTTCCTCTCACGCACCGCTCCGCTGGGCCCTTCATTTCAAGCACCGCTCCACTGGGCCCTTCTTCTCAAGCACCGCTCCGCTGGGCCCTTCCTCTCAAGCACCGCTCCGCTGGGCCCTGCCGTCTCAAGCACCGCTCCGCTGGGCCCTTCCTCTCACGCACCGCTCCGCTGGGCCCTTCTTCTCAAGCACCGCTCCGCTGGGCCCTTCTTCTCAAGCACCGCTCCGCTGGGCCCTTCCTCTCAAGCACCGCTCCGCTGGGCCCCGCCGTCTCAAGCACTGCTCCGCTGGGCCCTTCCTCTCACGCACCGCTCCGCTGGGCCCTTCTTCTCAAGCACCGCTCCGCTGGGCCCTTCCTCTCAAGCACCGCTCCGCTGGGCCCCGCCGTCTCAAGCACCGCTCCGCTGGGCCCCGCCGTCTCAAGCACCGCTGAACAGGGCACCGCCGTCTCAAGCACCGTTGATGGTTCACTGTGCCCACCATGCCTCCTCCTTGACCAGTGGAGACTGTCATCCACCTGATGGACTGTGGCTTTGCACTCCCCAGGATGGTCCAGTGGGCAGCCCACCCACTGTAGAGACATTGAGAGACTGTGGCTTTGCACTCCCCAGGATGGTCCAGTGGGCAATCCACCCACTGCAGAGACTTGAGAGACTGTGGCTTTGCACTCCCCAGGATGGCCCAGTGGGCAGCCCACCCACTGTAGAGACATTGAGAGACTGTGGCTTTGCACTCCCCAGGATGGTCCAGTGGGCAATCCACCCACTGCAGAGACTTGAGAGACTGTCGCTTTGCACTCCCCAGGATGGCCCAGTGGGCAGCCCACCCACTGTAGAGACATTGAGAGACTGTGGCTTTGCACTCCCCAGGATGGTCCAGTGGGCAGCCCACCCACTGTAGAGACATTGAGAGACTGTGGCTTTGCACTCCCCAGGATGGTCCCGTGGGCATGGTGGCTCCTCGTGGATCTGGCGTCGTGGACTCATGTGGCTGTGGTGCCCCCCCCCTTCCCTTCCCCCTGAGGTGCCTGTAGTTTTTACATCTGATGCCCCTGCAGTGTTCTCTCCAAAGGACTCAGGTCTCCTGTGTGGGCTTTGCCCTTGTTTCTCAAGACTTTGGCCAACGGACATGCTGAATTCGTAGGATGTGCAGGACTTGGTACTTCAGTTATACACTGATGTGTATGTCATTTGTTTTGTTGTGGATATCTTTCATGGTTGTACGCTAATTTTCTGGAGCTTTTTGGTACATAAATATTTATTCCAAATATGATTATGTCCTAGCATTTTTCAGGGGTGTTTGGGTGGTGTCACTGTGACTTGGTGCTCTGCATTGGTGAGTACATGATTGGGGGGGGGGGGGGGGTCGCATATGTGTGTGCCCGTAACCTTTCGTCCTCCCCCTCCCGTGTGTCGTAGGTGCAGTACTCACCGTTGTCGTCTGCGCCGGACTTCGTACTCGTGGTAGATGAGAAGGTAGACGAGAACAGGTAGGATGTTTAATTCGGGTTCCATGCTGTCCTCCGTACTCGTGGAGTGTGTTTTGGTGAGCGTTTTCCCGTTCGTAGTCTGTTTCCGCCGTGTTTTTATCGGCGGTGCTCCCGCCCCGGAAAAGGTGGCGGATTGGTGAATTATGATAGTGTGGGCGGTACATTGTCTGCCGCCTGCCTGTTGGCGGTGACCGCCGCGCTGTTTGTCTGTACCGTACACGTGTTCAGAGAAAGCCAAGTACCTCAAGATACTCACCATCTCTTCCAAAATTAATATCACATTGCGGACAGCCTTTATCTGTGTCAAACGTCTCACAGTCACCGAACCCATATTGAGAAATGAAGTTCATATGAGAAGACAAGACACCAACACACTGAAAAACAGCTAATCGATTTAGTACAATAATATACACTATCTTACAATTCAATACAGTATTCATAATATTTCATACGATTACATACAATTTCATTTTCAAATTCATGAATAACAGGTATCCATGAATGACCTACTTAAACCTGACCTTACTAAACATTATTCAACTATGAATTGGGACCACATTTTATTAAGCCTTACAATCCCTCCGCATCGAGTAGCATATAATAGCGCTTTTGCTGTTACTAGCTTCATTTTCCCAATCCACTCTCCAATAGAGGGTATTCATTTTGATTTCCTTCTTTGCAACAACAACGCACTGAACACCAGCTTTGAAATACAAAGCAGCTTTGGGTACCTGGAAGTTGATTTTAAAGTGGGATCATAGCCCAATAATACCAGCAAGCACTAGGTACTAACTCTACTGGCCAAGCTCCCGCTAGATACTGAAAGCTTTCCAAAAGTCTCCGATAGCTGCACTATGCCAGATTAGATGGGTCCAATTTGCTAATTCGATTTCTTCGCATCTAAAATGATGACCCGGAAACATTAGATTAATCCCACAAAGAAATTGCAGAGTTTGATAGATCAGCCACTTCGCGTAAAACTGCATTTTATGCCAATTGGTCTCTCTAAGCAAAATGAAATTCAATTTATTAACTCTACCCAACACTTCCCTTGTCAGTACCAGCCCTTTATGTTTTCCCCATTTAAATACAGCTTTTTGAGAGGAGTCAATTCCTCTACTTGATGAGAGACTTTTATTTCAGCCACCCAGTCTCTTCGGGGCTAAGGTCTCAATTAAATTAGTGGCCAAATTTTTGATGCTCTATAATAGACTTATGTTGTTTGCCTTTATTTTTAAAATTAAAATATTATAGGAGCCCTGCAGCCGATAATTCTCCCCTATCTGTTTTACCATCAGGTCACGTTTTCCACCTATCCCCTGTAATAAAATCTGTCACCTTGGGGAAACCCACTGCCCAACGATGTAGATACAGTGCTTTGACTGATCCTCTCCCTTAAACCCCAAATTAAACCCCAAACTAAATCAGGCAAGTGTGTGGCAACGTTAATATAAGGAATCAAACAATACAAGTAATTCTACTTTTAAAATCTCTCTATATATATATATTAATATAACAAACCTTCTTGGGGGATTTAGGGGGTTATTACAACTTTGGAGGAGGTGTTAATCCGTCCCAAAAGTGACGGTAAAGTAACGGATATACCACCAGCCGTATTACGAGTCCATTATATCCTATGGAACTCGTAATACGGCTGGTGGTATATCCGTCACATTTGGGACGGATTAACACCTCCTCCAAAGTTGTAATAACCCCCTTAGTCAATTTTAAAACATTGATTATACTATATTAAAATAAAATCAAATTCATCAATCATTCTTAAAAATTCTAGATGATTCAAATATTAAACATATATTGTGAAAAATAGGCATAATAGTGTTCTCGAAAATCTGAAACAGTTACGCCACCTTCCGCAACATATCTAGACAAAGGGGGTCATTCTGACCCCCGCGGGCGGCGGAAGCCGCCCGCTTGGCGGGAACCGCCAGAAGACCGTACCGCGGTCAAAAGACCGCGGCGGTCATTCTGACTTTCCCGCTGGGCTGGCGGGCGACCGCCAAAAGGCCGCCCGCCCGCCCGCCCAGCGGGAAAGCCCCAGCAACGAGGAAGCCGGCTCCGAATGGAGCCGGCGGAGTTGCTGGTGTGCGACGGGTGCAGTTGCACCCGTCGCGATTTTCAGTGTCTGCCAAGCAGACACTGAAAATCTTAATGGGGCCCTGTTAGGGGGCCCCTGCAGTGCCCATGCCAGTGGCATGGGCACTGCAGGGGCCCCCAGGGGCCCCACGACACCCGTTCCCGCCATCCTGTTTCTGGCGGTGAAAACCACCAGAAACAGGATGGCGGGAAGGGGGTCGGAATCCCCATGGCGGAGCTGCTTGCAGCGCCGCCGTGGAGGATTACCTGGGGCAGCGGGAAACCGGCGGGAAACCGCCGGTTTCCCTTTTCTGACCGCGGCTTTACCGTTGCGGTCAGAATGGCCCCAGAAGCACCGCCAGCCTCCGCCAGGGTCAGAATGACCCCCAAAGTGCTAAGTGCTAACCTAGCACTTTTATTCTCCCAGAATAAAAGATGAAAAAACTAGATTCAGCATCTTTACAAAGGCAACATTCAATAGAATACAAGGTATGGCAGAAAAGAGAAAGTTAAACAGGGGTAGAATTGCCTTTTTATCAATGCTACCTTCCCCAAAAGAGTAGGGGAGAACAATTTCCATTGCTCACACAGCGCTTTAAATTGTAATCACACTCGTCAAACGTTTAACTCAAATAAATCTCCAACTTTGCATGTATTTCTATTTCCTAAATAGTGCCTAGATCGGTTATGAATGCAGCCACGAAGCTCTGGAAGCAAACTGTCAGCCCCTCTGTTAGAAAGAATGACTTCAGTTTTCATTTTGTTGATTCTATAACCTCCTAAACCTTGACACATTGTGAGCATCTCGAAAACTCTTTCCTGTGTAATCTTCCTAGTATCTGATAATAGCATTATGTTGTCCACATGAAGTTTTATCCTCTCCATCTGCAGGATAGGAGGTTAAATCTCAGCTTGATTTGTATTTCGATTGCCAGGGGTTTGATCACCATTGGGAACAGCCCTGTCTGGGTCCTCATTGCACCCGTACCATTCCTGCTTCTGACACATTAATAATTATGTTTGCCTCTGTGTGTACTCATACATTTTCTAAATCAATCTCCTGGTCTGGGAGCTTCTAAAAAGAGCGTCCCTAGCCACAGGATCAAAGGCCTTCTCAGTATTCAGTATTCAAGTGGGAACTTGTTTTACAGATAATCATGCACTTCTGCTAGATAGTGCATATTTGTTCCTAATTGATGACCTGCAATAAAGATGTTCTGATCATAATGTATCAACTTGGAGGCTACCATAAAGAATCTGTTTGCCAACAATTTCAGGATTATTTTATAATCCGAATTAAATAATGTTTCTGAAGGTGTGAATTCAGATCCTCCACATACTTCCCTTTTTTTTAAAAGAAAAAGATAACCACCGTACCTTGGTTAAAGGAAGATGGGATAAGGTTTCCTTCTAAAATAAAATTAGCTACTAAAAGCAGATATTTCAATAAAACGACTAAGAACCCTATCTGAAATTTTGATGGAAAGCCATCAGGCTACAGACCTTACAGTCTGGTAGACTAAGAACCACCTATGCCAACTCTCCCATACTAAAGGGTATCATCATTTTTTGACTGTCTTACTGCGAGGGTGCAGGCATGTCTAGTCCCCCTAAAAATGCCTCCAGAGCCTCTTTATCAACTCCCTGCTTTGACCATAGATCCAGTTGTAATGTTCAATAAAGAACTCATTTATCTTTCACTGCTCTTTTCTGTGCAGCCCTGTTACGTGACATTTTGAAATGTTTATGGCATTTTTGGCTACTTTACCTTGGACTTGCCAAGCCATAAACTTCCCGACACAATTACTCTCTTCATAAAGCTTCTGCATATAAGCGGTAATGTGCCATAACCTTGGGCATAAAAATAATCGCTTAGCACATGCTTAGCTTTCTTAAGCGCCCTTCAGTTCTCTTCAGTATACTGCCAGGAAAGCTTATCATGTGCTTCTTTCAGAAGCTTTTCCAAAGACAGTCTTTGCTCTTTAGCTTTCCTGTTGGCTACCACATCTTCAGATATCAATTGGCCCCGTAAGTAAGCCTTCAAAGCGTACCATACTACATTTGGTGGAGCCATCCCATAATTTCTAGTCAAGAACTCTTGAATATCATCTTTGCATATTCGGACCCAATTCTCTTCCTGCAAATTTCACTTATTAAACACCCACCTTTTTAACTGGCACTTCGACCTCTCACCATTAATGCCCAGCTCTAGAGTCAAATGATCCGAGAATCTGTTAGGAAACGTCTGAAAACATTTGAAACCCAAGTTCTTCAAAAATAGGAAACAAATCGATCCTTGAGGCAGTTTTACATCTCCCCAAAAAGCATGTATACTCCCTCCTTTCTGGGAATTCTTCCCTCCAAGGATTTCCAAGAGATAGAACCCTTCAGTAGTTTTGCATAGTTTTCACTACCTTGGGCTTCCGCTGTTTCTGCTGCTTTTTATAACCGAGGAAGAGTCCATCCCTGAACCGTGCATAAAGTTAAAATCACCTCCTATAATAATTTCACCGTGACTTTGCATTAAAGACTGAAATAGCTCATTGTATGTTCTAGTATTATTCTCAACAGGGGCATAAAAACTGATTAAAGTAAGCTGCACTGAAGATACAGAACAGTTAACCCAGCACCAGCAGCCCTACGGGTAAGTTGTCCAAAAATGAATTTCTATATTCAGATTTCTGGCTATAAAACCAGCAACTCCACAATGGGTTACTGGAGCTGCTGAAAAACATCTAATTCCGGCCCATTTCTTAAACATTGTTAACTTCACTAGTTTAGTCGATAGAATATGGGTCTCCTGTAATGACAAAATTGATAGATTAGGCTGGGCTACCTAAGTTCAGTAGCACACAACACTCTATGCACAATTTGTCCAGAGAGACACTATGGGGGTCATTCTGACCCCGGCGGTCATGGACCGCCGGGGCCAGGGTTGGCGGGAGCACCGCCAACAAGCTGGCGGTGCCCCGCAGGGCATTCTGACCGCGGCGGTTCAGCCGCGGTCAGAAAGGGAAAACCGGCGGTCTCCCGCCGGTTTTCCGCTGCCCTGTAGAATCCTCCATGGCGGCGCAGCTCGCTGCGCCGCCATGGGGATTCTGACACCCCATACCGCCATCCTGTTCCTGGCGGCTCTGCCGCCAGGAACAGGATGGCGGTATGGGGTGTCGTGAGGCCCCTGGGGGCCCCTGCAGTGCCCATGCCAATGGCATGGGCACTGCAGGGGCCCCCGTAAGAGGGCCCACCTTTGTATTTCAGTGTCTGCTTTGCAGACACTGAAATACGCGACGGGTGCCACTGCACCCGTCGCACCTTCCCACTCCGCCGGCTCAATTCTGAGCCGGCGTCCTAGTGGGAAGGCCGTTTTGCACTGGGCTGGCGGGCGGCCTTTTGGCGGTCGCCCGCCAGCCCAGTGCAAAACCCAAAATACCCTCAGCGGTCTTGCGACCGCGGAGCGGTATTTTGGAGGGGGGAACTCTGGCGGGCGGGCTCCGCCGCCCGCCAGGGTGAGAATCACCCCCTATTAGCTTAAAATAACCCGGTTCTAAAGGTGCTAAAAGTCATACTACCTGGATCCTTCACATTGTGCTGAAAACTTTACAGATACACCATCTTCTAAATCTAAACAAGTAGGAAGGTTAGTAGCTTGTGCACGCAGTCTTTTATGTTGTGTAGAAATTGTCATGCTGAAAAGATTCTTCTAATAACTCGAGGCTGCTTACAATACCTAGGCGCATATTTGAGAAACGTATTGCTGCACACAGTGCAGTGCCACTTTTCTTGCGCCCTTAAACAACCCCTACCACCAGTGTGTGTGCGCCATATTTAAAATACGGAGCACCACGGCGCAGGGTAGGAGCCAATAGCGTAATTTTATTTTTTTACACTATTTATGAACTCTGCAGGAGTAGCGCCAAATGTTTGCACTACTTCTGCAGAGTACGTGCCCCCTGTAAACGTCTGCTCGAACAGGCGTTTAAAGTGCCAAAAAAGATGACGCAAGTGAGCCATTTTTCACCCCCTTTGGATACATTATGCCTGGTGCAGGAATAATGTAGCACAAAGGGTTACAAAGTGGCACAATGCATGCATTGCGCCACTTTGTAAATATGGCCTGGCATTTTTGGCCTTCTAAAGCCACATTAACGTTACAAAATGACACTAAAGTGGTGCTAGAATGGCGCTAGGGGCTTTTAAATATGCCCCTTAATATCTACTACATAGAATTTTTGCCCTGTTAGAAACTTTTTCTCCAGACCCAAAAAATATATGTGGAACATGCTGTACAAAACTTATCAACTATCATCTGCACATAGAGTTGCTCTTCAATGCTGTTAGACTTTTCATCTTTGGCGTGGTCTCCCTTAACCTTTTGCCTCTATTTCCCAGGTTGTTGATGTGTGCTGGACTCTGATTGTACTGTTTTTGTTACTCTGGGCACTTTACACTGCTAACCAGTGCTAAAGTGCAAGTGCTCCTTTACAAAATGTGTATATAATTGGCTTATCCATGATTGGCATATTTGCTTTCCTAGTAAGTCCCTAGTACGGTGCACTGGAGGTGCCCAGGGCCTATAAATCGAACGCTACTAGTCTGCAGCACTGGTTGTGCCACCCACATAAGTTGCTCTGTAATCATGTCTCAGACCCACCACTGCAGTGTCTGTGTGTGCAGTTTTAACTGTAAATTCGACTTGGCAAGTGTACCCACTTGCCAGGCCTAAACCTTCCCTTTTCTTACATGTCAGACACCCCTAAGGTAGGCCCTAGGTAGCCCCAAGGGCAGGGTGCAGTGTATGGTTAAGGTAGGACATATAGGTCCTCATTACAACCCTGGCGGTTGGTGGTAAAGCGGCGGTAAGACCGCCAACAGGCCGGCGGAAAAAAAAATGTAATCACGACCATGGCGGAAAACATAGACAGCCACTTTAACACTCTGACCGCCACGGCGGTACAAACAAACAGCATGGCGGTCACCGCCAACAGACAGGCGGAAGACAATGTACCGCCCACACCATTATGAGAGGCCAATCCGACACCTTTTCTGGGGCGGATTCAACGTGAACAAAAACACGGCAGAAACAGGACTTGGAAGGGAAAACGCTCACCTCTACACACCCCACGAGGAACCAGGACGCCATGGAGCCGCAACTCCAAATTCTACCTGCCATTGTCTTCCTGCTCCTCTACCAGGAGCACTACCGACGGCGGCCACGACCACGGTGAGTACTGCACCTACGACACAGGGGAGGGGGGGGGAGGGAAGAGAGAGTGACACACACACGCAACACGCAACACCCCCACCCTCACACACAACAACACACACACCAATACATGTTGAAACATAACATTTACACCCCCTAGCCCCGCTGGAAGAACGCCAGGACAAAAGGAAATGATTTGAACGATTGTAATTAGGAAAAATCCATTACTCAAAAATATATATACACTATTAACAAATATGTACACCAAGATTCCAAGTCCATGTACTGCACCTACATAGTCCGTGGACCACTGGGCCCAAAACGCATGGGCGAGGCCCGCACTCAATACCTGATCTAAACGGAGAGAACACTGCAGGGGCATCAGATCGAAATAAAACAGGCACCTCAAGGGGAAGGGAAGGGGGGGCACCTCAGCCAGATGAGTTCACGACGCCAGCTCCAGGAGGGAGCTCCATGCCCATTGATGTATCCTGGGGAGTGCAAAGCTACAGTCTCTCAAGTCTCTCCAGTGGGTGGTTTGCCCACTGCTTTATCCTGGGGAGTGCAAGGCCACAGTCTCTCAAGTCTTGTCAGTGGGTGGGTTGCCCACTGCTTTATCCTGGGGAGTGCAAAGCCACAGCCTCTCAAGTCTTTTCAGTGGGTGGTTTGCCCACTGCTTTATCCTGGGGAGTGCAAAGCCACAGTCTTTCAAGTCTTTTCAGTGGGTGGTTTGCTCACTGCTTTATCCTGGGGAGTGCAAAGCCACAGTCTCTCAAGTCTTTCAAGTGGGTGGTTTGCCCACTGCTTTATCCTGGGGAGTGCAAAGCCACAGTCTCTCAAGTCTTTACAGTGGGTGGTTTGCCCACTGCTGCATCATGGGGAGTGCAAAGCCACAGTATCTCAAGTCTTTTCATTGCGTGGTTTGCCCACTGCTGCATCCTGGGGAGTGCAAAGCCACAGTCTCTCAAGTCTTTTCAGTGGGAGGTTTGCCCACTGCTTTATCCTGGGGAGTGCAAAGCCACAGTCTCTCAAGTCTAGTCAGTGGGTGGTTTGCCCACTGCTTTATCCTGGGGAGTGCAAAGCCACATCTCTCAAGTCTTTCAAGTGGGTGGTTTTCCCACTGCTTTATCCTGGGGAGTGCAAAGCCACAGTCTCTCAAGTCTTTACAGTGGGTGGTTTGCCCACTGCTGCATCATGGGGAGTGCAAAGCCACAGTATCTCAAGTCTTTTCAGTGCGTGGTTTGCCCACTGCTGCATCCTGGGGAGTGCAAAGCCACAGTCTCTCAAGTTGATAACAGTCTCCACTGGTTCTGGAGGGGGCTTGGCGCCCAGAGTGCTTCATCCTGCCAAGGACTGAGGTAGTGGATGCCTGTCTCCAATGGTTGTGGAGGGGGCTTGGTGCCCAGAGTGCTTCATCCTGCCAAGGAGTGAGGTAGTGGATGCCTTGCTCCACTGGTTCTGGAGGGGGCTTGGTGCCCAGAGTGCATCATCCTGCCAAGGACTGAGTTAGTGGATGTATCTCTCCACTGGTTCTGGAGGAGGCTTGGTGCCCAGAGTGCTTCATCCTGCCAAGG
Organism: Pleurodeles waltl; assembly: GCF_031143425.1. Taxonomy (NCBI): domain Eukaryota; kingdom Metazoa; phylum Chordata; class Amphibia; order Caudata; family Salamandridae; genus Pleurodeles; species Pleurodeles waltl. Next base: position 377,648,699 of record NC_090438.1, read on the forward strand.
ACTGAGGTAGTAGATGCCTTTCCCCACTGGTTCTGGAGGGGGCTAGGTGCTCAGAGTGCTTCATCCTGCCAAGGACTGAGGTAGTGGATGTATCTCTCCACTGGTTCTGGAGGGGGCTTGGTGCCCAGAGTGCTTCATCCTGCCAAGGACTGAGGTAGTGGATGCCTTTCTCCACTGGTTCTGGAGGGGGCTTGGTGCCCAGAGTGTTTCATCCTGTCAAGGACTCAGGTAGTGGATGTATCTCTCCATTGGTTCTGGAGGGGGCGTTGTGCCCAGAGTGCTTCATCCAGCCAAGGACTGATGTAGTGGATGTATCTCTCCACTGGTTCTGGAGGGGGCTTGGTGCCCAGAGTGCTTCATCCTGCCAAGGACTGAGGTAGTGGATGTATCTCTCCACTGGTTCTGGAGGGGGCTTGGTGCCCAGAGTGCTTCATCCTGCCAAGGACTGAGGTAGTGGATGTGATACTTCACTGATGGTGGGCCAACATGGAAGCTGTCCAGGCCCCTGGAACTGACCACCAGCCGGCTGGAGATGGCAGCCATGTCTGCGGTGGTGTCACTGGCACAGGATGTGGTGTGGCCGCTGACGGTGCTGGCCTCAGTAGCGGCGGTGCTTGCGGCGCTCATTGGGCAGCGGTGTTGGTGGGTGGCTCAGTGAGCGTGCTGCTGGTGGCGGTGTCCTGGGCAGCGTTGCTGGTGGGGGGCTCAGTGAGCATGCTGCTGGCGGCGGTGTCCTGGGCAGCGGTGCTGGTGGGGGGCTCAGTGAGCATGCTGCTGGCGGCGGTATCCTGGGCGGCAGTACTGGTGGGTGGCTCAGTGAGCGTGCTGCTGGCAGCGGTGTCCTGGGCGGCGGTGCTGGTGGGTGGCTCAGTGAGCGTGCTGGCGGCGGCGGTATCCTGAGCGGCGGTGCTTGTGGGGGGCTCAGTGAGCGTGCTGCTGGCGTTGGTGTCTTGAGTGGCGGTGCCCTTGGCTGTGGTGCATGTGGCGGTGCCTGTGGCGGTCATGTACGCCATGCAGGTTGGCGGCAACTTCCCTTTCTTTCTCTGGCCCTTCCCCACCTTTGATGGTGGCGCAGCTGTCTTGCCACTCCTAACTGTAGTCCTGGGAGAGCCCTTTGTGGCAGGTGTTTTGGCCTTCTCCCTCTTGGCTGTGGCCAGCTTCTTTTGTTTTTGAGGTGTGGGAATGTCCTTGGCCTGGCTCTTTGGCACACTGACTGCCCTGCTGCTTGGCGCACTCCAGAAGCCGGTTACTGCTGGCACCACTGTTCCCGGTGATGTGGTGGCTGAGGTGCTGGGTTGGGACCTGGAAAGGTGGGCCCTAGGGCACAGAAAGGGTGGGGGAGGTGTAGGGAAGAGGTCAAGGTTTGCCAGGAAAAGTTTTTTAGACACACTGGGATGGGTAGATGGAGGGGGTTTGGGAGTGGAGGAAGAGGTAGTGGTTGTAGGAGTTGTTCGTTTGCTGACTTTGGGTGAAGGTACATGGGCTGGAGGCTGTCATGAGGTGGATGGCTGTTGGGTGGGTGTGTGACTGCGTTTGTGTAGTTTGGGAGGTGGGCTCACAGACACACTGGGAGAGGACACAGGGGATGTGTGAATGGTCGTGGGGTGGTGAGTGCACGTGAGCGGTGTGTGTTGATGGGCGTGCTGGTGATGGACGTAGTGGCTGAAGATATACTGCATGCAGGTGTGAGTGGAGACGTGACAGGGAGGGAGGAGGGAGACGTGGAGGAGGGGGACACAGTGGAGGCAGTGGCTGTTGGTATGTCTGCATGGGTATGATGCTTGTGTGAGTGCCTGTGGGATGTGTGGTGCTTATGTTTGCCAGAGCTACCCTTGTGTGTTGAGGTGTGTGCATGCTGGTCTGATGGTGAGCTTGGGATAGGCTGAGGTACTGGGGATTGGGTCTGGGTGGAGGAAGTTGGAGGGGGGCTGGACACAGGAACAATGGCTGCCATCAGTGCTGAGGCCAGAGTCTGAAAAGCTCGCTGTTGGGCTGCCTGACCAGAATGAATGTCCTCCAGTTAGGCATTTGTCTGTTGCAACTGCCTCTCTACACCCTGGATGGCATTCAGAATGGTAGACTGCCCAACAGTGAGGGATCTGAGGAGGTCAATGGCCTCCTCACTGAGGGCAGCAGGGCTGACAGGGGCAGGGGCTGAGGTGCCTGGGGCGAAGGAGATGCCCACCCTCCTGGGTGATCGGCCACGGGGCACACGCTGAGGGGCTGCTGGGAGGGCGGTGCTGGTAGGGGGGTGGCGGCTGTACCTGGAGATGCGGTAGCACAGAGGGGTCTGCCACCTCAAGGGAGCTCCCATCAGACGAGGAGTCGGTGTCGCTGGTCTCAGCTCCTGTCCCCACCGTGGAGCTCCCTTCGCCCTCCGTCCCACTGGTGAATTCGGAGTCCGTAGTCTCGCCCTCCAGGGCCATGTGGGATGCAGCTCCCTCCGGCTCCGGTGGCACTGCTCCTCCACGTGATGATGCTAATGCACACAAGAACAGGGAGACCACAAAAAGGGGGGGGGAAAGAAAGTAGAAAGACATGTTCAGTGCATGCAATACCCCTACCGTTGGTGGACACTACAGACATTGCAGCCCTCTGCATTACGCCATACACTTAGAGTTCCCTAATTAATCACAGGGCCATGGGGTACAAGGCCTATGTCCGATTGTTGCACACATGGAAGTCACAGGAGCCTGACTAGGGGTAGATGGCTCTTAACACTGGTGGGGTGGGGAGCCGCATAGCCTGCCTCACAGAGGGACCTTGCCTGCAAAACTCGCCCTGGCCTAGGGGAACCCACTGCCCACCTCACCCACCCAGACACCTCCCATGCACACTGAATCAGATGAATGTGACTGTACTCACCCCCTTGTGGCTGCTGTGATGCCCTCAAGCACCCATCCAACTCCAGATACGCCACCGCCAGGATCCGGAACATCAGGGGGGGGGGTCATGGTGCGACGGGCACCCCTCCCACGTTGGGGGGCTATCCCCAGCTGGGCCTCCGCTGTCTTGTTGCTCCAGCAGCGATTGTCCTCCCATCTTTTATGACAGTGGGTGCTCAGTCTGTGGTGGACCCCCAGGGTCCGGACTTCCTTGGCGATGGCATGCCAAATATACTTCTTCTGGTGGGTGCTGACCAACAGGAATAGTACAGGGGAAAAGGAGAAACTATAACCGTCCGGACCGTCACAGTCAATGGCCCACGTTCCCACCCTTGCCCTGACGCACATCCACTCACCGTCATTTCATGTACACCTCATTCCCCCCCCCTATCTCCCATCCACACCACTCCAAACAGGCATTGCCCATACAGAATGCTCACAGTGTACTCACCTGTTTGTCTGGAGGACCGTAGAGTAGCATGTACTGGGGGAAGACCCCATCCACTAGTTCGTCCAACTCCTCCGATGTGAAGGCAGGGGCCCTTTCCCCAGAAACTTGAGCCATTGTCCCTTCCAGACTGAGGTCACAGCAGCACATGCAGTGTAGGTCCTCTCCTGTGGAAGATCAGGTATCAAGTGAGTGAACAGACAGAAAATGGCAGTCACGTCCGCGGCGGTGCGTACCGTCACTGCCGGCGTACATCGTCATTGGCTCCTCAAACCCATAGGGTCCAATGTTAACCAATGCAGGATTGTGCCACGGTCTTCGACCGCCTACCGCAACGATGTACAACGCCAGCACAGTTATTCCTATCCCATTGTCCCACATTATCAGGTCAGGTAGCCGCCACTTCAGGGGGCCACATGGCATTAATTTTAAATGCGTCACACATATCTAGGCCTTGCATACATACTAATACAGGCACATAGCGGATTGACAAATGTGTGCAATAAAGTTGTGTTTTCGTACCTCAGTGTTGGCTGACCCTCTGCTCGCTGTTCTCATTCATAGAGCACGTCCGCTGGGGCAGGTGAGGAGATGGCGGCATCCTCCGGTGTACAGACCGCTGGTGGACCTGTCGACAATGGAAGAGCGACATGTAAGAATGACCTACAGACTTGATCGTGCCACAATCCAGGAACTGTGTGCCCAGTTGGAGCCAGACCTGATGTCAGCTATCCGCCATCCCGCAGGTATCTCCCCTCTAGTGCAGGTCCTGTCAGTACTCCATTTCCTGGCAAGTGTGTCTTTTCAAACTACAGTGGCCATAGCATCAGGGATGTCCCAGCTTATGTTCTCAAACGTGTTGTCCAGAGTGTTGTCTGCCCTGCTGAAACACATGCGCAGCTACATCGTGTTCCCTCAGGTGGAGGATTTGCCTACAGTGAAAGGTGACTTCTATGCTTTGGGACATATCCCCAACATCATAGGTACCTTGATGGGACACATGTGGCCTTGGTTCCCCCCTGCAGGAGTGAACAGGTGTACAGAAACCGGAAGAGTTACCATTCAGTGAATGTGCAGATGGTGTGTTTGGCCGACCAGTACATCTCCCATGTGAACACCAAGTTTCCTTGCTCAGTGCATGACTCTTACATTCTAAGGAATAGCAGCATCCTTTATGTGATGGGGCAACTTCAGAGGCACCGTGTGTGGCTATTAGGTGAGGACATGGACCCTATACAGTGTGAATAGTTGTCTGGGTCTGGGGTTGTCCCTAAGGGTTAGTGTGTGCCTAACAGTTGACCCTCAACATTTGCAGGTGACTCTGGGTACCCCAACCTGTCATGGCTACTGACCCCAGTGAGGAATCCCAGGACAAGGGCAGAGGAACGCTACAATGAGGCACATGGGCGAACTAGGAGGGTTATAGAGAGGACCTTCGGCCTCCTGAAGGCCAGGTTCAGGTACCTCCATATGACAGGTGGTTCCCTATACTACTCACCAAAGAAGGTGTGCCAGATCATCGTGGCCTGCTGTATACTGCACAACTTGGCTTTGCGACGACAGGTGCATTTTCTGCAGGAGGATGGTCCAGATTGAGATCTAGTGGCAGCTGTGGAGGCTGTGGACAGTGAAGAAGAGGAGGCAGAAGAAGAGGACATAGACAACAGAAACACCGTGATCCATCAATACTTACAGTGAGACACAGGTAAGAAGACATCACTGCCTCCTACATCTGAGAAAAATTGTTTGACCTCTCATCTGTCTGTCACATTCACCCAGTGTATGGACCCTGATTTGTCACTTTCCCTTTCGATTTCACAGAAGTGGGTCCCACTGTGTGACCTCTGCTATGTAACCTAATGGACTAGAGCTGTGTGACATAGGTATGTTGACAATACTATGGACATTGCTATTTTCCTTAGTTATAACTAATACAAATTTGTGAAAGCACAGACTGAATCCAGATTGTTTTGTGATTCACGGGTGTTTATTTAAGTGCAAATTAGTGGAGGGGTTTGTAAAATGGTCAGGGGTGATGGTGGAGGAATGTCCATGGCAGAGTCCAGTCTATTTGTCTCACAGGTACATTGTGCAAAGGGGCATAGGAAGTGGAGCCAGGGCACTTTAAGGACGGACAGGGTAACAAAGTGGGACAGAAGGATGACAATCAGGGTGGTCTCATTTCTTGGCGGGGGTCTTGGCATTGTTCTCTGTCTATGTCCTGGATCTCAGGGACCGTTTGCGGGGTGGTTCACTATCTGCAGGGTGGGGTGCTGGTGTTGTGGTCCTGTGGTGGTGCCTCCTGTCCACTAGCGCCGTCAGAGGTGGAGGGCAGTTCATCGTTCAGGCTAGTGTCAGGGGCCCCTTGTTGTGCCACAGTGTCCCTCCTGGTGTTCACGAGGTCCTTCAGCACCCCTACAATGGTGCCCAGGGTTTAATTGATAGACTTGAGTTCCTCCCTGAACCCCAAATACTGTTCCTCCTGCAGGTGCTGGGTCTCCTGAAACTTGGCAAGTACCGTTGCCATCGTCTCCTGGAAATGATGGTAGGCTCCCATGATGTTGGAGAGGGCCTCGTGGAGAGTGGGTTCCCTGGACCTGTCCTCCCCCAGTCGCACAGCAGCCCTCCCAGTTCCCCTGTGTTCCAGGGCCTCTGTCCCCTGAACTGTGTGCTCACTACCACTTCCCCCAGGTCCCTGCTGTTCTTGGGGTGGTCAGTTAGCCTGGGTTCCCTGTAGTCATGGACACACTGCTGCTTGACGTGTCCTGGGGACAGAGGTAGGGGCCCACTGGGTGGGTGCTGTGCTGGTGTTTCCTGGGGGGGAGGCTCTGTGGTGGCCTATGCCAGTGTGAGGGGAACCGACTGTCCCGAGGTCCAAGATGGTCTGGGCTGGTCATCTAGATCCAGTTGGACAGAGCTGCTGTCATCACTGTGGGCCTCTTCTGTGGGGGAGTGGACATGTCTGGAACCTCCTGTCCAGTGACGTTGGGTAGGGGTCCTGCAGGGGTGTAAATGCATAGTTTTTGTATCTGTGTGTGCCATGGTGTGCAATGGGTGGGTGACCCTGTACCCCAGTGCTTCCATTCCTGTGTAGGAGCTTGTGTGATAATTGTTTAGGGGTCTGTGTGGGTATGTGTCGTGGACATGCATTGGTGATGAGTGTCGATGCTTTGTTGTTGCATGCAGGGCTTGGTGTTAGGATGTGTGGTTTGTGCTAGTGGGACATATGTGAGGAGTTGGAGTGATGGGGGTGAGGGCGAGGGTGGGGATATGTGATAACATGCAGGTAGGGTGGGGGATGAAGTACTTAAAGATTTAACTTACCAGAGTCCATTCCTCCAGCTACTCCTGCGAGTCCCTCAGGATGCAGTATAGCCAAGACCTGCTCCTCCCATGTTGTTAGTTGTGGGGGAGGAGGTGGGGGTCCGCCACCAGTCCTCTGAACCGCAATGTGGTATCTTGAGACCACGGAACGCACATTCGTTACACCTCTTCCTGATGTCATCCCGTGTTCTTGGGTGCTGTCCAACTGCGTTGACCCTGTTCACGATTCTGCGCCATAGCTCCATCTTCCTAGCTATGGTGGTGAACTGCACCTGTGATCCGAATAGCTGTGGCTCTACCCAGATGATTTCCTCCACCATGACCCTGAGGTCCTTCACAGAAAATCTGGGGTGTCTTTGCGGTGCCATGGTGTGGTGTGGGTGATGTGTGAGGTGGTGTGTTTTGTGATGTGTGGGGTGATGTTTAGGGGTATGTAGTGTTTTGTGCGTGGATGTGTATATGTGATGGTGTTGTGTGCCTCTGTATGCTGGTGTTGTCTTTGCTTTGCTGTCTCTCTGACCTTCTTCGGATTTTTGGGTAATAAGGGTTTGTGGGTAATGTGGGTGTGTGTTTTATATTGTATTGGGTGTGTGGGAGTGGTGTGTGTATCAGGTGTGTGTATTTAGAATTGTCAAATGTGGTAGTGTTTTGTATATGTGTGTGTATTTTGAGCGACCGCCAATGGAATACTGCGGTTGAAAGACCGCCGCTTGGATTCGTGGGTCGTGATAGTGTGGCCGTATTCCTGTTGGCGTAGCTGCAGAGGTTTTGTTATCGCCAGTTTATCACTGACCTTTGGTGTGGCGGACTTGTGTGGGTGTCTAGATTTTGGCGGTTTCTGTGCAGTGTGTCATAATTCCTGTAGCGGAATTCCGCTGCGGTGTGTTGGCGGTCTTCTGCACGGCAGTAAGCGGCTTTTACCGCCAATGTTTGTTTTTCACTGTTGCAAGGCCTGTCCCTCTCATAGGTTAACATGGGGGCTACCTTTAAATCTGATTAAAGTGTAGATTCCCTTTGGGAGCGGATGGACATGTGGAGTTTGGGGTCTCTGAGCTCACAATTTAAAAATACATCTTTTAGTAGTTGATTTTAAGATTGTGTGTTTGAAAATGCCACTTTTAGAAAGTGGGCATTTTCTTGCTTATACCATTTCTGTGACTCTGCCTGTTTGTGGATTCCCTGTCTGGGTCAGTTTGACACTTGGGGTCTCTAAGCTCACAATTTAAAAATACATCTTTTAGTAAAGTTGATTTTAAGATTGTGGGGGTCATTCTGACCCTGGCGGCCGATGACCGCCAGGGTCACCGACCACGGGAGCACCGCCAACAGGCTGGCGGTGCTCCCTCGAGCATTCTGACCACGGCGGTTCAGCCGCGGTCAGAAACGGAAAGTCGGCGGTCTCCCGCCGACTTTCCGCTGCTCGGGGGAATCCTCCATGGCGGCGGAGCGCGCTCCGCCGCCATGGGGATTCTGACACCCCCTACTGCCATCCTGTTCCTGGCGGATCTCCCGCCAGGAACAGGATGGCGGTAGGGGGTGCCGCGGGGCCCCTGGGGGCCCCTGCAGTGCCCATGCCAATGGCATGGGCACTGCAGGGGCCCCCGTAAGAGGGCCCCACTTAGTATTTCAGTGTCTGCTTTGCAGACACTGAAATACGCGACGGGTGCAACTGCACCCGTCGCACCTTCCCACTCCGCCGGCTCAATTCTGAGCCGGCGTCCTAGTGGGAAGGTTGATTTGCCCTAGGCTGGCGGGCGGCCTTTTGGCGGCCGCCCGCCAGCCCAGGGCAAATCCCAAAATTCCCTCAGCGGTCTTGCGACCGCGGATCGGTATTTTGGAGGGGGAACATTGGCGGGCGGCCTCCGCCGCCCGCCAATGTTAGAATGACCCCCTGTGTGTTTGAAAATGCCACTTTTAGAAAGTGGGCATTTTCTTGCTTATACCATTTCTGTGACTCTGCCTGTTTGTGGATTCCCTGTCTGGGTCAGTTTGACAGTTGGGCTGGTTGCACCTCACACTAGACAGTGACACAAAGGGAGCTGGGGTGTAGCCTGCATATCCTGATGAGCCATCTGTGCTAGGAGGGAGGGAAGGAGTGGTCACTCACACCTGAAAGGGCTGTGCCTGCCCTCACGCAATGCAGTCTTCAACCCCCTGGTGAGCGTCTGGGGCCTGGCCTGGGCAAGGCAGGATTTCACATTCAAAAGAGACTTTACTTTGAAGTAGGCCTACTTCAAAGGAGAAATTGGGTATAAGAAGGGCACCCAAAACCACAGACTTTAGATCACTTCTGGACATCAAGAGGAACCTCTGCCTGGAGAAGAGCTGAAGAGCTGAGGAGAAGTGCTGCCCTGCCTGTGACTGTGCTTTGTGGAGCTATCCTGCAGTTGCTGCTTCTGCCAGAGTAAGAGGGCAAAGACTGGACTATGTGTGCCTTCCATCTTGTGAAGAAATCTCCAAGGGCTTGATTTAGAGCTTGCCTCCTGTTGTTTGAAGTCTCAGGGACAGCAAAGACTTCTCTCTGCCAGCACCTGGAGTTTCTGGAGAGACTCCTACTCTGCCCTGTGGTGCCTATCCAGTTCCTGGGACCCTGAAAGGAGAAGCTGGCAGCATAAAGACAAGGAAATCCATGCACAGAGCACCGTGCGGGGAAAAGATTGGCGCAACTCTGATCTGCAGCTGAAGTAACAACGCGCCGCCGGCTCCGCACCTGAGAAACGACACTTGCAGGAAACGCGACCAAAGAATCGATGCAGCATCGCTGACGGAGGCTGGGAGATCACAACCCATGCTGCGGGGTTTTCGGATCATCGTGCATCTGGATTTCCGACTCAAGTACCGCTGTGCGTGGAAAAACAACGCAAGGCCTGCCCGGACCAGAGAGTGCTGACCGGATCAACTCATCGCTCTCCTGCGGAGAGAAGAAACGACGCGCCCAACCCAGCGGAAGGAGAAACGACGCACGGTTCCACTCATGAGTGGAATCAACACCTCGCACGCCCTTTTTGACGTACACTCGCCCGTGCAGGGTTATTTTTGATGCGCACCAGGTAAATGTTCACGCTAGCAGAGCTAGTGTGTGTTTAAAACTACTTAAAGACTCTTTTTGCATTTTTATTGATAACTTTACTTGTGTATTGTGGATTTTTGTTGTTTTGGTCTTGTTTTGTTTTTATAAATGTTTCCTATTTTTCTAAACTGGTGTTGTGTCATTTTTATGGTGTTTTCATTAAGTTACTGTGTGTGTTGGTACAAATACTTTAAACTGAGCACTCTGAAGTTAAGCCTACTGCTCTGCCAAGCTACCAAGGGGTTAAGCAGGGGTTAGCTGAGGGTGATTCTCTTTTACCCTGACTAGAGTGAGGGTCCTTGCTTGAACAGGGGGTAACCTGACTGTCAACCAAAGGCCCCATTTCTAACAAATGCAAAGATTTATAAAGTGTTCAATACCTCTACACCCTTATGATGTATTAAAAGCACATCTGTTTTGTAAACACTTACACCCAGTACCTAGACACAAGTTGTGCAAAATTAGGTGGAAAAGTAGTGTGGTAGCTACCCGCCAATATGTACCCTATAAAACAAACTAGCACACTCAGTGGATAATATCATCAGTGATGTCATCAATGATGCCACTGGAAATGTCACAAATGTCATAGAACATGTCAGTGGTGATGTAATATGTGAGATCATAAGTAGTACATGGCCAGGGTGAAAGTTATAGTGAGCTCTGCTAACTATAATTAGGGAATTTCTGTGGTTTGTTGTAGTTCAAAACTTTAATGTTGTCACTGACATACTCACCTAACTATAACATTACTTTAACCTTTGTTTTTTCTGTATATATATATATGTACATGTATATATATATACACACACACACACACATACACACACACATATGTGTATATATATATATATATATATATATATATACATATATACATATATATATTTGTGTGTGTGTGTATATGTAGGAAAATGCCTCTGATGGCATGGTTATCCTCTAACTTTTTGCCTTTTGTTGATGCTAGTTATGATTGAAAGTGTGCTGGAACCTTGCTAACCAGGCCCCAGCACCAGTGTTCTTTCCCTAAACTGTACCTTTCTCTCCACAATTGGCACAGCCCTGGCACACAGGTAAGTCCCTTGTCAGTGGTACCCCTGGTACCAAGGGCCCTGTGGCCAGGGGAGGGCTCTAAGGGCTGCAGCATGTATTATGCCATCCTAGGGACCCCTCACTCAGCACATGCATACTGCCTCACAGCTTGTGTGTGCTGGTGGGGAGAACATGACACTCCCCTCAGAGTGCCATGCCCACAACCCACTGCCTGTGGCATATGTAAGTCACCCCTCTAGCAAGCCTTACACCGTTAAGGCAGGGTGCACTATACCACAGGTGAGGGCATAGTTGCATGAGCACTATGCCCCTACAGTGTCCAAGCCAAATCTTAGACATTGTAAGTGCAGGGTAGCCATAAAGAGTATATGGTCTGGGAGTTTGTCAAACACGAACTCCACAGTTCCATAATGGCTACACTGAATACTGGGAAGTTTGGTATCAAACTTCTCAGCACAATAAATCCACACTGATGCCAGTGTGAGATTTATAGAAAAATGCATACAGAGGGCATCTGAAGGAGCCCACCGTATATCAGTCCAACTACTAGTGTTAGGCTGACCAGTTTCTGCCAGCCTGCCACATCCAGCCGGGTGTCTGGCCACATGGGTGAGTGCCTTTGTCACTCTGTGGCCAGGAACAAAGCCTGCACTGGGTGGAGGTGCTTCACACCTCCCCCTGCAGGAACTGTAACACCTGGCGGTGAGCCTCAAAGGCTCAAGCCTGATGTTACAGAGCCCCATGGCACTCCACCTAGTGGAGATGCCCGCCCCTCCAGACACAGCCCCCTCTTTTGGCGGCAAGTCCAGAGGAGATAATGAGGAAAACAAGGAGGAGTCACCCACCAGTCAGGACAGCCCCTAAGGTGTCGTGAGCTGAGGTGACTCCTGCCTTAGGAAATCCTCCATCTTGTTTTGGAGGATTCCCCCCAATAGAATTAGGGATGTGCCCCCCCTCCCCTCAGGGAAGAGGCACAAAGAGGGTGTAGCCACCCTCCAGGACAGTAGCCATTGGCTACTGCCCCCCAGACATAAATACACCCCTAAATTTAGTATTTAGGGGCAACCCTGAACCCAGGAAATCAGATTCCTGCAACCTGAAATAAGAAGAAGGACTGCTAACCTGAAAGCCCCGCAGAGACAACGGAGACGACAAGTGACTTGGCGCCAGCCCTACTAGCCTGTCTCCAGACTCAGAGAACCTGTACAGTGACGCATCCAGCGGGACCAGCAGTACTCAGAGGACTGACCTGCATCTAAAGGACCAAGAAACTCCAGAGGACAACAGCTCTGTCAAAAACTGCAACAAAGAAACCATCTTTAAAGAGACTCCAGCCTCACTCCGGAAGCGTGAGTCTTCACACTCTGCACCTGACACCCCCAGCTCGTATCCAGAAGAACCAACACCGCAGAGAGGACCCCCAGGTGACTCCAATGATGTGGACACCCTGAGTCGATCTCCCTGCACCCTCACAGCGACACCTGCAGAGAGGATCTAGAGGCTCACCCTGACCGCGACTGCCCGGTAACAAAGGAACCCGACGCCTGGAAGAAGCACTGCACCCGCAGCCCCGAGATCCGAGAGGAACCAACCACCCATGCAGGAGGGACCAGTAGGTGGCCTTCATCCTAGCCCAGTCGGTGGCTGGCCAGAAAAGCCCCCATGTGCCCTACCTGCATCGCCAGAGTGACCCCCAGGTCCCTCCATTGATTTCAACACTTAACCCAACGCCTTGTTCACACTCTGCACCTGGCCACCCCTGTGCCGCTGAGGGTGTATTTTGTGTGCCTGTTTGGGACCCCCCAGTGCTCTACAAAACCCCACTGGTCTGCTCCCTGAGGATGCAGGTACTTACCTGCTAGCAGACTGGAACCAGAGCACCCTTGTTCTCCATAGGCACCTATGTTATTTGGGCCCTACTTTGACCTCTGCACCTGACTGGCCCTGTGTTGCTGTTGCTGGGTCTTTGGGATTGACTTGAACCCCCAACGATGGGCTGCCTATGCCCAGGAGACTGAACTTGTAAGTGCTTTACTTACCTGAGAAACTAACCAATACTTACCTCCCCCAGGAACTGTTGATTTTTGCAGTGTCCACTTTTAAAAAGCTTATTCCCATTGTTGCCAAAACTGTGTACATTACTGTTTTAGTTCAAAGTTCTATACTTATTGCCTGTGTGTGTACAACAAATGCATAACACTACCCTCTGATAAGCCTACTGCTCGATCACACTACCACAAAATAGAGCATTAGTATTATCAAATTTTGGAACTATCAAACTCTAAGGGGAACCCTTGGACTCTGTGCACACTATCTCTCACTTTGGGATAGTATATACAGAGCCAACTTCCTACAATATACATATATATACACACATACATATCAATATATATATCATTGATGTCACTGACCATGTTATGAGTGATGTAATATGTGAGGTCATAAGCAGTGCATCACTGGGGTGCAAGTTATAGTTAGCTCAGGTAACTATGACTGCTGAATTTCTATAGTTTTGTACATGTGAAATGTGAGCCTAACTATAACCTCCCTGTAACATTTGTTTTTTTTCAGTGAATGTCTAAGGTTTTTTAATTATATTTCCTAACTATAACGTCCCTGTAACTTTTGCTTTTTTCAGTGAATGTCTATGTTTTTTTAAATTTTATCTCCTAACTATAACATTCCTATAACCTTTGTGTTTTTCCAGTGAATTTCTATGTTTTTTAACATTTTATTTCCTAATTATAACATCCCTGTAACCTTTTCTTTTTTTTGTGAATTCCAAAAAAATGTAAAATTTTATTTTCCAACTGTAACCTGTAACGGTTTTCTTTTTTAAAATTATGTTTTCGTTATTTATGGTGGTTCTAAAGTGTGTATATTAACATGATGTTAAAATATATATATTTTTTAAATATATTTTGTGGAGTTGCGTACCCGTTGTGAATAGACAAGTCAAAGACGCGACTCCATCATACTTTTCATAGTCCTAAAACATATCAATATCTATATGTAGAAAATATATATATATATATATATACTGTATATATATATATATATATATATATATATATATATATATATATCCAAGAAAGAAGTGACTCAAACAGATGATCTCATTAAAGAACAAAAATATATTTCTACTACAACGTTTCAGCTTGTACTACCTGAGGAAGGCGGAAGCTGAAACGTTGTAGTAGAAATATATTTTTGTTCTTTAATGAGATCATCTGTTTGAGTCACTTCTTTCTTGGATATTACATTTTCTTGTGGCTCTTTGTATCCTTTGGGATCCAGATTTTTGCCCTGGCTGGCTGTTGTTTTCTTGTGATCCTGCATCTTCCAGTGTACATATATATATATATATATATATATATATATATATATATATATATATATCAATCTTACGTTTATATTACATGAAGATATTCATTTATAAAGTATTAAAAGAGACAAATTTCCACAGAAATGTTCTTGGAGAGGTGCTTTTAATACTTTTTTGGGAGTCACAACACATATGCGATCCCTGACACACGTATTTTTGGATTCGCAGTGGAGGCACGACTCTATCACATTTTTTACACTATCAAATTGTATATGAAGACAGTTTTCAATTTTAATTTGAAATAAGAGTTTTGTAATAAAATACTAGAAGTAGCATTAATGAAATAGGTTTTAAGGCACGTTTTTGTTAAATTCCATGGAGACACGAATCCATTGTGGTGTGAACACAGCAGCGTCACGAACCCCATGTGACACAGATGATAACGCGATCCTTTATGATAAGTTATTACACATCAGGACTCGTTTTAGGCCAATAAATCTTTTGACCCAGTTGAGAGACACCTTAGGACGAGATAGCTAATCAATATGTCAATCAATACATCAATAATGTCATCAATATTTATCATAACAATACATTTCACTTTAGTCAAAGTCATTAAGTAATTCAAGACTCTACCATGACCTTGCAGTCAAGAATAACCACACCAGTTTAGTATGATTTTATGAGTCTTATTCCCTATTGGTTACAATTCTAGAAACAGATGTGTTAATCTCAAAACCAAGAAACATAATAACATAGTCACGATATGGCAACTTTGATAAGATTTCATTAAGGCGAGAATCACAAACATCAAAACGTAACACGGCGTGAACATAGATCAATTTAGCAGTGTCAATAACGTGTCAGTTCAACAAAGCATAGATTCAGTCGTTTGTCTATTTGCGTCAGTTTAGTGAACACCTGTCCTAACCGCTAATTAGCATTGGCATGTTGGGCTTCATGCAAAACAATTTGGAACACCAATTTGGAAAAACATCTATGGTCTCTGTCAAAAGTAAGCAGTTGGTACCTAGAAAGGAAAAGCAAACAGACAAATCACAAACGCATTGTCATAATTACCCTCCAAGGTTTAGGTCAGCGCACAGGTTCAGTCTTCATCTTCAGGACATCAGTTAATTCACCATCAGTCTAACTCAGCTCTGGGGCAAAAGAGCACTTCCCTCGTAAGGAGGCAAAGTGTAAAATGGGCAATCTAAGGGCAAGGATCGTTTTAAGTAAACCAACAAGTCACCGAACAGAGTGACAAAGTTTCTGGATAAAATCAATAGCATTCCCTACCTAATTCTAAATAGCTCCCCGTGTCATGGTTTTTATCCCTTTTTCGTAGTACATTCCCCTAAAATTCTATTGGACCTTTCTTATACCCCACTTTCTTTAACCTATTAGAAAACAGATTATGGGGGTCATTCCGACCCTGGCGGGCGACATGCGCCGCCCGCCAGGCGGCGACCGCCAAATGACCGTACCGCGGTCAAATGACCGCGGCGGTCATTTTGACTTTCCCGCTGGGCAGACGGGCGACCGCCAAAAGGCCGCCCGCCTGCCCAGCGGGAAAGCCCCAGCAACGATGAAGCCGGCTCCGAATGGAGCCGGCGGAGTTGCTGGTGTGCGACGGGTGCAGTGGCACCCGTCGCGATTTTCAGTGTCTGCTTTGCAGACACTGAAAATCTTAATGGGGCCCTGTTAGGGGGCCCCTGCAGTGCCCATGCCAGTGGCATGGGCACTGCAGGGGCCCCCAGGGGCCCCACGACACCCGTTCCCGCCAGCCGTGGAGGATTCCCTGGGGCTTTACCGCCGCAGTCAGAATACCCCTGAAGCACCGCCAGCCTGTTGGCGGTGCTTCCTCCGTCCCCGGCCCTGGCGGTCCATGACCGCCAGGGTCGGAATGACCCCCTATGTCATTAATCTTTCACCCCATATTATTTTACAAGCTTCTCATTGGTCCTTAGGTTCGATGTCTTCAGAGGTAGCATGTCCGGTATGATTTCATCTTTCTGTAATTCTTTGCACATCTTTTGGTCAGTAGCTCCATTGTCTTTACCGGTTTGAGCGACCTTGTACATTACATTAATCTACACTGTTGCATTTTGTCTAATATCATTCTACAAGCAATGAAGAATTCATGAGAACGGACCTGCTATTGTTACATTTAGCTTCTAGTTTGAAGAAAACAAGGGGTCATGTCCTTTTGCGAGTCAGCACACTGCAAGTTAGGAAAAATACATTTAATATGAGATCCAGGCAGCCAAGCCTCGGCTCACGCTAACTTAAGGCCTACAAGGATTTCAGCACAAATTCAATAATACAATAATTAATAATTAGTATAAACTTATTCAGTATAACAATTTATAAACATTTTAGTCATTATTATTATTCCACGTATACATTGGTGGCCACTCCCCGTGGTCACATTTCAAGTGCACGTTTCAGCAAAATTTACTACATCTGTTTCTATGCGGCATTATCACACATTAATTTATAAACATTTCATGTTAATATAGATTCTATACGCTAAGCTCCCTCACAGACAAAACAGGATCTGATTGGTTGATCACCTTTCTAGAATTTGCAAAGGAAGGCCCTACCTGTTTTTAATCATCCTTTTGGTGTGTTTCACTGGGAACAGACCTGTGTTTGCCAATAGCAATTTTATTTTTTATTTTTTTGTGTTTCACTATTGGAAAGTCTACACCATAGCAGCTGCTTCAGAGCAGAATGAAGAACATCAAAGTAATCCTTCTGATGAAGAGGAACCACCAAGAAAGAGGAAGGAAAGTATAGTGTGGACATTTTTTAAATCCTTGAGGGACAAAAGAAGGTCAATGCACATAAAGTGACATGCACATTGTGCAATAAAGTACTCTTCCGGGGATCCGAGCAAAAAATATTTGTGTGGAACTTCATCCATGATGAAGCATCTTCAAGCTATGCACAGTGGACCCCTTGCCAGAGCACAGAGGAAAAGGGAACTCTCCCTAGGACGACCCAGAGAAGATGATTCGCAGCCATGCACATCATCTGGCCCTGTGCGGTCTACAGAGCCAGCAGTCAGTGTTCCTGAATTTGCAGCTGTGGGATAACACTACCTCAAGAGTAAGGCCAGTTTGAGTGCTGGGGAGCAGTCAATCCAGACCATCATTAGCACTATCAAACTAACAAGTGTTCGTTTTTTTCTTCTCTTTTTCAGGGCAGATGTGTGCTGTCAGCACTATGTTTTAAAGTTTTGTTTTAAAACACCAAAAAAAAAGTTTGAAAACACAAAAAAAAATTAAAAACCTAAAAACAAAATAATGGTTCTTTTTAGAACTGCCCATTCTGGTTAAAAAAAAGAATAATTATATGTTATATGTTTGTTTGTAATAGTGTGCATGCATGCTCCTTGTTTCCTGTTAGTATGAATTTGTGCATGAATTATTTACTGAGTGTATGAGTGGTGTGTGGGTAACTGAGTGACTGCAAAAGTGGGGTATGGGTGATTCACTGAGTATATGGTGGCTGTATGTGTGACTGAGTGCCTGAGCCTTGTATGGGTGATTGAGTGAGTGCATCAGTGTTTCTATACCTGAGTGAGTCTATGAGTGGTGTATAAGTGAGTAAGTGCATAATTAGTGCATGTATGAGCGAGTTAGTGTAAGAGTACTGTATAGGTGATTGGGTGACTGCATGAGTGGTGTATGGATGACTGAGTGAGTGCTTGAGTAATGTGTGAGTGAGTGCAAAAGTGGTGTATGGGTGTGTGACTGAGTGTATGAGTGGTTGTATGGGTGCATGACTGGGTACATGACAAGCTCTATGGGTGAGTGATAGGGTTTGTGAGTATGTGTCTGTGTGTGTGCGGTTGTTTGGTTGAGGGAAAGAGTGTGAGAGTGGGTACATGGGTGAGTCAGTGAGTGCATGAGTGGGTGTATGGGTGAGTCAGTGTGTGGGTGGCTGTATGGGTGAGTGACTGAGTGCATGGGGGGCTGTATGGGGAAGTTGTAGGATGTGTAATTAGCTGTATGAGTGAGTGAGTGCATGCATGACTGGCTGTATGATTGAGTGAAAGGGTGCATAAGTGGGTGTATGAGTGACTGGATGCAAGAGTGGCTGTATGGGCTAGTGACTGGGTGCATGAATGGCTCTATGGGTGAGTGACTGGGTGCATGAGTGGTGGTATGGGTGACTGATTGGGTGCATAGCTGGATCTATGGGTCAGTGACTGAGTGCATGAGTGCCTGTATGAGTGAATGAGGGGGTACATGAGTGGTTGTATTGGTGAATGAGTGGGTGCATGAGTGGGGGTATGGGTGAGTGAGTGCATGAGTGGCTGTATGGATAAGTGACTGGATACATAAGTGGCTGTATGGTTGAGTGAGGAGTGGGTGAGTAGATGTAAGGGTGAGTGTCTGGGTGTATGAGTAACAGTATGGGTGAGTGAGGGGTGCATGAGTGTTTGTATGGGTGAGTGAGTGGGTGCATGAGTGGCTGAGTGTATGGGTGAGTGAGTGCATAAGCAGCTGTATGGGTGAATGATATCGTGTGTGAGTAGCTCTGTGTGTGAGTGACTGGGTGCATGAGTGGCTGTATCGGTAAGCATGAGGGTGCATGAGTGGTTGTATGGGTGAATGAGTGCATGCACAAGTGGGTGTAGGGATGTGTGACTGTATGGGTGAGTGACTGTGTGCATGATTGTATGGGTGACTGAGTGGCTGCAGGAGTGGATGCATGGGTGACTGAGAGGATTCCTGCGTGGTTCAAGGGGTGAGTGAATGGGTGAATGAGTTGGTGTATTAGTGAGTGACTAAGTACATAAGTGGTGTATGGGTGTGTGAATGACTGTATGACTGGTGTATGGATGACCAAGTTAGTGCATGAGTAGCTGTTTATGTGAATTACTGAGTGAATGAATAGGGTATGGGTGAGTGAGAACAAGACTAGCTGTATGGGTGAGTGATAGGGTGTGTTAATGGCTGCATGGGTGAGTGACTGGCTGCATGAGTGATTGTATAGATAAGTGAGAGGGTGCATAAGTGGTTTCATGGCTAAGTGAGTGGGTGCATGAGTGGGTCTATGGGTGAGTGAGAGAGTGCATGATTGTGTCTATGGGTGAGACTCTGGGTATATGGGTGTGTGTATATGAGTGAGTGAATGTATGAGTCCTTGTATGGGTGAGTGCCTGGGTGCATGACTGGCTGTATGGGTGAGTGATAGGGTGTGTGAGTAGCTGTATGAGTGAGTGAGTGAGTGAGTGAGGAATGAGTAGCTGTATGGGTGAGTGAGAGAGTGTGAGTAGCTGTATCGATATGTGACTGGGTGCATGTGTGGTTGTATGGGTAAGTGAGAGAGTGTATCAGTGTTTATATGAGTGAGTCAACGAGTGCATGAGTAGGTCTATGGGCACATGAGTGGCTGTATCGCTGAGTGACTGGGTGCATGATTAGCTGTATGGGTGAGTGGGTGCATCAGAAGCTGTATGGGTGTGTGAACGGGTGTATGAGTGGCTGTATAGGTGAGTGACAGATGATGTGTTAGTGGCTGTATGGGTGAGTGAGTGGCTGCATGAGTGATTGTATAGGTAAGTGAGAGGGTGCATAAGTGGTTGTAGGGGTAAGTGAGTGGGTGCATGAGTGGGTCTATGGGTGAGTGAGCGAGTGCATGAGTGGGTCTATAGGCACATGAATGACTGTATGGCTGAGTGACTGGTTGCATGATAAACTGTATGGGTGAGTGACTGGGTGCATGAGTAGCTGTATGGTGAGTGAACGGGTGTATGAGTGGCTGCATAGGTGAGCGATAGGGTGCACTAGTGGCTGTATGGGTGAGTGAGTGGCTGCATGAGTGATTGTATAGGTGAATGAGAGGGTGCATAAGTGGTTGTAGGGGTAAGTGAGTGGACGAGTGGGTGAAAGGGTGCATGAGTGCAACAGTGTATGTGTGAGTGAGAGGGTGCATGACTAGCTTTATGCATGAGTGATAGGGTGCTTGAGTAGCTCTATGGGTAAGTGAGAGGGTGTATGAGTGACTGTATGGTTGAGTGATAGGGTGTGTGAGTGGCATATGGGTGAGTGAGTGGGTGCATGAGTAATTGTATGGGTAAGTTTGAGGGTGCAAGAGTGGTTCTAGGGATAAGTGAGTAAGTGCATGAGTGGGTCTATGGGTGAGTGAGAAAGTGCATGAGTGCGTGTATGGGTGAGTCACTGGGTGCATGGATGGGTGTATGGTTGAGTGAGTGGATGAGTGGTTGTATGGGTGAGTGAGAGTGTGCATGAGTGGTTGTATAGATAGGTGGATGGGTGCATGAGTGGCTTTATGTGTGAGTGATAGAGTGAATGAGTGGCTGTATGAGTGAGTGAGTGGGGGTATGAGTGATTATATGAGTGAGTGAGAGGGTGTATAGTGGTTATATGGGTAAGTGAGGGGGTGCATGATTGTGTTTGTGTGAGTGATTGAGCAAGGGTGGGTGACTGACAGTACCAGTGGAGTATAGATGAGGTAATGACTTTATGAGTGCTGTATCTGTCACAGGGGGCATATCTACATGAATGAGTGAGTGAATGTATAAGTGGTGTATGTACAGTTGTATAAGTGCTTGCATGGGGTAGTGACTGAGTGTGTTTCAGGTACTGTATGGGTGAGTGACAAGGAAGTAAACTGGTGCCAACCCATATAAATTACTGTGTATGGAAGAAGACTGTCTCCATAAGTATCTGAAATAAATATTCATCTTCCCCTTCTAGTATCTTTACAGATTTGATGAGATATGTCTTCAAACGCTTTTGAAAAAGAAAATGTACATAAATTGGGTTAGTATTATGTTTATAAGAGCTCTGCTACAAAATTATATTCATTGTTTGTGCTATAACAGTATGTGACATTTTAGTAAAACATTTTATTTTCCCTCTTTCTGTTAGCCTTTATACTAACTACTACATAGAAACGGAGTACTTGGGAAAAATCGTTGAACAGTGGGGAAAAAAACAATCAAATAGATTGTAGAAAAAAACATAACTCCACAGTATTTCACTACAAAAAAGTGATACTGTGAATTGCACTCACTACATTTCGTAAATTATTTAATAAAGCCACACTCACTACAGTAACAAATAGACTATATGTTAAAAACATTTTGGGTATTATTATAAATGGTACAAAACTATGAACAAATATTATCCACACTCGAATTTTCCACATTTTGTAGGCAGCACCCCTGATAGGCTGAATGATGTCCTAATCAATGATAATGCACATAGTGAGAAGACAATATATTCATTTTCTTCCAGAAATTCTAGGAAAATATTGAATCTACACTTCATTTTTTAAAATGCTTTTGTTGACATCACCTCCCTTAGGCTTGATGATGTCTTAAACAGTGATGATGCATGTAGAGAGAAGACCATATAATCATTTTCTTCCATAAATCCTATGACAATATTTCATCCACACTTCACTTTTGGATATCTTTTTGTTGACATCACCCCTGATAGGCCGAATTATGTCTTGCACAGTGATGATCCATATGGAGAGAAAACCACACATTTGCTTTTTACCAGAATTCTTTTGAACACATTCCATCCACTCTTAATTTTTTGACATCTTTTTCGGAACATGACCCCTGATAGCCTGAATGATATGTTAAGCACTAATGATCCACATAGACATAAAACTGAGGCCCTCATTACGACCACCAGACTTGCGGTGGCGGTTTTACTGCCGACGGGCCAACGGTAAAGACCCCCATATTACAAGTTTGATGGTTTGGCCTAAGCCAAACCGCTGAAACGCCACCCGTATCGCCACTTTTGGGCGGTCCGCCAGGCTGGAGGTGAGCACCTCCGGCCAGCGGCAGCAGTAACACCGCTAGCCACATTACAAGACAGCAGACCACCAGCATTTTCATGGCGGGAGCTGGTGACAAGAATCTTCATTCTTTTCACCGGGACACACCCCCTCACACGTCCACACACCTGCACACATGCACCCACACACTTCTACAGTCTTATAATTACTCATCCACGCACTCACTACATACACACCCATTCACTCGAGCACACACACTCAAACATGCACACAGAAACACTAATTCACGCACGTACATGCACTCAGGCACACCCGTGCAAACGCTCACACGCACACGAACATCCCATTCACACGCACACATGTATACATACATTTACATTCACTTGCATACACGCACGCATACACTACCCCGCCCCTCCACATACATGCACGCATACACCGCCCCTCCACATACACGCATGTAAACACCACCCTCTCCTCCCCCACAAACATGCATGCATACAGCATCCCCTCCCCATATGCATACTCGCACTCACGCACTCACACATGCAGACATCTGACCATTCAGTACATTCACACACGTACTCACACATGCAGACACGCACAAACAGACACCCCCCTCACTTACCTTTTCCAGTGAGGATGTCGTCTGGGAGGGGATGGGTCCCGACGCTTCCACCGCCGGCACCGTACCACCTTCAGGACAGCGTCGCAACATATTATAGGTCATAATACGGCGTACGGAGTCCTTTTGGCGTGGCTGGGCCGGCTGTGGAACCGCCTCTCCACCGCCCTACGGCAGGCCAACTGCTGTCAGATGTCTACCTGCAATTGGACAGAAATCCGACAGCAGTCGTGATAGGGCGGTCTTGGACCACCAGCACTGGTGGTCTTTAGGTGTCCGCAGCTTCGGCGGTCTATGTGAAAGACCGCTGGAGTTGTGTCTCATATTTTTTCCAGAAATCCTTCTTAGAACTTTGCCTGAATAAATAATAGGTAAGCATTAGGAAGTTTGAAAGGTAGTTTTTGTTTGAATTGAAGACTGCTGTCATTGCACTCTGTCTACCCAGTTTGAGTCTTTAAATATACAGTATAATGTCCAGATGTAATATTAAGGTCTTTATGGAAGGTGATAGCCAAAATACAGTATGTTCTCCCAGAAAGTATCTGTCCAGCTTTAAAGTTTGTAATCTTGGTGTCAAATTTTGATCCATCTGCCCTACATCGTTGAAACATTGCTGTAGTGTATTTACCACTTGTCTGCATAAGCAATGTAGGAAATACATTTGATTTACAACTTGGAGAGGTCATATTTTGGTCACTCCTTTTTAGTAGTTTGTCAAAAGACACACTTTTAGAATCTGACAGAGTTAAGTAGAGAAATTGCTTAGGTTGGATTTCAATAGTAGGTGAGAAAGAGCAATCTTCACACTCATGATTCCATGTATAACCAGTCCAAATATGTCATCAATATTTACATTTTCTTCTTCAAAAACTCAAAGTATCACCATAATAAATTCCTTTGAAACTTGTTGAGCGTTTAGAGTAAATACTACCGATCCACTATATTTGTATACAGTTCGCCAGTGCCTGAAGCAGAATGTATTACACTTCTGTCATGCGATAAGCATTGAAGACAGTAAAACAATGTTGTGCACAATGTGTTCCATGTTTTGTTTCTTGAATTGCATTTACAACATGTGGTAGATGAAAGAGAACAGTGAGAACATTAGCATAGCAGTTTACACCGCCAGTATTATCCACCTGGTAACCTACAATAGCTCCATCATTATCCAATTTTCTTTTCTTGACACTTTTTTGTTAAGCTTTGCTCTCTGTCTTCTGTAATTTTCGTTGATTATGTTGTCAGTTTCCGCTTAGGACATAATACCAGTTTTTCATAGACAGGATACTGTCCTAAAGGAAGAGCATATTTACTTCTTAACGTGTTGTACTCTCTCACACAATTTGCATCTGCACTAAGCTTCTTCTCATCAAAATCAACCAGAAACAAACCAGATAATGCTTGAACTCATGCTATATATGAAATTCCTTCTTTAAATACTGTACTTGCTATATTAATAAATGTAGCATCAACGTTTAAACTTTGAGAGTTGTGAATAGTTACAGCATACTCAAGACAGACTGGGAACTGTTTTTGCTGGACATATAAATCTTTTGCAAGCATAAAGTATACAACACATCATCCAATTTGCTTAACGCCATTAACCTAACCTAACTTTATAGCTAACCTCATCATGGTAAGGAAATTAATGAAATCAATAACTTTATCCATAACACTTTTACTAATCCTTCTTCAATACTTAATTATGTCTTAAAATTACTGTGTTACTGTATTAATATAAACACTTCTATAGTCCAGCAGTCCTGTATACAGATTTCTCCAAAGAGTTCGATTTATCCTGTAATTTTTCACTGAGCAGCACAGTTACTCATTTTGTCAATAGGAGTAATTGCCAAAATGTCCTCATTCTCTAGTTTTAGTAGTTCTTCATTAAATTCAGCATACTCTTGAAGTTTAGACATTAAAGAAACTATGGATTTATCTTCTTTACAAAAGTCATACATTAGCTCTGCTGTTCTGCTCTTACACGAAAACAGTTGCTTAAATAATCAACTTTCCAACATATGTTTTCCCTCCTCTGTCAGAACTCCTACTCTAATGTCCTTTAGAATGTTTCCATATTCCATGTCAGAGGCATGGCGCATAGTTTTCACAAGTTCCTTGTATTTGACATATTGCCAAATGTTTACATTTCAAATACTTCCCAAAGAGTTCAGAGTTTCTTCTTGTGAAAGAATTTAGGAAACAGGCTGTCCTTTTACAGGAGTAAGTTGTAGTAGGTCACCACAACCAATTTAATGCTTTCCTCCAAACAAGACGTCATATTCAGTTTTTACAATATGTTGCATTCCTAGGTGAACGAAGGCAAGCATGCTTACCTTACGAATAATTAAAAGCTTCAATTTCTTCAAATCTCTTGCCACCTGATGACAAGCTCTACCAGATAACTTTTGGTATTACAGTTTATTGTGATGCTCTACCAGTGGCATAAGTAATCTATGAAAAGTTCATCCTTTGATATTTTGTGCAGCTAATACAGTTGGTGCTATTACTACACACACTAAATTTGATACTGTAGTCTTCTGTAAGTAAGTGGAGAGAACTTTTATAAAAAAGCTTTTCCAAGTACCAGCTTGGCCACTGATACATAAAAGTATTGGCTTGAATGGTGAGCAATTGCATTCTTTCTTCTCATGAAGAAATCCATGTTCTATTTTGTCTTTTACTTCAATATAAATGTCCTTCTGTTCATTGTTGAGTTGTGCATTTAACTGTTCTAGATCTACAGATTCCTGTCTCACTTGTTCCCGTTTCCACTTCATTCATAGCTATTGCAGCTTTGTTTTCAATACTAGGTTGTCCAAGAGGATCCTGACTTAGTGGTGCTGCTTTGAGAAATATCCTTAGCTATCTAAACAGCAATTATTTCTTCTTGTTGCATTTCATCATTTAACATTTGTAAATAGTTTGTGAAAATGGAACAGTGAATAATATATTTGACAGCATTAAAAGAATCTTCATAGCAGTCGTACTCTCCAAGAAATTCTAATGCACTACTCTAAGGCTTTAATAGTTGAAGAAGAGCTAAATAGAAAAACTATCTTTTGTCAGGAGTTTGGCAACTAAGGGGGTCATTCTGACCTCGGCGGTAAAAGGCCCTTACCGCCGGTCAGAAGTCTGCCATACTACCGCCGCGGCCGCGGTCGACCACCACGGTCATTCTGACCACCAACTGTGAAACCGCCAAAAATCCTAAACCCAAGGAAGGCCGCCACATCAGCGGGCCGCGGAAAACTGGAGATGACCAAACCTCCACCGTCACGCCAACACAAACACACCCATGCCATTCTGACCCACGAATCCACGCGGCGGTCTTTCAACCACGGTATTCCATTGGCGGTACACACCGCCGCGCTCAAAATACACACACAGCTCCTAAACACTGCCACATTGGACAATTTGAAATACGCACACCTGACACACATACAAACAACGCTCCCACACATCCAATCAACTATAAAACACACACCCACATCACCCACAAACCCCCACTAGTTGGAAATCGGAGCGAAGGCGAGAGCGAGAGATAGCGATAGCGAGCACAGCATTAGAAAACCCCAACACACACAGGAACACAACTTCATCACCCACACCACATCTACGCACACATCACCACATATCACCACGCACATCACCACAAACACCACCCCACACCTCATCCACACCACCCCATGGCACCCCAAAGACACCCAAGGTTTTCGGACCAAGAACTCCGGGTCATGGTTGAGGAAATCATGAGGGTTGAGCCCCAGCTCTTCGGCACACAGGTGCAGCACACCACCATAGCAAGGAAGGCTGAACTATGGCAAAGGATCGTAGACAGGGTCAACGCTGTGGGACAGCATCCCAGAAATCGGGAAGATATAAGAAAGCGATGGAACGACCTACGGGGGAAGGTGCGCTCGATGATCTCCAGGCACAACATCGCTGTGCAGAAGACTGGCAGCGGACCCCCACCCACCCCACCCCAATTTACAGCATGGGAGCAAGAGGTGGTAAACATCCTGCATCCTGATGGCCTCGCTGGAGTACAAGGAGGAATGGACTCTGGTAAGTAGAATCTCAACCACTTCACCCCCCCCAAACACCAGCATGCCAACCCCCCCCTCACCCCCAATCTCACCCCCCAGCACATAACCTCCCTGCCAATGTCTCACCAGCACAACCCACCCTAAACAACACCAACCCCTGAATGCCAACACAAACCATAGACAGCCACCACCAAAGCATGACCATTGCACATACCCATACACCCCCCCCAAACCCTCACAACACCTCCCACAAGGGAATCCCAGCACTGGGGGACAAGGGCACCCAAAATGCACGCCATGGCACACACAGAAACAATAACCATACTCCTTTACCCCTGCAGGGCCCGAACGACAACACACCGCCACGGAGGGTCCGGAGATGTCCATCCCACCCCCAGAACAGGCCCCCAGCGAGGACAGCAGCTCTGTCGACCTAGAACCTGACGACCAGCCCGGACCATCGGGGACCTCTGGAGAGTCGGTTCCCCACACACAGGCCACAGCAGACCCAAACCCCCCTGGGAACACCAGCACAGCTCCCACCCAGTGGGCCCATGCCTCTGTCCCGAGGACGCGTCAATCAGCAGTGTGTCCGCCACTACAGGGCATCCAGGCTGACCCAACACCCCAACAACAACAGGGACCTGGGGGCAGTGGTAGTGGGCACACCGTCCAGGGGACAGAGGCCTGGGGAAACAGGGCAACTGGGAGGGCTGCTGTGCGACAGGGGGGGGAGGACAGGCCCAGGGAACCGACTCTCCAAGAGGCCCTCACCACCATCATGGGAGCGTATCATCACTCCCAGGAGACGATGGCGACGGTACTGGCCAGGTTCACCGAGATCCAGGCACAGCGGGAGGAACGGAACATGGGGTTCAGCAATGAACTCCGGGCCACCGCTACCGCAATGGGGACCATAGTCCAGGCCCTAAACCGCATTGAAACCACATTGCGGGACCATGTGGCACCGCAAAGGGCCCCTGTCACTAGCCAGGAACAGCCTACCACCTCCGCTGGCGCTAGTGGTCAGGAGGCCCCCACAGAACGACGGGCCACCAGAACCCCACCTCCTGCTGAAGAACAACCACCCCGCAAGAGGAACCTGAGATCTCAAAGGAAGACAGAGTAGGATGCCAGGACCCCCGCCAGTCTAACATCCCCCCGGATGTCATTCCACTGTCCCACAGTGTCACCCTGTCCAACCTTGAACTGCCCCTGCTCCATCCTTCCACTGCCATATGAACAATGCACCTGTGCGACCGAGAACTGGACTCTGCCATGGACATAACTCCACCCTCACCCTTCACCGTACCAAAATATAGCACTAAAAATAAATCACTCATTGCACATAAATCATTCTGGAGTCAGCCTGTATTATTTACAAATGTATAACACATTACTTATCAATAATGTTCTGTTATATATGTGTGGACAACATACCGATGTCAATAAGCATTAGTCCATGGGCTAACCAGGCAGAAGTCACGCAGTGGGTCATACAGCACTGAAAAGGGAAGGGAAAAGTAAACTTCAGGTTAAAAGAACTGGGGGGCAATACACAAAGTAAAGATGCAGGGGGCATTCACTAAATGGTAAATGGCGTGGGAGATTCCTACCTGTGTGCTACTGAAAATACTGTAGGATAACTCTGTCCCTGTTGTCTGGGTCGTCCTCTTCGTCTTCCTCCTCTTCACTCTCCGCAGGCTCCACAGCTGCTTCAACACCACCATCTGGACCATCCTCCTGCAGGAAGGGCAACTGACGTCGCAATGCCAGATTGTGAAGCATACAGCAGGCCACGATGATCTGGCACACCTTCTTTGGTGAGTACATCAGGGATCCCCCTTTCATATGTAGGCACCTAAACCTGGCCTTCAGGAGGCCAAAGGTTCTTTCAATGACCCGCCTAGTTCGCCCATGGGCCTCATTGTACCGTTCCTATGCCCTGGTCCGGGGATTCCTCACTGGGGTCAATAGCCAAGGCAGGTTGGGGTAACCAGAGTCACCAATTAGCCACACACATTGTCTCTGTAGCTGTTCCATCACATAAGGGATGCTGCTATTTCGCATCACATACGCGTCATGCAATGACCCAGGGAACATGGCATTCACATGGAAGATGTACTGGTCAGCCAAACAGACCACCTGGACGTTCATCAAATGGTAACTTTTCCTGTTTCTGTACACCTGCTCATCGTCTTTTGGGGGTACTAAAGCCACATGGGTCCCATCAATGGCACCAATTATGTTGGGGATATGTCCAAGGGCATAAAAATCACCCTTCACAGTGGCCAAATCAACCTCCTCAGGGAATACAATGTAGCGCCGCATGTGTTTCGTCAGGGCAGACAACACTCTAGACAAGATTTTTGAAAACATAGGCTGAGACATTCCAGATGACATGGCCACTGTTGTCTGGAATGAGCCACTTGCCAAAAAATGGAGGACTGACAGAACCTGCACTAGAGGGGGAATTCCTGTGGGTTGGCGGATGGGGGACATCAGGTCTGGCTCCAGCTGGGCACACAGTTCATGTATAGTGGCTCGGTCAAGCCGGTATCGTAGTATGATGTGGCGTTCTTCCATTGTCGACAGGTCCACCAGCGGGCGGTACACGCGAGGATTCATCCTTCTCCTCGCAAGTCCCAGCGGACGGTGCCTAGGAAGGACAACATGGAGCACAGAGTCAAGCCAGTCACAGGTACGTTCACCACTGCATGCACAGTACACGATAAGGTATGGATGGCTATGTTTGGATGTGTGGCAATGCAAGGCCTAGGCCTGTGTGACGCAGTTGAAATTAAGCCATGTGGGCCCTTGAAATGGCGGCTGCCTGACCGGTGAAGTGGGACAATGGGATGTGAGGTCAATGCGCTGGCGTGGCACACCGTGGCGGTAGGCGGTCGAAGACCGCTATACGAACCCGCATTGGTTAACATTGAACCCTATGGGATTCAGGAGCCAATGACGATGTGCGCCGGCGGTCGCGGTACGCACCGCCACGGTACGCACCGCCGCGGCCGTGACCGCCATTTTCTATCTGCCTAATCACTCGATACCTGATCATCCACAGGAGAGGCCCTATACTGCAAGTGCTGCTGTGACCTCGGTCTGGAAGTGACAATGGCTGCTGCGATTGGGGAAAGGGCCCCTGCCTTCACGTCTGAAGAGTTGGAGGAACTAGTGGATGGGGTCCTCCCCAGTATGCGCTACTCTAAGGTCCTCCAGACCAACAGGTGAGTACACTGAGTGCACATTGAATGGGTTATGGCTGTGTGGAGTGGGGTGGATGTAAGTTGTTGGGGTGGGGAGAGAATGAGGACTGCAACGCACGACAGATGAGAGAATGGGCCACATGGCAAGGTTGGGGAGGAGGGGGCATGTACTCCAAACATGCCGGAAATTCACGTTTTCTCTTTCCCACCCTCTACATGTCTAACAGGTGAGCGCCCATCAGAAAATCGACATTTGGCGTGCCATCGCCAAGGAAGTCCGGGCCCTGGGGGTCTACACCAGACGGGGCACCCACTGCCGCAAGAGGTGGGAGGACATCTGCCGCGGAACCCGAAAGACCGCCGAGTCACTGCTGGGGATGGCCTCCCGACCTAGGAGGGGTGCCAGTCGTACCCTGACCCCCCTGATGTCCCGGATCCTGGCGGTGGCCTACCCTGATTTGGATGGGCGCTTGAGGACATCACAGCAGACACAAGGGGGTGAGTACCTGCACATTCTGCTATCCTTAAGCGCAGTTGAGGCGTCTGGGTGGGGGAGGAGGGCCGTGGGTGACACTAGGCCAGGGCGCTTTCTGTAGTGTAGTCCCCTCCCTTAGACATGGCCCTGTGCCCCCGCCCCCCACCTCTGTAGGGTGCCAAGTACAGCTATCCATGGTCCTGCATCACCCATGTGCGCGTCTGTTGTTCCTAGACCTGTTGGCCTAGTCAGAAGTACTGAGTAGTGTACCCCAATTTTGCGGCTTAGTGCATGAGGCAACTGTGTCTGTCCTCTCCGCCAACGGTATTGACAAGGCATACACTTAACTTTGTATTATTTCTCCCCCCACCCTTATTCTTTGTCTTCTTGTGCATCAGCATCATCAGGCGGAGGAGAATTGGCGTCGGAGCACGAGGGAGCTGCAAGTCACAATGCCCCAGTGGGCACTGGAACAGACACCGAGGGCACCAGTGATCCGGAGGGTGAGGGGAGCACCACAACGGGGACCGGTGAAGACACCAGCGACACGGACACGTCCTCGTTTGGGAGCTCCCTAGCGGGGGCGGCAACATCCGGGCCCCCCGCCTCCACAGGTACAGCCGCCACCCAGTGCTCCAGCTCCGCCCTCCCAGCAGCCCCTCAGCCTTCGCTCCGTGCCCGCTCGCCCAGGAAGGCGGGCGTCTCCTTCGCCCCAGGCACCTCAGCCCCTGCCCCAGATACCCCTGCTGCCCTCAGTGCGGAGCTCATTGACCTCGTGAGGATGCTCATTGTTGGGCAGACTACCCTTTTGAATACCATCCAGGGGGTGGAAAGGGAGGTGCATCGGAGCAATGCCTACCTGGAGGGCATTCATTCGGGTCAG
Source organism: Pleurodeles waltl (assembly GCF_031143425.1). Classification (NCBI taxonomy): domain Eukaryota; kingdom Metazoa; phylum Chordata; class Amphibia; order Caudata; family Salamandridae; genus Pleurodeles; species Pleurodeles waltl. The sequence continues at coordinate 377,679,848 of NC_090438.1, forward strand.
GCTGCCCATCAACGATCGTTCACTGCTCTGGCCTCAGCACTGACGGCAGCCATTGTCCCTGTCTCCAGCCTCCCTCTTCTAACTGCCTCCACCCTTTCTCTGTCTCCTGTCCCTCAGCCTATCCCATCCACACCATCAGACCAGCCTGCACACACCTCAACACCCAAGGCCAGATCATCCAGACACAAGCACCACAGGACACACAAGCATTCACCCCAGCAACACCCAGATGCAGACATTCCAACAGTCACTACCACCTCTGTGTCCCCCTCCTCCTCGTCTCCCTCCTCCCTCCCTGTGACGTCTACACTCACACCTGCATGCACACCACCATCAGCCAGTGCTTCCATCACCAGCACACCCTCCACTACAGTCCTCACACGTGCAGTCACCACCCCCACTGCCATCTACACGTCCCCTGTGTCCTCTCCCACTGTGTCTGTCACCCCCTCTTCCAAGACACATAAACGCAGGCAGACACCCAAACAACAGCCAACCACCTCACGACAGCCTACGCCTCAGTCACCTGCACCCAAAGACAGCACACCTGACTCTCCTACAACCACATCCTCTTCCTCCACTTCCATCACCACTACTCCTACCCTTTACCTTGGTCCTAAGAAATGTTACCTCTCTAATCTTAACCTCTTTCCCTCCCCTGACCCACCCCCTCCACCGGTTAAGAGTCCCAAGAGCACCTCAGCCACCACCAGCCCAGCTTCGAGGGTCCAAGTGGTACATGGCTTCTGGAGTCCACCCTTTGGCGGCAGTGACACTTCACTGAGCAGCAAGGGGACATCCAGCCCACCCCCAGGCAAGAGGACACGTAAAGTGAAGGGCCGCCGTGAGAGGACTGAGACGGCTGCCTCCAAGGAGCCAACAACGGCCACTTCACCTGCCACAACAGCCAGGGGAGGCAAGGGCCCGAGAGCCCCATCTAAGGAGCAAAAGGGCAGCAGGGCGGAGAGGTCATCCATCAGGAGCACGGAGCTGGAGGGCCCCGCAAGCCCCATCCCGCCTGCAAGGGACGACAGCAAAGGGCCCAGGACTCCGTCCCCGAAGGGGCCTGCCACTGCACATTCGGAGGGCGAGTGATCAGGGTGTCCAGCCCAGGTCTGGCTCCCTAGACTTCCTGGAAGAGGACCGCTGAAGAGGGCCCCGCCGTGCAGAAGAGCACCGCTGAACAGGGCCCCGCCGTGAAGACAGGCACCGCTGAACAGGGCCCCGCCGTGCAGAAGAGCACCGCTGAACAGGGCCCCGCCGTGAAGACAGGCACCGCTGAACAGGGCCCCGCCGTGCAGAAGAGCACCGCTGAACAGGGCCCCGGCGTGAAGACAGGCACCGCTGAACAGGGCCCCGCCGTGCAGAAGAGCACCGCTGAACAGGGCCCCGCCGTGAAGACAGGCACCGCTGAACAGGGCCCCGCCGTGCAGAAGAGCACCGCTGAACAGGGCCCCGCCGTGAAGACAGGCACCGCTGAACAGGGCCCCGCCGTGAAGACAGGCACCGCTGAACAGGGCCCCGCCGTGAAGACAGGCACCACTGAACAGGGCCTCGCCGTGAAGACAGGCACCGCTGAACAGGGCCCCGCCGTGAAGACAGGCACCGCTGAACAGGGCCCCGCCGTGAAGACAGGCACCGCTGAAGAGGGCCCCGCCGTGCAGAAGAGCACCGCTGAAGAGGGCCCCGCCGTGCAGAAGAGCACCGCTGAACAGGGCCCTTCCTGTCAAGCACCGCTCTCCTGGGCCCCTCCTGTCAAGCACCGCTCCGCTGGGCCCCTCCTGTCAAGCACCGCTCCGCTGTGCCCCTCCTGTCAAGCACCGCTCCGCTGGGCCCTTCCTGTCAAGCACCGCTCCGCTGGGCCCCTCCTGTCAAGCACCGCTCCGCTGGGCCCCTCCTGTCAAGCACCGCTCCGCTGGGCCCCGCCGTCTCAAGCACCGCTCCGCTGGGCCATGCCGTCTCAAGCACCGCTCCGCTGGGCCCCGCCGGGCCCCGCCGTCTCAAGCACCGCTCCGCTGGGCCCCTCCTGTCAAGCACCGCTCCGCTGGGCCCTTCCTGTCAAGCAGCGCTCCGCTGGGCCCCGCCGTCTCAAGCAGCGCTCCGCTGGGCCCCGCCGTCTCAAGCACCGCTCCGCTGGGCCCCGCCGTCTCAAGCACCGCTCTGCTGGGCCCTTCCTGTCAAGCACCGCTCCGCTGGGCCCCTCCTGTCAAGCACCGCTCCGCTGGGCCCCTCCTGTCAAGCACCGCTCCGCTGGGCCCTTCCTGTCAAGCACCGCTCCGCTGGGCCCTTCCTGTCAAGCACTGCTCCGCTGGGCCCTTCATCTCAAGCACCGCTCCGCTGGGCCCCGCCGTCTCAAGCACCGCTCCGCTGGGCCCCGCCGTCTCAAGCACCGCTCCGCTGGGCCCCGCCGTCTCAAGCACTGCGCCGCTGGGCCCCGCCGTCTCAAGCACCGCTCCGCTGGGCCCCTCCTGTCAAGCACCGCTCCGCTGGGCCCTTCCTGTCAAGCACCGCTCCGCTGGGCCCCTCCTGTCAAGCACCGCTCCGCTGGGCCCCTCCTGTCAAGCACCGCTCCGCTGGGCCCTTCCTGTCAAGCACTGCTCTGCTGGGCCCTTCATCTCAAACACCGCTCCGCTGGGCCCCGCCGTCTCAAGCACCGCTCCGCTGGGCCCCTCCTGTCAAGCACCGCTCCGCTGGGCCCTTCCTGTCAAGCACCGCTACGCTGGGCCCCGCCGTCTCAAGCACCGCTCCGCTGGGCCCTTCCTGTCAAGCACCGCTCCGCTGGGCCCCGCCGTCTCAAGCACCACTCCGCTGGGCCCCTCCTGTCAAGCACCGCTCCGCTGGGCCCTTCCTGTCAAGCACCGCTCCGCTGGGCCCTTCCTGTCAAGCACTGCTCTGCTGGGCCCTTCATCTCAAGCACCGTTCCGCTGGGCCCCTCCTGTCAAGCTCCACTCCGCTGGGCCCCGCCGTCTCAAGCACCGCTCCGCTGGGCCCGCCGTCTCAAGCACCGCTCCGCTGGGCCCCGCCATCTCAAGCACCGCTCCGCTGGGCCCTTCCTGTCAAGCACTCCCCAGGATATGGCAGTGGGCATGGTGGCCCCTTCGTGGGTCTTGCGTCGTGGACTCATGTGGCTGAGGTGCCCCCCCTTCCCTTCCCCCTGAGGTGCCTGTAGTTTTGTCATCAGATGCCCCTGCAGTGTTCTCTCCAAAGGACTCAGGTCTCGTGTGTGGGCTTTGACCTTGTGTTGCTACACTTTGGCCCACGGACAAATCGTTACTACGTAAAATGTGCAGGACTGATTTCTGCAGTTGTCCACTGCTGTGTATATTGACTTTATAAATGTAAATATTCTGGCTAGTTGACCAATACTTATCGGAGGCTATTTTGGACATAAATATTTATTGACAATTTTGATATGTCATTGCATTTTTTACGGGGGTTTGGTTGGTGTCACTGTGACTTGTTGCTCTGCATTGGTGTGTACATATTGGGGGGGGGGGTTGCATATGTGTGTGCCCGTAACCTTTCGTCCTCCCCCCTCCCGTGTGTCGTAGGTGCTGTACTCACCGTTGACGTCCGCGCCGGAGTTCGTACTCGTGGTAGATGAGCAGGTAGACGAGAGCAGGTATGATGTTCAATTCGGGTTCCATGCTGTCCTCCGTACTTGTGGAGTGCGTAGAGGTGAGCGTTTTCACATTCGTAGTCTGTTTCCGCCGTGTTTTTATCGGCGGGGCTCCCGCCCCGGAAAAGGTGGCGGATTGGTGGGTCATGATAGTGTGGGCGGTACATTGTCTGCCGCCTGGCTGTTGGCGGTGACCGCCGCGCTGTTTGTCGGTCCCGCCGTGGCGGTCGGAGTGTTAAAGTGGTGGGCTGTGTTGGCGGTTCCCGCCAGGGTCAGAATTCCATTTTTTGGACCGCCGGCCTGTTGGCGGTTTGGCCGCCGCTTTATCACCGACCGCCAGGGTTAGAATCACCCCCTAAGTTTTCAGTGACTAATTAGATTATTTTTGCATGTTTGACTAAACAACCATCACATCCAAATACTGCACATTTCCCCTTCTTGTTTCTATATTTATAGTTTTGAAGTATTTCATAAAGGCACTTGTCTTCTAGATGTGGACTTATTCTTGTATAGTATGTATAATATTTGATTTTACAATGTCCGTCCTTTGTGATTCAAACTCTGTTAGGTACTGAATTTCTGGGAAAGGCTTTAACACTGTTTCGTGTACTAGCTTGACCAAGATTTACACAGACAATTATTTTTGGTTTTGAGAACAAACTTGCCAAACTCAACCTGTCACAGGCTTCATGGGATACCATTTCCCTATGGAAAGCATTTTCAAGCTGAAGTCTTGCTAAGTGTCTTCTCTGCAGAAATCACCTCCCACATCTCCTTCATCTTTGTCTTTTCAGATTTTGTTATCTATGGCGTGACATACAGAGCTACCACAAAGGAGGTGTCTGCAGCAAATTTTATGCTCGTATTAGCATTTCACATTTTCAAAATCACATGGTTATAATCATTAATATATTTGGATGCCTCTGTTTTTTTTAAGTTATATGTGTTCTTTGGTGATTTTCTGTGTCAGTATATGCGTGACTGAAGACAAGAAACTGTTCACTATTCCTTTTGGAAATGCATAATGTGTTCTCTGAGACCTCTTTCACCAGTGTGTTTTGGTATGGTACATGTCACATACTGTTCTATGAGAGATAGTATAGACTCATCAGTTACTGCTCCAAATTTGGGTGTGTCTTTTATTCACAGGAGCATGTTAATATAAGGAGCACCTCTTGCCTGGTACTCTCTCATCCAAACGAAATCAGTTACTTTACCAAGAGGAGGACTGCTTTTGTTGCAGATAAATGCCAGCATATCTTGGAACCTGTGGTTACAAACATTAGTAGGATCTAATGAGCAAAGTTCTCTAGTAGTCTTTACATTGATGTCTTTTAGGTTTGAATTTGCTTCTCTCAAGAATTGAAGGAGGTCATCCCACGTATGCTCAGCAAAACTGAGGCCCTCATTCTGAGTGTGGCGGTAACCTGATTGCCACGCCAGTGGCGGTGTAATGTGGCGGTGCAGACTGCCATATAACGAACGACGAGCGGCATCCGGCGACGAAAGCCAACTTCATGCAGGCGGAAGCCAATGTCCCGCCCACCATATTCCGAGTCACCATGCCGCCAGGATATCTGGGACAGGCTGGTCGCTATGAAAAACCTGGAGGAAACAGAAAGTACAAAAGGAGATATCCACCTCCAGGCACAGAGACACCTTCGCAGCCGCCCTAGCAAACAAACTGCTAGTCTTCGCAGCGTTGTATCTTTCCATACACCTTCAGGGCCACCGACAAAGACGAAGACGACAACCGTAAGTAAGCCTAGCACAGAGGGGAGGAAATGGCAGTGATACACTCCCACACATAACACACATTCCTCGCACAGACAGCAAAGGCCACACACAGGCACACACAATATACGTCAATGCCAAGGAGATAATACACACACAAAGACAAGCAGATACATGTCAAACATAAGCACAATGTACACCAACACCACCAACACACCCCATAACCTCACAACAACTAGACCACAAACACCTCAATGCAGGCATAGAGAGGCAGGCTGCGCAACACCACACAAGCACACACACCATTAACTGTATGTAGCAAACACAATCAATAGCGTGAACACACATTAAAACAATGACACAGGTGACACAACACGTACAACCAACAATAATGGAAATCTACACATGCAGCACTATACACACGGATGCACAAAACACCCCATACAATCGCAGAAGCAAGCAGTCAGACACATTACAACATGCCCATGGTACAACCCATCTACCCAGCGCATGCAACAACACAGACACAACCCATACACAGACCTCACACACCGTTGCACACAGATGTCAACACCACCATGTAGAAGGAAACCAGGACAAGCATGTCAACTTGCCAACCACAGCAATGTGGGCAGTTGTATTCTTCAACAAATAATAAAAATGAACAGTATATAATATGTGCCAATGGGAAGTCGAATGTCCAGAAATGCAGGACACATTGTCCATAACTCATGGGCCCAACTTGACTCCTGACAGCAAATAGTCCTCCACGTCATGGGCGCATCAATGGGACAGGCAGGCACTACAGAGGTATGGGGTGGTGGGGGATGCTTGGATGTGAAGGGGCACATTTCGTCCTCCACGTCATAGGGGCATCAATGGGACAGGCAGGCACCACAGAGGTCTGGGGTGGTGGGGGATGCTTGGATGTGAAGGGGCACGTTTCGGTTTGGGTTTGGGAGGGGTGACTTTGGCACTGCGAGGGGTGGATATCTTGCTGTGTGGAGGAGTAGGGGAAATTCCAGAGGGGGCACTAGAGGAATGGTAGGTGGAAGGGCCTGAGAGGGGCAGGAGGACACTGCGTTTATGGGGAACATGGGTGGGAGAGGAGTAAGGAAGAGGTCAAGGGCGGCAAGGAAAACTTTCTTAGGTACACAGGGCGGTCACATGATTGTTGGTTGGGGTGGAGGTAGAGGGTGTGCTCGTCTGATGTATTAGTGTGCTGTACGTGGACGCTGGTGTGTGCAATGTGTGCATATGTGTAGAGGCTGAATATTGGGTGGGTGAGTGGGCGCATCTGCATTCATGGGGAGGAGAAGGGAAGAGATGCATGGAGAGGGAATGGGAGATGGGTGTGTGAATGTTTCTGTGGTGTGTGCAAGTGAGGGGGATGTGCTGCAGGTGGCAGAGAGACGGTAGTTGTGGTGAATGCAGATGTGGTGTGTGAGGTGTGTGTCTGTGAGTATGCGGTTGTGGTGATTGAGGGTATGACATGAATGACAGCAGGACCAGTGTGTGATGATGCAGTGCTGGCAGGTATGAGTGGAGATGTGACTGTAAAGGAGGAGGTGGTGGGGGAAGTGTCTGTTGTTGTGTTTGCAGATGTGTGTTGTGTGTGTGCATGCTGTGAACGTTTGTGATGCCTATGACTGTCTTTGCGCACCTTGTCTTCTGTAGTGGGTGTATGCTGGTATGTAGGTGTGCTTTGGATGGGTGTACGGAGAGGGGTTGTGGATTGGGAACAAGTAGCAGGAGGGGGGACGGATGATGAAGGGACACTGGCAGCCATCAATGAGGAGGCCAGAGCCTGAAACAATCTCTATAGGCCAGATAAGGCATTGTGAATGATGCCTTCCAGGAATGCATTGGACTGCTGCATCTGGGATGCCAGTCCCTGGATGACATTCACAATGGTTGTCTTCCCCACAGGGATGGACCCCAGGAGGTCAATAACCTCCTCATTGAGGGAAGCAGGGCTGACTGGGGCAGGGGCAGAGGTGCCTGCGGCGAAGGAGACGCCCACCCTCTTGGGTGAGCGGACACAGGCAATGGGGTGAGGTGCTACAGGTAGGGTGGTGCCGGTAAGGGTGGTGGCGGACAAGGATGGTGCTGGGATGGTCCCATGTGGGTCCGCCACCACCAGGGAGCTGCCATCGGAGGAGGAATCTGTATCAGATGTGTTGGTAACTCCAGTCTCCCCCGTGGTGCTCCCCTCGCCCTCCGTCCCACTGGTCCCCTCTGCTTCACTGGTGTCAGCCTTCTGGGTCCTATGGGCTGCTGCATCCCCACTCACTGCTGCCCTTCCTCCTTCACCCAGGTGATGCTAATGCACACAAAGACAGAGGTGGAGAGAGAGAAGGAGGGTGGAAGAAACTGAAAGGGAGGAAATAATGATAACCCACACATCCACCTCACATGAAAACAATACAGATTACAGCCCCTGCTGAGGAAACAAGAGACCATTTAGCAATCATTTACAATTGAGTCATGCAAGCGATACCCAAACTCACCTCAACCCTGCAGCCTAAACACCCGAATGAAAACCACTACATGCCTATTAACTGCCATAATAACTTATCGAACAATTCAGCCCAGGAATATACCCATCCACATGTAATCCATTACAGGATAATACAAATCTGAGCACAGAGGGACTGAGAACTCTAACTAACTGACAGGAATGTGGGGAGTACATATGGTACAGAGGTCCATTGGTGTAGCAAGTGAAGCAATTGCAATGTACATGCAACATGCCTTTAATTACTCATATACAGTGCCAATATGACCACCTTCTACCACAACCGTACACGCAGAGATGGAGGATGCAGCCAGTGACATGATAGCATACTTGAGCGAACCATACATACAGGTGAACGTGTGTCACAGTACCACCACTTCTTTTCCTGCATGGCTCAACATAGCTAACGTGACACACTCCTACATGATGGGTGTGACAACCAGGACAGTACATTCCCTAAATCACATCTGACCACGTAAATTCCAAGTCCACTGAGGGTCACAGTACACAGCCATGCAGTAGTCACCTGACAGTCAACCCTTACCCCCTTGTGGCTGCTGTGCTGCCTTCAAGTGCCCATCCAACTCTGGGTAGGCCACCGACAGTATGCGGGCCATTAGGGAAGTCAGGGTCCGACAGGAACTCCTCCTGCGTTGGAAGGCCATCCCCAGCTGGGCCTCTGCGGTCTCCGGGGCCCAGCGTCTCAGCTCCTCCCACCACTTCCTAGAGTGGGTGCTCCTCTGGTTATGGACCCCCAGGGTCCGCACTACCTTGGCAATGGCTCTCCATAACTCTTTTTTCTGGTGGACGCTGACCTGCATGGGAAACATTTAAAAAATGGGGGGCATGATGTTAATTATAACAGTACAGCAGCAACCTTTGGTGACACACAACAAACACAGACCATGCACACTGCCAATATTCCACACATATCATGTGCATGTTAAACATCTGATCAGTCATGACATGTCAATGTACACGCACATACATCATCAAACACCATCCGACATGTAGGACAAAGGACATTGTACTGACCTGTTGCCCTGGAGCACTGTACAACCGCCCATACAGGGGTACGACCCCTTCCACCAGTTTTTCTAGTTCCTCCGTAGTGAAGTCTGGGGCCCTATCCCCTGCAGCGCTAGCCATCCTTGCTCCAAGATACAGGACACAGCAGCACACAAAGTGGAGCGCTGTCTTGCCTGAATGGCAGAAGTCAAGTGAGCTGGCCCATACAAAATAGCGATTACAACCGCAGCAATCATGACAGTCACCACCGGCGGTGATCGTCATTGCCCCCAGTCTCCCATAGACGTCAATGTTAACCAATGGGGAGTTGCATGGCGGTTCAGACTGCCTTCCTCCATGACGACTTCCTCCGGCGGAACGAGGTCACTTGCAGCTGTCCAATGCATGCGAACAGGTGGATGCCATATTAGTCTGTAACATGACTGTCCTGGGTTCACACTGCATAATTACCTGCATGTCATCACAAATAGATACATCAGGTCACACATTGTGGATAATGACACATGTGGTGAGTGTCTGGTGACATCACCACACTTGGCACTACAGTTGTCAGCATACATGATCAGTATAGTGGAACACATGGAAGGTGTACGTGTACATGTATACATCCATTGCCACAGGGATCATGTGCCATCGTCTGGTTAAGAATAGAGTGTGGAGTATTGTGTCTTCCCACAACATGACATGTAACTTGCATGAATAAAACTTTGTGACTGTCGTATGTCATACTTGGTGCACAACATTGTGAGAGGTTCCCAGACTGTCGTTTGTGTCCCTGCACAGATATCTCCACAATGGAGTGATGAGGAATGCACCAGTTTAGTGGCCACTCGTAGATCTTGATACCATGGAAGAGCGCCACATCATCCTGGCCTGTCAACTGAACCATTTGTGCATCAGGGAACTGGTTGCCTAGTTGCAGCCAGGTGTTGTCGGTCCTGCATTTTCTAGTGAGTGGGTCTTTTACAGTGGGACTGGCTGCAGGGTTTTCACAGTCCCAGTTCAGTAAGATGTTGCAGGGTGTGCATGTGCACAGGTACATTAGGTTCCTACAATGTCCAGAATTGCCCACTGTAAAAGCAGCCTTCTACAATATATCAAATGTCCAACATGTAATCGGGACAAATGATGGGACTCACATTGTCTTGGTACCTCTGAGGACCGATGAACAGGTCTACAGAAACAGAAAGAGTACATATTCGCTCAATGTACAAGTGGTGTGTCATGCAGACGAGTGCATAACACATGTGAAGGCAAAATTCCCAGGATCCGTACATGATTCCTACATCCTGAACAACAGCAGTGTCCCTGCAATGATGTCACAGCTACAGGGAGAAAGGGCCTAGCTCATAGGTATGTGTACTGCTCTCCATGTCAGATGTTTGTACCCCTCATAACACAGTCAGCACTTTGCCTAGCTTTGTTACCTATGGTCATGTTCCCTTTTCCACACAGGTGACTCCAGATTCCCCAACCTGCCCTGGCCCCTGACACCTTTGAGACATCCAACTACAGGACGGGAGAACAGGTACAATGACGCACATGACCTGATGAGGCGAGTGATTGAGCAGACTTTTGGTCTCTTGAAAGCTAGATTTTGTTTCCTTTATGTGTCTGGTGGTGCCGTACAGTACCGACCAGGGAAAGTCTGCAAGATCATTGTTGCAGCTGCATGCTCCATAATTTGGCCCTCAGAACGCATAGCCTAATGTTGGAGACAGGGGTTGACATTGATGCTGGAGCAGTGTTTCGGGCCGGTGACTCTGATGCTGAAGGGGAGGCAGATGAGGATGAGACAAATGACCACATACTGACATGATTCGTCACTACATTCAATGATGTACAGTTATGTGTTAATTGTATGTCATCTGCACATGGAAGATGTATTGCTGAAGCCAGTCTGTAGCCAGTATTTGCATGCATCAAGGTGTGTTTGGGGAGTACAGCCTTCCATATTGGTTTGCCAACTTGAAGGGAAGTTGACTTACCATGAGGGATGGTGGATATGCCCTGCTGCTAAGTACATGTGTAGAATTCTGGTACCATTGCTGTACAGCCTTATAGTTGTACCAAAGGTTTAGGGTCCTCAGTCTGTCTGTTTGGGGATATGTTAGGGGGACTTATCAGTCTTGTTCTGCTGCGTGGGCATGTCATGCTGCACTGTCAGCTGCTGTGTGGCAAGTACCTGTTCCTGAATACTCAGGGAGATGAACAATAGATGATGTTACCTATGTTACAACTTTCCTGTCCAACAAAGGTGTGAGTGCCTATGCAGGCCCTTATATATGTGGTATCATAGCTGATGGGCCAGTCATCCTATGTATGTGTTCAAATGCTGTGGATGTATCTCTTGGTTCACATGCCTTACAACACTGTGCCTGATTCCATTTAATTTTCCCTCTTCAGGTCACATCTCTGTCTGCAAGCTGATTTCTGTATTCTCTGTTGCCATTGTTGATACTGGATATCATTACAATTTGGGTGTACTTACACACCTGCTGGGGTGTCCCACTACATCTGTCACTTCAACATTGTTGTGGTGCATGACAAGTGTATATATGTGCTGCTTGGAAACAGGATTGCCACTACATACAATGAAGAGACGTGCACCATGACATGTGTGAATTTGTGTTTATTAAGTGTATGACATCACAGTCCAGAGGAGTGGGGTAATGGTATGAGTGCTGATCAGAGTGGGTGTTTGTCTCACAGGTCCTGTATCCATTTGCCCGGTATGCTGTGTACTTAGTATTGGACAGCCAACAGGGTGTAACAGTGGCACACAAGGGTGACAGTTCAGAAGAGGGATCACTTCCTGGTAGGGGTATTGGTCTTGGCCTCAGTTCCTGCAGGATGTCTGGATAGGCTGCCTCTTTTGCAGGGAGGAACCTCAGCTGCAGGGCTAGGGGTGCTGGTGGCCTGTGGGTCCTCCTGTTGTGATGTCCACAGGATATAGTTCAGTTCCTTGAACTCCTCTGATATGGAGACCATGGTGGCTTTGAGTGCCTGGTATTCCCACTGCAGCCTTTGCGTGCCCTGCAAGGTGGTGAGTATCTGGCCCATCTTGTCGTGGGTTGCTGGTAGGCTCCAAGGACTCTGGAACGGACTCCTGACCAGTCGTGTCCTGTACCTGCCTCGTCCCTTGGCCCACAATTGCCCTCCCACTGGCCCTTGCCCCCTGTGCCTGTGCCCCTGGTGCAGTGTGCCCCCTCCCATTGACACCAGGACCGTGATCGTCTTTGGTTTGCACAGTTGACTCCTGCCCCTGTCCTGTGGGGCACACTGATGTTTGATGTGACCTTGGGACACAGGTATGTGAAGGTGGGATCTGCTGTGCATTGACTGCCACAGAGGAGGTGGTTGCAATTGTGGGCAGGGTGAGGATGGTGGTGATGGAATGACCACTCATGCCTGATGGGCCAGGTTTGTCATCCATATCCTGACTTCCAGGGGAGTCCTCCCCTTTGGACGTGGTTCCAGGCCTGGGCTTTCTGTCACTGGGCTCCTCTGCTGTGTGGCAGTACTTGGGAGACCTGTGGAATGAGAGGAATTGTGTCAGATGATTGTATTTTAGCAGTGACATACATGGTTGTGTGCCATCATCAACTGGATTTGCAGGGCGGTAATGGCATTGACAGTTATCAGTCCACTGCTTGTGCTACCATCAGTGGAATGTTGCAATGAGCCTATTATGGAGGATAGTTAATGAGTGTCTTGCTACTGTCATTGCCATACTGACGAGCATTCCTTATACTTATTGGTGATGGGGATGTAGGTGTCAGTAGGGTGCAGTGGCCTGCAAGGGTGGGTATTGGGTCCATGGTGGGTTTGTGCATGTTAGGGTGGTGTGAGGGGGTGAAATGGTGGTGGGGGTACATGCTGTACAAGGGGGAATGTTGTCTGGGGAGTACAGTGTCCAGTCTTCCCGTCAGCCCTTTCTGGATGTAGAATGGCTAGGACCTTCTCCTCTCATGGTGACATTTCTGGGGGAGCCGGTGGGGGCCCACCACCAGTCCTCATAACGGCAATTTGGTGCCTGGAAGCCATGGCCCTTACCTTCCAGCGTGGGTCGTTCCACATCTTCCTAATGTCCTCCCTTGTGCGTGTATCGTTCCCCACTGCATTCACCCTGATGACTATTGTTAGAAATGGGGTCTTTGGTTGGCAGTCAGGTTACACACTGTCCAAGCAAGGACCCTCATGCTAATCAGGGTAAGTCACACACAATCCAAATTATCCTGTGCACCCCCTCTGGTAGCTTGGCACTGAGCAGTCAGGCTTAACTTAGAAGGCAATGTGAAAAGTATTTGTGCAATAAATAATGCAATAACACAGTATAGCACCAAAAAATACACCACACAGTGTTTACAAAAATATATAATATTTATCTGGTTAAATGCATGTCAAAACAATCAAGATTTGATGAGTACAAGTTAAAATATAATTTCAGAGAATGATAAAAAGAGTCTTTAGTCTTTAGAAAACAATAAGTGTCTCTTGCAAGCACAAAGTACCTGGTTTGCATTCAAATTCTCCGCAAGGGAACGCAGAGGAGGAATTGCGTGGAAAACGGGGAGGTGTGCGTCAGTTTCTCTGGGTGCACACAGACGATATGTCGATAATTTTCCATGCAGGAAAGGCTTTGCGTCGATTTCCGGTGCGCGGACTTGGATCCTCTTTGGGTTGCGGGATTTTCGGACACCCTGGGAACAATGCGGAGAAATCCTGGGCGTGCAGGACGAAGTCACAGGAGCTGTCTCGATCCGGTGGGCAATGCGTGGAAATTTCTGTCACACGGCAGGCGCTGCATCGATTCTTCTCATATGAAGTCAGGCTGCATCGTTCCAGCTCGGCTTTGTGTTGATCCAGTGGGCCGTGCGTCGAAGTTCCGGTCGCAATGCTGGCGCTGCGTCAATCTCCTCTCGGGGAGCCAGGCTGTATCGTTCCGGTTCAGCATGCGGTGATTTTCTCATTTCGATGCAGGCTGTGCGTTGTTTCTGGCAGGCTGTATGTTGAATTTTCACCGCACAAGGAGTTCTTTGCAGGATGGAGCCTTTTTGGTCCTGAGACTTTAAGGAACAGGAGGCAAGCTCTATCCAAGCCCTTGGAGAGCACTTCTCAGCAGAGCCAAAGGGCAGCCAGGCAGCAGGGCAACAGCAGAGCAGCAGTCCTTTGCAGAAATGCAGTCAGGTGAGTCCTTTGAGTAGCCAGGTAGTTCCCCTTGGCAGGTTGCAGGTTCTGGTTTAGAGTTTCTTCACCAGTGGTATTTTGTCCAGAAGTGGCTAAGTTGGTAGGGTCAGAGGCCCTGTTAAAATACCCAAATGTGCAGTTGAAGTGGGGGAGACTTCAAAGAGGGGCTTAGAAATGCACCAGGTCCCCTTTCAGTTCCATCCTGTCTGCCAGGATCCCAGTAGGGGGTTTGGCAGTCCATGGTGTGAGGGCAGGCCACTGTCCTTTTAAATATAAGAGTCAGGCCCTCCACCTTCCCAGCCCTGGAAGACACATTCAGTATGCAGAAGTGTGCAAGTATGACTGAGCATCCTGCGCTTGGGGTTGTCTGAGTAAAATGCACAAGGGAGCTCTCAAGTAACCTAGCCAGACGTGGATTGTAAGGCACGGAAGGTTTTAAGTGCAGAGAAATGCTTACTTTCTAAAAGTGGCATTTCTAAAATAGTAATATTAAATCCAACTTCACCAGTCAGCAGGACTTTGTATTACCATTCTGGCCGTACTAAATATGACCTTGTTACTCCTTTCAGATCAGAATCTGCCACTCAAACAGCATATGAGGGTAGCCCTAATGTTAGCCTATGAAAGGAGCAGGCCTCACAGCAGTGTAAAAACAACTTCAGGAGTTTTACACTACCAGGACCTATAAACTGCACAGGTACATGTCCTGCCTTTTATCTACATAGCACCCTGCTATATGGGTTACCTAGGGCCTACCTTAGGGGTGACTTAGATGTAGAAAAAAGGAGAATTTAAGGCTTGGCAAGTACTTTTAAATGCCAAGTCGAAGTGTCAGGGAAACTGAACACACAGGCTTTGCAATGGCAGGCCTGAGGCATGGTTAAGAGGCTACTTAAGTGGGTGGCACAATCAGTGCTGAAGGCCCTCTAGTAGCATTTAATCTATAGGCCCTGGGCACATGTAGTACACTTTACTGGGGACTTACAAGTAGATTAAATAAGCCAATTGGGTATGAGTCAATGTCACTATGTTTTAAGGGAGAGCGCATATACACTTTAGCACTGGTTAGCAGTGGTTAAGTGCACAGAGTCCTAAAACCAGCAAAAACAGTGTCCAAAAAGTGGAGGGAGGCAGGCAAAAAGTTAGGGGTCTAACAACTATCCTCTGCCATAAGTCATTCTTTCGGGCTATGGATGTCTGCTGGACCTGTGCTCCAAACAGTCGTAGCTCCACTCTGATGATTTTGTCAGCCATTATCCTCAGCTCCTCTTCTGTGAATTGTATTTTTGTGGTGGTGCCATGGTGGTTGTGTTGTGGATGAAGGTGTATGTTGTGCAGGGATTCTGGGTTTGCTGTTTGTTGATGTGAGTTTGTGTAGTGGTATGTGCATGTGCTCTGTGGTGTTTGTGTGCAGCGATGTGTTGTGTGATATATGTTCAGTGTGATGGTGCCTGTGGTATCTAGGTGCAGTGCCTCCTTTCAGTGTGCTATTGCCTCACTCTGTAAGAGTTTCTGGTTGCAAAGGGTTCTGGGTATGTGTGGGGGGGTGTTTGTAATGCTGTGGACAGGTGTGTGTATGTGCCTCAGGTGTTGGGTAATGGTATTGTCCAATGTGGTGTAGTGTTATGGTGGTGGTGCCTTTTTTTCCCAAGGTGGTTCGGTCCGCCAATGGATTTCTGCTGCGTTGGGACCGCGGTGCTGATTTGTGAATCGTTATTTGGCGGGAAGGATATTCTCTGCGTGGCGGTGCTGGTGGTGCAGCCCCCTCCTTCGTGCCATCATTTCGTCCGACTGCATTGTTTTTGGGTGTATTTTGGGCGGACACTGGCAGTCTTTCAGCGGCCGCTTGCACGGCGGTCTTCTGTAATGACCGCCAAACTCAGAATGACCACCTGAGTGTCAGAAATCAGGTTGGTGCACCCAGGTTTCTCAGCATACATTTAAGTAATCCATGACGATCCATTGGTGACATGTTGATGCTCTTTTGAATTAATCAAGTTGTATTCTAAGTTTTCAACCAACCAATATTTGTTAGTGCCACGTTGGCACTCTATTAAATTAATCAAGTTGTATTTTAAGTGTTCATCCTTTTCATGAACTTTGTTAACAAATCTCTCACAGATTAACTCCTGTTTTTAGAATGTGATTTACTGCATACAAAAGTCCAGACAAGTCACTGTCAAATAGAAGGTGAAATATACATGGGATATACTGTCTGCACCTTGGATCTCCTGAATATAATGTGTTGATCGGTATTCAGCTGCTGATATTTGTATGGGTCAGTCATGATAGCGACCACCTACTCCAGTGGGTAACAACTGGGGAAAACAGCAAGGCTCTAAACTTTTCTCCCACACACTCATGGGAGTGCCCTTTGCTTGTTTCATTTGAAACAGCTCAACAGCATCACAAATGACTTCTTTGGAATGTAACAGATGTATGCTGTAGTGCTCATAGATTTGTTCTGATTGGGATCGATCCACTTTTTCTATTTCTCCACTTGCTGGCAAACTGTCATCTTCAACATCTGGTACATCAAGTCCAACATCAACATTGTTATAATAAACATTATTTTGTACCAGGTATAATGGTGCTTCCTTTACTTTATTTTTTTATTTATGTTTAAAGAAAAAGTTTATTGATAATTAATACAATTATTCAAAAGATATAAATACAGTTGATGATATGAATAAATATTACAGTAACAGTTCAATTTCATGGAACACACTTATTTGCAAAACCCAGAAGCTATATATCAATGCTTTAAATTGCAAATATATATGCATATATTTAAATATACAGGTGTAGGAAGTTATGAACAATATAATTAAATACAATAAAATGTAAAGGAAAACAGTTCATGGCGGTTTAAAAACCTCTTCCTCTCTAGGAAAATGATTACATGAAGATTCAGCCAAAGAGTTTAGGTAATTCGTAATAGGGATCCACAACATATCTCTTTTAATAGCAAGGGATAAAGGAGAAACAGATGCTCAATCCAGTCTATGAGTGCATAGAGCATATGAGTGCAACATACACCATACCACCAAGCATGAAAGGATCATTTAGAAGAGTCCTTCCAAGTTTTCCTAATTTGTTGAAAAGCAACAGCCAATAATAAATCTACGATTAAGATACTATTTTTTGGATAATGAGACCATTCATTTGCAAGGCTGCCTAGAAATATATTTGGAAAGCTTAAGGTAACTTGAGTGATAGAAATAGTATTCATTTGATTCCATACCTTACCCCAAAATTGAAATGTATATGGGCAATCAAAAAGCATATGTTTAAGATCTGAGAACGACTTATGACAAGACCAACAAGAGGATGGAAGATTAGAATTCATTATATACAAAGATGATGGTGTAATTAATAACCTATTATATATAAAAAATAAAGTTTGAATTGCATTAGCTGCTCTTGAGGATTTTCGTAATATAATCCACACCTTATTCCATAAAGAAGGTGAAAATGAAGTCTCTAAATCTTTCTCCCACTCTATTTCATTTGCGGATTCAGGTCTGTCCTCAGAAAGGGCTGTAATGGTTTGATAAATACGAGAAGCCGATGAGGACTGTGATTGTAGATTCTTGATTGGAGAAAGACAGAGAAGAGGCTCTTGGTTAACTGGAAAGTATTGATATGAACTAATCATGGCATGTATTAAAGCTTTATATTTTCCATCAAAGGAGGGCGGAAATGAAAAAATAAGTTTTGCCTGTTCAAAAGGGAGGGGGATTCATTTTCAAATAGTTGGTGCACCTATCTTAACCACTTTAAATGCCACGTTTTCCAGTAGATGGTTCTATTATTCAACTTGATGTATTTATTATACCAGATTGAGGAATTTAGGAACTGTACTGTGTCTCCATTGTATGGAGCAAACATAGGCTGTAGAATTATGCATGAATTTTTCAAAATAGGAAGAGAAATAGTTGAATATTTATTTTACCAAGTTAATACCTCCGGAAATGTAAAAGGGAAAACAAATGACTTTTCAATTTCAACCCATAATGGCAAAAAATAGAATTGTCTTCATGCAATAAATAGGAAGCTTGTTTAAGAGAAAAGGCCGTATTGTAAGAGTGAAGATTCAGAAAGTTAACTCCTCTACAGCATTTAGGCCTCATTAATTTTTGGAGGGAAATTCTGGGTCTTTTATTATTCCATAAGAATTTGGTTAGAATAGAATTCAGCTTCTTAAAATTAAGACAAGGGATATTAATTGGAATATTTGATAAATAAAAGAGAATTACAGGAAGCAATATCATTTTAAGAGAGTCTAGTCTACCCCACCAGGATAAAAATAAAGGATTCCATTTAGAAATAAGAGAATCAAGAGTAGAAAACAGTTGTATAAAATTACAGGAAACGGAATCTTTAAAATAAGGTTTAAACCAAAGAACTAAGTATTTAATCTTATCATTGTTCCAGTGAAAGTTTGAAGATTTAAAATCTTCAGGAAGACAGAATTTATTTAAAGGAAGTATTTCACACTTTTAGTTATTTAACTCATACCCTGAGATAGAAGCAAAATTGTCTACTTCAGGTAGAAAGTTAGGAAGTGGAGGTTTTAGGGTTTGATGTAAAAAGCAAGATATCATCAGCCTTTCCCCATATTGGAAACCATGCAAAGTGGAACTATCGTCAAGTTTCAATAAAAAGGGTTCTTAAGCAAGAACAAATAAAAGTGGTAACAACGGACATCCCTGACAAATTCCTCCAATAAAGCAAGAAATAGGGTGAGGTGAGACCATTTAGAAAAACAGCAGCTTTAGGAGAGAAATATAATAATAAGATAAGATTTCGGAATTTAGTGCCAAAGCCAAACCATGAAAGCGTTGAAAAAATAAAAAGCCAATTACCACGATCAAAAGCTTTTTCAGCATCTAGAGCAATTGCAGATAGAGAGTTTTTATACACCACAGACTTATTTAAAATATTAAAAAATAATCTTGTGTTGTCAGACAATAGACGACCTTTCATAAAACCAGACTGCTCTCTACCAATTAATTTTGGAAGAATCAATTTCAAACGCATAGCAATAATTTTAGTGAAAATTTTATAATCTAAATTAACTGAAGAAATAGGTCTATAATTCTTACAAAACTTTGGATCTTTGTTATCTTTTGGTATAAGAATTATTAAAGCCTCTTCAAAAGAGCCTCCAGAAGATTTTGCTTTGACAAAATAGGTAAAAAGCTGAAATAAACGTGGAACCAAAAGTTTAGAAAAATGTAAATTAAATTCAATAGTAAAGCCGTCTGGGCCCGGAGCTTTACCCTTCTTGATATGATTTAGTGCATTTAGAATGTCTTTATTGGAAATATCATTCTCAAGAGCAGAGAATTCATAGGGGGGAAGTACAGGTAGATGAATGGTAGACAAATATTGATCAATAAGATGCTGCGTGGGGTAAGATTCAGAAGTATATAATTGTGTGTAGAAACAAATTTATCCAAAATTTCATTATTTTTATGTACTAAACAATTGGAGGAATTATAAAAAGAATCTATCTTTGTTCTATCTTTCTTAATTTTAGGATAATTTGCTAGAAGTTTTCCTGATTTGTTCTGGCCCCCATAGTACTTTGCACTTGATTTATGAAGATAAGAATTAGCACTATCCATCAAGTTTTTATTGAATGTAAATTTAGCTTGAAGTAAATCATTAAGACAACTCGTAAACTTGGAAGAGTAATATAGATTTTCTAGATGTTTGATAAGATTCAGAAAAAGAAGTAATGTTTTAGTGGCTGTCCTCCTTTTATTGGCAATGTAGGAAACAATAAAATCCCTAGATGCTGCTTTGAAAGCATCCCAAATGATTTGAACAGATAACTGAGGGGTGTCATTTTGTACAAATAATTGCGATGCAAATTCCTCAAAATGTTGAGTAAAATTAGAACCAAGAAGTAAGGAATTATAAAATCTCCATCTATTACTTGGCTGATTATGTGCAATAAGATCAAGATCCATACTCACTGGAGCATGATCCGAGATTAATATAGAGCCAATTTCCAAACCCAGAACATGTTGTACGAGGCACTATGAGGCAAATAAATAATCAATCCTTGACTGCGAAGAATGTACAGGGAAAAAAAATAATGTTCCTGTAGAGGTAAAGCTTTTTTATAATCATAAAGGTAAACTGTGAGAAAATGGTGGATGGTATAATTCTAGAGTTGGATTTATGATTAATAAATGGGTCCATAACCATATTACAATCTCCCCCAAAAATTAAATATTCATCTGAAAGAGTCATCAACTTAACTAATATTTCATTCCAGAAAGGTTTATCAGGCTGGGTAGGAGCATAAACATTGAAAATAGTTAAAGGTACATTATTAATAGACATTGAAACTATAACTCATCACATCAAATTCTTGAGTAATATCAGAAATATTCAAATCTTTATGGCACAGTATAATGACTCCATTTTGTTTTCCCATGACCGGGGCCGAAAACACATGACCTAGCCATTGCCTTTTAAGTTTGGTTACCTCATTATCCGATATATGAGTCCGTTGCAACAGGGCAATGTCAGCTCCCAATTTTAAGATATGTGTTAAAACTCTTTGACGATTTATTGGGGATCTTAAACCTGTAACATTCCATGAAATAAATCTAATTGTCAGTTAATATAAAGAGTATAGAAAATAACCATGAACTAGTGCAAGTAAACCAACTACTGTTGAGGACAAATTGAACCACAAGAAATATTTTGGTGTATAGGAAAAGAAGAATATAACTATGACCAGGAAAAAATAGAAATAGAAAAGGGAGAAGAAGGAAAAATAGTAAAAGAAGAGGAAAAGGAGAAAGAAAGCATGAACATAATACAATATACAAAGATACGTTAAAAACAGAGAAAAAAACAAACAGAACAAGTAATAAAAACATAGCTATGAGACAAAAACAACGTGAGGGTGGTGAAACCACAAAGGGAAGACAACACAACCTCTACTTCACGACTGCAGACACAGGAGGGGAGCGAGACCAGGCCACACATGTTGCTACCACAAAAGACGAATACTTCAAATAAGTAAAATCTAAAAAGAGAAGAAAATAGGAAAATTAAAAACCCTTAGAAAATATGTAATTCTTAAGATTGCATGAACCACCAATGGACATAACCATTAAATAAGAAATAAAACACAGTATAATGTTCAAGACTCTGTTACTTTAGAGGTATCCATTCTTTCCCCTCTACAAGAGTCAGTACATTACTGGAGTAATATTGGATCTTCATATGTTGTGGTCTTATTATTGTAAGTCCCTTGAACAAACATGGATGGAAGAGACCATATCGAGCATTAAGCGATTTTAATGCTAGACGCATATCCAGAAACTTTGTTTGTTTGTCTGCCATCAATTTAGCGTAATCCTGAGCAAAGAAGAGATTGGAACCTGACCACATGATCTGACCTTTAGTTCTTGCTGCTCTGAGAACATTTAGCAGGTCTACGTATTCCAAAAAATAAATAATTATTTCTCTTGGTTTCTTTGCGTCAAAGCCATATGGGAAGGATGACCAAGTCTATGTGCTCTTTGTATGTTTAAAGCAGGAGCAGTAGGCAGATTCAGAATTTTGGGCAGAAACGATTGAAAGAAAGACAATGAGTTCCAACCTTCAATTCCTTCAGGTAGACCATAAATACGTAGATTGTTTCTTTGGTTCCAATTTTCCATGTCCTCTGCATGTTTCCTCAACATAATGACCTCTGCTTGTAGAGACTTAATAGATGCAACTGAGTCCTCAAGCACTTCCACTCTTCATTCTACTTGAGTGACTCTATTCTCCACAAGAGACCATTTGTCATGCAAAAAGTGCAGTTGTTTATTTGTATCTTCCATATAAGGTTTAAGAGCTCTTATTTCCTCAAGAAGTAACTTCATAGAAACATAAGCACAATGTACACCAACACCACCAACACACCCCATAACCTCACAACAACTAGACCACAAACACCTCAATGCAGGCATAGAGAGGCAGGTTGCGCAACACCACACAAGCACACACACCATGAACTGTATGTAGCAATGACACACAATCAATAGCATGAACACACATTAAAACAATGACACAGGTGACACAACACGTACAACCAACAATAATGGAAATCTATACATGCAGCACTATACACACGGATGCACAAAACACCCCATACAATCGCAGAAGCAAGCAGTCAGACACATTACAACATGCCCATGGTACAACCCATCTACCCAGCGCATGCAACAACACAGACACAACCCATACACAGACCTCACACACCGTTGCACACAGATGTCAACACCACCATGTAGAAGGAAACCAGGACAAGCATGTCAACTTGCCAACCACAGCAATGTGGGCAGTTGTATTCTTCAACAAATAATAAAAATGAACAGTATACAATATGTGCCAATGGGAAGTCGAATGTCCAGAAATGCAGGACACATTGTCCATAACTCATGGGCCCAACTTGACTCCTGACAGCAAATAGTCCTCCACGTCATGGGGGCATCAATGGGACAGGCAGGCACCACAGAGGTATGGGGTGGTGGGGGATGCTTGGATGTGAAGGGGCACGTTTCATCCTCCACGTCATAGGGGCATCAATGGGACAGGCAGGCACCACAGAGGTATGGGGTGGTGGGGGATGCTTGGATGTGAAGGGGCACGTTTCGGTTTGGGTTTGGGAGGGGTGACTTTGGCACTGCGAGGGGTGGATATCTTGCTGTGTGGAGGAGTAGGGGAAATTCCAGAGGGGGCACCTGAGGAATGGTAGGTGGAAGGGCCTGAGAGGGGCAGGAGGACACTGCGTTTATGGAGAACATGGGTGGGAGAGGAGTAAGGAAGAGGTCAAGGGCGGCAAGGAAAACTTTCTTAGGTACACAGGGCGGTCACATGATTGATGGTTGGGGTGGAGGTAGAGGGTGTGCTCGTCTGATGTATTAGTGTGCTGTACGTGGATGCTGGTGTGTGCAATGTGTGCATATGTGTAGAGGCTGAATGTTGGGTGGGTGAGTGGGCGCATCTGCATTCATGGGGAGGAGAAGGGAAGAGATGCATGGAGAGGGAATGGGAGATGGGTGTGTGAATGTTTCTGTGGTGTGTGCAAGTGAGGGGGATGTGCTGCAGGTGGCAGAGAGACGGTAGTTGTGGTGAATGCAGATGTGGTGTGTGGGGTGTGTGTCTGTGAGTATGCGGTTGTGGTGATTGAGGGTATGACATGAATGACAGCAGGACCAGTGTGTGATGATGCAGTGCTGGCAGGTATGAGTGGAGATGTGACTGTAAAGGAGGAGTTGGTGGGGGAAGTGTCTGTTGTTGTGTTTGCAGATGTGTGTTGTGTGTGTGCATGCTGTGAACGTTTGTGATGCCTATGACTGTCTTTGCGCACCTTGTCTTCTGTAGTGGGTGTATGCTGGTATGTAGGTGTGCTTTGGATGGGTTTAGGGAGAGGGGTTGTGGATTGGGAACAAGTAGCAGGAGGGGGGACTGAAGATGAAGGGACACTGGCAGCCATCAATGAGGAGGCCAGAGCCTGAAACAATCTCTATAGGCCAGACAAGGCATTGTGAATGCCTTCCAGGAATGCATTGGACTGCTGCATCTGGGATGCCAGTCCCTGGATGACATTCACAATGGTTGTCTTCCCCACAGAGATGGACCCCAGGAGGTCAATAACCTCCTCATTGAGGGAAGCAGGGCTGACTAGGGCAGGGGCAGAGGTGCCTGCGGCGAAGGAGACGCCCACCCTCTTGGGTGAGCGGACACAGGCAATGGGGTGGGGTGCTACAGGTAGGGTGGTGCCGGTAAGGGTGGTGGCGGACAAGGATGGTGCTGGGATGGTCCCAGGTGGGTCCGTCACCACCAGGGAGCTGCCATCGGAGGAGGAATCTGTATCAGATGTGTTGGTAACTCCAGTCTCCCCCGTGGTGCTCCCCTCGCCCTCCGTCCCACTGGTCCCTCTGCTTCACTGGTGTCAGCCTTCTGGGTCCTATGGGCTGCTGCATCCCCACTCACTGCTGCCCTTCCTCCTTCACCCAGGTGATGCTAATGCACACAAAGACAGAGGTGGAGAGAGAGAAGGAGGGTGGAAGAAACTGAAAGGGAGGAAATAATGATAACCCACACATCCACCTCACATGAAAACAATACAGATTACAGCCCCTGCTGAGGAAACAAGAGACCATTTAGCAATCATTTACAATTGAGTCATGCAAGCGATACCCAAACTCACCTCAACCCTGCAGCCTAAACACCTGAATGAAAACCACTACATGCCTATTAACTGCCTTAATAACTTATCGAACAATTCAGCCCAGGAATATACCCATCCACATGTAATCCATTACAGGATAATACAAATCTGAGCACAGAGGGACTGAGAACTCTAACTAACTGACAGGAATGTGGGGAGTACATATGGTACAGAGGTCCATTGGTGTAGCAAGTGAAGCAATTGCAATTTACATGCAACATGCCTTTAATTACTCATATACAGTGCCAATATGACCACCTTGTACCACAACCGTACATGCAGAGATGGAGGATGCAGCCAGTGACATGATAGCATACTTGAGCGAACCATACGTACAGGTGAACGTGTGTCACAGTACCACCACTTCTTTTCCTGCATGGCTCAACATAGCTAACGTGACACACTCCTACATGATGGGTGTGACAACCAGGACAGTACATTCCCTAAATCACATCTGACCACGTAAATTCCAAGTGCACTGAGGGTCACAGTACACAGCAATGCAGTAGTCACCTGACAGTCAACCCTTACCCCCTTGTGGCTGCTGTGCTGCCTTCAAGTGCCCATCCAACTCTGGGTAGGCCACCGACAGTATGCGGGCCATTAGGGAAGTCAGGGTCTGACAGGAACTCCTCCTGCGTTGGAAGGCCACCCCCAGCTGGGCCTCTGCGGTCTCCGTGGCCCAGCGTCTCAGCTCCTCCCACCACTGCCTAGAGTGGGTGCTCCTCTGGTTATGGACCCCCAGGGTCCGCACTACCTTGGCAATGGCTCTCCATAACTCTTTTTTCTGGTGGACGCTGACCTGCATGGGAAACATTTAAAAAATGGGGGGCATGATGTTAATTATAACAGTACAGCAGCAACCTTTGGTGACACACAACAAACACAGACCATGCACACTGCCAATATTCCACACATATCATGTGCATGTTAAACATCTAATCAGTCATGACATGTCAATGTACACACACATACATCATCAAACACCACCCGACATGTAGGACAAAGGACATTGTACTGACCTGTTGCCCTGGAGCACTGTACAACCGCCCATACAGGGGTACGACCCCTTCCACCAGTTTTTCTAGTTCCTCCGTAGTGAAGTCTGGGGCCCTATCCCCTGCAGCGCTTGCCATCCTTGCTCCAAGATACAGGACACAGCAGCACACAAAGTGGAGCGCTGTCTTGCCTGAATGGCAGAAGTCAAGTGAGCTGGCCCATACAAAATAGCGATTACAACCGCAGCGATCATGACAGTCACCACCAGCAGTGATCGTCATTGCCCCCAGTCTCCCATAGACGTCAATGTTAACCAATGGGGAGTTGCATGGCGGTTCAGACCGCCTTCCTCCATGACGACTTCCTCCGGCGGAACGAGGTCACTTCCAGCTGTCCAATGCATGCGAACAGGTGGATGCCATATTAGTCTGTAACATGACTGTCCTGGGTTCACACTGCATAATTACCTGCATGTCATCACAAATAGATACATCAGGTCACACATTGTGGATAATGACACATGTGGTGAGTGTCTGGTGACATCACCACACTTGGCACTACAGTTGTCAGCATACATGATCAGTATAGTGGAACACATGGAAGATGTACGTGTACGTGTACATGTATACATCCATTGCCACAGGGATCATGTGCCATCGTCTGGTTAGGAATAGAGTGTGGAGTATTGTGTCTTCCCACAACATGACATGTAACTTGCATGAATAAAACTTTGTGACTGTCGTATGTCATACTTGGTGCCCAACATTGTGAGAGGTTCCCAGACTGTCGTTTGTGTCCCTGCACAGATATCTCCACAATGGAGTGATGAGGAATGCACCAGTTTAGCGGCCACTCGTAGATCTTGATACCATGGAAGAGCGCCACATCATCCTGGCCTGTCAACTGAACCATTTGTGCATCAGGGAACTGGTTGCCTAGTTGCAGCCAGGTGTTGTCAGTCCTGCATTTTCTAGTGAGTGGGTCTTTTACAGTGGGACTGGCTGCAGGGTTTTCACAGTCCCAGTTCAGTAAGATGTTGCAGGGTGTGCATGTGCACAGGTACATTAGGTTCCTACAACGTCCAGAATTGCCCACTGTAAAAGCAGCCTTCTACAATATATCAAATGTCCAACATGTAATCGGGACAAATGATGGGACTCACATTGCCTTGGTACCTCTGAGGACCGATGAACAGGTCTACAGAAACAGAAAGAGTACATATTCGCTCAATGTACAAGTGGTGTGTCATGCAGACGAGTGCATAACACATGTGAAGGCAAAATTCCCAGGATCCGTACATGATTCCTACATCCTGAACAACAGCAGTGTCCCTGCAATGATGTCACAGCTACAGGGAGAAAGGGCCTAGCTCATAGGTATGTGTACTCCTCTCCATGTCAGATGTCTGTACCCCTCATAACACAGTCAGCACTTTGCCTAGCTTTGTTACCTATGGTCATGTTCCCTTTTCCACACAGGTGACTCCAGATTCCCCAACCTGCCCTGGCTCTTGACACCTTTGAGACATCCAACTACAGGACAGGAGAACAGGTACAATGAGGCACATGACCTGATGAGGTGAGTGATTGAGCAGACTTTTGGTCTCTTGAAAGCTAGATTTTATTTCCTTTATGTGTCTGGTGGTGCCGTACAGTACCGACCAGGGAAAGTCTGCAAGATCATTGTTGCAGCTGTATGCTCCATAATTTGGCCCTCAGAAGGCATAGCCTAATGTTGGAGACAGGGGTTGACATTGATGCTGGAGCAGTGTTTCGGGCCGGTGACTCTGATGCTGAAGGGGAGGCAGATGAGGATGAGACAAATGACCACATACTGACATGATTCGTCACTACATTCAATGATGTACAGTTATGTGTTAATTGTATGTCATCTGCACATGGAAGATGTATTGCTGAAGCCAGTCTGTAGCCAGTATTTGCATGCATCATGGTGTGTGTGGGGAGTACAGCCTTCCATATTGGTTTCCCAACTTGAAGGGAAGTTGACTTACCATGAGGGATGGTGGATATGCCCTGCTGCTAAGTACATGTGTAGAATTCTGGTACCATTGCTGTACAGCCTTATAGTTGTACCAAAGGTTTAGGGTCCTCAGTCTGTCTGTTTGGGGATATGTTAGGGGGACTTATCAGTCTTGTCCTGCTGCGTGGGCATGTCATGCTGCACTGTCAGCTGCTGTGTGGCAAGTACCTGTTCCTGACTACTCAGGGAGATGAACAATAGATGATGTTACCTATGTTACAACTTTCCTGTCCAACAAATGTGTGAGTGCCTATGCAGGCCCTTATATATGTGGTATCATAGCTGATGGGCCAGTCATCCTATGTATGTGTTCAAATGCTGTGGATGTATGTCTTGGTTCACATGCCTTACAACACTGTGCCTGATTCCATTTAATTTTCCCTCTTCAGGTCACATCTCTGTCTGCAAGCTGATTTCTGTATTCTCTGTTGCCATTGTTGATACTGGATATCATTACAATTTGGGTGTACTTACACACCTGCTGGGGTGTCCCACTACATCTGTCACTTCAACATTGTTGTGGTGCATGACAAGTGTATATATGTGCTGCTTGGAAACAGGATTGCCACTACATACAATGAAGAGACGTGCACCATGACATGTGTGAATTTGTGTTTATTAAGTGTATGACATCACAGTCCAGAGGAGTGGGGTAATGGTATGAGTGCTGATCAGAGTGGGTGTTTGCCTCACAGGTCCTGTATCCATTTGCCCGGTATGCTGTGTACTTAGTATTGGACAGCCAACAGGGTGTAACAGTGGCACACAAGGGTGACAGTTCAGAAGAGGGATCACTTCCTGGTAGGGGTATTGGTCTTGGCCTTAGTTCCTGCAGGATGTCTGGATAGGCTGCCTCTTTTGCAGGGAGGTACCTCAGCTGCAGGGCTAGGGGTGCTGGTGGCCTGTGGGTCCTCCTGTTGTGATGTCCACAGGATATAGTTCAGTTTCTTGAACTCCTCTGATATGGAGACTATGGTGGCTTTGAGTGCCTGGTATTCCCACTGCAGCCTTTGCGTGCCCTGCAAGGTGGTGAGTATCTGGCCCAT
Source organism: Pleurodeles waltl (assembly GCF_031143425.1). NCBI lineage: Eukaryota > Metazoa > Chordata > Amphibia > Caudata > Salamandridae > Pleurodeles > Pleurodeles waltl. Next base: position 377,708,278 of record NC_090438.1, read on the forward strand.
CTTGTCGTGGGTTGCTGGTAGGCTCCAAGGACTCTGGAACGGCCTCCTGACCAGTCGTGTCCTGTACCTGCCTCGTCCCTTGGCCCACAATTGCCCTCCCACTGGCCCTTGCCCCCTGTGCCTGTGCCCCTGGTGCAGTGTGCCCCCTCCCATTGACACCAGGACCGTGATTGTCTTTGGTTTGCACAGTTGACTCCTGCCCCTGTCCTGTGGAGCACACTGATGTTTGATGTGACCTTGGGACACAGGCATGTGAAGGTGGGCTCTGCTGTGCATTGACTGCCACAGAGGAGGTGGTTGCAATTGTGGGCAGGGTGAGGCTGGTGGTGATGGAATGACCACTCATGCCTGATGGGCCAGGTTTGTCATCCATATCCTGACTTCCAGGGGAGTCCTCCCCTATTGGACGTGGTTCCAGGCCTGGGCTTTCTGTCACTGGGCTCCTCTGCTGTGTGACAGTACTTGGGAGACCTGTGGAATGAGAGGAATTGTGTCAGATGATTGTATTTTAGCAGTGACACACATGGTTGTATGCCATCATCAACTGGATTTGCAGGGCAATAATGGCATTGACAGTTATCAGTCCACTGCTTGTGCTACCATCAGTGGAATGTTGCAATGAGCCTATTATGGAGGATAGTTAATGAGTGTCTTGCTACTGTCATTGCCATACTGATGAGCATTCCTTATACTTATTGGTGATGGGGATGTAGGTGTCAGTAGGGTGCAGTGGCCTGCAAGGGTGGGTATTGGGTCCATGGTGGGTTTGTGCATGTTAGGAGGGGGTGAAAGGGGGGGGTACATGCTGTACAAGGGGGAATGTTGTCTGGGGAGTACAGTGTCCAGTCTTCCCGTCAGCTCTTTCTGGATGTAGAATGGCTAGGACCTTCTCCTCTCATGGTGACATTTCTGGGGGAGCCGGTGGGGGCCCACCACCAGTCCTCATAACGGCAATTTGGTGCCTGGAAGCCATGGCCCGTACCTTCCAGCGTGGGTCGTTCCACATCTTCCTAATGTCCTCCCTTGTGCGTGTATGGTTCCCCACTGCATTCACCCTGATGACTATTGTTAGAAATGGGGCCTTTGGTTGGCAGTCAGGTTACACCCTGTCCAAGCAAGGACCCTCATGCTAATCAGGGTAAGTCACACACAATCCAAATGATCCTGTGCACCCCCTCTTGTAGCTTGGCACTGAGCAGTCAGGCTTAACTTAGAAGGCAATGTGAAAAGTATTTGTGCAATAAATAATGCAATAACACAGTATAGCACCACAAAATACACCACACAGTGTTTACAAAAATATATAATATTTATCTGGTTAAATGCATGTCAAAACAATCAAGATTTGATGAGTACAAGTTAAAATATAATTTCAGAGAATGATAAAAAGAGTCTTTAGTCTTTAGAAAACAATAAGTGTCTCTTGCAAGCACAAAGTACCTGGTTTGCATTCAAATTCTCCGCAAGGGAACGCAGAGGAGGAATTGCGTGGAAAACGGGGAGGTGTGCGTCAGTTTCTCCGGGTGCACACAGACGATATGTCGATAATTTTCCATGCAGGAAAGGCTTTGCGTCGATTTCCGGTGCGCGGACTTGGATCCTCTTTGGGTTGCGGGATTTTCGGACACCCTGGGAACAATGCCGAGAAATCCTGGGCGTGCAGGACGAAGTCACAGGAGCTGTGTCGATCCGGTGGGCAATGCGTGGAAATTTCTGTCGCACGGCAGGCGCTGCATCAATTCTTCTCATAGGAAGTCAGGCTGCATCGTTCCAGCTCGGCTTTGTGTTGATCCAGTGGGCCGTGCGTCGAAGTTCCGGTTGCAATGCTGGCGCTGCGTCAATCTCCTCTCGGAGAGCCAGGCTGCATCGTTCCGGTTCAGCATGCAGTGATTTTCTCATTTCGATGCAGGCTGTGCGTTGTTTCTGGCAGGCTGTACGTTGAATTTTCACCGCACAAGGAGTTCTTTGCAGGATGGAGCCTTTTTGGTCCTGAGACTTTAAGGAACAGGAGGCAAGCTCTATACAAGCCATTGGAGAGCACTTCTCAGCAGAGCCAAAGGGCAGCCAGGCAGCAGGGCAACAGCAGGGCAACAGCAGAGCAGCAGTCCTTTGCAGAAATGCAGTCAGGTGAGTCCTTTGAGTAGCCAGGTAGTTCACCTTGGCAGGTTGCAGGTTCTGGTTTAGAGTTTCTTCACCAGTGGTATTTTGTCCAGAAGTGGCTAAGTTGGTAGGGTCAGAGGCCCTGTTAAAATACCCAAATGTGCAGTTGAAGTGGGGGAGACTTCAAAGAGGGGCTTAGAAATGCACCAGGTCCCCTTTCAGTTCCATCCTGTCTGCCAGGATCCCAGTAGGGGGTTTGGCAGTCCATGGTGTGAGGGCAGGCCACTGTCCTTTTAAATATAAGAGTCAGGCCCTCCACCTTCCCAGCCCAGGAAGACATATTCAGTATGCAGAAGTGTGCAGGTATGACTGAGCATCCTGTGCTTGGGGTTGTCTGAGTAAAATGTACAAGGGAGCTGTCAATTAACCTAGCCAGACGTGGACTGTAAGGCACAGAAGGTTTTAAGTGCAGAGAAATGCTTACTTTCTAAAAGTGGCATTTCTAAAATAGTAATATTAAATCCAACTTCACCAGTCAGCAGGACTTTGTATTACCATTCTGGCCATACTAAATATGACCTTGTTACTCCTTTCAGATCAGTATCTACCACTCAAACCGCATATGAGGGTAGCCCTAATGTTAGCCTATTAAAGGAGCAGGCCTCACGGCAGTGTAATAACAACTTCAGGAGTTTTACACTACCAGGACCTATAAACTGCACAGGTACATGTCCTGCCTTTTATCTATATAGCACCCTGCTATATGGGTTACCTAGGGCCTACCTTAGGGGTGACTTATATGTAGAAAAAAGGAGAATTTAAGGCTTGGCAAGTACTTTTAAATGCCAAGTCGAAGTGTCAGGGAAACTGAACACACAGGCTTTGCAATGGCAGGCCTGAGGCATGGTTAAGAGGCCACTTAAGTGGGTGGCACAATCAGTGCTGAAGGCCCACTAGTAGCATTTAATCTATAGGCCCTGGGCACATGTAGTACACTTTACTGGGGACTTACAAGTAGATTAAATAAGCCAATTGGGTATGAGTCAATGTCACTATGTTTTAAGGGAGAGCGCATATGCACTTTAGCACTGGTTAGCAGTGGTTAAGTGCACAGAGTCCTAAAACCAGCAAAAACAGTGTCCAAAAAGTGGAGGGAGGCAGGCAAAAAGTTAGGGGTCTAACAACTATCCTCTGCCATAAGTCATTCTTTCGGGCTATGGATGTCTGCTGGACCTGTGCTCCAAACAGTCGTAGCTCCACTCTGATGATTTTGTCAGCCATTACCCTCAGCTCCTCTTCTGTGAATTGTGTTTTTTGTGGTGGTGCCATGGTGGTTGTGTTGTGGATGAAGGTGTATGTTGTGCAGGGATTCTGGGTTTGCTGTTTGTTGATGTGAGTTTGTGTAGTGGTATGTGCATATGCTCTGTGGTGTTTGTGTGCAGCGATGTGTTGTGTGATATGTGTTCAGTGTGATGGTGCCTGTGGTATCTAGGTGCAGTGCCTCCTTTCAGTGTGCTATTGCCTCACTCTGTAAGAGTTTCTGGTTGCAAAGGGTTCTGGGTATGTGTGGGGGGGTGTTTTGTAATGCTGTGGACAGGTGTGTGTATGTGCCTCAGGTGTTGGGTAATGGTATTGTCCAATGTGGTGTAGTGTTATGGTGGTGGTGCCTTTTTTTCCCAAGGTGGTTCGGTCCGCCAATGGATTTCTGCTGCGTTGGGACCGCGGTGCTGATTTGTGAATCGTTATTTGGCGGGAAGGATATTCTCTGCGTGGCGGTGCTGGTGGTGCAGCCCCCTCCTTCGTGCCATCATTTCGTCCGACTGCGTTGTTTTTGGGTGTATTTTGGGCGGACACTGGCAGTCTTTCAGCGGCCGCTTGCACGGCGGTCTTCTGTAATGACCGCCAAACTCAGAATGACCACCTGAGTGTCAGAAATCAGGTTGGTGCACCCAGGTTTCTCAGCATACATTTAAGTAATCCATGACGATCCATTGGTGACATGTTGATGCTCTTTTGAATTAATCAAGTTGTATTCTAAGTTTTCAACTAACCAATATTTGTTAGTGCCACGTTGGCACTCTATTAAATTAATCAAGTTGTATTTTAAGTGTTCATCCTTTTCATGAACTTTGTTAACAAAATCTCTCACAGAGAGATTTTGAAGATTAACTCCTGTTTTTAGAATGTGATTTATTGCATACAAAAGTCCAGACAAGTCACTGTCAAATAGAAGGTGAAATATACATGGGACATACTGTCTGCACCTTGGATCTCCTGAATATAATGTGTTGATCGGTATTCAGCTGCTGATATTTGTATGGGTCAGTCATGATAGCGACCACCTACTCCAGTGGGTAACAACTTGGGAAAACAGCAAGGCTCTAAACTTTTCTCCCACGCACTCATGGGAGTGCCCTTTGCTTGTTTCATTTGAAACAGCTCAACAGCATCACAAATGACATCTTTGGAATGTAACAGATGTATGCTGTAGTGCTCATAGATTTGTTCTGATTGGGATCGATCCACTTTTTCTATTTCTCCACTTGCTGGCAAACTGTCATCTTCAACATCTGGTACATCAAGTCCAACATCAACATTGTTATAATAAACATTATTTTGTACCAGGTATAATGGTGCTTCCTTTACTTTCTTTTTTTATTTATGTTTAAAGAAAAAGTTTATTGATAATTAATACAATTATTCAAAAGATATAAATACAGTTGATGATATGAATAAATATTACAGTAACAGTTCAATTTCATGGAACACACTTATTTGCAAAACCCAGAAGCTATATATCAATGCTTTAAATTGCAAATATATATGCATGTATTTAAAGATACAGGTGTAGGAAGTTATGAACAATATAATTAAATACAATAAAATGTAAAGGAAAACAGTTCATGGCGGTTTAAAAACCTCTTCCTCTCTAGGAAAATGATTACATGAAGATTCAGCCAAAGAGTTTAGGTAATTCGTAATAGGGATCCACAACATATCTCTTTTAATAGCAAGGGATAAAGGAGAAACATATGCTCTATCCAGTCTATGAGTGCAACATACACCATACCACCAAGCTTGAAAGGATCATTTAGAAGAGTCCTTCCAAGTTTTCCTAATTTATTGAAAAGCAACAGCCAATAATAAATCTACGATTAAGATACTATTTTTTGGATAATGAGACCATTCATTTGCAAGGCTGCCTAGAAATATATTTGGAAAGCTTAAGGTAACTTGAGTGATAGAAATAGTATTCATTTGATTCCATACCTTACCCCAAAATTGAAATGTATATGGGCAATCAAAAAGCATATGTTTAAGATCTGAGAACGACTTATGACAAGACCAACAAGAGGATGGAAGATTAGAATTCATTATATACAAAGATGATGGTGTAATTAATAACCTATTATATATAAAAAATAAAGTTTGAATTGCATTAGCTGCTCTTGAGGATTTTCGTAATATAATCCACACCTTATTCCATAAAGAAGGTGAAAATGAAGTCTCTAAATCTTTCTCCCACTCTATTTCATTTGCGGATTCAGGTCTGTCCTCAGAAAGGGCTGTAATGGTTTGATAAATACGAGAAGCCGATGAGGACTGTGATTGTAGATTCTTGATTGGAGAAAGTCAGAGAAGAGGCTCTCGGTTAACTGGAAAGTATTGATATGAACTAATCACGACATGTATTAAAGCTTTATATTTTCCATCAAAGGAGGGCGGAAATGAAAAAATAAGTTTTGCCTGTTCAAAAGAGAGGGGGATTCATTTTCAAATAGTTGGTGCACCTATCTTAACCCCTTTAAATGCCACGTTTTCCAGTAGATGGTTCTATTATTCAACTTGATGTATTTATTATACCAGATGGAGGAATTTAGGAACTGTACTGTGTCTCCATTGTATGGAGCAAACATAGGCTGTAGAATTATGCATGAATTTTTCAAAATAGGAAGAGAAATAGTTGAATATTTATTTTACCAAGTTAATACCTCCGGAAATGTAAAAGGGAAAACAAATGACTTTTCAATTTCAACCCATAATGGGAAAAAAATAGAATTGTCTTCATGCAATAAATTGGAAGCTTGTTTAAGAGAAAAGGCCGTATTGTAAGAGTGAAGATTCAGAAAGTTAACTCCTCTACAGTATTTAGGCCTCATTAATTTCTGGAGGGAAATTCTGGGTCTTTTATTATTCCATAAGAATTTGGTTAGAATAGAATTCAGCTTCTTAAAATTAAGACAAGGGATATTAATTGGAATATTTGATAAATAAAAGAGAATTACAGGAAGCAATATCATTTTAAGAGAGTCTAGTCTACCCCACCAGGATAAAAATAAAGGATTCCATTTAGAAATAAGAGAATCAAGAGTAGAAAACAGTTGTATAATATTACAGGAAACAGAATCTTTAAAATAAGGTTTAAACCAAAGACCTAAATATTTAATCTTATCATTGTTCCAGTGAAAGTTTGAAGATTTAAAATCTTCAGGAAGACAGAATTTATTTAAAGGAAGTATTTCACACTTATAGTTATTTAACTCATACCCTGAGATAGAAGCAAAATTGTCTACTTCAGGTATAAAGTTAGGAAGTGAAGGTTTTAGGGTTTGATGTTAAAAGCAAGATATCATCAGCCTTTCCCCATATTGGAAACCATGCAAACTGGAACTATCGCCAAGTTTCAATAAAAAGGGTTCTAAAGCAAGAACAAATAAAAGTGGTAACAACGGACATCCCTGACAAACTCCTCCAATAAAGCAAGAAATAGGGAGAGGTGAGACCATTTAGAAAAACAGCAGCTTTAGGAGAGAAATATAATAATAAGATAAGATTTCGGAATTTAGTGCCAAAGCCAAACCATGAAAGCGTCGAAAAAATAAAAAGCCAATTACCACGATCAAAAGCTTTTTCAGCATCTAGAGCAATTGCAGATAGAGAGTTTTTATACGCCACAGACGTATTTAAAATATTAAAAAATAATCTTGTGTTGTCAGACAATAGACGACCTTTAATAAAACCAGACTGCTCTCTACCAATTAATTTTGGAAGAATCAATTTCAAACGCATAGCAATAATTTTAGTGAAAATTTTATAATCTAAATTAACTGAAGAAATAGGTCTATAATTCTTACAAAACTTTGGATCTTTGTTATCTTTTGGTATAAGAATTATTAAAGCCTCTTCAAAAGAGCCTCCAGAAGATTTTGCTTTGACAAAATAGGTAAAAAGCTGAAATAAACGTGGAACCAAAAGTTTAGAAAAATGTAAATTAAATTCAATAGTAAAGCCGTCTGGGCCCGGAGCTTTACCCTTCTTGATATGATTTAGTGCATTTAGAATGTCTTTATTGGAAATATCATTCTCAAGAGCAGAAAATTCGTAGGGGGGAAGTACAGGTAGATGAATGGTAGACAAATATTGATCAATAAGATGCTGCGTGGGGTAAGATTCAGAAGTATATAATTGTGTGTAGAAACAAATTTATCCAAAATTTCATTATTTTTATGTACTAAACAATTGGAGGAATTATAAAAAGAATCTATCTTTGTTCTATCTTTCTTAATTTTAGGATAATTTGCTAGAAGTTTTCCTGATTTGTTCTGGCCCCCATAGTACTTGGCACTAGATTTAAGAAGATAAGAATTAGCACTATCCATCAAGTTTTTATTGAATGTAAATTTAGCTTGAAGTAAATCATTAAGACAACTTGTAAACTTGGAAGAGTAATATAGATTTTCTAGATGTTTGATAAGATTCAGAAAAAGAAGTAATGTTTTAGTGGCTGTCCTCCTTTTATTGACAATGTACGAAACAATAAAATCCCTAGATGCTGCTTTGAAAGCATCCCAAATGATTTGAATAGATAACTGAGGGGTGTCATTTTGTACAAATAATTGCGATGCAAATTCCTCAAAATGTTGAGTAAAATTAGAACCAAGAAGTAAGGAATTATAAAAATCTCCATCTATTACTTGGCTGATTATGTGCAATAAGATCAAGATCCATACTCACTGGAGCATGATCCGAGATTAATATAGAGCCAATTTCCAAACCCAGAAAATGTTGTACGAGGCACTATGAGGCAAATAAATAATCAATCCTTGACTGGGAAGAATGTACAGGGAAAAAAAAAAATATTCCTGTAGAGGTAAAGCTTTTTTATAATCATAAAGGTAAACTGTGAGAAAATGGTGGATGGTATAATTCTAGAGTTGGATTTATGATTAATAAATGGGTCCATAACCATATTACAATCTCCCCCAAAAATTAAATATTCATCTGAAAGAGTCATCAACTTAACTAATATTTCACTCCAGAAAGATTTATCAGGCTGGGTAGGAGCATAAACATTGAAAATAGTTAAAGGTACATTATTAATAGACATTGAAACTATAACTCATCACATCAAATTCTTGAGTAATATCAGAAATATTCAAATCTTTATGGCACAGTATAATGACTCCATTTTGTTTTCCCATGACCGGGGCCGAAAACACATTACCTAGCCATTGCCTTTTAAGTTTGGTTACCTCATTATCCAATATATGAGTCTCTTGCAACAGGGCAATGTCCCAATTTTAAGATATGTGTTAAAACTCTTTGACGATTTATTGGGGATCCTAAACCTGTAACATTCCATGAAATAAATCTAATTGTCAGTTAATATAAAGAGTATAGAAAATAACCATGAACTAGTGCAAGTAAACCAACTACTGTTGAGGACAAATTGAACCACAAGAAATATTTTGGTGTATAGGAAAAGAAGAATATAACTATGACCAGGAGAAAATAGAAGTAGAAAAGGGAGAAGAAGGAAAAATAGTAAAAGAAGAGGAAAAGGAGAAAGAAAGCATGAACATAATACAATATACAAAGATACGTTAAAAACAGAGAAAAAAACAAACAGAACAAGTAATAAAAACATAGCTATGAGACAAAAACAACCTGAGGGTGGTGAAACCACAAAGGGAACACAACACAACCTTTACTTCACGACTGCAGACACAGGAGGGGAGCGAGACCAGGCCACACATGTTGCTACCACAAAAGACGTATACTTGAAATAAGTAAAATCTAAAAAGAGAAGAAAATAGGAAAATTAAAAACCCTTAGAAAATATGTAATTCTTAAGATTGCATGAACGACCAATGGACATAACCATTAAATAAGAAATAAAACACAGTATAATGTTCAAGACTCTGTTACTTTAGAGGTATCCATTCTTTCCTCTCTACAAGAGTCAGTACATTACTGGAGTAATATTGGATCTTCATATGTTGTGGTCTTATTATTGTAAATCCCTTGAACAAACATGGATGGAAGAGACCATATCGAGCATTAAGCGATTTTAATGCTAGACGCATATCCAGAAACTTCGTTTGTTTGTCTGCCATCAATTTAGCGTAATCCTGAGCAAAGAAGAGATTGGAACCTGACCACATGATCTGACCTTTAGTTCTTGCTGCTCTGAGAACATTTAGCAGGTCTACGTATTCCAAAAAATAAATAATTATTTCTCTTGGTTTCTTTGACATCAAAGCCATATGGGAAGGATGACCAAGTCTATGTGCTCTTTGTATGTTTAAAGCAGGAGCAGTAGGCAGATTCAGAATTTTGGGCAGAAACGATTGAAAGAAAGACAATGAGTTCCAACCTTCAATTCCTTCAGGTAGACCATAAATACGTAGATTGTTTCTTTGGTTCCAATTTTCCATGTCCTCTGCATGTTTCCTCAACATAATGACCTCTGCTTGTAGAGACTTAATAGATGCAACTGAGTCCTCAAGCACTTCCACTCTTCATTCTACTTGAGTGACTCTATTCTCCACAAGAGACCATTTGTCATGCAAAAAGTGCAGTTGTTTATTTGTATCTTCCATATAAGGTTTAAGAGCTCTTATTTCCTCAAGAAGTAACTCCATAGAAACGGTATCAACAACTTTAATAGAAGATGGAGGATCCTTTTTAGCTCTCATATTCGTGGACATCGATACCATAACTGGAAGTTTGGAAGATAGCTTATTCATAACAATAGGAGGAGAAACAGGTGTTGAAGGTGGAATGTCAAAATTAGTAGCCCCTGTACTCTCCATATTTGACAAAAGAGCGAATGAATTTGATAAAGGAATATTTTCTGAACCTTTCTTACTTTGTATTTTACTATTAGTCAATTGAAGGTTCCTAGATCTGCCCATAAGCAAGATACATAATTTGCCCAATATACAGTAAGTCACATATTGCATGAAGTAAAATTCCACCTCAGAAAAAATTCGACCAAAAAATGAAATAAACTGGTCATATTCTGGCAAAACGAAGGATACCAAAGGTAGAGAGTGCAAGTAAAACACTTTTTAGGCCACAAAGTGCAAAAGGAATATCTCAAGCAACAATGTAGTAAGTATAAAAAAGAAAATGTGAGGTGAGAAAAAAAATGGCGGTCGCAATCAATTCCTCAAATGACCGCCATTCAACTCAGTCAATTTAGGCATAAAAAATAACTTTTCTGGCATTTTAAAGGAAATAATGCACTCCAGGCATATTCCCTAACGTTTCCTCTCTATGACATCAATTAAAAATACCCTTGAAAATGGGCCGGCTCCCTCAGTCAATTAAGGCATAAAAAATAACTTTCCTGGCATTTTAAAGGAAATAATGCACTCCAGGCATATTCCCTAACGTTTCCTCTCTATGACATCAATTAAAAATACCCTTGAAAACGGGCCGGCTCCCACAGAGCACTGAAAAAGGCGTCCATCTTCGATCGGCACCAAGCCACGCCCCGTTTTACTTTATTAACATCAACAAGCTCTTGCCAAATTGTTTTATTCTTAGTTGGCACACCATTTACTAGAATAATAAATGGCTCATCAGTGTATTTGTCTACCCCTACAGTTTCTACAGTGTCTAATGTAAAAAAAACTACTCTTTCTTTAAGACCTTTCTGTAACTCTGTTGAACGTAATTTACCTGTTTGGGTTACAATAATATAATTGCTTGAAATGGATGTATAGACTGTATAAGGATTGATTCATATACATTAAAGTCTTGTAGTTGTTCTGGAATAGTCAAAAGTTCCAACCTATTATGTACTGCTCGGGCTGGTGTTTTATGATCCTGTAACGTATCATAGCAGTACTTACATATAACTTGCTGCATGGACAAGTCAGACCACTCCAAATAAATATTCAGCAAATTCTTGCCACTTTTCTGTTACCCCCTTCAGTTTTGGAAAATACATCTACATTTTGTGTTTGACTTTTGCAGTGAGCGTGTCAACAACAAATACAAACATCGTTTGATTTTTCTGAACAAGCTGTGCTAAATATTTTAATCTCATGTTCCAAATTCTCAGTTCTAACACCTGTGCTCTGTTGCTCAATACCTGTACTTTCAAATTCCTCATTTTCCCTAGAATCCTCTTCAGAACCAAAGAATCGAAACTGTACATCCTCACAAATGTTTTGTACCTCCCCTAATGTACTATGCAAAAGTATTCTATTAAGTTCTCCTAAGCATAAGGCTGAATTCTTCACATAGTAAAGTCTCCTAACTAAATTTCGTATTTTTGAGGGGTGAACTGCCAACATTCTAAAGTGATAAAAGGTGCTTTGGCACGTTTTCTTTGATAGACATGCTAATGAAAGTCCTTGTAAATTACTATACTTTCTTACTTTGCATGGATCAAATCCTTTTAAAATTGAAACGTTTTGTTTCAGACTTCTGCATGGAAACTCACATACAAAAGTTCATAATAAATCAATTGCTTACTGCTGAATGCTGCAAATACTGATGCAGTTCCATTTGTAAGCAATGCCCTGTCTACACCTTCCCTGAAACTCTTCAGCTATCACCTCTTCCATATTTCTAGGAACAATCTATTCTTTTTCACCGGGACTGCCATCCTTCATCTCATAACATCGACCAGTTGAATGAATTGCATACAATAATGTGTTCTCTTGCTAATAGCCTTCTTCATTAAAGAAAGGTTCTGTACTGGAGGTATGTTTCCATTCACCACTAAATATTTTACAAAAATGACTTTTATTTACAAGTCTTTTGCTTTGGCTGATTCTCTTCAACCCAGCACTGTTTAATCCAGTGTTCTCATTCTAGTGAGAATCAAAATAAAAAAACAGTCTCCTTTTTATGCTCTTGATTTTACAAACTTTTCATTTTCCGACATACAACTTTTAAAAAATGTTTGGTTTTCTTACCAACACTTTTTCTCTGTTTAGGCACATTGTCCAGATGCTGTTCTTTTTGCTTCTCTGTTGCAAGTAGATAATATACTTTCCTCAGTTTCTTTTGTGTTTGAGTTTTTTCTGCATTTTAGAAGTCTCTTAATGCTGAAATAGATCTATGAAATAAAAAATAGCAACATGTTTACATTTTCATTATATACTGTTCATTTATATGTTGTAGGCATTTGAAACTAATACAAAGAATTGCATCACAATGTTCCCTGTTAGTTTTCATGTTTAAAGAAGACTGGGGCCCTCGTTAAGAATCTGGCGGTCCATGGACCGCCAAACTCACGGTGGCGGGCGGACCGCCGCGGTAGTGGCGGTCCCCCGCCCTATTATGACTGTGGCGGAAACGCCACGATGGAAACGCCGCCACCGCCAGGCTGCCACTGACAGGCATGAATGTCTGAGTAAGTCTTTGAGTGGGAGCATTAGTGCCTCAATGGGTCTGTCTGTGGGTGCATAAGTGTGTGAGTGGGTCTGTGGTTAGGTGCTTGTGTCTGGTTGGTTCTTTAAGTGGGTGTATGAGTGTCACTGTGTCTATGAGTGGGTGCATGAGTGTCTGAATGAGTCTGTGAGTGGGTGCATGAGTGTCTGAGTGGGTCTGCGAGTGGGTGCATGAGTAAGAGTGTGTCTGTGAATGGGTGCATGAGTGTGAGTGGGTCTGTGAGTGGGTTGGTCTGAGTGGGTCTTTGAGTGAGAGTACAAGTGTCTGTGTGGGCCTGTAAGTGGATGTGTCAGTGTGTCAGTGTCTCAGTGAATCTGAGAGTGCATGCATGAGTATGTGAGTGTGTGAATGTTCGCTTTTTTGTGAGGGTACAAAGGGGGCCACGCTGAGTCGCAACTCTGTGCTCATGGCCAAATTTCTTTTTCCAGTTTCTTTAACCTAATAAGGGGTCCCTCAGATACCCATTAAATGCTCCCATGAGGTCAGAGTACCTCTATCCTGATTCCTTCTATCCTTTTCAGCCTGTATTTTCATCCCCCAGGACTGTGCCCCAGTTCATAAAATGGCAGCTGCAACTTTCTGCACAGGTTACACCCAGCCAATAACTGTACAGCTTCTGTTGCTTGGAGCCACAACACTCTGCACTGGAGTTGTGACTGATCTATGTCCCTTTATATACAAATTTGTTTATCACTTAATAAATAGAAAATCACTGAACATGTTCGCACCAAATCACAAAGGTCGCTTTCTGGTTTTCTGCCAAATTTTGTGTAAATCCATCAATTGGTTCAGCTGCAATTCCTGTTCAAAATCCCTATGGAAAAATACATGGAGAAAAGGGTTTTGGGACTACCATTGTTATTGCCCCCTTGCTTGACGAATCACCCTGAAGTTTTCCAGGCAGCAGCCGAAGTGAACATCGTATTTTCTTGGACTGGACAGAATTACACCAAATTTGGCAGAAAGGTTGCTCTTGGCCAAGGAAGCAACCTTTTTGTAAAAAACAAATTTATATATGTAGGGACAAGAAGGCTTCACAAACCTTTCTGATCATTTGAGTCCCCAAAAAAAGTTAAAAAAAAGAAAAAGGGCCAGGGCAGGGACACCCTGACATCCCTTAGCTCTGGTGCTGGGGTCCAAGAGGGATCCCCTCTTCCCAAGTAAGTTTTTTTTTTAAAGTTTCAGCAGATGTCGTGGCTGATCCACTGAAATGTATTTTTAAAAACAAGCGTAGGCTTCCACGCTTGTTTCTATGAGGCCCCCTGGTGGGCCAGATCCCAGGGGCATTGCAATTATCAATGCAGGGGCCATCCAGCCCCCATGCAGCCCCAGGAGACGCCATCTCCCTAGGGCACTAATCACAAATAGTGCCGGGGCTGCCTACCACCCCTCGCAGCCCTGAGGACCACCACCTTCTCAGGGTACTAGTCACAAATATTACAGGGGGCCAGCCCCCCTACAGCCTTGGGGACCACCACTTCCCTAGAGCACTAACTACAAACAATGCAGGGGTGCCTGGCCCCTATGCAGCTCTGGGGACTGCAACCTCCCGGGGTCTACAATAAAAGACTGAAGAGGGTCAGTTTCAGCGCCCTGGTGACCACCGCCCACCATTAATAGCCCTTGAGACAACCACCCCAGGGACCGGCTCCTGCTATGTACGAGGGTGCCCACCCCCATGACATAGCTGTTTGCTGTGATTTGGTTGGACCAAGTCACAGCAAACACTCCGCTCGGATGAAGTGAGAGCTGTCAAACAGCTCTCACTTCATGCAAGCCAAGGTTTCCTCTCCTTTAGCAGCTCCCTCTCTGTGACAACAATGCCAGCTCCCACAGGAGGGTGGAGCAGGATGGGACAGTGGGGACCTTCAGGCACCCTCTGCAGTCCCCAACATTGTCACTGGGTGCCCTGGGTCGTGGGGCCACAGGGCCCCCTTCCTCCAGAAAAAAAAAAATGAGGCCAGGCCCTGGGACTGAGATTGGCCTGGGGAGGAGGGCCACAAGGTCTCCCTCCCCCCAAAAAATTAAATATTTAGGCTGTCCCCCGGGCGGTGATCAGCCTGGGAAGGTGGGCCGCGCTGCCCCCAAAAATTTATTATAGAAAGCCAGGCCCTGGGAAAGGTGGTCCCCAGGGTCGAAATCGGCCAGGGAAGAGGAGCATGCAGACCTGTGGACAACTACTGCTGTTTATGGCCAAAGGCTGAGTGCAGCGTCGGGTTGGGTGGTTAGGGGTGTTGGCCACAGGAACTGGCCACAGTCCAAGTCCTGCAGCCAACCGCCTCTGCAGAAGGCTGAGTCGTTATAGGGCTGTGCACAGCATGGGTTGGGTGGTTATAGGGGTTGACCTCAGAGCCTGACCACAGGCTAGGCCCTGTGGCCATCTACCAACTTGCACAGCCTTGCACAGTGGTGGTTGGAATAACATATAGTAATGAAAATTACTTTACATTAAAACAATGTAGAAATTCACTAAAAAAAACAGAAATTCAGTTAAAAAAACAAAGTTTACAGGGTCACAATGCACTGCTAATTACCCCACAAATTACGGCACACAGGACACCTTTGATAACATCATTGATAATATCAATGTAATATTTGCAGTAAACTTTTTGAGGAAAAAACTGTGCATGGTGGGGCCGGGAGTTATAGTTAGCTTATGCCATGAGTTATAGTTACTTGAGATAACTATAACAAGTAAATTTCTATGGTTTGGTACATATAAAATGTGAGCCTAATTATAACGCCCCTATAACCTTTGTTTTTTTAATTGTGTGTATATATATATATGTATACACATATGGGTGCTGGGTTATCCACCCAAATATGTGTGTGTGCATGTGTGTGTGGCTGTGTGTGGCCATATTCACTGAAAACATAAAAGGTTAAAGTGTAGTCATGGTAAAGTTGTATAACAATAGCAAACTTTCAGTAAAAAAAAACTCTCAGAAATTCACAGAAAAAGAACAAGGTTAAAGGGACATTACAGTTAGGTGAAAATGTCAGTTAAAACATACTGCTTTAAACTATCAAAACCACTGAAATTTACCAGTTATAGCTAACTCTAAAGGGGTGAGAATATCAACATATGTAAAGCATATGTATTGCTTTTTACAGAAAATGATCAATAATTATAAAGACATGTACATTTCATTAACTCACACAGTTCATTGTTAAACCATCAAACCATCAACATGTATTTGAGCCTTTTTTTTTATTTTTCACACAATAAAGCAGTGGTCTCCAAACTTTTTAATGCTGCACCCCCCAGTTGAAAAATAAAAATCATTGGGCCCCCCTCAGAATGTTTCACAATTATTTTTTAATGATGGCAATGTTTAAATATGGCTAGACCTATTTAACCATTGCAGTTTAGTACTGTTGCCTTTTTAAAAGTGCAATTACATGTTTTTGCTTAAAATAAAGGCCTTTTATCTGTATAATGCTTCTTTTGGCCGGGGTCTGGCGCCCCCCCGGGACGACTTGAGGCCCCCCTAGAGGTTCCCGCCCCCCAGTTTGAAGACCTCTGCTATAAAGTGTAAATACATTGAACAGACCACAAGGATGCTCTGCACTCCAGCTGAAGAGCATAAGGCTCCATCTAGGATTGCATTGAAAAAATATGGTAAGTTCTCCTGTGGCCATGGATTTAATGACCCAGAGACTTACTACAATCCCTGCAGATCTCCACAACTTTATATAAAATGCTTGATGGCGGGCCTCAGCAAGCTTCAAACTAAATTTTAAAGGGCCATTGGAGGGCATTATGAGGTGCTCCTTCAAGAAGCAGTAAATAATAAGCGAGCGAATCCTGCTCACCCTCAACACTCTTTTTTTAAATAAATATTTCAGAGCGCAGCATGCAGCCCCCCTCTTAAGTCTTTATAGGCCCCAGAGACCCTAGGACCGTATTAATTTATTATGAGGAGGGGGCACGCGGCCCCCTCCTCAAGCTTTTACTTGCCTCGGGTACCCCATCCTGCAGGCTGTATTTTCTTTATAAGGCAAGGGAGATAAGCAACCCCCCTCCTCAAACCATTACAGATCCCAGAGCCATCATCCCCGAGGTGGTATTTTCTTTTTGAAGGAAGGAGGGCACATGGCCACCCTCTTGACCCTTAACGGCCCTCAGGGACTCCATCTCCTGGGGCCTTTATTTTAGGGGTGGGGGGCACGCAGTCCCCCTCCCAGAGCCTTTCAGCCCTGCAGACCCCATCCAACAGGGGCCTATTGTGGGGCCTTCGCGACAACCTGGGTGCTGCAGGAGGCAGCATTGCTCCCGGCAGGTGGAAGCAGGTATTATTCTCTGGTTCAACCAGATGTGAGCAATCTCTCTTTCCCTGCCGGCAACAGCACAGGCAAGGAAACAAATGTCTGCTCCCACCCATCAGGAGCATTTATGCAGCTTCCACTGGATGGGAGCAGACATGTTTTCTATGCCCGCCCTCTTGCGAGCAGGGAAATTGTGTCCCCAAGGATGCTGTCCCCAGAGCCATTCTAAGCTGGAGCTAAAAAAATCAAAGATTCAAATTACATTATAGTTAGGTGAAAATGTCAGTTAAAATGTTACATTTTAAACTCTAAAAACCACTGAAATTCGCCAGCTATGGTTAATTAAAGTACATATAACTCATCTGTATTAGATATTGCATTACCCTGATTTCAGATGAACTTCTATCAATAGTAGCTAAAACTTTATTTCCCTTATTGGTGATGAGCTTCTGGCATCACTAAGAGAGATTGCATTGTACCTACTGGTGATTAATTTTTCACATATGTATCACTGAGTACATTGCCCCTATTTCGATGAACTACCAGCATCACTAGCAGAGACCACATAGCCCTTATTGGAGATGACCTCCTGGTATCACTTACATTTCATTGTACTTACTAGAAATGGCTTCTGCATCAATGGCCAACACTACATTATCCTTATTCGAGAAGATGTTCTGACATCTAACTGAGACCGCATTGCCGCTCTTAGTGATGAGATTATGGCATCACTAGAAGACGCACGTGTGTGATCATGTTGATGAAGTTCTTCTGGTCTCAGGGGTTAAGGTGGCCCGGCTAAGCATGTGTTTCTATAATTATCTACTTCATCTTGCAGCATCTACTACTCTGTGCTTTGGAGTTGCCTGAAATATATGTCAATTATATTATTTAAGCTTCTCCCTTACAGAGAGGTTGTAGAAGGTGGTAATCATTCTCTCTTGAATGCTCTGGCTTAGCTTGTCTATAGCTCTCAGCAGATAATATCTGTCAATATTTGAGGGCTTGCTAATGGTGTCCTTTACAAACCCCCTAAAATAATTTTAAGCATTTAAGCAAGCATACCAACAGAAAGATTTGAGTTTGCACATACAGCTTGAATATTATTTTAAAAGTAAACAGAGTTCTAAAATCAACTCCCACTAATGTTGGTAATATTGTAAAGGTAGTGTGGAATCAAGTGTGGCCACATGCAGTCAAATATGCCATGACCACATAACCGACTCCTATCAAGAATGGCATGCTGCTTTAAATGTATCTGGTGTATGTTCACATAAACGGAATGGAATCTGAAACATACATTTCATTCTGAGTTGCTCATACTGAACTCTTAGAAGCAAAATGGCTGCCACTTGAATCCCGCATTTGTTGGTAACTCTGTGATGTCAGAAGTGTCTGTTATTCCCAAAGAGTAGTACAAACATCTCAGAATAGCTGGGGGCTAATGATTTGTTTTTACAAAGTACTGACACGCCAGTAATATATTAACTGGTTTGTAAAATTTAAATGAAATGTAATCTAATCACTAAGGCACCAGCCTGAATGTAGGGAAACAATAATAATACAGAGAAGTCTGGAATCCCTGTATAAAATCCCTGTTCTAATTTCCTCATTACAATTGAGTGTGATGTCGCTAGTGATTTGTAATAACTAAGGGCCAGATGTAGGAAGCCTTTTGCGCCTCGCAAAAGACGAAAAACGCGATGCACAACCGCAAATTGGGAGTCGGTACCGACTCGCAATTTGAGGCTGCGACTCGCAAATAGGAAGGGGTGTTCCCTTCCTATTTGCGACCACATCGCCATGCTGAGTTGCTTTGGGACCGCGAATGCGGTCGCAAACCAACTCGCAGTTACCATCCACTTGAAGTGGATGGTAACTCATTCGCAAAGGACCCCTTCCCCTTTGTTAATGTCAATAAAAATATTTTTTCATAGCAGGCAGTGGTCCTATGGACCACTGCCTACTCTGAAAAAAACGAAACCAAATGGTTTCGGGATTTTTTCTTTTTGCAGCTCGTTTTTCCTTTAAGGAAAACGGGCTGCAAAAAGAAAAAAAAACCTGCTTTATTCAAAAAGCAGTCACGGACATGGTGGTCTGCTGTCTCCAGCAGGCCACCATCCCTGTGAGTGCATGGACTCGCTATGGGGTCACAAACTGCAACCCACCTCATTAATATTCATGAGGTGGGTCTTTGCGACCCCATAGCGAGTCGCAGAAGGTGTCTGAGACACCTTTCTGCATGCACGTTTGCGAGTTGCAATGTGCGAGTCGCTATGACTCGCAAATTGCAAGTCGCAAAAGGAAACTTACCTACATTTGGCCCTAAATGCCATAGCTGTTCAACTGTAAAAAGGACTGCTTAATATGAGCGGGTGGTTGCCTGTGGCGGTCACGGGCACCTATTTTTGGGGACTGGCACTTATTTTTCCATATCAGATATTTAGAGTGTGCAAGACAAGGAAAAACACAGATCGGAAAGACAGAAAGACAGAGGAAGACAAAGAGGGCAAACCTGTCATAAACAGAAAGCAGTAACCTGTAAGATTGAGAAAAGAGGCAGATAGTGTCTGTTAGTGGATTAAAGATTACTGGCATTGGTATTCAGAGTGCAAGGTTTAATTGCACCATCTACTAGCTTTTTATCTGAGCTTTCAACATCAGCACTCTTTCTTTTACAAATTAAGCAGTGGTAATGAGTCATAACAGTTGAGTTGTCACGTCATATTGCCTGCTGCCATAGACAACAGTTAATGTGAAAGGCAGGTCACAGGGCATTGTTACAACTGCAGTTTAAACAAAGCAGTGAAAAGGGTAACTGTCTTTTCATTCTTCTGATCTTTGAACAGGAAAAGGGATGAGCAAAAGGGAGATTTTAATAGGAACATATTTACTGTTTGCACACTAGGGTCATTACGGGAAAAAAAAGAATGTCTCAGAGAATCTACACATTGTGAGTCCCAACATTCTTTTTTATATCTGATTTACATTAAACTGATTCTAATATCATTTTGCAACAAATGTCTAACAGCTGTTTAGATGGGTTTAATTTTGCACTAGAGATTCCATTTGTATACTTCATGCTTGCAAACATGCTAAACATGCTCTTTCTTTCATATGATAGAGCTGTGAACCAAACATTTAAGGGCCTGATTTAGAGTTTGGGGGATGTGGTTATTCTGTCACAAATGTGACGGATATCCTGTCTGCTGTATTACAATTCCATTATATCCTACAGAAATCGTAATACGATGAACGGGATATCAGTCACTTTTGTGACAGAGTAACCTGTCTTCCAAACTCTAAAACGGGTCCTAAGGCTGATATTTATACTTTTTTAGCACCACATTTGCGCCTCTTTTTAACGCAAAAGCGGCGCAAACTTACAAAATACAATTGGTTTTTGAAAGTTTGCGCCACTTTTGCGTTAAAAAGCAGCGCAAATGCAGCGCTAAAAAAGTATAAATATGGGCCTAATTGTTTTGTGGAAAGGTGAAAGTGTGACCATGCGTAATAAAGAATAAAGTATCCCCTGCTGTACGCGATAAGGATATTGCAAGTCACCTTCGAGTTCCATGACCCTACAGCCTTTGGCCTCATTACTCAATCTGATCACAGAACTCCTCAGTGACTTGAAATATCCTCATAACTAATTGTGGGGGTACTTTATTCTATCCATATTATAGTCTTCAGCATAATAGAATTGGTAATGGGGAAGCATTGTAAATGGTTTTCGGTGGGGAAAGGTTCAAACTTTAAGTGAGCGAACACTAGCAAAACCTAGGTCACTTACCCTTGTCCTTTGGTCAACACAGCATATAACTGCACCTTATCAAATTAACAGTGCCATTCTCATTGAATTTTGTAGCACCGTGTAAAAATACTTTGCTGTAAAAAAGAGAGTACTGATAACTGTGTGACATCCAATTCTGTGTGAGAACAAGGCAGATTTTAGGACAATAAATGTTAGATGTTAGTGAAGAACCAGTGTAGATGAATGCCATTTGAATGTTAATGGATTTTGATAGTGTACTCCATGCTTATGGCTGTGAGCGCTGAAATTAACGTTAATTATATTTATGTGTATTCCTATATTTGACATAACATATAAGATGTAATTAGCATACAAAATAACGTGTGACTCATAATGTGACTACTTGATTGGCCAGCATTGTGTATGAATTAAGAAGTTTATATATGCTTGAAAATGCATTACTCTGTCATACTTGCAGCTAAATATTATGAACTGTGCTTAAGCTAACTGAAAAGGCCTCAAGTTTTAACAAGACCATCGTCAAAATCTGCCAAACTGTTAGAAAGTTATTACGTTAGTAGAACGATCTCATGTCCGCTGTATAGCAAGTTCTTTGTTTGAATTTCAAACTTGTTTATGGGTTTGTATTAATAAAATGTATTTCTTTTGAGGAAATATTGTATAACCCTAGAATCTTTCTACTTCACTGTAACTTTTGATTTGCGGCGTATTTCGGAATGGAGAAGAACAAAGGACTCTCTAATGATGAAAGGAATGATCCACAAGTTGCTTCTTATTATATCCACTGGATGTCTGCAAACGGAGAAGAACCAATCATCCACGTCAGGATGTCTGTCTAGTATATTTTTCTGATATCTAATGTTTTTGTAATTGGATAATTCTTTCTTCACCTGATGTTTCTGACCAATAGCAAATGTGTGTGAGCTTTGATTTAACAACTTGATGCTGTGAGTCTGCAGTGCATTTTTCTTGGTGTGACCTGTCACTTTGACACCAGCCAGACAGTCTACTGACACGCTGGTATTTTACTATTTGAGTTTATTCTCATGCTCCATGCACAAATCCTGGTGCTTACTTTAGCGCTCAATGCTTAAAGTCTGTAGAGTTTTGTTGCCTGCCTTGGATAATTAACTTGATGGTTCAGAGAAGTTGGAGTCCAAATTCCGACTTGTCCCCTTTCCCAAAACCTCTGTCCTGATGCTGATGTCCTCCTGAAAAAGCTTAAGCTGCTTTGCTGATCCTTAACGATAGATAATATGAATAAATTGTGCATTGTTGTTTGTCTTTTTTTTTTCAGTTACCAACTGCTGTTTTGATAGCGCCACAGCTAGATGTTTTCTAAATTTGTGTTACTAAAACTTTTGCATGAAGCCCAACATGCCAATGCTAATCCGTGCTTAGTGATGTGTTACCTTTCTCATCTATAACTCAATCCTATTCAGTTGCTGATCAAATGTATGCCATTTCTCTTGCTCAGATATTGTTGTTGTTACTTTGTGTGATCTCTTTTGAAATCATTGTTGTTAGACCTGACATGCCTTGGGGTGGTCACCCCTAACTTTTTGCCTGCCTCCCTCCACTTTTTGGACTCTGTCTTTGCTGGCTTTTAGACTCTGCGCACTTTACCACTGCTAACCAGTGCTAAAGTGCATATACTCTCTCCTTTTAAACATGGTAACTTTGGATCATACCTGATTGGACTATTTAATTTACTTATAAGTCCCTAGTAATGTGCACTATATGTGCCCAGGGCCTGTAGATTAAACGCTACTAGTGGGCCTGCAGCACTGGTTGTGCCACCAACTTAAATAGCCCCTTACCTTGTCTCAGGCCTGCCCTTGCAAGGCCTGTGTGTGCAGTTTCACTGTCACCTCGACTTGGCACTTAAAAGTACTTGCCAAGCCTAAAAACTCCCCTTTTTCTACATATAAGTCACCACTAATGTGTGCCCTAGGTAACCCCTTTAGCAGGGTGCTGTGTGGGTAAAAGGCAGGACATGTACCTGTGTAGTTTACATGTCCTGGTAGTGTAAAACTCCTAAATTCGTTTTTACACAACTGTGAGGCCTGCTCCCTTCACAGGCTAACATTGGGGCTGCCCTCATACATTATTGAAGTGGTAGCTGTTGATCTGAAAGGAGTAGGAAGGTCATATTTAGTATGGCCAGAATGGTAATACAAAATCCTGCTGACTGATGAAGTCAGCGAAAATCAAACAGAAGTCTATCTGAGGATGGAGAGCAGACATCAAAGGAGACCAGGAAGTCTTTGACTCCTGATGAAGAGTCAAACGATGATGAGTTTATTTTACAGTTATTGAGAAATCGTCCACCACCATATGTGGCACATGAGAACGGTCCAAGCACTAGTGTGAATCCTACTGCACTGACACCAGTTACCATGTCACAGAGCTCAATAGAGAGTAATCTTAGCATGACTGAGAGTTCTGTACAGATTAATCCTAACATAACACAGAGCTCAGTACAGACTAATCCTCACTTAGCACAGGTACCAATGCAGAGCAGTTTTAACCTGCCTACTGTATCTACAGTACAAAATCAGGTGCCATGGCTGAATATTTCTAGGATTTATCCAGATGTGCCTATCGTAGCTGCAGCAGCAAACCTAAAAATGCCGACAGGACGGGTTTATCAGAAACCAATATTGGTACAGCCAGAGCCAACTCCGCTCTTACTGCCTCATGTGCAACCACAAATGATTCCGAAATACACTCCTCTAATAGGGACACAGACAGATATGTCTGTATTGATGAGTCAGAATATGGGAGTGATGCACCCTCAGAATGCAAGTGCCAGACCAAGTCCAGACGCTGTGTCTGTACCTGTCACTATTGGTCCAGTGATACCATTGTTTGCTCAGGGAAATGATAGCACAAATGGTCAGGGAATCTTGAGTCAGAGTAGAGTAGGAGAAGGATTTAATGATAATGGCAGAATAGTTTCTCCGGTGAGGCAGACTTTTGATGGAATAGGGTCATTGTTAGATTTGAGTCCTTTCAGAGTTCATCTGAATACTGGAACAGGGTCATATATTGGCCCCCAACTTCCGAATTGACTGCACAACAGTTATCAGACACTCAGCCTAATAACATTTTACTACAAGGTTTGACAGCTCAGCAATTGACCAAATGATTAGATAAGGTGAACTGCCCACCGTGTGATTCCAAGAGAGAATAATATGTGAACTATACTAGGCTTTCAATAGAAGCAGGTGAACTTGTTTAGGGCACTATGGGTGTAAGTCGCCTTGAGCCCAATATAGAAGCAGAATTACGATAATTGAATCCAAAGATTACAAAAGAAGCAGGTAAGGTAGATCATCAGTTAGCAGAGGTAGCAGAGAAACATGGGATAGACCTTTTGAAAATGAAGCATTTGAAAATAAGTTACAGGTTAGATTTTGAGGCAAAAGACTTTGAACACATGCGATCTGCATGGATGAAAACACACCTTAGAGAGTTGCTTCAAGGTATCCAGATATGGAGAGCATTAGATAAATTGGAAGGCAGATGGGTGAAGAAAAGAGACAAACCAAAAAAAGGTCCTGATACTTCTGTTGCAGAAGCCCAACAGAATAAGAAACAAATGAAAGTTTTACCATTGAGAGAAATTCCAGGAGGGACGTTTGTACATGTCCCATGGAGTAGAAGTGACATCTTGTAATTTCAAATGATTATCCCAGGTTGAGGGAGAAACCTGTAGAATGGTATCATTAGACAGACAGGTTTGTGAAACTTGCAAAATGCCTGTGGGAGGATTTGAATACTCTTTTAGAGATAGTAGTTCCAGCATATTTATGGATTGAATGCAAAAGGAGCATAGATTGGCTAACAAGGGAGCCACCGAGAGAGCCGGCAACAGGTGCACCGTCTCCTGAAGTAATGAAATATTACTATAAAGTGATTGAATTTTTTTAAATGAGAATTTCGCCCAAGAACATTGATTGATAGCACATAGATAGAACTGATCAGGAAGCAAAAGAGTCAATTCATGCATACTACAATAGATTGTTTTAGGCATTTAAGCATTACAGTGGACCAGAAACAATTGAGCCAAAAGACATGATTCATTTTGTGTTCATATGTGTTGAAGGTCTCAGACCAGAAATTAGTCAGATGATTAAGAGCCATTTGATTTGCTGCTAAGCAAAGCCGATTGATGAAGTGTTGCAATATGCAAAATACTGTAGTGATGAGACTGAATTGAAACAGAAAAGGTTAAAGGAAAAGGCGATTGTGATGCAAATCAAGGCTGCACAGACAGGGATTCAGGGAAATTTTCAGCCTCAGCACTAGCGGGGAAACATGTTGTTTCAGAACATAGCCAGAGGTAGAGGTCGAGGTGGAATGGGAAGTGTTAATCATGGTCCTGATTTGAATACAGTGGTAATGCAAGAAGAGCAACAGGGGAAGAGGATGTTCCCTTGTCATGTTTGCGGAGGCATTGGGAATTGGAAACAGGAGTGTCTAATGGCAAATCAGGGAAGTGTTGTTCAGGGAGGTTCACCAAATGAATGGTGTCAATTCTTTCCAGATAATGAGAGGACCAAGAATGAGAGGTCAAAATCCAACTTTCAGAATAATGTGAATACAATGCAAGGTTTCCAACCTATGCAGCCCATGCAACCCATACAGCCATTACAGGTACAGGTGCCCCAGATACAGCAGATGCAGCCACAGGTGCAAACGGTGCCTGGACAACAAATTCAAATGCCCAGACAGCAAATCCAAATACCTCAAGCCCCCATGGACCAGCAGCAGGTGATGCTTCATCAAACGGTCGCAGGTCAAAGATTAAGCCAAAGTAATAATACTGTACACCAAATCCTCTACACAGTGAGGATGGAATAAACAATGATTGGGTGAATGAGAGTTTGGATGACGAAGAATGTGTATTAGCTGCTTCATTAGAAGTGGATCAGAAAGGTCCTTATGTAAAAGGAAAAGTGAATGGTCACAAAGTTTTAATTTTGGTTGCCACTGGAGCTACACACTCTACAGAGAGAACTGCAGAAGTTCCAGACCTGCCCTTATCAAGGAAGACAGTCAAGATTGAAGGAGTTGCAAACCAATATTTGACTAACCCAATTACAGAGCCAGTGATAGTTAAAACTGACATTTTTAAAGCATTGCATAAATTCGTAGACTGTGATTCAAGACCTCTCTCCTGACTGGGAAGGGATTTATTATGCAAAACAAAATACTTAATTTCATGCTCAAATGATGGCATTGAGTTACAAACTAACAGTGATGATGAAGATGACCCGATACTTTATTTTGACAATGACACAGTGAATTAGGAATTTTCTCTGATCAGTTTCTTTCCAGTTTTTGCAGTGAAATATCTTCCTTCTGACTTACAGAAATCTGTTATGTCAAAGGTATGGGATCTTTCAGGAAAATAAATTGGTTGAATAAAAGGGGTTGAGCCAGTTAGGGTCGCAGTTAAGCCTAACACCATTTTCCCTCAGAATCCACAATTCACATGTCAAAAAAATTCTGTTGAGAGTGTGAAACCAATAATAGCCAAATTTGTGGACAAAGGACATTTAAAAGAAGTGTTGAGCAGCCCGTGTAATTCACAAATAATGGGACTGCACAAGTCTTGTTGGAAAAATTCAAGTTGTTCAGGATTTGAGAAAAATAAATGACATTATGGTCAAATGTTGCCCAAATCCAGCTGTGATTATGTTTCAAATACCATGTGATGCTAAATGGTTCACTGTTGTGGACCTGTGTTGAGTATTCTTTTCCGTGCCTCTTCATGAGGACAGCAGATATCTCTTTTGTTTCAAATTTTTAAATACAGTCTACTGTTGGTATAGGATTCTTCAAGGGTTCTCAGAGTCACCATCCATTTTCAACCAGATCTTGTAAAAAATGTAGAATCATTAGTGATGCCATACCAGTCAAAATTGGTGCAGTATATTGATGATCTACTGATTGCATCCAGAATGAGAGAAATGTGTAAATATGATATGATTGCATTGTTGAACTTCTTGGGAGACAATGGTCATAAAGTGTCCCTGGCTAAATTGCAGTACTGTCAGAAAGAAGTAAAATATTTGGTCATTTGATTGAGAACGGCATCAGGAAAATCTCAAGAGAGAGGGTTGCAACCATATTGCAGATGCCAGCCCCAACTACCCAGAAAGATTTGGGGATGCTTTTGTGAATGGTGAGCTACTGTCGCCAATAGCTCCCAAATATTTTGGTCATTTTCAAGCCTTTACAGAAACGGACTCACAAGGATGTTTCCAATCCTTTAGTGCTAGATCAAGACTGTATGAAAGCATTTACTGATTTGAAAGAAAGTTTGTGCTAAGCTCCAGCTTTGGGTATACCTGATCTCACAAAACCCTTTCTGTTGTTTTGTCATGAATGTGATGCATGTTCTTTGTCTGTCTTGACTCAAATCCATGGCGGTGTGAATCGCTCAGTGTCATAATTTTCAGACACTTTGGACCCGGTAGCAGCAGCTTTACCAGGTTGTTTGCAATCCGTTGCAGCAGTTGAACAGAGTGTCGCTCAGAGTGAGAGCATTGTGATAGGTCATCCTCTCACTATCATGGTTACACATTCTACTAAAGTCTTGCTCATTAGGTCAAAGACACAATATTTGACCAGTGCCACACTTACTCGGTATGAGATCGCAATCCTAGGATCTCCTAATGTGACAATCAAGAAATGTACAGTGCTTGGCCCAGCAACTTTTCTTCCAAACGAGAATGGGAACATTGATAAAAATGAATCACATTGAGCATGACTGTCTAGAAATGACTGAATTGTGCACAAACCAAGAGCCAATATTAGAGATACTTGTTTGGAAAACAATGACCAAACT
The DNA here is from genome assembly GCF_031143425.1 of Pleurodeles waltl. NCBI lineage: Eukaryota > Metazoa > Chordata > Amphibia > Caudata > Salamandridae > Pleurodeles > Pleurodeles waltl. The sequence goes on from NC_090438.1 coordinate 377,735,979, forward strand.
GTTTTTGTTGATGGTTCTTATTTGAGAGATTATATGGGTACACTGAGAGCATGATATGCAGTGTGTACCATCTTTGGCATACTGGAAGCTTCAAGTGTTTTCTGCACAAGTGGCAGAATTGGCGGCTCTTACTAGAGCATGCCATATTTCAACCCAATTGAGAGTTACTATTTACACAGATAGCCAATATGAATTCATAATTGGGCACAATTTTGGCCAATTATGAGCACAGAGAGGGTTCCTGACCTCATCTGGTTCACCAGTAAGAAACGGTGAAAGAATGCATAAACTGTTACATGCAGTGCACATCATAGATCCCAGGATTATGTGTCATTGTGAAATGAATATGCGGATCAAGTTGCAAGGTTTTGCACCTTGAATGGTATATCATTCAAAGATAAGTGAGAATTATTACCTGAGAATGATGAGATGTATGCAAATTATGCAATGCACATTATTGACACATTAGAAGAATTAAAAACCTTCCATGATAATGTGCCAAAGGAAGAGTGTAGAGAGTGGCCAAAATTGAAATGCATGCAGAGAGATAATGATGTTTGGGTGTCTAGTGAAGAGAAAGTGGTCCTGCCTAACAGCCTGCTGACTCAAATGGCTGGATACTATCATAGTCAGACTCATGTGGGAAGGGATGCAACTATCAGATCTGTTAAACAGTTCTGGTTTAATCCACAATTTAGACAGGTTGCTGAAGCAATTTGCCACAGGTGCATCATTTGCCAGCAAATGAATGTGGAATGAGGAGCAGTAGTCAGTATGGGCCATATTGGCATGGCTGGAGGACCATTTAGCAGAATGCAAATGGATTTAATTAAGATACCTGCATTTGCTGGATTAAAGTGTGTGCTGGTGATTGTGTACATCTTTAGTCATTGAATTGAGGCTTACCTTACATGAAGAAATGACAGTCTTACAGTAGCAAAGTTACTACTTAGAGAGTTAATTCCACATTTCGGTTTCCCGGTCTCTTTAGAATCAGATAGGGGAAGCCACTTCAACAATGAAATGATAAAATTGCTATGTTCAGCCTTAAACTTTGAGCAGAAATTGCATTGTAGTTAGCTCCCTGAAGCATCAGGACTTGTAGAACAGATTATTGGTACCTTAAAATCGAGAATGGCAAAAATATGTGCATCCACAAATCTGAAATGGCCTGATTTATTACTATTAGTTTTGATGTCAATGAGAAGTACACCTGACATAAAAACAGGATTGTCACCTCATGAAATCCTCATGGGGAGAGCCATGAGATTGCCAGCTGTTCCTGCAAATGCTCTTGTGAACATTACAGATGATATGGTATTGGACTACTGCAAAGGTCTGGCTGATGTGGTTCGCTCTTTCTCTCATCAGGTGAAAGCTACCACATTGTGACCGTCTCAAGATCAAGGACATAATCAGAGAGCAGGTGTCTGGGTTGTGATCTGAAAACATGTGAGAAAATCAGGTTTGGAGCCTTGGTGGAAAGGTCCTTACCAGGTGGTATTAATCACTATCACCGCTGTAAAGTGTGCAGGACTTCCAAACTGGATCCATGCCAGCCACACTCAGAAAGTACCAAATCCTACAGAGCAAGAAGAGGAGTTGTTGAGAGTACCAAAAACGTCCAGACATACTCCAGGCTTGGAGAAAAGAGGAACTGAACTGGAAATGGTGCTAGAGCACTCCTCAACTGACGTACCTACTCCTGTGAGAGACGAAGTGGAAGAACTACAGGAGGATGAAAATTAACCAGCTTCAACTGGAAGAATAGGAAAGCCTGATCAGAGGAGGGCTTTCCCGGAAGCAGACCGTCTTCAAAGTCTGACTGAAGAAGCGACTGACCCCAGCAGGAAAGGAGCTGAGGCAGATCAAGCCAAAGAGATTTGACTCCTCCTGAACTGGTTGCGGGAAAGTCAAAAGAAGGTAACTCGTGTCCAATACTGAAAACAGCACTGACAGGAAAATCGTTGAAAGGTGACAAGTTGCCAGAAACAAGGTCACAGACAAAGAAGATACATTTGTTACCACAAATTCAGGAAGACGTTCACACAACCAGAAGAGAAGATCTGAGTGATGATGAATTAAGTGAAGAACGAAAGTTGAGAAGAAAGAGAATTGTAAACCAAAGATACTCAGGTCCTGATTGGGCATATGTAACTACCAACGATTGGCAAGAAGAAGTTTTTGAGTTCTTGTTTTGATCAAGACATTCCATGTCAATATTTAGGCACATGATGAAAACTGACCTGTTGAGAAACTCAAATTAAGAAAGGGCAAAGAAAGAGGCTGTTGAAAATTTTGACCGGAAAAGACTTTGATAACCTGATTTTGACAAGCTGCTAAACTGATTTTTTGACAACTTTATTGATTTTTTACAAAAGAAGATCCTTAAAATAAGACTGAAACTGTAAGTAATTACTGAAGAAGATTGACAAGTGTTTTTGATTTTTGCTGCATAGCTTTATATAAATGTATTTGCTTTTTTACTTTCTGATTCTATACAGTTCATGAGCAACATTAACGAGCAGAGTAGCAAGAATAGGTGCTGTAAAAATATGGGTATTGGTTTGCCAATTGTTTGTGTGATAATATGTCTGATATTGATTGTGTGTGTAACTGTTTTCGATAAGAATGAGGCCAACCATACCACAGCTATAGAGACAACTACTACGCTTTCAGAACTAGATAGGGTTAGGTTAGACAAAAAAATCTGCATGTAGATGACACACAGGGAGACTTTTCCTCTAATGTTTTCTATCGCTTATTGCGTGAGTATGTTGACACAATGGATGCAAGAGAGTGTTCTGTTTGTACACAGATTCCAGCCTCTGTTGAGGAGGGAAAAGCCTATCACAGTCTGCCACTAACGTATGGCATAAGTTGTAGTCTTTTAATAACAAGATTCTATAACCAGGAGTATATCCAGTATTTCTACTCTAATTTTGATGTACTGTTTTCTTTTGTTCCTATAATTAGGGATCTTATTAAGGTAGCTAAGGATAATAATATAGTAATAATGAGGGGTTTATTTAAGCCTACATTAACATTTGGGACAGTTTATGCTTATGAAAATAACTCAATCTGTTTACTTTCACCTTCAGAAAAGAGTTTTTTAGAATACACAGAAGAAAGAAGAAGGACAATGAAGGCTAAGGTAGATAGGGGATCAGTTTCACGTAGACCTGGGAATGGCTATGCATTCACTGACATTACTAAACAAGGGAGACTAACATTAGATGCACAACACGTAGGAAAGCTATGTAGATATAGGCCACAAACTAGAGTTGATAAAATATTTGTGGGAATGAGTGAATGTAGACATGTATTTTTGTTTGAGTATAAGTGGACATTTAAGTTGAATGGTCAAGACCCGGCAGTGATTGGAATTTATTACATCTTTGGGAAAAATGCATATTACCATCTTCCTAGAGGATGGTATGGCACATGTTATTTGGAAATAGTCTTCCCGAAAATGTACCAACTTGAAGACTCAACTAAATTACCTAATATGACTGAATTACAACACAAGAGACAAAATCAAGAATCAGTTTATGGCATTGTTGGAGACATATTTGGAGCAATAATTCCTTCACTGGGAGTTGTTCTGAATGCTATTAAAATTCGACATTTGTCTACTGTAGTGGATAACATACCGACATGTTTTCCAGGAGCCATTGTCCTCGTTGGCACTGAATTGGTTGCCGTAAGAGCTATGACTCTTCAAAACCGCCTTGCGTTAAACATCCTCTTAGCGAAAGAAGGAAGAGTTTGTAAATTGCTCAGACTGCATCATTGTTGCTCATATATATCGGAAAACAGAAAAGCAATTAGAGGATTTATTGACAATCTAACAAAGATAAAACTGATTTGAAAGAATTAACTGAACGTATTGTTTGGGAAAAAGCTGGCAAAGGATTTGCTTCTATGGGGATTTGGCTTGGCAACCTGGGAAAAGGAATCCTAATAAAAATAAAACAAGGGATTTCAATTATTGTGATTTGTGTTATTGGAATATGGGGAATGTATAAATTGTATAATGTGATCAAGAAGAATAGATTGAAAAAGAATCAGAGACTGGAAACATTATTTAGGGAAAATTCAAGGGGGAAAAAGAATAAATAAAAATGAGTGAGAATCATATTTTTAGAAAATTGTGTGACAAAATAAATAAATGTATTTGAAATATATATGTGATGACATATATATCATCAGAGGAGAGATTATGAGCCCTGAAATTAACATTAATGATTTTTACATGTATTCCTATATTTTAAATAACATATAAGATGTAATTAGCATAGAAAATATTGTTTGACTCATAATGTGCCTACTTGATTGGCCACCATTGTGTATGGGATTGTTAATTAATAATGTCTTAATATGAATTAAGAAGTTTATATATGCATGAAAATGCATTACTCTGTCATACTTGCAGCTAAATTTTATGAATGTTGCTTAAGCAAACTGAAAAGGCCTCACGTTTTAACAAGGCCATCATCAAATTGAGCATCCGTCAAATTGTTAGAAAGTTGTTAGGTTAGGAGAACAATCTCATGTCCGCTGTATAACAAGTTCCTTGTTTGAATTTCCACCTTGTTTAGGGTTTGTATTAGTAAAATGTATTTCTTTAGAGGAAATGTTGTATAACCCTAGAATCTTTCTACATCACTGTAACTGTTGATTCATAGAGTATTTGGGAATGGAGAAGAACAAAGAACTTTCTGATGATGAACGGAAGGATCCACAAGTTGATTCTCATTGTATCGACTGGATGTACGCAAACGAAGAAGAAGCAATCATTGACGTACAGATGTCTGTCTAGTATATTTTTCTGATATCTAATGTTTTTGTGATTGGATAATTCTTTCTTCTCCTGATGTTTCTGACCAATAGAAAACATGTGTGAGCTTTCATCTAACAACTTGGTGCTGTGAGTCTGTCACTTCGCTTGCTCCGATATTATTGTTGTTACTTTGCATGATCTCTATGGAAATCATTGTGATTATAGCTCTGTTTAAATTGAGATTCTTTAGGAGACTTGGCCAGCCTGTGTTATTCCTTTACATGAACTATTTGGTTTTGAGGCTAACTTTCATGACCTTAGCATTGTTTTTATAGGGAAATAAACAGTTTAATTGATAATCAAAGGTGTGGTTATTTGTGGCCAAATAGGTCATCGTGCATTCTTTACTGACTCTCTAACGATTTGTATTGTTTAATATTGATGACTTGTATTGCTACTTAGGGTATGACCATCTGAAACGAGCCAAAAGGTTCATCAGGCTTGAGAATGCGTCTGCTTATAAGTTACTATAACTAAACAGATAAGCCTGGGCACGCTCAAATGGCTACTAGGAGATCTTTGTAGAAGCTATAATTGGAAGGTATATCAAGAAAAAGAAGGTAGATCCCAGTGGCAAGCCACAGGTAGCTGGTAATCTCTGGGGTCTTGAGGTTTCTATTTGGATAAGTTTATAGCGATTGCAAACATAACATATGATTTTAGAAGAGCAGGATGCAGAGAGAGGCTAGACTGATCATTGTCAGTAGTAAAGAAAGACTTTCTCCCCCCCTTCAAGAGGCACACTTTCAGTGCACCACAATTTTGTGGAGCAATTTCAGTGCATCTAATAAGGGCATGTTTGCTTCTATGCCTGTGTCCCTAATATATAAGTATAAGTATAAGTGGACATTTATGTACAGGCGCAGAGACAAGGTGATTCCCTCATTTGCATAAAGCCACACTCCAATGCAAATGAGGAAATGTACACTCATGGTAGCACAGTTGCTACATGTGTGCCAACACTATTAGTATCTCAGTTTCAGAAAGAGTCGCAGAAACGCACGTTGCCTCTAATTACATTGGGCCAGATGTATCAAAGCTTTTTGCATTCGCAAACGGTGCGAATGCCCGTTTGCAAATGCAAAAAGCCATTTCAGAATGTATCAAAGGCATTCTGAGAGCAATTTTAAGGAATCGCTAAAATAGCAATTCCTTAAAATTGCAACCCTGTTTAGGGAGTCACAAATTGCGATTCTCTAAATTAGAAATCGCAAATAAGGAATCCTTATTTGCAATTTCTAAAGCACATGTAAGAAGCAATTCCTTAATGCGAATTGGGCATTAAGGAATCGCTATTTACCACCAAGTTAAACTTGGTGGTAACCATGTGCAAATTTAAAAAATGCATTTAAAATGCATTTTTAAAATTTACATGTAAAGCACATATGCATTTTTGGCATGTGTGCACCTTACATGTTGAAAAAATATATTTTGGGGTGCAGCAGAGGAGGCTTACGGCCCCCAGCATCCTGGACTTTGCATTTCCAGAAATTGCGAATTCCAGTTAGGAATTCGCAATTTGGGAAATGCAAAATATTCGCAAATATGGGCTGATAGGCCCATAGGTGTGAATGGGGCAGGTATTGCAATTTGCGATTCGGTAATAGCATTTGCGATTTTTAAGAAATCGCTATTACCGAATCGCAAATGTGATACATTGCATTTTGCGAATCAGAAATAGCGATTTCTTAAAAATCGCTATTTCCGATTCGCAAAAGGCTTTCTTCATACATCTGGCCCATTGTCTCTTTGTTAAGCCTGACTCCTTTTGTGCCAAGGTACCAAGGGTTAAGCACAGTTTTATTTAGTGACTTTTTTGATTCATCTGCAACGGATTGTGGTTATTCCTTGAGTGGGGCTCTCACCCCTCTCAACTAATAACCCAATTTCTTGCAGTATCAAATTAGGATAAAAATGTACATTAGGGTGCACGCATCAACAGTTTAGTACAGTATCACAGGTGTGAGTATCAGATGTATAAGTACAAGTGTACATTTCCAGTAGGGAAAGGCAGAAAATGTGGGAGGTTGGATGCAGGGGGGCTATCACAATGGTTCCCTTGTCCCCTTTCCGAATAGGCTCAAATTGCCACTACCCTCTGCTGTAGGCTGTCGGCTGAAGAGACACCAGCGCAAGGAAGCCCTAGGACACATATTTATTAGGGCAGCGGACCACGAATTTCAGGGACTGGGGAGGAATTGGATCCATACTCAAAACGGCAGCCCGATTTTTGTTATGTATGCTTTGACCAGAAAAAATCATCAACATTGTTTCTTTGAGAAAAAAATCAGGAACTCGATTGTCTCGACACGACATAATTTGGTTTACTGACTTTTGTTAGTCAATTCAGGTCTGGAGCTAGTCATAAGAAATGACGGGATCTGCCTACGGAAGCAAATACTGCTTCAGTCACTCCTCAAACTCCACAGTAAGTGGCAGAGGCACACAACACAACACTAAGCAGCAGGACTGTTTAACACTGCAAGGTATAAAATTCCCAATCCAGAAGCCCCTTTCAAGCCTCACTCACCAACTCCACCATCAGAATACAGGCCTTCTCTCTTGGTAACAAACAGCGCAGTTTTGAAGATCTTCTCATAGTCTTTGCTTGACAAGTACTCCGTGCTCGTGAGAAGTGGTCCTAAAAACAGACTGTGGCTATTTTGTGTTCAGTCTATGCTTGCCTAAAGAACCTGATCATTCATGCCACTACTATTTGATGTGTTATGAGCTGTGCATGCTAGTAAGTATGGCCTTGAACCCAAATTAAGAACAATTACTCATAGCCCCCGCCTTCCAGAGGGCCCCCAGGTAAAGTGCTAATGATGTGAATAATAAACAGTTTGATTTGGTTTCGTTCAACAACTGGGCATGCTCGGTCTGCCAATCTTTAACTCTTGTGCTTTCAAGCAGGCAGTGCAGATAAATGAAAAACACCAATATATTCTCAGTCACAATGCTATTTGGGCCTTTCCACTTCAGCAATGCTTTGGTTCTCCAGTCAGAAGTGGCATCACCAGTCCAAGAGGCTGTTGGGTCCTTTCACAATTGTGGTTGAATCTCGGTAGGCCTGGTAGCGGGCCTACATGCAGTGCACTCCTAAGGTCTGGAATCCAGCTTTGCATTATGAACTCAGAGCCCAAGAGGTCCAACACCAGCTAATATGTACCATTTGTAGCACCCTACCATATGTTGTGTGCAATGTCATGACGCAGGTGTCACGCCCACCTGGCTATATCTGGCAATTTCTGGTCAATTTTAAGTGCAATTTCACCAATACTGCACAGAAAGACCAGTTGACCCATTATCATGGCACAAGTCATTCCTGGATCAGTGTTTCAAGTTTGCCAACTTCCTCTAGATATTTCTCACTCTAGAAACATGCTGGACATTTCCTTCCTAGACAGTTGTTCCTCTTGTAGGGCCCGGCACACTCCTTCTCTCTCTCAGCAAGCCGGCTTCAAGTCTCCTTCAACTCAGATCCCCAGCTCTTGCAGCAGTCTGGGATTGTGAGGCAGACACCAGCCCTGACTACAAAGCAGTTCTGCAGGTCCTCTGCAGTGCACTCCCTTATTTGATCAAGATGAACTTGGGACTAGGACAAAAAGCAGTGGTTTGGATTTCATTTTTACACACATTTTCCAAAAAAGGTGTAGATCTACTATTTGGATTAGTTCCCAAATTTGGGATACCCTAAAGCCTGCACAAAGGAGCTTGGAAGGAGCAAACCAAATTCAATAAAAGGACCGTTGCAATTTGAAAAACACCTTCCTTACCACTGACATTTTCGTAAGGGAAGGAAAAAATAGCTCTGTCTATGGTGCTGAACAAGAAAGATCATAAATAAACATTTATAAATTTGCTCCATCACTGACGCCAAGTCCTCTGCCCCTACATGATGCAGCCAAACAAATGCTATTTGTGCCATGATCAATGTGCAAAAACAGTTTCATCCAACTCAGGATGTTAAACAAAAATCAGAATTTGTAGTCCAACATCCAATTAAAATAAAATATGTTTCCCATCCTGCTCTCCTCCGCCTCGTTCCCCCTCTTGTTTGCTTGCTCCTTGTGCATCATGAGCTTCACCATCCCCTGCCTAACCTTTTTAGCTTGCACTCCCCTATTCCAACAACACTCTGCTGCTTCTTACAAAGGTTCACACTATACAATGTTTCGGTATGTTTTTTGAACGAAGTCAACTGGATTAGTGAGATAAGGCTCTTGAAAACTACAGTTCCAACAAACATCCTCTCTTCTTCCAGACCACCCTTCCCTAGCTAGCTCTCTCATCAGCTGGCCATCCCTTGACTCTGGGAATCTTTCACGATGATGAGTACAGTGAGCTCTTTGCTAGTAATAAAGAGTCTGTATCTTCCACCACTTCTGCCCCAACTCTCTACCGAAGTAAATCAGAGATCTTGTAGCCTCTCTCCTATTCAAACTGATGAACCACTCATTCAATTCAGGGTTGCAACCAGGAGAGCATGAATTTGCAGCGTACAGCTATACCTCTTTAGTTTTTTGGACCTCGCCAGTTTAAGACGAGGCCTGGGTGAGATTTTTATTAATTTGGAGTAATCTGAATAATTTTGGTAATTTTACATTACCCTTTTGATGTGAAATAAATGAAAATTACACGATTGCGTCTGTGTAGTTATGAAGAATGTGGCACAATAAGCCTACCACAGGAGCACAGGAACAACAAACCTAGAGAGCGGTCTGCTGCCGTCCATGTTCTGTTTGACTTAGCGATTGCTATTTTGTTAGCACAAAATGCATCTCAAGGTCCATTTTGAATGAAATGGTGCATTTTGTGCTAAGAAAATACCCCTAAATGCTTGGTTATTCTCCTTGCGTAATTCCACGTAATCACCCATAATTTCACTGTACTTTGGTGTAATTGTGCTACAGCAAATTACACGAGTTATGCCCACCCCTGCTTAAGACCCTTATCTCTGTTACCTTATGTTTTGCTGACTAGTATTGCTAGTTTGTAAACTCTGCACACTGTGGCATAACTGTCCAGGCCCAGTGTATGTTCCCTGAACCTTAAAATATGGTAAAATTGGCAAACCCCTAATCTGCATACTTTACTTCCCAACAAGGTCATAGTACATGGTGCAGAGATACACCAATGACATGGACAAGTTAAATGTCAGGTGTGGGCTACAGCACAGGTTGTCCTGTCCACTAGGCTGACAAATGAAACATGACTTCAGGTCTAACTGTGCCTGACTCATGCTATTTTAAACCTGCAGGCACACCTATCAAAATAACCCTCTGTGACAGGAATGATCCCTACTTTGGAATATTATACAATCACACCTAAGTAGGCCTTACAAATTACAAGGTAGGGTACCTAGTATTTAAAAGTGATACATTCAAGAATTGAGTGTTGGCATGTACCTACAGTGGCTAGCCCCTAAACGGTAAATTCACTATGAAGAGCAATAGCTGTCCTATTAACAACTGAAAATTAAGAATCAAATCATAAATATGCTGCCTTTCGTTCGTAACACCTAGCGAATAATTCAAAAAGTATTTTGAATGTTTAGTAAAAACTCAAATTTGGCAGTGAAATAGGATATTTAATTAATATTTAGAGAAAGTAACTTTTAAAAAGTTAGACTTTGTCTTCCTGAACCTACAATGGGCTAATATTTATTAGCCTGTCAACAGCTGGTCTTTCAGTGCTTCTCCTGAATGAGATGTAAGAACTGATCCCACAACAGAAATGATGGTTTAGACCTTTTGGCAGAAAGACCTGGTTTTAAGGTATATGCACATATTAGCGCAGGAAGAGCTGCTGGAGAGAGTTCAGGAACTTCTATAACTTGAAAGGGACTAGTGTGAGGCCTGTCCATTCATAGTTAAGTATAAAGGAATATCAGAACCCCCTTCAGAGGGCCACAGGAAAGCAAGGGTTACTGGGCCCAATGCCAGGGTTTGACCCCTTTTACTCCTGATGTTCCAGGGCCCAACCTACTATGGATCCTAAGCAACTGAGCCAAGTACACCTTCAGCACTTGAATCTCAGGAATAACGTGGTCTGAGCAGTTCAAGGTTCTCTCGGTGGGACGTGGATATCAGGGAGTAAACACAAGCTCACAACTCAAAATGACAGCAGGAGCAGCAGTAAATCATTGGTCTGCCAAATCCTCACTTGTATGAAAAAGCACAAGTATGTAGCTTCTACTGCTTACAACACAAAGGAAAAATACAACAAACATAAACAACTACATAATCCCCCTGATGTCAGCTTCTAGTCGGCTTCTACTATTTCCTTGGAGGTTCCCTGTTCTAATTCCTCCTCGCTCCAGTGACAGTGGTTATTCCCCATTCACTATTGGCAACATCCAGAGTATGCGCCACTAGCAGTCTTAGCCTCAAGAGTCTATTCTGATTCTGTTCTAAAGTCAAAAGTGTTCCAGCACTGACACACTATCAAGCCTGCAAGGTTCAAGGGCCGACTGGCACAAATTCAGTCATGCCTGCACCTGCAGGTTTGGAGGGTTCAGAGTTCCTAAGCAAGGCCCCCTCTGCAGGCTCTAAAGCTGATAGCCCCACAACAAAAGCCATGGGAGTGACTAGAGTCACACCTGGATATCAGCCACTATGATATGTGTTATCAAATGGAAAGCCATTGGCCATAGCCCTTCCCTTTATGCTTTTCTTATCAGCTCAGTCTCCTTCCAGATTTGTTACCAGGTCCCTTCCTTCTGACCTCTCACAGAATCAAAGAGCAACCTTTCATGACTACAGGGGAAGCCTGTCTCACCTCTTCCCAGTGTGTGTCCGACCCAGTTTACAGGAATACAGCAATCCACAAATCTGTCTGGGAGGATCTCTCTACCGCCCCTCCATGTTTCACCATGTGGGCCTGGGTCTCCCAAAATGGAACCCAGGGCCCTCCATGTATTGTGCCATCCACAGACACACATACACCCAGTGCATGTTTACAACCTACACACGCTACACTGCACTGCATCCTTTATGTACTGTTCCACTCATACATACACATGCACAGAGCGCATATGTTTAGCATGCACTCGTACAGCACTGTATCCCTCATGTACTCTACCACTCCTAGGCACACACACACATCCAGCACATGCATTTACCATGCACGCACAGCAATGCATCCTCCATGTATTGTACCACCCATAGGTACATATACACCCAGCACATGCATTCACAATACACACACTGCTCAGTACTTCATTATCCCTGTATTGTACCCTTACAAGGCAAATATATATCCAGAGCAGATACAGCACTCGTGTGCTGTGCAGCACTACATGCCAAACTGATGTAGGCCAATGGGGACTTAAGCACACACCAATAGACATTTAAATATAAGTAAGCCTGTAGGTCTCATTCCAGTGAAGCAGGTAAAAGGAGGTGTTCATTCCTACTGCTCACTGCACAGTATACTGCAAACAACGCAAAACTCCTAGTGAAGGCAGCAGCCTTTCACCACTAGGAGGGTAGCACTTTGGGCACCCCTCCTCATCCAACATGAATGAAATCAGTGAGACAGGACGATGTCATGGCGCACATGCATGCTCTGTGTCCGCCTAGGACAATAAAAACCAGCATAAGGGATCAAGACATCAGTACAATTGGGCTCTCAGGTTACGTGTACATGTCCATTCCTAAGCAGACTAATTTTCCATCCCTACAGGAAGACAGTGGGGAAGATTAGCCTTTTGTATCCTGTGCTCTCTGTAGCCAGTTTGGCACGAGCCCAGTGGGACAGGGAGCTGGTCCCAGAACCAGTTTGGTGTAGCTGAGGAAGGAGTGCTCATCTCCCTAAATAATTCTATGTCTGGCATGCAAGCCACCTCCTATGGTAGAAAGGTTGTGCCATCTTGGATTTTACTGTGAGGTAGTTTGCTGTAAGGCAAACATGATTTTGGGTCACCCACACCCACTGGATAGTCTGTCCTACAAAAGTGTGATCTCACCCACAGCTCATCAGAACAATCTCTGAAACAGCAAAATAACAGAAGAAAGCTGGACTTGCTGTTTGAGACTTTTGTAGAGACCTGAGGCAATGGGCCTGCTCCCATTGGTACCCATGACTAAGAAGTGGGCTCCCAGGGTTAGTTGGCTGACCTGGGTGGCCACAGGGACACAACACATATCAAACTGCCTTTTTCCTGAAGTGCTCAGATGACCAGTAACAACTGGACTAGGACTGGAAAATGTGTACACAAGAATACCGAAGCACACATATAACTCAAGAGTTATATGTATGCTTCTGAAATTCTTGTGTACAAATTTTCTGTTATGGGACTTTGGTTCCAGGCTGGGCATCTCGCCTTTGGTGGCAGAATGACTACCAAAGCACCAGCTTATGGTCATTACAGCTGATTAATATTATATCCCCCTTACTTGGTCCTTGTACAGATGTGGGAACATATGGCATAGCCACCATTGTGTTTTCTGTATTTCGACCTGGACTGGACTCTGCTGGATTGAGTTATGGCCCCTATGTGCTGTACCTGAGATCCTGGGAGCTTTAGAATTGACCAAGGGGAGCTATTTCAGAAACTCAGAAAAGCTGAGACTTAAAAAATGTTTGAACCTCCAAGATCTCTGGAGCTTCAACTGGACCTCATGGCAACATTGGCTGATTATTAAAAGGCTTGCTTGCATAGTGCGTGAATATTGCACTGATGGAGGATTTTGAGCTCTATAAAACAGACTCAGCCCGAGGGTAGAAATCTTGAGAGGGCAAGGCGTAAAAAGTATTGACCAAAGAAAGGACTTTGGTAGGCGACAAATTTGAATTTCTCCTGCTCTGAGCTTTTACTGCGAAAAACAACTTCAGCAGAACCTCATCCAATCGCTTTGAGAGAACTTTGTGGGATATAGCCTGCAACCTTGCCTCTCTGGGGGATTTCAACTTCCATTTCATAGACTAAGTCAGGAGGTAAAATCTGTGATTGGGACACGTGGTTTATCCGACCTATGCTTCAACCTGGTCAACCACTAATAGTAACTACTGATTGATGCATTACTTTTTCTTGGCACTTTTTACACTAAACCTTTAAAAACTCATATCTGAGTTCCCCTTTATTGTTTTTCTTTTGTTGTTTTGTGGTATTTTGCTCGTTGTGTTTTTCTCCATGTTACTGAATTGGTTTTGTGATCATTGAATTGTTCTTTGACATTTAAATTGTTTTGTTACTGCTAAATACTCGACACATTTTCCTAATTTAAGCCTGGCTGCTCTGTATCATAGCTTCCAGTGGGTTGAGCTGAGCCCAGATTTAAAGTATTGAAAATGTGTATTGCCTTCAAAAATGTATGTTTCACTTTTTTGCTTGGCAGGTCTAAGTTGACTGGCTGGTGTTTCCATTATTTCTGTTTTGCAGCGCCAAAAAGGCCGATTTGTGGGTGATAGAGCGTGCTTTATGAAGACCCCATTATGGACCATAATATATTTACATGATATATAAATCATTGCTGCCCCACGAGCAAAATATGGCGGTTGTTCCTTGGTCAGAGAAAGAGTTGCTCTTCCGGTGCCAGAAATATACAGGAATAGTGAAAAACAGTGCACAGTGCGAACGCAGACGGATTTATTCAGCCACCCTACTACATGTATACATGGATTAACAACGTGCAGTACATAATAACTGTTGAGTTTGTGTTCATGGTCTTCCATTATCAATGAAGTTGGCAGTAATGTTCTGTTCAGATGTCGGCAATACGATTCACCTAAACATTGATTTAAAAAAATACACAAAATAGCTCCGAGAGTAGAAACACGAAACTGTATTTGATCTGTGTACATGAAAACTGCTATAAACTGCACAATCTAAGCTGCTAATCATCACCTGTCACTAGCGTTTCATTAAAGAATACAAAAATAAGGGCTAATAATTGCAGTTAGCAATAATTCTATCTCAGACTATCGATACCTATTTTACTAATTAATCTATAGTCCCATTTAAAAGGACGTTTGGTGGGAAGAGGTAATGTATGTGAGGAACAAAATGCTGAGGAAATCGAAGAACAATATACAGCCTTGCGTTTACCTTGATTGACTCAAATTATTTACTTTACAATAGAGAAGCTGGGTGAACAGTTTGTTGCTGTTAATATACAGTGCAGATTTCACCCAGATCTCTAGATATTGTGGTGTCTTTCAAAGGGACAGTGCCTCGTCTTCGATAAATAAGGTCTTATACTACCATCTAGTGGTGAAATGTCAGTTAGGTTGTGCGCGGTGAAATAAAAGACATCCCTACAACAGACAGCAGGCTGAATTTAATATTGGTTTCGAAACAAGAAAGAATACATGCACATAGGAATGTTACAAAATAGAACAATTCAAGATCAATAGGTTATTGTTAGTTTTCTTCGGACCCGAGTTGTGTCTTAAATACCACTTTGGGTGAAAACGTACGCTGTCTTCCCAAAATGATTATCAATAGCCCCGGCGTATTCCTGGTCTGATTTTCGTAGCAATGTGTTTTCTAGGTTAATTTTGTGCTCGGACAAAAGGCCTGGAATTACGAATTTACATGCGAAAATCGGAGATGTTTTACTGAGATTCGATTTGTATGCCTCATTTCTTCGAAACCTGTGGGGGTTCAGCATGCTATCTCAGGAAATATGACAAACCATTTTTTCTGAAACCTTGGTCTCAGTTGTATGGTGTGCAATATTACTGCATACACTATTGCCTTGAGATTAAAGCCCTCCAAATGCGGTCGTTTGTGTTACCGACAGATGCGAACAATAGCTGTACGGTCCACATAAAAGACATTGGTCCAAATTTATACTTTTTTAGCGCCGCATTTGTGTCATTTTTTGACGCAAAAGCGGCACAAACTAACAAAATACAATTATATTTTGTAAGTTTGCGCCGCTTTTGCGTCACAAAATGACGCAAATGTGGAGCTAAAAAAGTATAAATATGGGCCATTGTGTCCTACCGGCATGTCCCCAACAAAACCGTTAAGTCATAATGTGATTTATTGATTGTGTAATTTTTACACAATCAATAAATCACATTAATCTCAGAATGTCGCATTTGACTTCGTTCGTATGTGTTTAATGGAAGTGCTGTTAGCAAATAGCTAAACGTCAATATTGAAACGATAGCTTTTTATGTTCGCCCACGATATTCATATTATTTTACTTTTATTTAATATTTATGATGTAGGGCGCTTTGGTTCCAGTGGACAGTGCAGAGATTTACAGGAGGCAACTTATTGCAGAAGGAGCATCCTAAACACGCGCTGTGTTTACAGTACGGCTGTTTTACCAGATGACTCCCCATGAAGAGGGAAGCAATGACCCAGCCCTGGTCTCTTTAATTTACACATTGTATGCAGGTGTTTTAGATCAATTAAATCATCAGATGTGAACAAGGGCTACAAGTCCTACAATGCACCAGATGTCTAACCGAAACACCTGGAGTTAAGCATCACATCCTGGGTGACATAGGAAGAAATGTGTCTTAGTGACTAGAGCTTTCGATTTTGGAGGCTGTTGGCACAGCATCTTGGGCAAATCACATAATCTCCCTGTGCCTAAAAATGTGAAATGTGATAAGTAGAATCCCCACTTGGAATACACGATCCTGTCAGTCGCCTCTCAACTCCTCAAGCAATGCATAGTGCTCAATTGCTTCCTAGCTCAGCTCGCACTATAAAAATGCCAATTCATACATGGAGTCACCTGGTAATTTTAAAATCTGTATTTTACATCGAGATTACATCTAGGGACACAGGAAACGTAATCTAGACAATAACAGAGGCGTGGTATCATGAAGTCATTTAGGTGTTGCCAGGGGTCGCAGCTGCGATCCCTGGCTTACCTTTTGGGAACCCTGTCACTGCTTTTCCGACCCCTGGCCTCAGAAGTGGCAAAGTCAGTGTCAGGAACACACAGCTCGTTCTTAAGGATGTCAGTTGGAGCTTCCCTCTCCTGGCTTTCTGTCAATATATCATTCACTATTAGTGTAGTAAAACTGGAGTACAATTAGCTGGAATATGCCCTTCCATGCGGGTGCGAGTGTATTTATCTGAGAGACAGTGTATGCAAGGGTGATTGTGTGTGCGTGTAAGTATGTCTGTGTGAGTGAAAGTGGAGGTCAAAGGGCATTTGATGTCACATTTGATGTCACTTCTGCTACCCCTGGCTTTTTTTGTGAATTGACGTCCATGCGTGGTACAGTTGTATTGTTATAGTCTGTGTATTTTACACTTTTTTACAGCACATAATTACAGATATATGCATTTAAGATATGTACAGTTGTCCCTTTGTACCTAAATCTAGCCCGCCTAATCATTGCAGCTCAGAGCCTTAAACTCTTTATAGAAGGATAGGGATTTTATATGTATTTCTTTCAGACTTTGGGGCCCAACCCTAAGGAAAGGGGCTTTCTTAGCTAAGGAAAGTATTAAGTTTACAAACTAAAGTCAGCTTTTCCTCTCAGGTTCCTGGTCAATGTCAAACACCGTTTTAAAAAATGCATATTATTTGCAAATCGCTGTCACGGGAACGTAGCCAAGCTTCAAAATTACTTGTCGTTCACATCACTGCTTTCGAACTAAGATTTGTAAGCATATCTGGCTGGGCTGATGTCCCCGTCCCCTTTCTTTGGATGCAGGTATTAAATTACTTGCAAATAAAACCTGTGACAGGCAATTGTCACTCAGGCACCGCAGCGCGGGGGCCCAGAAATATTCATGACATTGCCCATTATTATCAGACCATGCAAGGTCATTGCTTGACACCATCAAAATGGCTGCAGCTGCACGCGTGGGTTGTGTAAAACAGCCAGACGGGAAAGAAATGCACCGTCCATAGGGCTCCATTCACCCAAAAATATATAGGGGTCAAACAATGTTCTTTCGAACACAGAGATCCAAACTAGGCCATCAAATTATCAAAAATCAGACTTTATGTCCGTGGTTTGTCTCTTTCATGGTCTAGTCTCTGTTGCTGAATGTCCATGGATTCAGTAAAGGTTATTCCAGTCAATGAAGTGTACTTTCACAATATGCTGCGGGGTCACTCAAAACACGCAAGCACCGGAGTGTTATAATGGATGTAAAGAGGTAAAAGGGTCGGCGGAAGTCTTTGAGAGACGATCGATAAAACTTCTTGTAGCTAAGTGACGTAGACGAGATTTAGGAAGTCTTAATAAATGGGGACGAGGCAGGAACAAAAGACGACATTCAAATGTGTCAGACTATAGGATGACGTGTAGGAGGGCCTGGCTCCCCGTAAAGTAGGCTGGAGTAAAGCGCCCGAGCGTACGTGGACAGTTTTGCGCTTTTCTGGCACAACACAATATCCCTAGCATGAGTTGCTCCTGGTGGGCTAAAACCGACTGGGCTGAGCAAGGAGTTGTAGCTGGTAGCCCCACAGCAACTGGGTTCATACTGGGGACAGGGCAAATGGCTGTCCTGTGATGAAAGGTCAGGCACGCAGGATCCGCCAGTCCTTCTTCCTGGCTGCACTGCCGAGTTACACGAGGAGATGTCAATGGAACAGGACAGCACATTTATATTGAAGAGACTGTCAAAGCTGGCTGGGGAACCAAAAAACGCTTGCACGTTTTGTCGCGCGAGCACTAATTCTGTCACCAAGATGGCAGACACAAATCCCTAATGCTTTGTCTGTCGGCCCGCTAATTAGCCCTAATCCCAATTGGTAGCCCGCCATCGAGCCCAATGGTGGTATCCACCAGCCCCTGAAGCCCCCCCTATAGCATGCCTGGGGCCCTGACACCATCTTGGGGTGACTGGACGGGCCCAAACAATGCTCCCCGCAGCACCGGGCCTCCCGACAGGTGCTGACACTTTGCTGGCCGTGCTGAGCAGACCCTCCTGCCCCTCGCAGTGATGCTGGAGCTGCTCCCTTGGCCTCTCCAAACCCTGCATTAAGCTATCCTGCTGCAACAGGGGAGATGCTACCTCATCGTGTGCCCAGAGGCAGTGGACTCTGTGGGGGCCCAGATGGAGGCTGACCGCTGCAAGAGGGCCAGACAGGGCCACTCCAGGGCTCACTTCATGGCTTCTCCCGCCCACATCTCCTGCAACCACGCATCGGTGCTACAGTCAAGTCGCAAGGGGCTAACCTCACCCTGGATGCGGCAGGGCCCTGCTTGCCAGCGAGGAGGACATCCTAGATACACCCTAGATGACATATGATGGCAAGGTGAGCTGCTATCAGTGGCGCCAGCCTCCGAGGGCCTCCCCTGATTCAGCTCTGTGATTGAGATGCACAGGGGACTCTGACAGCAAGGTCCGAGACAAAGAGGAGGCCCCTTCTACTGGGACACACTGCCATTACTGGCCACCACACAGGACATGCGCCGGGCTGTTCCAAACCACAGACCTTGGATGGACAGGCAGTGCCCCAAGAACACCCCACGACCTCCCCCGGCGAACTCCTGTGACCTGGAGCAGATCATCAAAGACCGGCAGAGAGCCATTCAGGCCATGTCCACCTTAGGAGCCAATGCCACGGCCACAGACTACAAAGAAGTCCCACTTATCTTCACCTCAGATGATGACACCCTTCCATCTGACGACTCTCAGCAGGGATCCAAGACTCCACCCCTGCTAAAACCTCAGACAGAGCACCATCTCATTTGAACATTCCGTAATTCACTCTTATGTTGCTGTCATTTCACGTATCTGGGCATACTCTGCTTGATCCCATTGGGCCACTCTAACCATTTAACTGTGTGGTTCTGCCTTCTCTTGCCTGGTCAGGCCGTCCACACACAACTGCTGGGCTGCCCCCTCATTCTTCCCCTCGCAGCCAGGAGACTTTGGAGCTGCTGAGGACTCACGCCGGTCCTGACATGATCTAATCCTTACTGCACAGGGCTCTCAGGACACCACACTCCATCCCGACCTCTGGACACATCCCCAAGTTATGCTAGGGTATTTTTGACTATGTCTTGTTTGGAGGCACTGCAGGTTGCAGTGGGCCCCCATTATTTGTGATTCTCCCTATTCGGCACTGTTGCATTTACCTCTTCCCCTTCCGCTACCTCACAGTTCTTGGCAGGTTGGTCCTACTAATCCTCTTTGGGATAATCTGGATGGGTTACTTCACCTGAGCTTATTCCATGCCCCCTCTCTGCGCAAAGGACCCCATGAATGACATCTGTTTTCTCACCCTCAATGTCCAACGAATGCACACCATCAGTCCCAGATGGTGCTATCTGGTTTATTCTTATCTCAAATACCAGCAGACGCAGATAGCACTTTTACAGGAAACCCACACTACTAGGGAGGAACAGGAGTGACTTTGTAAATGGCATCACCAGATTCCGGCCACCACCTACTTTGCGGACGCACAAAGCACCATGATTTGGGTCGAGCCCAGAGTTCACTTCCAAGAAGTGGGCACAGTGGTGGACAAGGAAAGGCGGTATGCACTCCTGGAGGGCTGCTTAGATGACCAGCCATCGCTAATAGGGAGCATCTATGCTCCCAGTACAGACCAGGGTGCCTTTTGGGACGCACTTTATGCTGTTCTAGCCCACAAGACAACATTAACGTGGGTAATGGGAGGCAATTACAGCTACATGCTCAACCTTATCTTGGACAGGTCTCATTCTCCTCTGCCCTGTTCCCCCTATTCACACAAGCAGACCACTTCCAGAACTGGATGCACTAGTGAACACCCGCCTATTCCACTTCCTTAAGGAAAACAACACACACGACCCCTCCCAGTCTGGGTTCCGCAAGAACCTCAGCACAGAAACCGCCCCCATTGCATGTACTGACGACATCAGAACCAGATTCGACAAGGGCGAGATCGTCACACTCATCCTCCTGGACTTCTCCGTGGCCTTTGACACTGTCTGCCACCATACACTCCACACACGCCTCCACAACACAGGGATTCGACACAAAGCCCTAGACTGGCTCACCTCCTTCCTCACCGATAGAACCCAAAAATTCTGCCTCCTTCCCTTCCACTTCACTGCCACCAAAATCGTCTGCGGAGTGCCCCAAGTGTCCTCCCTCAGCCCCACCCTTTTCAACATCTACATGACCCCGCTCGCCAACATCCTCCGACCACACGAAATCACCATCTTCTCCTACGCAGACGACACCCAACTCATCATCTCCCTCACCCACAACCCTAAAACCGCCAAAACCAACCTCCACGCTGCACTCCTTGACACCGCCACTTGGATGACAGCAAACCACCTCAAGCTCAACTCCAACAAAACCAAAATAATAATTTTCTGTCCCAACAAAACCATATAGGGGGACTCCTTGTGGCCCACCACCCTAGGCCCGCACCTTCCCCCGCAAACCACGCACGCAACCTTGGCATCATCCTGGACCCCTCCCTCTCCATGACCCAGCAAATCAACGCCGTCACCTCCTCCTGTTTCAACACACTCTGCACGCTGAAAAAATCCTTCAAATGGATTCCCATAGAGACCAGAAAGACCGTCACCCACGCACTCATCAGCAGCAGGCTAGAGTACGGTAACGCCCTCTACGCCGGCACCACACTCAAACTCGAACGCAAACTCCAGAGAATCCAGAACACAGCCGCACGCCTCATCCTGGACCTCCCTCGCCATGAACACATCTCATCTCACCTCAAATCCCTGCACTGGCTCCCCATCGACAAGAGGATCACCTTCAAGATCCTCATCCACGCACACAAATCCCTCCACAACACCGGCCCAACCTATCTCAACGAAAGAGTGAACTTCCACACTCCGACCCGCCACCTCCGATCTGCCGACCTCGCACTCGCCACAGTCTCCCGCATCCAATGCGCCACCACAGGAGGCAGATCCTTCTCCTACCTTGCCCCAAAGACCTGGAACTCCCTCCTCACCAACCTCCGCAAGACCCAAGACCTCCTGCTTTTCAGAAAGAACCTCAAGACATGGCTATTAGAACAGTGATCCCCCTCCCCACCCTTACCCCCCCAGCGCCTTGAGACCCTAATGGGTGAGTAGCGCACTCTATAAAAATTTTTGATTTGATTTGATGATTGTTCACTGGTTGACGCCTGGCAGTTGTAATACCCAACAGCCCTGCTCTATTTCTTCCACTCAATACCTCATAACCTCCATGTGCACCTAGATTGATTCGTTTGCTCTGCCCCCCTGATACCTCTTGTCCAACACTCGGATTACTTGGGAGGTGTAGAATCCGACCACATTACCCATGTGTTGGCCCTTCGGTTGGCACCCCCATTCCCGTTGACGCCCATGTGGAAGCTCCCAAGAGAATGCTAAGAGGACCCTGTCTTCTGTGATGAGCTGTGATACCATATTCAGCAGTACTTCACAGAAAATCACAACACAGTCTTTAGCAGGTTGCTGGAGTGGGATGCCTTTAAGGTGATGACACAAGGTATCTGTATATAGAAGATAGTGGACCCTGGAGAGGGACATGATGGACGCCGAACAGCACCTTGCTAGCCTGAGTAAAGAAGCAGACCATGACCCTGCGTTCATCCCACAACTCACCAATGCAATAACCACATACACAGCCCTCCTGGAGCACCTGCGGCACATCAGTTTCTCAGCCCATGTAACCCAAGTCCACTGGGAGAGCGATAAATCAGGCAGACTTCAGGCCCGGCTAATCAGACAGGAGTCTCCCACACATCCCATCTCTGAGGTGGTTGCCACCATGGGTGCCACCGCCAGCACCCAAAGGCGACATTTTACAAGTCTTTTATCACTATTACTTTTCCGTCTATCAGGCACAACTGGGCACCCCCATGAAGCGCTATAAAGCTTGCCTGGCAGACATTCCCCTTCCGCACATTTCCGGCTCCAGGAGGCTCTCCCTGGACGCTGTCATCACCACTGCAGACGTGGCACAGGTGATTCAGGATCTCACCTAAAACAAAATGCCGGGCTTGGATGGCCTACCCTTGGAATACTATAGCACCTTCTCCTCATCCGTGACGCCCTGTCTTGCAGAGATGTATGGGGGGGACTTGCACATCGGTGAGCTCCCACACTCCTTCTGGAAATCCCTCCTGGTCTCCCACCTTAAACCGGATAGGGACCTGTTAGAAATGGGATCTTTGGTTAGCAGTTAGGTTACCCCCTGCCCAAGCAAGGACCCTCACTCTAGTCAGGGTAGGTCACACACAATCCAAATTATCCTGTGCCCACCCTCTGGTAGCTTGGCACTGGCAGTCAGGCTTAACTTAAAAAGCAATATGTAAAGTATTTGTGCAATAAATCATGTAATAACACAGTAGAACACCACAAAAATACACCACACAGTGTTTAGAAAAATATATAATATTTATCTGGTAAGGTGCAGGTCAAAACTATCAAGATTCAATAAGTATACATTGAAATATCACTGTAAAAATGATATAAAGTGTCTTTAGTCTTTAAAAAGCAACAAGTGACTCCTGCAAGCACAAAGTACCTGGTTTGCGTTCAAATTCTCCGCAAGGGAAAGCAGAGGAGGAGTTGCGTGGAAAATGGCGAGGTGTGCATCGATTTTTCTGGCACAAACAGACAATGCGTCGTTGAGTTTTCACGCAGGGCAGGCTTTGCGTCAATTTCTGGTGCATTGGCTGGGATCCTCTTCAGGTTGCGGGGTTTTCGGACACCCCGGGGATGATGCATGGAAATCCTGGGCGTGCAGGATGAAGTCACAGAGGCTGCGTCAATCCGGTGGGCGTTGCATGGAATTTTCTGCCGCACAGCAGGCGCTGCATCGATTCCTCTCAGGAAGTCAGGCTGCGTTGTTTCGGTCCAGCTTTGCATCATTGCAGTGGGCCGTGCGTCGCATTTCCGGTCGCTACACTGGCGCTGAATCGATCTCCCCGTCGGGCCACATCGTTCCGGTTCGGCGTGCAGTGATTTTTTCACCACTAGGCAGGCTGTGCATCGTTTCTTGCAGCTGTGTGTCGATTCCCGCCACACAAGGAGTTCTTTTGCAGAGATGAAGTCTTTTTGGTCCTGAGACTTCAGGGAACTGGAGGCAAGCTCCATCCAAGCCCTTGGAGAGCACTTCTCAGCAGAGCCAGAGGGCAGCAATGCAGCAGTGTAACAGCAGGGCAGCAGTACTTTGCAGAAAAGCAGTCAGGTGAGTCCTTTGGGCAGCCAGGCAGTTCCTCTTGGCAGGTTGCAGGTTCTGGTTCAGGGTTTCTTCTCCAGTGGTATCTTGTCCAGAAGAGTCTGAGTTGGTAGGGTCAGAGACCCTGCTTTAATACCCAAATGTGCCTTTGAAGTGGGGGAGACTTCAAAGAGTGGCTTAGATGTGAACAAGGTCACCTTTCAGTTCAATCCTGTCTGCCAGGGTCCCAGTAGGGAGTGTAGTAGTCCTTTGTGTGAGGGCAGGCAACTGTCCTTTGACATGTAAGTGTCAGGCCCTCCACCCTCCCAGCCCAGGAAGACCCATTCAATATGAAGATGTGTGCAAGTGTGACTGAGCATCCTGTGTTTGGGGTTTGTCTGAGTGGAATGCACAAGGGAGCTGTCAACTAATCCAGCCAGACGCGGATTGTAAGGCACAGAAGGATTTATGTGCAGAGAAATGCTCACTTTCTAAAAGTGGCATTTCTAAAATAGTAATATTAAATGCAACTTCACCAGCCAGCAGCATTTTGTATTACCATTCTGGCCATACTAGATATGACCTTGTTACTTTTTTCAGATCAGAAGCTATCATTCAAACAGTATATGAGGGTAGCCCTAATGTTAGCCCATGAAAGGAGCAGGCCTCACAGCATTGTAAAAACAAATTTAGGAGTTTTACACTACCAGGACATATAAACTGCACAGGTACATGTCCTACCTTTTATCTACATATCACCCTTCCCTATGGGTTACCTAGGGCATACCTGAGGGGTGACTTATATGTAGAAAAAGGGGAGTTTAAGGCTTGGCAAGTATTTTAAAATGCCAAGTTGAAGTAGCAGTGAAACTGCAAACATAGGCCTTGCAATGGCAGGCCTGAGGCATGGTTAAGAGGCTACTTATGTGGGTGGCACAATCAGTGCTGCAGGCCCACTAGTAGCATTTAATCTACAGGCCCTGGGTGTAGGAAGCTGGCTCTGTACATACTATCTCAAAGTGAGAGATAGTGTGCACAGAGTCCAGGGGTTCCCCTTAGAGGTTGATAGTGGCAATAATAGACAATACTAATGCTCTATTTGTGGTAGTGTGGTCGAGCAATAGGCTTATCAGAGGGTAGTGTTAAGCATTTGTTTTACACACACAGGCAATAAATGGGAACACACACTCAAAGACTTAACTCCAAGCCAATAGGTTTTTTTTATAGAAAAATATTATTTTCTTCATTTATTTTGGAACCACAAGATTCAGATTTCAAGTAGGTACATACATTGTAAGGTACTTGGCATAGGTAAATATAGAACTTTGAAGTAAAACAGTAATGTACACAGTTTGGCATAAAATGGCAATAAGCTTTTTTTAAAGTGCACATAGTGCAAAATTCATTCGTTCTTGGGGGAGGTCAGTAAAGGTTAGTTTGTCAGGCAAGTATAGCACCTACAAGTTCAGTCTCCGGGGCAGAGCCAGTCCACCATTGGGGGTTCAAGTCAACTCCAAACACCCAGCACCAGCAACACAAGGCCGGTCAGGTGCAGAGGTCAAAGAGGGGCCCAAATAACATAGGCACCTATGGAGACTAGGGGTGCTCCGGCTCCAGTCTGCTAGAAGGTAAGCACCTGCATCCTCGAGGAGCAGAACAGGGGTGTTTTGTAGCGCACTGGGGGGGGTCCCAAACAGGCACACAAAATAAACCCTCAGCAGCACAGGGGCGGCCGGGTGCAGTGTGCTAACAAGGTGTTGGGTTTTGTATTGGTTTAAAGGAGGGACCCGGGGTCACTCTGGTGATGCAGGCAGGGCACAGGGGGGCTTCTCGGGCCAGCCACCTCTGAGCAAAGATGAGGGCCTCCTGCTGGTCACTCCTGCAACGGTAGTTGGTTCCTCTCTGGCCTGGGGCCTGTGGGTGCAGTGCTTCTTTCAGGCGTCAGGTTCTCTGTTACTGGGCAGTCGTGGTCAGGGGGATCCTCTGGATTCTCTCTGCAGGTGTCGCCGTGGGGGTGCAGGGAGGTCATGTCATGGTGGATACATACTGGGAGCCACCTGGGGGTCCTCGCTGCAGTGTTGGTTTCTCTGGACACGGGCCGGGGCCGTCGGGTGCAGAGTGTTGGGGACTCATGCTTCAGGAGTGAGGTGGGAGTCCCTTTAAAGATAGTTTCTTCTTGGTTGTTTTGGACACAGCCACTGTCCACGGGAGTTTCTTGATCCTTTGGGTATGCACGGCAGTCCTCTGAGTCAGCAAAGGTTGCTGGTCCCGCTGGATGTGTCGCTGTTGCAGGTTCTTTGAATCTTGAGACAGGCCAGTAGGGCTGAAGCCAAAGTAGTTGTCGTCTCCTTCTTCTCTGTGGCGTTTTCAGGTTAGCAGTCCTTCTTGTTAGTTCATCAGGAATCCGATTTCCTGGGTTCAGGGTCACCCCTAAATACTGATTTTAGGGGTGTGTTTAGGGCTTGAGGGCAGTAGCCAAAGGCTACTGTCCCTGAGGGTGGCTACACCCTCCTTGTGCCTCCTCCCTTTGGGGAGGAGGACACATCCCTAATCCTATTGGGCTAATTCCTCCAAAGCAAGATGGAGGATTTTCCAAGGCGCGGGTCACTTCAGCTCTGGTCACCTTAGGGGTGGACCTGGCTGAGGGGGTGACTCCTCCTTGTTTTCCTTATTATCTCCCCGTACTTGCCACCAAAAGTGGGGGCTGTGACCGGTGGGCGGGCATCTCCACTAGCTGGAGTGCCCTGGGGCTTCGTAACACAAAGCCTGAGCCTTTGAAGCTCACTGCTAGGTGTAACAGTTCCTGCAGGGGGAAGGTGTGTAGCACCTCCACCCAGTACAGGCTTTGTTTCTGGCCTCAGAGAGCACAAAGGCTCTCGCCCCAGGGGGTCAGAAACTCATCTCTCCATGGCAAGCTGGCGCTGACCAGTCAGTCCTGCACTGAAGGATTGGGTAAAATACAGGGTCCATCTCTAAGATGCCCTCTGTGTGCATTTTGTGATAAATCCGTGTGTGTTTATTATTCTGAGAAGTTTGATACCAAACTTCCCAGTATTCAGTGTAGCAATAACAGAGCTGTGGAGTTCGTTTTGACAAACTCATAGACCATAAACTTAGAATGGCCACACTGTACTTACAATGTCTAAGAATGGACTTAGACACTGCAGGGGCATATTGCTCATGGAGCTATGCCCTCACCTGTGGTATAGTGCACCCTGCCTTAGGGTTTTAAGGCCTGCTAGAAGGGCGACTTACCTATGCCACAGGCAGTATTTTGTGTGCATGGCATCCTGAGTCAACTTTGCCTTTTTCTCCCAACCAACACACCCAATCTGCAATGGCAGTGTGCATGTGTTAGGTGAGGGGTCCCTTAGGGTGGCACAACACATGCAGCAGCCCTAAGGGGCCTTCCCTGGTCACAGAGCCCTTGGTACCACTGGTACTTTTTACAAGGGACTTATCTGGGTGCCATGGGTGTGCCAATTGTGGGAACAATGGTAAATCTTTAGTGAAAAGACACTAGTGCTGGGTCCCAGCACACTCTCAGTCAAGTCAGCATCAATATCAGGCAAAATATTGGGGGGTAACTGCAAAAAGGAGCCATTTTCCTACACTGAGCACATGTAGTGCACTTTACTGGAGTCTTACAAGTAGATTAAATAAGCCAATTGGGTATTAACCAATGTCACCATGTTTTAAGGGAGAGAGCATATGCACTTTAGCACTGGTTAGCAGTGGTAAAGTGCGCAGAATCCGAAAACCAGCAAAAACAGTGTCCAAAAAGTGGAGGGAGGCAGGCAAAATGTTAGGGGTGACCACCCTACGGCTGTCAGCTCTAACAGGACCACAGACATATCACCATCCTAGTGGCTGATTATAAAATCTTAGGAAATATATTTGCTGACAGATTCACCTAGATTCTCCTGGAGCTTGTCCACCCCAATCAGAATGAGTTTGTCCCAGGGCGCAGCAGCTCCCAAAACATCTGCTATCTATTTCATGTGCAGGATCCGGTGAGAGGACGGTTCCCACAGGCAGCCTGCCTTACACTAGATCTAGAGAAGTCATTCAGTATGTTGACTTGGCATTATCTATTTGCAGTCATGACCCGCATTGGAATAGGCCCAGGGCTCCTTGTCTACACCCGACTACTCTACACTAATCCAACCTCTAGCATACAATTGGGTTGACTCATCTCCCCTCCCTTTCCCAGTGGGGTGTGGGATTCGGCAGGGGCGTCCAGTCTCTCCATTGCTCTTCACGGTGGTGATGGAGCCGATGGCCATACGTTTGCATGGGGAGGGACAAGAGTGGGGCATACTCCTTGAAGATAGGATGCACGCAGTATCGTTATACACAGACAACCTGCTTCTATGCCTGAGAGATGTAACATCTGACCTCTCCTAAATTCAGGATACCCTGGCCAAGTTTGCCTCTGTGAAATCGGCCCTTTACCCACTCTGCCTAGATCAGTTGCCAAGAGTAGTACATCTGTGCTGCACCTGACTGTGCTGGCATGGGTATGTGATCCGCTACTGAGGGATCCTGCCATGCCACTCTCCTCTGGATCTATATGAGGGAACCTTTGAGCAGCCTTGGCAGGCATCGAATCTCAAATACACTTCTGGCAAGCTCTGCCATGAGCCCTCATTGGTAAGCTAGCCTTAGCAAAAATGATTATTATACTCCGCCTCCTCTATCAATTTACAAATCTTCCAGTCATCCCCCCACATTCCTTTTATTAAGGAGCTTGACTCTCTCATCTGCACACTCATCTGGGATACCAAACGCTGCTGCGTTGCCATTGCTAAACTACAACTGCCGGTGGATCGAGAAGGCTTTGGCACACCATCCTTCAAGGTGCACTTCATAGCAGCACAGCTTCAGTGGCTACCTTGTTGGACAGCTAGGTGATATATGGAAGAGGAGAACACAGACTGGGGACCACAGCCAGTGTCCACAATCCGCGGCTTCCTCCTTCCATGGGTTCTGCCTTCTTCCCCCTGGCCCCTGCAGGTATCAGTTGCACGAGCCTGCCTGGCCCGCATACATCGCCTCTCATGGATGATCCCGCTATAAGCGCTGGCACTACCCCTGGTCGGTCACCCCTGATTCACGGGTTTTTATACCACTAGGGACATGAGAGTCTGGACAGAACACTTGTACATATTTGGAGACATTTTTTCTGATGGCCCCCTCCCACCACTCAAGCAGGTATTTGTGGAGCACGACCTTCCGCTGTGACAGGTCCCTAGATACAGGCAACTTAGCCACACCAGTCATGATCTTTGGGATGTCTTGCAGGGTGAACCCGCCACACACCCAGTTCTCCAAACTATCCTTACTATGGATGACGATCATCACCTTATTACGTGGCTGTATAAAGCAATTCAAGAAGTGGAAGTCACTCCCATCAATACACACTACATAACACATGGTCACTGAGCTGCCAGACATTTACAGACACAGGCGTACTCCTTGGGCATTTTTAAATTAAGGAAGCAACAAAAGATGCCTACCTGCTTCATGGCCCTGGCACTCTTGCTGCCCAAAAGTGCACTCACTCCCCAACGGTTCTCCTCTACACCTCACCCCCATTGCAGTGTGGCAAGCAACCTATCTCTCCCCTATGGGCCGCCATCTCTCCGCACTCCCTACAGGAGGTATAGAATGATGATCTCCCCTCGTGATCCGCCCATGTTCCCTTCACCTATTCCATGCACGTCAGTGCTCTGGGAACTCTTACACAAGTGTCCTCCCTCTGTTTTTATCATCCCAATTTAAATGAATATGATTCCCGCCACCTGTTTACCTGCATCTCCCCACCTCCTGCCCCAGTTCTGAGACCTATCCCTGGTTTGTGTCAATGTGGTGAGGCTGCATTTCACACCAAGCACGAGTCAACTGATACTCTCACCCTTTGCCATCTCGCACGTCATCTTTTTGTAGCCACATACTCCTCTCCCTACCTTTTTGTTCTTTTTCTCTGAGCACGCAGTCTGTATTGTTTGATCACTGTACTTGCTATACTGATGGGCAATGTTAATTTGCATTTGTTACCTACTTTGAAAAATCTAATAAAAATAATTTTATAAAAACTACCATAAATATTGAGACAAGACATCTGGATAGGATATGATGAAAATGAAACATTCAGGTAGTAACAAGGTAAGTCCAATTGATCAGGAGTAAAAGTTGTGAGTAAGGATTCACAGAAGACATGGATGACAAGGATTGTCTACATTCCATGTACAACCACAAGTGGATGAATACTGTTGATCCTGATATGCTGATTCAGTCAACCCAAGCAATCTGTGAACCCCAACAGGTTGTGACGAGAGGCGTTCAGATTGCAAGAAGGGCAGAAGACATGACGGAGTTCCTACCACCCTCTTGCCTCAGTGTAAACTGACAATATCACTGTCAGACCTCCTAACCATTTTCCCTGGTATTGCTAGAGCAGGTGTCTTCGCTAGAAATTAATAATGAGTGTTTATGTAATTTGAATAATGAATAACGTACAGAAAAATAATGCACACATTTGAAAATGTGACCTCAAAGAATGGCCATCAGTGTTCACGAAATGTACTAATTGATGATTGATACTTATGAAATATTGAAAATGTATTAGAATAATGTAGTAATATGTCAGATTAAGGGTTATGAAATATGCTTTAGCTTTATTAATTGTTGGCCTTAATTTAGCGCGTGTCTTGGCCTAGTCTTGCCAGGCCTCATGCAGAAGCTGTATTTCTTAGCGGTTAATAAAAATTGCTGACAGAGTGAATTAAAATGTGAAATGTCCAATGTCTTGTTAAAAGTACTTAACAGAAGCTTTTCCTGAGAACCGACTAACAGGAGATGATTTTCCCCTAATGTAAAAATTTGTGTGTAATGTGTGTGAGATGTACTTACCCAGGACGAGAACAATGAAGACACTGGCTGGAGCTGAAGATGCAACAATATTGTTACCTGACCAGCCGGATGATGAGAACATCATAAAGTGGACCAATCAACTTCATGAGAAGAGTGAAATATTAGAATTCATAGATTTGGTATAGAAATATTATCGGTAGAGTATAAACCTACAATTAACTGACCAATAGGGAATTAGGGGATAGTTTAGGTGACTTTGAAATAACAACGCGACAGAGGAGAATTAGGCAGATCTAGAGTGACTTTGGGAGAAGAAGAGACTTTAGGAGAGATTCGAGATTCATTTTGTCATTGGGCTCATATTCTCTGACTGAGAGCCTGATGCTTTCCTGATCAACAGATGATCAGAAGACTGATTCTGCTTTACCAATCCATACCGTGGATAGGTAGATATGAATGAAATGTGACTTTTACGCATTTTATGCCTTTTCTTTCTAGGCACCTACTGCTCTGTTTTCATAGATCCATAGCTAGCTGTTTTTCCTAAATTTGTGTTCTAAATTGTTTTGCAAGAATCCCAATATGCTGATGCTAATCTGACATTAGTTAAGGGTACTCAAAATTGACTGAGAAATTATAGGGACTAATGATTGATGAGTTACCTAGCTGAATTCTATGTATGTTATAACTTTGTCACAACTGACTCTGCTATTGATTTGCACTGTAGCTCTAGAATGTGTTGTGATTCAAGCTTTGATTAGATTGCATTTCTTCCGCCACTTCGGACAACCAGTGCTGTTTTTGTATGTGTTTCATTTGATTTTGGGATTGATATACATGACTTTAGCATTGTTAATATAATGGAAATAAACTTACTAAACTTTATTAAAGATGTGGTTATTCGTGAGTGAAAAGTCATGGTGCCTGACAATTACTGACTACATTGATTATTGATTTTATTGATTACTAATGGTTATTGATTATTGTGCATTGATTATTGGTTCATGTACTGGAGCTATGGTAAGAACTTCTTAATACGAGTCAAAACGTTAATTGACCTATTTGCGTCCCCTTGTAAGTTTACTTATTAAGGTCTGATGTGCTAACAGTATCACCTTGCCGTCCTCCCTTTACTGTGATGAGCTGCTTTGCCAAGCAACAGATTACCTTAAACTTTTTTCCTTAAAAAGACCGTGGCAAAGTCAGATAAAATTCGTAACAAGTGAATCCAAGACTGCTAAGTTCCTCCTAAAGGATTCACACACATGTTATGTACACTCTGCATTGTAAAAGCACATGCACATATATGACCAATTGATTAAAGTGACGAAGACAAGGATGCACATTTTCCAGAAGGTACCTTCAATAGTGAACATATATACAATTAAAAAAAAAAATGAAAATTGAAAGAGCCCAAAGACTTCACAAGAGCAATGAAAGCTTTCCGGAACTGGCACAAGGAAATCATGAAACAGTGACAGGAATCTCAAGTCATTGGTCTTAACGAGATGTTAAATTAGTCATTTGACGGACTGAATTAGGGCTTCTTCCCTAATGGAACCACCACTACTTTATTTATTTTTCCAAAATATTGATGATGTCAAAAAAGACAAGAGGACTTTGTAGACACCCTGAGATTTCCCATTTTGGTTGATGGAAGTGGTATCCTAGGAGGTGCATCCATTGGCACGCCAGGGGGTGGTACAGTGCCATCTAGGTAGCAGGATGATGGTAAATCAACAGAGGCACCTTAGATTGGTGTTGGTGTGCACAGCAGGTACTTCAAGCACAGCAAACAAAAGCATGACAAGCAAAGAATGAAACGTGGTGCCACAGCAGTGTTTTAAACATAAGAATTAGGCAAGAGGCCCCTTGTTCAGCTTCCAGTGAGATCAGGATCAGTACCTCCAAGCTCGCATATATGCTCAGAGTGGACAGGTGTGTTATCAGGCTATCATTCAGGAAAGCCTTAGACCAATGGCTCAATGTAGAGTCAGAATTTCAAAACTGTCCAGTAGAAGGGCATTGTCATGTCCACAAGAACTATTGTTATGAATTCCCATATGAACCCAAGCCCCTAAGAAAGCACCTGGGTATGGGAGGTGAGAGTAGAGTTATCATCCACTAACTGTGGTCCCCATCAGATCCCTTCGATAGATAGCTTCCCAAAGTCCAGAAAAAACCCACAGAAGAACTACAAACAATTTTTTAAAGCTATTACCCCATTTAAGCTGATGTCCATCATTTATTTAGGGTAATCATGCCTTGTGCAGTCTGAGACAGGTTGGTGCCAAAACCAACTAGCTGCAGCAATCCCACAGAGCCAAAGTCACATTGGCCACCAGGAAGGATGCATTAATAAATGCAATAAATAAGGTTTACACTACCAAAAGTGATTGAATTAAAACAAGTAACTGTTAACAGAGCAACGGTGTCAGCTGCTGAAACATTTGTATCGACTGAAATATGTGTTTGATCCTCATTCTGGTACTGCAAATGCTACTGAAGTTGCTCAGGAGACCAATAGTACAACTGTTAATCAACAGTTGATGTCAAAGGTGCAAAATCACTTGTGAAGTATCTGTGTAGGTTGGAAAACAAAGACTTAGTCAGTATTAGTTTCAGTGACTAAATATTGTGTGGGCATCCAGGAAAGAAGGAATAAACTAAAAAAGATTTAAGGTCTTTTCAAATGCAGATTACTAGCA
This sequence comes from Pleurodeles waltl, assembly GCF_031143425.1. Classification (NCBI taxonomy): domain Eukaryota; kingdom Metazoa; phylum Chordata; class Amphibia; order Caudata; family Salamandridae; genus Pleurodeles; species Pleurodeles waltl. The sequence goes on from NC_090438.1 coordinate 377,769,463, forward strand.
GATAGTCAGAAAGAAGAGCAAAGGGATACAGGGATATGGAAGAGCTCTATGGGGGAGGACTGTGAGGGGGAGACTTTACTCCACCTGGAAATACTTCCTGGTTCAATTGTGGTCAGTTTGGGCATTGGAAACAAGGACGTGCAAACTAATCTCAGGGAACTTATGATGTGTATGAACAATCAGATTTCTCTCTTCTTCCACTTCTGCTTTCTCAGCATCAAGGCCTACAGTTTTAGGACAGCCCAAGAGAAACCATTTGTTCCATTCATACCTAAATTACGGTAGACCAGAAATGTTAATATGTCCAAGGTGTGATCAGCAGAAAGATCACCACATGTCTCATTGATACTGGTGCTAATCAATACGCTCTGAAAACTTCTCTTTTACCCGTGAAAACAATGAATGCAATGCTACTAATAGTTGTGTCCTTCATCACATTAATAGTCCTGTGTCTTTCTCCCTGGGTCCGAGCACAGATCAGCATGCTTTCCTTTTAAGCTCCACCTCCCCTGTTAACCTATAGGGAAGAACCTTTTTTGGCAAAATGGACCATACCGTATATTGCACTAATAATAATGCCTTTTTGGATTTTCCTATTGACAATGAAAATGTTGTTTTAGTTTTTCTCTATTACAAATGCTGATATAAATGTTTCTTCTCATGATATATCTGATGTATAATCATAAGTGCCTTCTCCTCTGTTGCCTCCACATGCTAGTTGCATAGGATGTACTTTTACTGATGACCGTTTCAAAAATCCCTTGAATCATATGAAGTTACCCCTACACCAAAACACCCTTTCCAAGCTAAAGCAGAGGTATTAATTTGTGCTGTTATTGATGCTTCATTTAAGCATCTTGTGGTGCAACATCATTCAATGTCCAACTTGTCCAGGTTTCAGGGTCTTCTGATGTCTGCCTCTCACATTACATTGCTAAAGTACCTTTTGTTAAACACAATATCATGCCTACCTCATTGTTCTCCTCCTCTTGCAAGGGAGAGGAGTTCCTTGATTGTATTTTAACCATTTCTAGCTACAAAACCTGGTATTGATCTCAATGATGCACTTTTGCCTAACTGTGATATTGTGTTTTATGTTGATGGTTCTTATCTCTGAAATAATGAAGAAAACTTTGAGGCAGGATGATAATATGTATGTACCCAACATGAAATAGTGGAAAGTTGATGTTTACTTCAAGTACATTCTGATCAAGTTGCTGAGTTTATTTCCATCTTCTGTGTGTTTTTTTCTAACTGCAAATAAAAGTGACACTACGTTTAATGATTCCAAGTATGCCTTTGATATTATACATGACTTTGGGCTTTTCTGGATGCACGGTACTTTACATATCTTTGCCAATACCCCAATATGGAATGGGCATTATATAAAAAGCTTGCTTAATGCTGTCCTATTTCCCAAGGAAGCAGGCATAGTTAAATGTGTTGCCTGCCATTTTGCTCAGTATCTCTAAGGAGGGAATCCTCTTGATGATAATGCTTCTAAGAATGCCACTTTGACCCCTAATTCAGATGTAATGTTGCATCTGCCTCAAACTCCGATACAATAATGTCCACTTTAAATGACCTTGCTATTGTACAGTGATCCCCTAGAGGAAAAAAGACACTTTGTAGAAGGTAGGGATGCATCAGGTTTCAGGATGGTTTATGGCAAGACAAGGATAAAAAATGATTGTTCCTAAAATATTGTTAAGCAATCTGGTATGACTACATCAACGTCTTGCACATGTCAGCAGGGATGCTATGCTCCTTGCCACCAACACTCACTGGTTTACATCTTAGTTCACTTCTATCGCTTAACAGTCCTGTCATCCTTATGCAGGTTGACAAGTGCTCATGATCTGTGGCATAGAATCATCTTCCTGTGCTCAGCAGACGCATAGCACAGACGAATAGCAGTAGCACTATGATCATTCCAGGGAAGAAAAGTCTGGCAATGATCTGGAAAAATCAACATTGCATGGCAAAGGCTTTATGTCACTGGACAATTCACTATGCATAGAGGCCTTCGCATAAAACAACATGTCCCATGAATCCACTGAACTCTTATAAGGTTGGAAATGGTGGCAGCCATTTTGAAATTATCAAGTATAACTTTCCCCGTGGTGAAGAGTATCTTTGCTAGTTAATTGAGAAACTTTGTTGCTGATTCCAGGACCTTCTTGACAGACCTAGTGGAAATCTTGGAGACCTTTTGTTTTCTTTTGAAAGTGTGTTTTGGAGTTGACACTGAACACACAGAAGCAGCCTAATAAATTAATCGTACATTGGAAACAAACTTTAATAGTTTAAAGTACATTTCAGAGACAATCCTTGGAGGGTAAACTATGTTTTGTTGCACTTTTGAATATGAGGCTATGAGTAGAATAGGAAGGAGCATCACTTCACAGAATGTTGATATTTTTAAGGCGTATTTATTGTATTTTAGGGGAAAAGTATTTATTGGTATCCATGTGAATTATATAACCCTGATTAATGTTTATTTATATTGCAGTTTTTAAGAAACAAGCTTGAGTATGTAGTCGAAGAAGAGATCATGTATTCATAACCAGAAGGTAATTACATTTTTATAAAAGAAAGTGTTATAACAAAACATAAGTATATAATTACCAAGAATCCATTTGTGTGTCAGTTTCAGGAATGATATTTAGATATTCTGGAGATATTTCATTTGCCACAGTTAGATTAGAGGATCGTGTATTGAAGATATTAATCTTGACTATCACTATTGTAAATGGTCAGTTGTGGAGACAAAGAAGTCTGGAAACGTAAATGGCTCCCATTAGATCAAGAATTGAGGTCAGTGCATTCTGACACAAGACTGCAACATTGGCCAAAGCCAATCTAGCGACTGTGAACAAGAGACTGATCCGAAACTTTGTCTCCAGATTCAGAATCCCACTTCCGACTGAAAATGGCAGAATAACTCATTTTATGCTGTTTGTACTCCAGGAACAGGTGCAAAGCCTTAGGGATCATGGAGTATTTCCGCTGTGTTTATCATCGTGAGTCCTTGGTAAAGGTGAAGCTTTTTAACAGTCTCTGAGAAGTAAAATGTATAAGAAATGCAATAAAACTGCCCTTAGTTCGCCATGCACCTTACCCTCGGCTCTTATGTTGAAGAGAGCCAATTCTAGTCAAAGAACTAAGTTGAACTCTGAATCATGATGGTATTCGAATGATTAGCATAGTTTGAATGTTTTCTTTTAGGACTTTACATGAAATTTCTTGAAAATTATGCAAAATTGCACATAATACACTGGCAATCACTTCCATCAAACAAGGACACACGTCACACACCGAAACAATAATGTGAGATTGTGAGGGATGTGTATGAGCAGCCATTTTGAGACTTCAGTGTGGCGCTATTCATTTTTGCCTGTTCTAGCCTATATATTCTGAATGCTGCCCCACACCACCCTGTCATCTGTCCTTTTTAAAAGTTATTGTTACTTTCCATCAGAACATGATGTTCTGATGCAACTGCCCCTTTCCTTTATCACCACCTGCCATGGCAGTATAAGGCCTGCCACCCCTGCTGGCACTGAGTGGGAATCACATAGTGCAACATTTTTCTTAGAGAAGGAGATGATATTCTTATTTTTATGTGCAGAATAAAGAGCACACCGGTCCATACTAACGATACTTTAGAAGCAAAGAACCAAATAGCGAATACAATTTATTTAAAGGAGTTTATGAAAAACAATGTCAAGACACATAGCGGTGCACTGAATATTGGTACAAAACAAACATGATCTGGGCTCTCTTTTAAGGTAATATAATCAATTGATAAAGCGTGATCAACACGTGTATCAACAACAATTATTTGCTGTGCCGCTCATTATTTTTGTATTCAACGCATGATAGACTTTTGGCTTCCTGATGGTTTGTGTTTTATTTCAACAGAATTTTCTCACTGACGACCTGCATACAGAGAGCAATCTCCACAGTAAGTCCTTCTTGCTTTCCTAATTGGCGTAATTGTTGTTAGTGGGGTGCTGACTTTTTTCTCTTTTTACTGTTTTCTAAGACACCAAGGCAGTGATACTAGCATAAAATAGCTTCCTTTCTTCACTTATACTTATTTTGTACTTTAAAACAAATAAGTGTTAGACCTGACAGGGAAAGGGAGATTAATGGTCCAGTGTACGGCCTCCCTATTGATAATTCAATACATGAGAGTACACCATTCCACAGAAGATACTAGATTCCACTAGGCACTCCTATATCTAGAAGCAAATACCCTCACACATTCAGTGGATGTCATGCTTCATCATAGGGATTGCTCCTCGTCAGACTGGCACTGTAATGTCTGACGGGCCCACCGCAAGGGGGCACTTTGCCGGAGATCTTTCCTGATAGTCTGTGCCGTGGTTTGAAGAATGAATTCAAACCCACATGTCAGAAAAGGGCAGGAGAGAGAAAAAGGGATCCAATTGGCTCAAGAACCCTCCAAAACGCCAACAATTTATTGATCAGTGAAGGGTCTTGGTCAAGGTTAAAAGTGGTAGAGTGGCTGAGCATCACCTCTTTTTCACTCCCAAGCATTTATTAACCTTGACCAAGACTGTGGCCCCAACGTTGGCAAGGGTGTATACCTCTTCCAACAAGAGACCCCATTTCTAACATTGGAGATCAGTTGTGAGGATAGGACTTGTGCTTGTGCAGTGACATACAATAGCTATGTGCACACTACCTACCCACAGTTAATGCTCAATTCGATTTTTTTCTCTTTTTGCTGCAATTTTCCTGCTTGACATTTTAATCTAATCCTATACAACATGTCTCTGGCTGGGTCTCAAAAAGGAGCTGGAGAGTTTGACCTAGCTAAGCTAGAGGCATACACTGTCAGACAGCTGAAAGGGTTCTGCAAGGGGATGGGAGTACCTACCCCGGGAGCTGGCAAGAAGGAGGAGTACCAAAAGGCACTGAGGGCCTGAGCAGGAGCCCGTTCACAAGAGCATGTTGAGTTGGGAGAGCAAGAGGAGTGCCCTCCAGAAGTGTTGCCAACAGCAGTGGGGGATGACGCCCCTGGATCTGTGCCCCCTGCCATACCAGGGAGCAGTGTCTCAAGTCGCAACCTGACCGCACAGGAAAGGAGAGAGGAGAAAGAGTTTCAACTGCAGTTGGCAAGATCACAAATTGAAGCCCAACAAGCTGAAGCTGCAGCTTAGAGGGACTTGGCTAAAAAATAAACTACTTCTGGCTCATGGGCTGAGTCTGAAAGAGCTGGAGCTCAAGTCTAGGCAGTCTGAGTCCAGCAGTGATGGTGGCAGCATACATACAGGACCTGCTAGAGACAAAAATGTTTGTATGCCCAAAGAGGTGGTGGCAAGTTATCTGGTGGGAGATGAAATTGACAAGTGGTTTTCTGCTTATGAAGTTGCACTAAGGGCTCATGGGGTTCCTGAAGACCAATGGGGGACGGGCTTGTGGAAACACGTGCCAATACTTGGGAGGGACACACTTCTCACTTTAGAAGTGAAGGACCAGAAAATGGACACGCTCATAAAAGCCATTTTAATTGCCAAGTTTGGACTGACCCCTGAAAAATATCACCAGAAATTCAGGGACAGTATCAAACTCTCCAACCAAACTTGGGCAGACTTTTATGATTCTTCTAGCAAGGCACTGAATGGATGGGTGCGGGACAGTAAAGTAAATGATTATATGGGTTTATATAATTTGATCCTGAGAGAGCACATGCTCAGTATTTGCTTTACAGAGTTGTGCCAGCACCTGGTTGACAGTAAGCTGACTGATCCCAGGAAACTTGCTAAGGAGGCAGACCTCTGGGCTAGCACCAGGGTGTCTAAAAAGGTATCTGGGGGGACATCCACAAAGGTGGTCAGGGTTCCCACCAGAAGAAAGAGGGGGAGAAAATCCTAAAAATAAGCCCCCAAAATAATTCCAAGGAAATAGTTGTAACCAGTACCAGTCTGATTCCAAGAGCTAAGGGTTCATTGACCATGAGACAGGGAGGTTTGTACCCCGATGTGCAGAGTGCTCCAAGTATGGTCACTCTAAGGGTGACTCCAAGTGTCCCAAGAGGGCACAGCCCCCCACTGGAGTGCAGTCGCCTGGGTTGGATAGTACAGCGCTCGGGGGAGGTGGCAGTCCCAGTTAGTTTGGGGGAACAGATAGAGGTAACCCTAGTGTCCCTGTGGGATGCAGAGCCCACATTCCTGCAAATACTTCCAAGTATAGGCAGTGGGTCACCATCAGTGGACAACGGGTGGAGGTTCTGCGTGACACAGGAGCCAGCATGACTACTGTCAGATTTCAGCTGGTGTCAGCAGAGCAGGTCCTACCAAACACATTCCACCAAGTCATAGTTACTGACAATCACGACAATTCCCTTTGAGTGGGGTGGGGTCTCTGGTGCTCTGAAAGTAGCTGTGAGTCCTGCCATGCCTGTAGATTGTCTGTTAAGCAATGACCTTCAGCACATACCTAGAAGGAGGTAGAGCTAAGGTCTCACTTGGAAATGTTGGGATTGCCTGAGTGGGTCTGCATGACCACAAGGTCCATGGCTGCCCGCGAGGGGAGTCAAGAGCGTCTGGAGCCTGGAAGAATGGCCCAGATAGCTTCCAAGGAGAGGGGCAATGGGCATGGGAAACCAGCCCCAGACGTTTCATCCGTGGTTGACGGGGTCCCTGAGGAGGCCCCTTAGCCAACCAGGGAGGACATTGCTGCCCTAGGTGACCTAACTGAGCTTGCTGGCTGGCAAGTTGAGGGTTGGCCCACCAGGGGAGAATTCTGCAAGGTGCAGAAAGAGTGCCCCACCCTTGAGGGTTTGAGGCAACAGGCCTCAGCCAAAGCAGCAGGTGAAGCCTCGGGTGATCACCTTATTTATTGGGAGAATGATCTCCTTTACAGTGAGCCTAAGATACCCGGAGGCTGGGGCAGCACGTGTGCTGGTGTTCCCCCAGTGTTACCGGGCCTTCCTACTGGGCCTGGCTCACGGCATTCCCCTGGCAGGACATTTGGGGCAACACAAGATCTTTGCCAGTCACCCACTTTTATTGACCCTGAATGCAGACAGCCTCAGATGCATTCTTTAGGTCCTGTCCCACCTGCCAGGCCAGTGGGAAGACAGGGAAAAGGCTCAAGGCCAGCCTGACCCCACTCCCGGTCATTGGCGCCCCTCAAAGGGGAGTAGACATCTTCCTTGAAAAGGGTGGGCAAGGGTGGGCATCAACGTCATTGGTCCGTTGGACCCCAAACTGCCCTAGGCATCAGGTTTATCCTGGTTTTTGTGGACTATGCCACCAGCTACCCAGAAGAAGTGCCTCTGAAGATGGTGACTGCACCAGTGGTGACCAGAACTCTAATGGGGATCTTTACCTGTGTGGGGCACCCAAAGGAGATTGTGTCTGACAGAGGCACAAACTTCATGTCTGCATACATGAAGACCATGTGGGATGCGTGTGGGGTGACCTACAAGTTCCCCACACCCTATCATCCTCAATCTAGTGGTCTTGTGGAGAGATTCAACAAGACCATGAAAGGCATGATCCGTGAGGCCATGAGGCATAAGTGGGATGTCCTCTTGACATGACTTCTTTTTGCTTACAGAGAGGTACCCCAGAAGGGGGTAGGGTTCAGTCCCTTTGAACTTCTATATGGGTACCCTGTTATGGGACCCTTAATCATTGTGAAAGAGGGGTGGGAGAAAGCTCCCAAGGCACCCCCCCCCAGGATGTGATCAGCTACATTTTGGCCCTTTGCAACCAGATGCAACGCTTCTGAAAAAAGGTCACCCTTGCGGCCAGTCAAGAGGTAATGAAACACTGGTATGACCAGAAGGCCACCCTGGTGGAGTTTCAGCCTAGAGACAAAGTTTGGATGATGGAGCCAGTATAGCCTAGAGCTCTCCAGGATGACTGGACTGGCCTATATGAGATCAAGGAGTGTAAAGGGGAAGCCACTTACTTAATGGACCTCCAGTCCCTTAGGAACCCCCTAAGGGTGCTACATGTGAACCAACTGAAGCCTCATTTTAAGAGGACTGAGGTCAACATGCTTCTGGTGACAGATGAGGGTGTGGAGGAGGAGAGTGAACCTCTCCCTGACCTCCTCTCTGCCAAAGAAGGCGATGGGTCAGTGGAGGGTATTATCTCTTTGACTCCCTGACCTTGGACCAGCGAGGGGACTGCTTACTGGAGCAGGACTCCTCCCTATTTCCCCTAACCCCTGGACTCACACACTTGTGTGTCCATGACATTGACATGGGAGATAGTCCCCTGTAAAGAACAAAATGTACAGGTTGTCAGACATGGTGAAGGCTGCTGAACCTGGTGCCAAGCCACAACTCAGGTTCTGCATGGACAACCGGGGTCTCAATCTGTCACAAAGACAGATGCTCACCCCATCACCGAGCTAACGAGCTCGTAGACAGGCTAGATGCTGCCAAATACCTCAGACCATTTGATCTCACATCAGGGTACCGGCAGATCGCCTTAACTGAGGGGGGCAACAAGAGATATGCTTTGTACACTCCTGAGGGTCATTATCAATACCGGGTGATGCCCTTTGGGTTGGAAAATGCCCCCACCACCTTTGAAAGTGCGGTTAACAAGGTCCTATCTGGTAAGGATGTGTTCTGCACTGCCTACTTAGATGACATTGCGTTCTACAGTTCCAGCTGGGAGGAAAACCTGCTCCACCTTCAACAGGTGCTGCAGGCCCTCCAACAGGCAGGCCTGACAATCAAGGCTAGTAAGTGCCAGATTTAGCAGGGTTCCATTGTGTACTTGTGACACCTAGTAGGTGGTGGCAAGGTGCAGCCCCTGCAGGCCAAGATTGAGACAATCACGGCCTGGCAACCACCTAGAACCCAAACAGAAGTGAGCTCCTTTTTAAGCCTCACTGGATAGTACCATAGGTTTGTTAAGGGTTATGGCACCATAGTGGCCCCCTTAGCAGAACTAACATCCAAACAGCAACCTAGGTTGGTGAATTGGACAGAGGCTTGTCAGAAAGCCTTTGACTCTCTAGACGAAGCCGGGTGCATGGCACCCATGCTCAGGGGCCCTGACTACTCCAAGGAGTTCATTGTGCACACAGACGCTTCAGAGCATGGCATAGGGCTGGTTTTAGCACAGCTGAATGAGGAGGGCCTAGATCAACCCGTAGCCTTTATTAGCAGAAGGCTATTACCACGGGAACAGAGGTGGAATGCTATTGAAACAGAAGCATTTGCTGTGGTCTGGGCACTGAGGAAGCTGAGACCATACCTGTTTGGGACTCACTTCTCGGTTCAGACAGACCACAGGCCCCTCAAATGGCTCATGCAAATGAGGGGTAAAAATCTTAAACTCTTGAGGTGGTCCATTTCCCTACAGGGGATGGACTTTACGGTAGAGCATCGCCCAGGGACTGACCACGCCAATGCTGATGGTCTCTCCAGATTCTTCCGCCTAAGCTATGAGAGCTCCCAAGGGGTTGGGTAGCTCTCCCCACTTTCAGCTGGGGGAGAACCTGGCAGCCTTAGGTGGTCATCCCCCAACCTTTTGCCTGCCTCCCTCCACTTTTCTGGCACTGTTTTTGCTAGTTTGAGGACTGTGCACTTTACCACTCCTAATCAGTGCTAAACTGCATATGCTTTCTCCCTTAAACATGGTAACATTGGTTCATTCCCAATTGGCATATTTGATTTACTTGTAAGTACCTAGTAAAGTACACTGCATGTGCCCAGGGCCTGTAAATTAAATGCTACTAGTGGGCCTGCAGCACAGCACTCATGTAGCCTCTCAACCATGTCTCGGGCCTGCCATTGCAAGGCCTGTGTGTGCAGTTTCACTGCCACTTAGACTTGGCATTTAAAAGTACTTGCCACGCCTTAAACTCCCCTTTTTCTACATATATGTCACCCCTAAGGTAGGCATGGGTAACCAATAGGGCAGGGTGCTATGTAGGTAAAAGGCAAGACATGTACATATGTGTTTTATATGTCCTGGTAGTGGAAAACTCCTAAATTCATTTTCCACTACTGTGAGGCCTGCTCCTTTCATAGGATAGCACTAAGACTACCCTCATATACTATTTTAGTGGTAGAGTCTGATCAGAAAGGGATAACCAGGTCATATTTAGTATGGCCAGAATGGAAATGGAAAATCCTGCTTATTTGGTGAAGTTGGAGTTTACATTGCTATTATAGAAATGGCACTTCTAGAAAATGAGCATTTCTCTGCACTTAAAAAACATCTGCGCCTTACAGCCTGTCTCCAGTCAACGTCTGGGCTGTGCTGGTTGACAGCTTCCTTGTGCATTTCACCCAGACAACCACAAACACAGGACACTCAGTCACACCTGCACTCAACTACATACTAAATCAGTCTTCCTGGGCTGGAAGGGTGGAGTGCTTGACACTTACATTTCAAAGGCTAGTGGCCTGCCCTCACACAATGGACTGCCAAACCCCCTACTGGTACCCCGGCAGTCAGACCTGTACTGAAAGGGGAACGTGTGCACTTCAAAACCACTCTTTGAAGTCTCCCCCACTTCAAAATCATTTTGGGTATACAAACAGGGTCCCTGACCCCACCAACTCAAACACTTCTGGAACTGAACCTGCAACCTTTCAAGAGGAACTGCCTGGCTGCCCGGCTGCCCAAAGGACTCATCTGGACTGCTTTGCTGTGAAGGACTGCTGCCCTGCTGTTGCCCTGCTGACCTCTGACTTTGCTGAGAAGTGCTTTTCAAGGGTTTGGATTGAGCTTGCTTCCTGTTTTCTGAAGTGTCAGGGTAAAAAAGACTTAGGGGGTCATAACGCGACCGCCAGGGGTAATGTAGCGTCTGTACCGCCAACAGGCTGGCGGTACGGAGGCCGTTATTACGACCGCGGCGGTAGCGCCGCGGTCGCACTGCCGGGGCCAGTGGTTTGCCGCTGTTTTAGCCCCGGCGGTGATAATCCACCAGGGCAGCGCTGCAAGCAGCGCTGCCCTGGGGATTATGACACCCCTACCGCCAGCCTGTTTCTGGCGGTTTGCACCGCCAGGAAGAGGCTGGCGGTAAGGGGTGTCCTGGGGCCCCTGGGGGCCCCTGCACTGCCCATGCCAGAGGCATGGGCACTGCAGGGGCCCCCTAACAGGGCCCCGGCCAGCTTTTCACTGTCTGCATAGCAGACAGTGAAAAGCGCGACGGGTGCAACTGCACCCGTTGCACGACCGCAACACCGCCGGCTCCATTAGGAGCCGGCTCCTATGTTGCGGCCTCATCCCCGCTGGGCCGGCGGGCGCAAACTTGGTTTGCGCCCGCCGGCCCAGCGGGAATGTCGTAATGGGGGCCGCGGGAGTGCGGCCGCATTGGTGGCCGCACAGCGGTTACCGCTGCCCGCCAATGTCGTAATGACCCCCACAATCTCTTCAGGAAACTCCTTGTGCTCCGAAATTCGCCTCACAGCCTGCCTTACAACTGAGAAATCGCCGCACAGCCAAACCGGAACTATGCTGCTCAACTTCCCAAGGGGAAATTTGACGCATCGCCCTATCGGATCGAAGCAATGCCTGTGACTTCTTCCAGCGTGCCCAGGATTTCCCCACATCATCCCTGGGTGTCAAAAAGATCTCGGCATCATAGTGAAGAACCAAGTCTGCACAGCGAGAAACAACGCAAGCTCCTTGTAGCATGGAAAGTAACAACGCATCTTCTGTGCTGCGTCGAAAAATCTGACACACACCATATTTTTCCACGCATCTTCTCCTCTGTGGACTCTGCGCATGTACATTTTTACACAAACCAAGTACTTTGTGTAAATAAGAAACAACTGTTGATTTCTGAGATTTAAGACTCCTTTTAAACTTGCTAAAATGATATTTCAACTTGTGTTTATAGAATCTTGATTGTTTTGACCTTATTCAGATAAATACTATCTATGTTTCTAAACCTGTGTGGTGTATTTTTGTGGTGTTTTCACTGTGTTACTGTATGATTTATTGCACAAATACTTTACACATTGCCTTCTAAGTTAAGCCTGACTGCTCAGTGCCAAGCTACCAGAGGGTGGGCACAGGATAATTTGGATTGTGTGTGACTTACCCTGACTATGATTGTGGTCCCTACTTGGACAAGGGTGTATACCTCTGCCAACTAGAGACCCCATTTCTAACAATAAGTTAACATTTTATATATTTCTAAATTGAATTAATAATAGTACTTGTATTTATTGAACATAAGGTACACGTTTAGGCCATGAAATTTAGCACAGAGCTTTGTCCTTTAATAGTAAATCAGGGAGAGCAGGAAATAGTCAATTGCACAAAATGTAAGCATGAATCATGGGTTCAAACCTAGCTTCCCTACTTTAGCAAATTCTGTGATCCTAGGCAAATCAATTTAATTAATTGTGCCTCATTTTGATTCAGTGTCATCCTTTCTGAAGGAGAATAATATTTAGGAACCACACATGTATGGTGTGAGAAATTGAATTATTTGGCTCTAAAGCCCAAAAAATTTGAAATCCTAGGTTTCTCAGGACTTTAGGAGGAGTACACACTGACACAGCCAAGGGTCTCAAGACCTCATGAACAGAACGTGGGGCTCAAGACTCACTCCAGCAGAAGCCAGCAGCAGGGTCTAGGGCAGGTCTAGTTGTAACTGGTAAGCTGGGCTTTTTTGGAAAAGGGGTTCTTGCAGCTTGTTGTGTCCCTGTGGGTTAAGAGGAGGTCATCCAACTAACCCTTGGAGTCCACTTCTATGTATTTTATACAAGAGGGGGCAGGTCCAGCCTTTAGGATATCCTCACAAGTCTCAACAGCAGGTGAACTCTTTCTTCTGTCTTCCATAGGTTCAGCAGTTTTCTGAAGAGGATGCCCAGGGGTACCACATTTCTATGTGTGCCCTTCTGCAAACAATCCCATAGAACCCCTCTCTGACCAAATCCAAGATGGTGAAACCCTTCTCCCCTTGTACAGGACCTGTGTATCCACCCTAGAGGTGTGGTCAGGGAAATGAGCAAACCCTTCTCTGTGGTCATTTCAAACCAGTTCTGGGCGAGGATCCTCTCCCACTGGCACTGGTGCCTTTCTGACTTGAGGAACAAAGAAGGGCCCTATCCAGGTGTCAGCTAGCGTTTGCAATTGACAGGCTATTCCTCTTTTTTAAGTTATAAAGGTTGCGGGTACAATCCAGATGGTCTGTCAGAGGAGCAAAAACACTTCCTCACACCCAAGGCTTTTGTTATATTGTTCTAGTATGAGAGCAGTTGCCACATGTCATCAAGGGGGCTATTTAGCTGCAGTTTACAGTTGGTGCTCATACAAATGGGTCTCCAGAGGCTTTAGGCAAGTAAAGTGTAACTTTGTAAAAGTACCTTTTCCTAATAGTGATTAGAAATTAGATTTTACTATTAAATTGGGTTTGAAATAACTATTCAAATTATTTTTTTTATGTTTTATTATATTTCTAGCTGTTCCCTAACTGAAATTTGCATTATTAAATGTGAAAATGTAATCTAGTGCTTTCCTAAGGAAAAGCATTTTCAATATAAGGCCATGTGTAACATTACATTTCTACACATCCTGTCTTTATATAATATGCACTCTACCTTAGTTCCTATAAGGCCTACATAGGGGTGATTTACTAATATTGAAAATACCTGTCAAAAGGGTTTAGTTTGACAGGTCGAATTGTAGTTTTAAAACTAGCAGACAGACTATAATGGTATCAAGCCATGGCCTAAAGACGTGGTTCCACTGTCACTGTAGTGGCTGGCACAATAGGTGCTGCAAACCACTAGTGACAAATACCTTACAGGCCCTGGGTATACTTTGTGCCATATACTATGGATTTATAGGTAAGGTAAAATGTCAATTAGGTCAATACAAATTCAATATGTTTTTAGTGGCCAGAGCATACACACTGTGCATTGTTCAGCGGTGTCCCAGTGTCTAAAAACCAGCACAAAGATCTACCAAAAAGAGGAGGGATGATCATGCAAAAAGGGGCATTTTCTTAAAGATGGTTTGGTTTAGCAGGCAGTAGTATTGATACACACATAACAAAATTATTATCAAGATAGACAGAGTACATGAGAAGCTTCGCTGACATATCTTTGTGTGTGTTAAATATTGCCAGCACCATTGGAAATGGGGCAAGTTTATGATTAAAAGCTATTTGTTTTAACAGATGTCAATTCAGTGACATACTCTAAAGCACTAAGTGAAATAGGCATAAGGAGGGGAGTGGAGGTGAGGCATCAGCATGGGAGTGGAAATGGTCCAGCTAAACCTGACTACTATACAGGTGCTCTTGTGTGACACTGATAGAAGTTACAGTATCACTTCCTCCACTTTTGTCTTTCCTGTTGGGAGGCAGTTCTGCAACTATGGCAAATTCCACAATAACTTGCATCAGCGATCAGCGAACTGAGCGCGTCTAAGCGAACTGATGCTTCATCATTCACGTATTCCTATGAAACCAGTTCTGTTTTTTTAGGCAATGGAAGGAAATGTTGTAGAACAGCGGTTCTTAAAGTTTTGACTTCTGGGGACCCCCACTGAATCACTACTGAAAGCTGGTGACCCTACCCAATTTCTACGATTTGAAACTCAAAACAATTCGCAATAATACAAAAGCCAGTATAGATTGAACAAATACACGCATTATGAAATATTTTGTTTAATTTATAAACAAAAATACAAACATTTAAATTTTAATGGGAAGTTACGAGTTTTTCAAAATGTGATTTTAGTTCTAAAGGATGAAGCAATATGCTGCACCTTGGCATATTATGTTGTCTTTTTGTGTTTAATGCATTCTCTTTTTTAGTCCACTTATACCAGTGTTTCAGATGAGACCACCACTTGTCCGTGTTAGATTCTGTTTACAATACTTGTAATGCTTCCAACATAATAATGCTGAGGATACTAATTTAACTATTAGCCTTAACTTTCAAATTCCTTCACATTTGGAGAACTTTTTAATATTTTAAATTTTACATTTTGATTTTTTACGTATATGTACTTTATTGCCTTTCTATTATTTACTTTTGTAAGAAGTCAAGGACTCTGTAAGTGGGTATGTAGACCCCCCCAGGCGATCCATGGACCACAGGTTAAGAAACACTGTTGTAGAATATAAGGAATTTTTGTGAAGAACCCACCAGTGCCTTCCTTGCAAGGGCTCCGCCTCTAAATATACTTGTCTTCCCCCAGTGGTGTTTGCCCATCATTCTGTCAAACCATAACATCTAATATATAATTGAATGATGGGAAATATGACATCGGATTGTGGTTAGACAAATGGTGGGTACAACATACTTCAAAAACGTGTTGTGTGTGTATACATCTTGGTTTCGCGCTCTTGCTTGTGCTTACACACACAAGCTCTACTGATGAGAATGCAGAAGAAACACATTCTACCAGCTGCCCCTTGACATTCAGGGGGCAAATTCATGGCCATAAATGCTGCAATAGAGATAACACCGGCACACATGTAAGTCCATCCCTATCCTAAAAAGGCATTCCTACATTTCTATGAGGAAGTAGCCCAATGCAAATAAGGGAAACACTTTGCCTGTGATCCTTACTTTATTATGGATGGGGGTGCAGAGGCAAAGAGGCAATCAGGAGGTGCACTGATTGAGCTCCACAAAGAGGTGGCACACAGTCAGAGGGCTCACCGAGGGCAACCTCTGACAAGGGGGAAAAGGAGGGACCCATGGGGCAAGAGAGACTGCAGCCATTTGCAGGGGGGTCTTTGTTCCCCTTTAAAGTGCAGGTTAAGTGTGAAAGACAGAGCAGCTGCTTTGAACTGCCACTCCATTTTACACTAATGTGATGAACCTGAGCAATCGTGAGTTCACGTCTGCTCTGAGGGTACCACATACTCTGTACTAGGGCACTCTGTCCCTGTTTGTGCCCACTGTACCCTACTTAAGGTGGGCCCTGGCAAAAAAACAGGGTAGTCTGCGATATCTAAATGCAGCTCTAGTGGCTGTCTTACCTAAAGTGTCCCAGGGGTGCAACAGGCAAGTGTACTCATTTTCTATGCCCCTAGAGCGCTTTGGGATTACAGAAGGGGCAGAGGGAAACATTTGCCTCTGCACCAGCACCGTATTACAGAAATGGGCACAGAGGTATAGAGGTTAAAGGGGGAAAGCGGGATTATGCCCTTCGACCCCTTGAGACAATCTCCTGCAAGTAGGTGCATTCACTCATTGCACCCACCTGCAGGGTGAAGTCTGTTTCCCTAAGCAAGATGAGATCTGACTGCACTGTGAAAAGCAGATCGGTTTATATATAAACAGCTGTTTTGCCTTTCACTAATATGCCGTCCCCAAGGCTGACATACGATTGTGGCTGTCCTTGGGCAGTGCATTATCTGTAAAAGGCTGCACTGTCCCTGTTTGCTCCCAGGGCAGCTACAGATGAACAGTGGCAGTCTGCCCTTTATATAATATGTTTTCAGGAGTGTTAGAGCTTTCCATTGCAACATATTGGTTGTGAACTTTTCACCCTATGGCTTATGAGACGGTTTATTTCTCTTTAGAATGAGGCCAGAAGGCCTTTAACAAATCCTCCATATTTTAAGGCATGAATTACTGTCTTGGCACACAGTTGTTATGTTTTCCTAATTTGTGTTCTGACTTATTGTTATGTATTATCCTTTATCAGTTTCTATTTGGAAAACTCCAATAACACCAAAGAGTAAAAAAACATGTTTGGATTGTTTTTGTGTTTTTGTGACAAAACCTGAACTATACTTCAATGTATATATGAATATATATATATATATATATATATATATATATATATATATATATATATATTTTAGCCTGAACCTAGACACAGGGCAGTGTAGCGATATACATGTCCAAGATAAGCAATAAGCTAAAGATGAATAGGAGAAATAGCTTGATTGTGAACTTGTGAACGTTTAACACATTTGGATGTATTGTTGTTTAGGAAGGTGAATCTTCAACTCTTTCCTACATCGGTGCAACACTGGGGGGTCCTGATGAATCTGGGGGAGTGGTTCCAGATCCTGGGTGCATAAATGGAAAAGGCCTGCTATTGATTTCTCTATTAAGAAAAGGAGGGTGCAGGGTATTACCGTGTGCTTATTCTGGTTCTTCTGGTGAGTGATTATAGGTAGCTGCTGCATAAACTCTGAGAATTTCTTCAAATCATTGCCTGCTCAGTTTTCGAGAATACCAGAGGCAGTCTCTAGAGTAACTTTCAGCCCTTGATCCTATCATAGGACCAATGTGTTCTGCCATTTTTAATGTGAAATTTGGATTTGCTTGCTGCGACGCCTCTCCCCATCCCCGCCCACGCGACCGATCGCGAGTTCGAAGCCCCCCTCCTCTTCCCTGGTGTCCAGCGTCGCTGCTAAGTGTCCACCCAGTGCTTTGTGCCTTTGCTATTTGTGCCGTCCCACTGTTCTCTGTCCGATCCCTCTACCTTCTGTCTTCCGCTTTGCTCTGCCATTCTCGGCATCTCTTTGCCTTTATTTTGGCGCTTTCCCATTGATCCTGCACTTTCTATCTTCCGCTTTGCTCTGTCATTCTCGGCGTCTCTGTGCCTTTATTGTTGCACTTTCCATTGATCCTGCACTCTGTCTTCCGCCTTTACTCTGCTATTCTCTGAGCCTCTGTGCCTTTATTATTGCGCTTTCCATTGATCCTGCACTCTGTCTTCTGCCTTTACTCTGCTATTCTTTGCGTCTCTGTGTTGTTGTGACTGTGCCCTCCCACTGTTTCTGACTTTATCCTTCTACCTTCCTGTATCCTCTTACCTTCCGTTGCTCTTTTGTGCATTATTTGTTGTACTTTTTGCCTTTTTCCCACTGTTTCTACCTCGCCGGGCCATCTCGACCCTTGTGCGATCCCCCTGCTCTGTTTACTCCCCACCCCCTCCCGCCCCCATTCGCTCTCCTGTTCCCGCCCGCCTCCCAGCTGCCCCTCCCTCCCACCTCCCCCTCTTAATGGCGGTCGCTGCGCGGCCGTGCAGTGGATGCGCGCAGCGGGCGTGCCGCTGGCACGCCGGAGGCACGCCAGAGGCAAGCCCGTCTGCGCCCATCCGCGCCCGGACCGCTCCCAGGACCAGTCCCCCTGGCCCTGCCAGCCAAAAGCCCCCCAGACTACACTACCACCCCTACTTTCTCCTCCCCTCAACCCCGGAGTCCGCCCCAACTGCTTCCAAACCACCCCCACACACACACAAGGCCCCTTCTCCTGCCGCACCTGCCTATTCTCCTGCTCCACCCCCACGCACCCCACACCAACACCAAACACAACAGCCCCCACACAACAACACCCACACCCACCAACATACCCCACAACCTACACAAGCCCCACGCCAAGGCCACCTCTACCTTCAACAACACCAAGGCCACCTCTACATTCAACAACACCACAAACATCCCTGCAAACACTATCACACACCACAACAACCACACCACCCGCAACCACCTCAACTGTCTACTACTGAACACCCGGTCCCTACACAAACATGCCATAGAACTCTGGGACCTCATCACATCACACTCACCCGACATCGTCTTCCTCACAGAAACATGGACAAACCCCACATCCGAGCCAGATATAGCCATAGCCGCCCCGGAAGGATACAAACTCCAACGCAAAGACTGCCCCAACAAACCAGGAGGCGGCATCGCCATCCTTCACAGAGACACCATCAAGGTCACCACCAACACCCTCGACACCCTCAACAACGCAGAACACATGCACTTCCTCATCCACATCAACAAAACCACCACCCTCAGAGGCACACTCATATACAGACCCCCGGGACCACGCCCCCCATTCTGTGACACCATTGCTGACACCATCAGCACGCACGCTCTCACCTCCACAGACTACATACTCCTCAGCGACTTCAACTTCCACCTCACAACCACAACTCCTCTTCCCTCCTCGACAACCTCTCCAACCTAGGACTCAAACAACTGGTCACAGCCCCCACCCACTCAGCCGGACACACACTCGACGCAATTTTCACCTCAAGCCAACACGTCACCTACACCCACACCACCAAACTCCAATGGACGGATCACCAATGCGACCACTTCTCCTACAACAAACCTCCCAAACACCACCACCATCACACCACCCCCTACCGCATGTGGGACAAGATCCCCACGGAGCGCCTGATCTCCCAACTGACACAAACCCCCCCCAACATAACGGACCCCAACACCGCCGCACACAACCTCAACGAATGGATCACCACCTGTGCCGACAATCTCGCGCCCCTCAGAAAAAACATCACCACCCGCAACATCTAGAACACACCATTGTTCACCACTGAACTCCACAAATCCAAACGCAAATGCCGCAAAGCAGAGAAAATCTGGAGACAAGAACCCACCACCACTAACTTCGCCACCCTCAAAACCACCACACGCATCCACCACCAAATCATACGCACCGCCAAAAGAGCACACTACAAGGAACGCATTGACAACAACTCCCAAAGTAGCAAGGAACTCTTTATCATCATCAAAGAGCTCTCCAAACCCAAGGCCAGCAACCAAGACCCCACGCACACACAAACCCTCTGCGACTCCCTCTCAGATCACTTCCACCGCAAAATCCTAGACATACACAACAGCTTCACACCACTCACATCCTCCACACACACCACGCACCCTCCAAACACAAACACACCACACACACCCCCCAACCTACTCACCACCTGGGCCCCCACCACCGACTAAGAAACTGAAACCACTATGAACTCCATTCACTCTGGCTCCCCCTCCGACCCATGCCCCCACCGTAGATACAACAGAGCCAGCCCCGCCATCGCCCCCATACTCCGAGCCACAATCAACAGCTCATTCGAAACCGCCACCTTCCCAGACCTTTGGAAACACGCGGAAGTCACAGCGCTCCTAAAAAAAAACAAAGCCGACCCAGGCGACCTCTCCAACTACCGCCCCATCTCCCTCCTCCCATTCCCAGCCAAGGTTATGGAAAAAATAGTCTCCTCCCGCCTATCCCACTTCCTCGAGACAAACAACACACTCCACCCTTCCCAATCTGGGTTCCGCAAGAACCACAGCACAGAAACCGCTCTCATTGCATGCACCGACGAAATCAGATCCAGAGTCGACATGGGCGAAACCGTAGCAGTCATACTCCTGGATCTCTCCGCAGCCTTTGACACTGTCTGCCACCACACACTCAGCACACGCCTTCACGACGCTGGGATAAGACACAAAGCCCTGGACTGGCCCACCTCCTTCCTCACCGACAGAACCCAAAAAGTCTGTCTCCCCCTCTTCCAATCCCCCGCCACCAAAATCACCTGCGGAGTCCCCCAAGGCTCCTCCCTCAGCCCCACACTATTTAACATCTACATGACCCCACTAGCCAACATCATCAAACCCCACAGAATCACCATCCTCTCATACGCTGATGACACTCAACTCATCCTCTCCCTCACCCGCAACCCCAACACCGCCAAATCCAACCTACACAATGCACTCCTCGACACCGCCGCATGGATGACAGCCAACCACCTTAAACTCAACTCCAACAAAACCGAAATAATCCTCTTTGTCCCACACAAAAACACTTGGGACCCCTCATGGTGGCCCACCATGCTAGGCCCCGCACCCACCCCGCAAACCACGCACGCAACCTCGGCATCATCCTGGACTCCTCCCTCTCGATGACTCAACAAATCAACGCCCTCACCTCCTCATGTTTCAACACACTCTGCATACTGAAAAAAACATTCAAGTGGATCCCCACAGAGACCAGAAAGACAGTCACTCACGCACTCATCAGCAGCAGGCTTGAGTACGGAAACGCCCTCTACGGCTGCACCACACTAAAACTCAAGCGCAAACTACAACGAATCCAGAACTCAGAAGCACGACTCATCCTCGATCTCCCCCGACACGAACACATCTCACCACACCTCAGATCCCTCCACTGGCTCCCCATAGACAAAAGGATCACCTTTAAGATTCTCATCCTCGCACACAAATCGCTCCACAACACCAGCCCTGCCTACCTTAACGAAAGAGTGACCTTCCACACGCCCACACGCCACCTCCGCTCTGCCGACCTCTCTCTCGCCTCTGTCCCTCGCATCAAACACACCACCACCGGAGGCAGATCCTTCTCCTACCTAGCCCCCAAGGCCTGGAACTCCCTCCCCACCTACCTCCGCAAGACCCAGGACCTACTACTTTTCAGGAAGAGCCTTAAAACCTGGCTTTTCGAACAGTGATCCCCCAGCCCCCTACCCCTCTCCCACCCCCCCCCAGCGCCTTGAGACCCTCACAGGTGAGTAGCGCGCTCTATAAATCTCTTTGATTGATTGATTGATTGATTTCGATCCATCTAGGCTCCAAGGATCAGCTGGGGGAACTTTCAGATTAACAGATACTACCACAGTATTATGATCGCTGAATTCTGTCTCTATCACTTTCATATCATGTACCAGGGAAAATAGCAGAGCCCCACTGTGATTTATGCGTGTAATGAGTGGGAGAATCAGAGGGGAGACTACTGTTTGCTATGATACAGTCACTTATTTTTAAGTGCTCAAAGAGAAGCTTGCCATGTTTATCAGTTCCTATTTTATGGGGAAAAACACAAGTAGGAATTCCAAAAGCTTCCTCTTTGACCTCATCCCTGAACTGTAAAAGAGCGGATTAGAAATTTTGCAATTTAAGTCTCCAACCATGACTATTCTAATTGCAGGCTCCCTTTTGTAAAGCTCACTACTAAAGAGAAATATCTTAGCCAATAGGCTTTCATGTGAAGCTCCAGGGGGGATATAGGAGTTTATTAATGCCAGGGGAGGTCATCAAAACCAACTCCAACACCATATAAGAATATGACCATAAACAGATTGCTAGGATCCCTAAGACATTCATAGCGCCAATTAAGTTTATTGGACAGCAAGCAGGCTACCCCACCCTTAGCGTGGCCTCTCTTTGAGGGGGTAGCGTTATAACAAAGAGAGCTCCCCGGTAGACCAGGTCCATTGCAGGCAAATTACGTCAGCAATTAAAGAGTGCAAGAACGCCATTTCTTCCCCCTTTTTTACCAGCAATGTTCCAGGATACGATAGTAAGCTCATTGCTATGTTGGTACTGTTAGATGAGACTATGTGGAAGAGCTGCTTAGTGTGGCAGATAACCAATTCCAAGAGCAGGTGGTGTCACTTGGTTCTAGGAGGGAGCTCCTCGGGGAGTCCCTACGTGACACTTGCCTGCCATGCTTCCCTAGGGAGATTATTAAGTCCCGATGTCTAAGGGAGTAGATCTCAAGGTTACTTAGGTGTGGGAGGATAGACCTTTCGTGGGAACACTGTGAATCCTTACTCTGAAAGGGGACCACATCAATACCTTTGCATTGCAGTCGCTCAGAGTTATTTAAAATGTTGTTAACAATCAATTTCGAGAACAAGAACACTCTTGTTATTGGCTGAAACCCGAGTCCTCAATAGATACCACATGTATATCATTACTCTCAATTAGACTGAGTGCTTCTATTTCTGAAAAACAATTTAAAATCATAGATCTGTTTGGATATAAATCTGTATCAAATAGAAGCATGAAATCTAAAACCCAAGTGTTCACAAAATTAAGGTGGTCATTCCAACCTTGGCGTTCGGTGTTAAACCAGCGGCCAAACCGCAAACAGGCTGGCGGGTAAAAAAATGGAATTCCGACCTTGGCGGAAACCGCCAACAGAGACCGCCACATTACCACACCGCCCGCCACGGCGGCACAAAAAAACAGCGCGGCGGTCACTGCCAACAGACAGGCGGGAGTCAATGTCCCGCCCACCCTATCACAACACACCAATCCGCCACCTTTTCCGGGGCGGTAGCCCCGCCGATAAAAACAAGGTGGAAACAGCCATTTCAAACAGAAAACGCTGACCTCCATACACCCCACGAGGAAACTGGACAGCATGGAACCCAAACTCCACATCCTCCCAGCGATTGTCTTCCTGCTCCTCTACCAGGAGCACGAACGCCGGCACAGAAGACAACGGTGAGTATTGCACCTACGACACAGGGGAGGGGGGAGGAGAAAATATTACGGGGACACACATACGCGACACACCCACCCCCACCCTCACCCACTACAACACACACATCAATGTACAGTAATACATCACAGTTACCCCCCCCCCAAAGCCCCTGGAAGAATACAAAGACAAAAGGAAATGATTCTAAACATTGGAATATATTGTATTACTGGCAGAATTATATATATATATATATATATATATATATATATATATATATATATATATATATATATATCTACACATCAAAAACACTTATATACATATATGTACAAGTCCGAGCATTGTAGCATGTATTGTCCGTGGACCACTGGGCCCAAATCACATGGGCAAAGCCCACACAGGATACCTGACTCCAACGGAGAGAACACTGCAGGGGCATCAGATAGGAAAACTACAGGCACCTCAGGGGGAAGGGAAGGGGGGGCACCTCAGCCAGATGAGTGCACGACGCCAGATCCACGATGGGCCTCCATGGCCACTGTTCAATCCTGGGGAGTGCAAAGCCACAGTCTCTCAAGTCTCTCCAGTGGGTGGGTTGCCCACTGTGCCATCCTGGGGAGTGCAAAGCCACAGTCTCTCAAGTCTCTACAGTGGGTGGGTTGCCCACTGTGCCATCCTGGGGAGTGCAAAGCCACAGTCTCTCAAGTCTCTCCAGTGGGTGGGTTGCCCACTGTGCCATCCTGGGGAGTGCAAAGCCACAGTCTCTCAAGTGGATGCATGTTTCCACTGGTTCTGGAGGGGGACTGGTGCCCAGAGTGCTCGTGCAGCCCTGCCCGACACAGATGCGGGCCTGCCCCTGCCGCTAATGGGCCAGCGGTGCTTGAGATGAAGGGCCCAGTTCAGCGGTGCTTGAGACGGCGGTGCCCAGTTCAGCGGTGCTTGAGATGAAGGGCCCAGTTCAGCGGTGCTTGCGATGAAGGGCCCAGTTCAGCGGTGCTTGAGACGGCAGTGCCCAGTTCAGCTGTGCTTGAGATGAAGGGCCCAGTTCAGCGGTGCTTGAGACGGCGGTGCCATGGGGTGGTGTGGATGATGTGTGGGGTGAATTGTGTGGTGATGTGTATTGGTGTGTTGTGTGAAGTGCGTGGAAATATTGCTGGGTGAAAGTAAAATGCGCGTCTGGGTGCTCAGTTCTCTTTTTCTCAGTGCGTGGTCCCGATTCTGTAGCAGTGGGGATTTGTGGGTGATGTGGGTGTGTGTTTTATATTGTGTTGGGTGTGTGGGAGTGGTGTGTGTATGTGTATCAGGTGTGTGTATTTGTAATTGTCCAATGTGGCTGTGTTTTGTAAGTGTGTGTGTATATTGAGCGCGGCGGTGTGTACCGCCAATGGAATACCGCGGGTGAAAGACCGCCGCGTGGATTCGTGTGTCATGATAGTGTGGGCGTATTTCTGTTGGCGTGACGGTGGAGGTTTGGTCATCGCCAGTTTCTCACTGCCCTTTGGTGTGGCGGACTTTTGTGGATGTCTGAATTTTGGCGGTTTGCCTGTTGTGGGTCAGAATGACCGTGGCGGTTTACCGCGGCCGCGGCGGTATGTTGGCGGTCTTCTGACAGCCGTAAGCGGCTTTTACCGCCAGGGTTGGAATGAGACCCTTAATTTCACTTTTTAGTGATATCTCTACAAATTCACATTGCATCTTCATTCGTTTTGACCTACAATTATCCAGATAAATATTCTATATTTTTCCACAGACTGTGTGGTGTATTTTTGTGGTGCTATATGGTGTTCTTGTGTGATTTATTGCACAAATACTTTACACATTGCCTTCTAAGTTAAGCCTGACTGCTCGTGCCAAGCTACCAGAGGGTGGGCACAGGATAATTGTGGATTGTGTGTGACTTACCCTGACTAGAGTGAGGGTTCTTGCTTGGACAGAGGGTAACCTGACTGCCAACCAAAAACCCCATTTCTAACAGCACCTTTCTTCTACCTTTTTTGGAAATTCTTTGAATCAGTTTTTTAGCTCTCTTGCTGTACTTCTTTTCACCCGGTTGCTTTTGCAATGAGAGACAGGTTTCTTCAATTCTATATTAGCTTTTGGGCAGGCTTTAAAAATCGAGAATAGTTCCTGTACTTTGCTTTGGGGATCACAATTCAGGCTTTCATTTAAAGAAAAGCCACTCAATACAAATCTGCTAGAGTCTACCGGGCTCTCCATGGAGGCTGAGTTTGTTGGTGGTACCTTAATCTGAGGTTTACCTGCCTGTGAGCAAAAGTCAATCCCAGTGTGGGAACTCTTAGATATTACGATGCCAGGCCGCACTGAGGCTCCTTCTTTATGTGATGTACTTGATTCATGGATACCTCCTCTATTAGTAATTAGTTCTTTTAAAATGGCTGTGACAGTGTCAAAGAAGCAGTCAGAGCCCCCAACACATTTTTCTAATAGATTCAAAATAGATGACAGAAGTCTCTCTAAGCTGTGGAGAGAGGAGGAAACCTGAATATTTTGATCGAGGTTTACTTGGGAGATTAACGTTTATGCTCAGATCAGGAGTTGCTGAGAGGTGTGAGCACAGTGAAGGATGATTAGAGGGCGTACTGCTAAAACGCTGAAGGCCCGTGGACAGCGGTGGAGGAGAAGAATGGAGACTGGTCCCCCCGTTGAAGACCATATCTTTTATATAATTCTAAATCCAGGTCTGGAAGTGTGATATCATCCAACCAATGTATTGAATCAACACTTTGGGGTGGAGCCTCCATTACGGCACAAACGGGCAAATCCACCCTATTATTATGGTCAAAGCAGGTGAAGTTGCAAGCAGAAGGGAGAGGAAATCTGTGGGGTGCTTTGTGTGAGTCATGGGCCTCAGTGGTGGAAAGTTCTACTAAGGAAGCAATGGAGACCTGGTCATGCTGACCCCTTGAGACTAGATTTCGGTGGTGGGTCACTCATCGCCAAAGCATTGGAAGCGACTCTGTTGCCGAAGAGCCTAGTCTCCAGGGAATCCAATGGAGCCTTCTCCTTTTCCCAAAAAGGAAAGATTTGA
This sequence comes from Pleurodeles waltl, assembly GCF_031143425.1. Taxonomy (NCBI): domain Eukaryota; kingdom Metazoa; phylum Chordata; class Amphibia; order Caudata; family Salamandridae; genus Pleurodeles; species Pleurodeles waltl. The sequence continues at coordinate 377,795,502 of NC_090438.1, forward strand.
TTTCTGCATTTCAGCCCTTGGGGTAGTGCTCCCTTGTTGCAGAAGGGGTTAGATTTGGTTTAGAACAGTAACTTCCGGGGAGTAGGCGACCTGATCTAAATTTTTTGGCAGTCTTTGTACCTTTATCAGTGTCTCACTAGGAACCCAGTTGGCTACTCGAGGCTCCCAGCAGTCTTTTACCTCTTTTCCCAGAAGTGCAGCTCCTGCCGCTGTAAGCTCAAAGCGTTGAACGTACTGCACGCGTCTTGACTGATGGCTGGTCACGCTGGATAGATCACAGTGGTCACGGTTCGCTTGGTTTCTGAGGAGGCAGTCTTTCAGAGACTGCCCGATTCACTGGACCTGAGTACGGCAACCCTTCACAGTCTCAGGGTCTCTGCTGCTTTGCTTGAGGCATATGGACTGGGAGCTCCCAGCTCGTGACCCAAATTGCTGCTCCTCTCAGAACAGGCGCGCTGGCAGTGGGTCGGTTATGCAACCAGTGTGGCCTGTGCAGCCTCCACAGAAGAGGCCCACAGTGTATGTGGGCGGTGCCGGCCTGTAGTGTCCTGTGCTGGGTGAGTTATCCTACCCACACCTTCCGACCTCCACTCGATGCTGTTGTTGGGGGGGTGGTCTGCAAGTCACCTCCTGGCACCTTGATCCATAATTTCACAGGTGCAGTGGAGGTGCAAAAAGTGTCCAAGGGGCTGATAGGGCCAAAAAACAGTGGTCGGGCAGCCTACGCAGTGTAGGAGCGGCACAATAAAGCAGACAGGGGTCAACCAAGCCTCCTGGTCGATCTGCCGCTTGGGATGAATAACCGCAGCACAAGCCAGCTCAGCTTCAGGGCAGCAGGCCAGCACATGCAGTTACAGTGCAGGATGAGCCAGACTGGCCCGAAGGATTGATGGGGCCGATGGATGGAGGTCCGCCAGCCTTCGCGGAACAGGAGTAGTTCAATGAGGTCTACTGTCGGCCGAGCCTCCTGCTCAGCCGCTCGGATCAAAATACTGCCGCCAGCTCTGCTTCTGAGTGCCGATACTTCCGGATGATGCTTTAGCCCGAAGCTGCCCAGTTTCCGGCTCCCTCGTGGCTCTCAGCTCGCTGTGCATTGAGAGCTGACTCTCTCCTACGGTGTCGCAGCATCACAGCGTTATGTTGTTGTCTGTTCTCTCTCTCTCAATCTCAAACTCTGCCCTGGCTGCTGGTTTACGAGAAACACCAGAGATGGTAAGCTTCTATGCAAGATAAGCAGGGGTGCTGGCCATTATAACTTTGTAAATGATGCAGCTGGTTTTGAAGATGGTGTGAGCCAGCATGGGAACTCAATGGAGTTCCAACAGAGTGGGGATGTATGATCAATGCATTATCATTATCATTCAGAATGCTTCGCTGTTCAGCCTCCCAATGTGCTCTATTGATGCCTCCTTACAATAGTGCCTAAATATTTTCAAATGCAGAAATGTTTGTATAGTGGATAAAGTGTATGCGAAATTGAGACATCAATGCAATACTCACAAAATGCATGCCTATTCCCCCAGCTCCACACTCTCTTAGATTGCTTTTACACACACGTGAGAGACTTTTCAGGACCAGCACTTCCAGCACACAGATACAGCAGATCACATTTTGACTAAACTGGGTAAATCCTGATCCAACAGACAACAAACATACTTGCAAGATATTGGACTACTAAGGGGGTTATTACAACTTTGGAGGAGGTGTTAATCCGTCCCAAAAGTGACGGTAAAGTGACAGATATACCACCAGCCGTATTACGAGTTCCATAGGATATAATGGACTCGTAATACGGCTGCTGGTATATCCATCACTTTACCGTCACTTTTGGGACGGATTAACACCTCCTCCAAAGTTGTAATAACCCCCTAAATGAGCACCTACTTCAAATAATACCACAAGCCTTCTCAGGGTGAACTCCTACAGCCATTGATTTAACCTGAGCTCAATCCCCTGCTAGATTTGGCACAGAGCACACAAGTGTACAATAAAGGCAATATGCAATGTATTTATGCACTGCCAAAACTGTATAAATGTCCAAAAAAACCAGAAAGAAAATTCCAAACCAATTTTGAAAAATAGAGTACATCTAAATAAAAGAAATGACACCAAAAAGGCAGCAATCCAATAAGGGAAACCGGAGTTATGAATTTTCTTAAAGTTTGTCAAAAGTTAAGGCCGATGTCAATGCAGCATGTGTCGGGTGATAATATAGGTTCTACCTGGACATAAATGTTACCTTCAAACAAAGTATGTGAAATTAAATGAAAAATCCTCAGGGGGCAAGGCAGCCCACAAGAGGACTTCAAGGTCATGGACAAGGTCTCAGTGAAGCTGTTGATGTTTGGCAGGAAATCTGAGAGTGAGAGAAATTTGCATTTCATGTCCAAGCAAGGTCCATTGCCAGGTGGATATTTTTGGCACCTTGGCCCAGTGAAGATTTCCACCTTCAGACCTGCTCACATTTTGGAGCTCAGATACTTCCAGCAGATCAAGGCCCCAGGCAGTATCCAAAGAGGGCTCCACGAAGCTGGATACTTTCTCAGCGGCATGGTGCTGATTCAGATTTGTTGCTGCAGAGAAACTCTGAGAGGGAGCAACCTGAATCTTTGGCCCGGCAGCAACTCACCTTCAGTGGATCGTCTCGGCTGGTTGGTCCCAGTCCTTTGGAGCCAAACATTTTTTCTATAGGCCAGATGTTCAAAGCATTTTTTTGAAGTCGGAAATGGCCTGATCACAGCATTGGGTCATTTCCCATAGCAAAAATGATTTTACATATTTACAAAGCACACGTTACAAAATCACAATTTGTGTTTGCAATTTGGTATTTGGAAGGGGCATCTTTAGGGCACCCCTTCCAAATACTGAATCTGAATAGGATGTATTAAAGTTCTGTTACCGAATTCTGGTCACAAAATATTAATACTTTAACGATTCCTTCATAGAGGTGGAACCCCATCACAACTGGGAAGGGGTCCCAATGGGACCCCCTCCTCTATCAAAATGAAAAAAAAATCACCATCGCTGTAATATCTGCAATTCATAATGGGTCGCAATTTGCGGCCCACTCATTAATATTCATGAAGTAGGTCACTTTGTGATCTACTAGGAATCGCTGTTTAGAAATTAAAAGTTTTGTACATTAGGCAAAACAATTTCCTAATTGCCATTCCAACATAATCGCAAATAGGAAATTGGTATCCTAATGGTAATACATCTGGCCCCAGTATATCTGGCCCTCTGTCTCATATTTCAGCTACTTTAACAGCTGCCAAGTGTCCAGGGCCCTGGGGACAGCATTTTTTTGGAGTCAAGGCTTACTCTAGCAGATACGAGCAGCAGGGTCCATGGCCGGTCCATTTGGAACTGGTAAATTTGGCAGGATATGAAAAGGCCACTAGTAACTAGATGTGTCCTTGTAGCTTGAACAGGAGGTCACCCTTATGACTCTTGGAGTCCACTTCTTTGACCTATGTACAAGAGGGAGAGGAGGCAGGTCCATCCTCTAAGCGCTTCTCAAGTCACACACAGCAGATCCAGATCTCTTCTGTTCTTCAACAGGTCTAGAAAGTGTTCTAAGGCTGGTACTGTGGATGCCAAATGTATGCCTAGCTGCAGCCTGTGGGTGGGGCAAACTCCTGGCCACTCCTTAACCACAAGTATGAAAGTTCCTAGGGGCGATCATGCCCACTTTTGCAGCATTTCCTGTGTGCCCTTCTGCAAACAATCCCACATTGCCCCTCTCTACCTAAAACCAAGATGACAAAAGCATCCTTCCTCTGTGCAGAGCTCCTGTGCCCACTACATAGATGTGGGGAGGAAAATAAGCAATCCCTCCTCTGAGGGGGCAGTGCCTCTCCCACTGTAATTGGTGTCTGGCTGACAAGGGGAACAAACAATGTGACAAGATAGGTCTCTGAAGTTAGTTAAGATCCTGGGCATAGCCCAGATTGTCATAATGCAGGAGGAACAGAAAATACAGGCCCCCCACAGGCCTGTGTACTGCTTTGGGAGAATGTGTGCCACCTTCTCAAGGGGATATTCAGCTGCCAGATTACAGCTGAAGTTCATGCAAATGAGTATCCACAGGCTTTAGGTGGTGTTTGAAGTTGGATTTCTGAAGGCAGAGGGATGCACACTGTCCAAGCAGAAACCATAATCCTAGTCAGGGAAGTCAGAAATTGTTAACCTGTACTCATCCTCTCGTAGTATGGCACAGAGCAGTCAGGCTTAACTTAAGAGGCAATGTGTAAATTATTTGTGCAATGGCATCAATGCGCAGACTCTGGCAGATGCAGCACTTTCTACTCACTTGCAAGGGCCCTGGGCTGGATTGGCACCACTTGGCAGAAGAAGACTTGCAGGGAGCAAAGTCCAAGTGCTGTTTGGAGATGGAAGGAAAGTCTTTGATGTCCCTTAGACTTCAGGACAGGAGGTAAGCCAGCAAGCCCTTGGAGTCACTTTGGTTCTAGGATGCAGAGATGCAGGTCTAGTCCTTCTCACTCTCAGGCAAGAGGGCAGCAGGCAGCTGGTCAGCTCAGCAAAGCAGGAGTCCAGCAGAGTAGGAGCTCAGGAGTGTCAGTCCTTGTAGCAGCACAGCAGTCCTTCTTCCTGGCTGAGTATCAAAAGGTGCAGAATTGTACTGAGTTGGTAGTGCCAGAGGTCCAGTACTTTTAGTAACACAAAAGGATAATGGTCGGAGTGTTGAACCTTTTCAAACACTCACCCCCAGTCACTGATCTGGGTTTAATCCATTGTTCTTTTGCTCACCATGTCATCCCAGTTTGGACCCAGCCATATGCAAATCTGTCTTGACCCTGTTCCCCATGGGAACAGTCCAGCCTGAACTGCCAGGCCAGGTCCTCCCTGGACCAGAAACAAGCATCCTGGGATCGGTTTCAGGAAATCACCCTTCATCAGCAAGGCTAGCTTGAATCCAGTGGCACAGGGACCAAAAGAAAGATGGATTAAACCCAGATTGGTGACTGGGGGTGAGTGTTTGCATTGTTCAGCACTCCGTCCATCATCCTTTTGTGTTGCTAAAGTTGTCCAGTACTTTTACCCAGCTGTGCCTTTAAAGTAAGGGGGAGGCTTTAAAGAATGATCTTTGAAATACACAGTGCCCCCTTCCTGCCCTGTCTCCAGACTCACTACAGATAAGGTATGCAGCTGTTTGTGTGTGGCAGGACACTGCCCTTTCAAGTGTCAGCACCTCCCACCCATCCTGCCCAGGATGGTCCATCAAGATGTTGATGGCTTATCAGTCACACTTAAACTCCCTTTGTGTGTGGCTTTCTAGTGTGAATGCACAAGCCCAGCTATCACCACACCCCAGATACATATTGGAGACAAGCAGTAGTCACCAAACAGCTAAAGTAAGAGAATGGCAACTTTCAAAAAGGGGCTTTTTTAGAACTGCTATTTAAAATCCAACTTCACCATAATTTGTGATTTTAAATTGTGAGTTCAGAGACACCAAACTTGACAAACTTATCTCTTCCAGACTGGGAATTGCACTTATAAGAAGCAATAAGGCATTACCAATGTTATCATGTGAGAGAGAGAGAGGTCTTGCAGTAGTGAAAAATTTATTTGGGAGTTTTTCACTACCAGGACAAGTAAAATCGTAAAAGTACATGTTCTGCCTTTTAGTCAGCCCCAATCAAGTGTATCGCACCACATGTTCTGGCCACAAATTATTTCCTGCTTTTGGGCGATTTTAATTTTCACGTGCAAAACAAGGAGGATGAGGATGTGATTTAACTTTTAGCCAGCTTAGAAAAGCTTGGTCTCAAATTGTGCTAGGACCTACACACAATTCAGGCTACACCCTTGACCTTGTCTCTACTAATTCAGAGGATGCAACATGTGATCTTCCCCTTCCTATTACTTGGCCTGATCACAATCCTATCCAATTTCAGATCCCATGTAAAAATACCCCAGCCAAACCAGGAACCAAACCATCAAACTCACTTGCACTTGCCTCCTTTGCCGAACTTTGCAGACCCATCTCTATTGCATTTTGCAACAATAAGAAATTGGCAGTGGAAGCATACCGGGGATCCCTCTCAAGGGTTTTTGAGCAACTTGTCCTGGTTAAAAAAGCTCTTTCCGCTGCAACAAAACATCATGCACCCTGGTACACTGAACATCTGCAAGAGTCTAACTGTAATTGCAAATGTTTAGAACCAAGATGACGTGCCACTAAATCTCTGGCTGACAAAGAATCTTATAAACTTCCGTTAAAAAGCAATCATGATCAGCTTAAGAACGCTTGTAGGCGTATTGTATGGCTTCTATTGACAATGCAACATGCTCAGCTGAGGAACTCTACAAACCGTTAAATAGTTTAATAAAACCTTGTGCCTGTACACAGTCTATTCTGGCCGAACAAAAACTGTGTGACTCATTGACAGATTTCTTTGAAGTTAAAATTAACCATATCTACAAGAATTCTCCAACTGCTCTGGAACCTTATGCAAAAGAGCATGATGTTAATCAAGCAACTCCTTACGTCAACAACGTTCTAAGTAACGTTTAATTACTCTCTTTAGAACAGGTGCAAAGGATGCTATCGCTAGCCAATTCTAGATTCCTTTAAGACCCTTGACCCCCTAGGATAACCGCTAGTCTTGCCAAGTTTTTAGCTCCAATTGCAATGGAGCTTTTCAATCCCTCTTTAACCTCAGCTAAGCTTCTGGCAATCTGGAAGTGTGCCCAAGTTTCGTCCATTCTTAAGAAGCCCTTTGACAGCCCAGAGATTCTTTCTAACTACTGCCCAATCCCTCTGTTACCATTGCTTTCCGAAATTCTAGAGAGTTATGTTAATTCCCAATTAATTATCTTTCTAGAAGAATACAAGAGCCTAGATAACTCACCGTAAGGGTTTAGATCATCTCACAATATGGAGACAGCACTAGTGGCAGTCTCTGATACTATTAGATTATTAGATGCTGGGACCCCAATTATGCTGGTTCTTCTGGGTTTGTTGGTGCCTTTCTCCTTTTGATACAGTCTCTCATTCCATTCTTATCTACAGACTGTATAAGGCTGGCATATGTGGCAGTGCCTTGCTTTGGCTCAGGGATTTTCTTGACAACCGAACACAAAATATTTGTTTAGACTCTTTTAGGTCCAAAACCATATGAATCAACAAAGGAGTTCCACAGGGTTCCTGTGTGAGCCCAACATTAATAGCTACATGGCGCCTCCAGCACAGATAGTAAGAGCATGTGGATTTGAGATCATATCTTATGTGGCTGATGTGCAATCACTCATCTTCTTCTGGCCAGACCCAAGAAAATGTAATTCTCATTTTACGCACTGTACGTGTGAAAGCACCGCCTGGATGACCAATAATTGTCTCCAACTAAATGGAGATAAAACTGAGATTGTGCTTTTTGACAAGGCACGGGAAATTTGTTCAGCAGACTGGTAGCTGTCCCAGCTTGGCCCAGCTCCTGCTCCCAAACAGGTGGTAAAAAAATATGGGGGTTAAAATAGACCAAACCTGTTATATGAAATCCTACGTTGAATCCACCTATGGTACTTGCTATTCCACAATGTGGTGCTTAAGGAAGACCTTTCTGTGGCTCCATTCCAGATATAGAAAGATTCTAGTCCAGGCCCTTATCACCAGCGATCAGGGGTAAGGGCACAAAGTACTAAAGCCATCAAAAAATAAGGTTTAGCAAACATTTTTTTAAAACAGAGTGACCATGCAGAAAGAGCATGTCTCCAAAAACACTTTTATGCATATTATCATACTTCTACTGCCTACAAATAAGACCACATCCTACACAGGGCTCTCCATATTTAGTTTTTAGATTTTGACCTCCATTATTTTTCCAAAGAACACTAATATTCCCGAACACCTGTATCCTGTTTCAACTTTTAGACTAACTCAACTAACTAGCATCCCTGACCATGAATTTAGTGACCCATCATGTGGCTATCTCTAGAAATATGTGTTTGTATCTATTTGCATTTTCTTACTGTCCCTCTTGTTATCTGGCACCTAGATAGAGCAAGCATTCCTTCATTGTTCTTTGTGCTACCTGTTACAGAGATTGCGTACTGACGTACACCTAGAGAGAGCAAGCATTCCTTCATTGCTCTTTGTGCTACCTGTTACAGAGATTGCGCACTGCCGTACACCTAGAGAGAGCAAGCATTCCTTCATTGTTCTTTCTGCTATCTGTTACAGAGATTGGACACTGAAGTACAAGGATATTGCAAGTCACTAAGGTGTCCTGTGACCTTACAGAGAAATGAGAACAAAGGCCTAGTTCCTTTTTAAGGTCATGGAATTCCAAGGTAACCTGAAGTATTCTTATAATGTATGGCAGGAGTACTTTATTCCTTATAATACATGGGCACACCATCACCTTTTCCACAAACCACTTAAATCCTTTATGGATTGCTCTTTCATTGGAAAGAGATAGCATGTTTGCAAACACGATGAATAAATGTAGGATCTTTAGCGCAAAATCAAAAACACCAAAAAACAGTTAAATAGTTGTTGCAAAATTATATCAGAATCAGTTTAATACAAGTGATATTATATATTTTTAAAGAGGTATGTAGAAACATACAGAGAGATTCTATCATTTCTATCATTACTTAAGGCATGAACAAATAAACATGTTGCCATAAATATCTATTTTCTGCTCATCACTGTTTAGCTACAAAAAAGGTCAAAAGAAAGTAAAGCCATCTTTCGTTTTCACTTTCAATTATACTCCATATCCTGCTTTGCACCTTGGCCGTTGGTAGCAGGCATTGTGGTGTCCGACCTATACTGTATAAGCTATGACACTTGGGCAGCTAAGACATTTCATTGTAAAGGCGACTATGTTCGTCCTCACTGGCTCAACATTTTCATTTTTCTGCAGACATTCAACACAATCCTGCCTACCACTAAAGGAGTTCAGCGATAGAATTGTGTTGATAATGTTTGCTTAGTTCATGTAACATCTGCTTTCTAATCCACTTGTTATTTGGGTTTTCCATTAGTGAGGTATAATTTTGGCCATTTCATAAAAATGTAGCCGTAAGGTCTAGTCTTTTTGTCTATTGTTGGCAAAAAGTATCAGAAAGGTCCACTGTTCACGTCTCTCTAACCTATGACCTAAAACCTATTCCTTCCTATGAACAATACATGCAACATCTTGTGTCAACATATTATGAGTTCTTGGCAGAAATCTGTTATACTACTACCACAGAAGCTTGCTAATCCTTGGTCTTAGCATATGGTTACGGCACATACGTAGGTGTTCATGCTATTCAAGCTCCTCTATCCTGCACAATCCTGTAGCACTGATGAGAAACGCAATTCTCATTACTAAGAGCGTACTCTATATGTGTATATTTCCCATAACCTACTACCACAGACAGCTTTAGAACAGAGCCTTCTCTCTACATGGTTTCGCCGATGGAACATTTTACAAAGAGCTTATGTTCCAGCTAACAAGCAGCGACTGCCCAAGTCAATGCAGTGGTCTCAGCCTGCTTCAACATACTAAGGATGCTGTAGAAAATCTAAAAGTGGCTACCAGAGAGCGCCAGGAAACCTATTAAGCCTTCATCGCCAACAGATTAGACTATGGAAAAACCCGGTACACAGGGATTACAAACCAGCTCACAAGAAGAATGCTAACTTTCCAGAATGCAGCAGTCACACTAATCCTCAACCTCCCACGCTGAGCCCACATCACGCCACAGCTTAGGGCACTCCGATAGCTACCAATACACAAGTGTGCACCCTCACCCACACCTACAAAACTATTCACAACACTGATTCTGCCTACCTGAACAGCCATATGCACTTCCACTAACATTCCGAACTCCTTCACTCTAGTGGTCTCTCACTAGCATACACCCCATGCATACACAAAAGTAAAGCAGGGGCCGTGCCTTCTCATACCTGGTATCAAAAGCCTAAAATTCCCTCACACAACACATCTCTTCTTGATTTTTGCAAGAAGCTGAAGACCTGGTTTTTCAAGTAGTCTCCCAGGGATGGCCTCACACACCTGCTACAGAGTGACTGGATACTCTCACAGGTGATTAGTGCACTGTAAAACCCTGATTGCATGACACAACAATGTCTGGCATTTTGGTATTGTTAGGCTTTATAAAATTGGCCTATTTTAATACACTAATAATTATTGTAATACATTGTCTTCATATACCCTACACTATGATGTGTATAATAAAGAACAGCAAATATGAGTGTGTGTGTGTGTGCTCTGCCCTTTGGGCGACTGGCAGGAGTGCCCATGTACAAAAAGCCTGCTGAGTCTCTAGCAGATTTGAGACATGTCTCCATATTGGTCCTAGCTGTGATGTAGCCCATCTGTGGGCTGGTGAGATCGCTATCTTTTATATCTGTGCCGCAGGTCTTGCTGGCTATAATCAAAAGCCTTGGGTGCCAAAAATGGTCTTCTGGATGTGCCAAAATCCACACATACATCAGCAGTGCCCAGAATGGGGCACCCAATTAGCTTGGAGTCACAGGGGATCTTACCTCTGAGGTGAGTTAAGTACCATACCAGAACAGAGGCATCCAGTTGGTAATTAGTACCATTCCCTCCTTTGAAACAAAAAAATATACATGTACATTGAGGGTATTTATATAGCACAAGCTTAGATGTAAGGCAGCCAAGCACTGTACAAGGTCAAAAGCAAAGATACAGTTAACGACTGAGGGGTAGGCGGGATTTGAGAAGGAAGTGGACTTTTACTGTGATGTCATATAGTGTACTATAAAGAAGTGTGCATTCAGGTCTTTCCTATTTTGAAGTAGGGTTGGTACAATCTGGATACATATGAAGATGCCTTTCAAGATTCTGGGTGCATAAGTGGTGAAGGCCTGTTGCCTTGTTTTCTTCCTTTTTTGTGACTTTTCATCTCCAGGCTATTAGTGTCATGACAGCAGGTGAGCTGAGAGTCACTGAAGATGTGAGCTTATCAGTCAGATAGGCTGCCATGCTAGTTATGGTAGACCTGTACAGCGTATTTGGAAGATTGTGTGGGCTGGTAAAGGGAAGCCAGTGGAATTCCATCAGAAAGGTGTACCCTTTTCCTTCAAACGTTTGCTAGCATTATAGATAAAAAGGAAGTTCAATCTAGAACCTTGATCCATCTATTCATGGCTACCAAAACTATACTAGTAAATATGTGCTCAGTGCTACCTGCCCACCTAAACAGATGCAGGGTCTCAAATACAAAAGTCAATGTCAGGTTCATGATAGGACTGAGGACCTGATTTAGATCTTGGTGGAGGGAATACTCCATCACAAACGTGACGGATATCCCATCCTCTGTTTTACGATCCCCATAGGATATAATGGGATTGTAATAGTGGACGAGATATCTGTCACGTTTGTGAGGGAGTATTCCCCTCCTCCAAGATGTAAATCAGGCCCAAAGTCTTTTATATACCACAGAAGCCTGTTACTTTTGACACTGTTGATGGGGGATACAGGGTGGTTCACCAAATGCAAATCAGTTGATCCTCCTACGAGGTATGCCCCCTACCAACAACTGGAGCTGTAAGAGTTACACCCTGATGACATGCAATATTTCTAATGAAATCTGCCACTTTTCCGAGAGGCTATTAGAATGTTAGGAGGGAAATGTGGGCTGGTGCTTTCAAAATATACACCACACCCCCATGGGGACCAGCAAGACATACATCAATATAGAGCAATATTATATTAACTTATGGCTGTCTGTAAGCAACAAAAATGAAATGTGGTTCACATTTTGTGATAGAGGCCGGAACACCTCGTCTCCAGTCTACAAATATCTCAACTATTAATCTGCAGATCATAAAGACTGTCATGGGAAAGTGCTCAGGTAAATGAGATTACTTTCTGGGTTGCTTGCAGACCACGCCAACTAAAAGCAGTTTTCCCCATACTCTTAAAAAAATTATAACAGTGTGCTTCCAACAGGGATGGATACGACTCTTTTAAAAACGTGCAAAGTAAGGAAAGGTTTTTGCAACCAGTTCCACTAATACACACAGCTCTCAACCACTGTCATGTTCCGAGATGTATTAAAACAAATACAAGAGAAGCATTGTTGTTCCTCTTCTGTAGATTTTGGTATGTACAGAGTCAGAAGCGGAAATGTTTTGTAATGACGTGTGACACAATGAGCCTGGACTATGACAGAGGAACTGCAAGGTTACAATAGGCACCAAAGCAAGGAAAAACAGGTTACTCAACACCTTCAATGGGTAGAAAACTATAGCCACAATTTGGGTGCAGTGAGTCACTCACGCCCCTGGGCCCTGGTGGCGCTGCATCTGCTGCACTAATGATACTTGCGTGCGACCAGCGCACCCAGCATCTCCAATGTTGATATTATCCTTGAGAATTTTTAACCTGGCACTAACTGATAGAGGGCCTGATTCAGACATAGGCAGACAAGTGACTCTGTCACAACAGTGACGGATATTCTGTCCGCCAATATCTAAATCCCATAGGACATAATGGGATTTAGATTTCTGCGGACGGGATATCCATCACCACTGTGATGGAGTACCTTATCTGCCAATAACTAAATCAGGCCCATTGAGACCTTGATGATGCGACCGTGACCAGCAGTCAATGTTCTTTACTCCAGTTCAATTCCGTCTCCTTGGATGATTCCAAGTAGTCTATTTGTGAGATGAAGTTGGACTCAGCTGCCCACCCTTGTCCCCTTGATTAAGGCAATGGAGGTGATGAATCCTATTTTGAATAAATTGTTCAACTCCTCACTCTCCACTGCTACATTGGCCTTAAACTGGAAGCAGGCTAAAGTTCCCCCCATTCTGAAAAAGCCTTTGGCTGATCCCAATATCTTGGCTAACTTTAGGAATATTTTGCCACTGCTAGCATTTTTCAAAGTTTTGGAGAAAGCCATGAAATTAACAGCTCTCCAGCTATTTGGAGACGAATGAGCTGTTGCACCACAGTCAGTGTTGTTTTCTCCCTAAGTTCAGCACTGAAACCGCTCTGCTGGAGGTGTCAGATTATATAAAATACTCATTGGTCCATGGGGGCAAGTTGGAACTTATGTCTACGGCATTTGATATTGTGTCTCATGCTCGACTGTCTCATTGCCTGCAGTCCTTTGGTCTGGGGACTTGCACTGGATTGGATCAAATCCTTTCTTGAGAAAAGGTGTCAAGCAGTTAGGTCGGCCCCATACTCGTCAAGCTGAAAGACTCTCTTGGTGGGTGTGCCTCAGGCGTCTGCGCTGAGCCCCACACTCTCTAATGTTTATTTGGCACCTCTGGCGAATTTGGCTGAGTCCCTTGGTGCTAAAGTTATCTTCTATAGAGATGACACAGAGCTCTTATTCTCCTTTTACCAAGGGGGAAGATGGTGATTCGGATCGAATTAAGTTGCATCTACAGCTATATTTGAACAGATGCATCTTAAGCACCTGATGTGCATTATGGAAAAGACAGAAATCAGGCCTTTCTCTTCTGACAAGTGGGCCGGAGGTTGGCCCAACAGAGCCCCTTCTCTGCCTCTTCCTGTGGAAGTGATAAAAAATCTCAGGTCAAATCTGATAACCAGCTCTCTTTCCAGTCACAAGTGAGGGCTGTGGTGGGGTCTCCTCTGGACACTTAATAAATGTTTGCACTTGCTTCCATTATGTGCCAAGTAGACAGTTGTCCATGCCTTGACTACCTCGAGGCTGGACTTTGCCAGTATTCTTTACCTAGGCATTCCTGACTACCACCTGATTCAGAGAGGCTCCATACTGTGCAGAACACGGTGGCGTAGCTCATTCTCAAGGTACCTTTTAGAACATCGGTATCTCCCTACTGGAGCTTTTTCCACCGGCTCCCCATCAAAAATTGGATTTTCCTACTCAGGACCTCAATATTTGGCTGCCAGAGTACATCCTTACACCCTGGGCAGAGAGTTGCGCTGATCCAGTCACTCTCAGTCCGAGGTTCCGAGGGTTAGGTCAGTCAGAAAGGGGGTCGCAGCTTTAGCCTGGACAAGCTTCCTCTGGAGCTTCGCTCTGTAGCTTCAGAAGGTGTATTTAATAAGAAGTTCAAGATCTGTTTTTTGTGCTCAGCTACATTCATTTCTAAACCCCATCAGTATCGAGCGACGGGATACTCTTAAGAGCAGCTGTTGCGCTTTGTACTTTCCGTTTCATTCATTCATTCATCGAGGGCCTGACAGCACATTATCCATCGGCAACAGGTCAAACATAGTGCTGCAGATAAGATGATGCATTTACATTTGCAAACGCGGCTTTACCTTAAATGCACTAATCTTCCACGCGATAAAAATATCAGGTTGTGAAGTTCACACCAACCAGCCACCCACTGTCTTCACACGAATTCATTTGCGAGCTGAGATTTTAAAGAGGTGTCATGTTCAGAAGTTAAAAAGTCACTGAGGAGTAATGATAGTGTTGAAACTGCATTACTGTGCATCTGTTTACCATCTCTATTCTCTTTTAAGGCATCTATTCCTCATCGACGAACCTTGCCGAAGGTTCATCACTGCGCAGCTACGTCACTCCGAACGACTCAAGCTAATAACCTCATAAAAGGTAATAGGTTGTACGTACTATTTCAGTCATTATAATTGCTTAGATGCTTCTTATTATGCAGTTGGTTGTAGGACATTCCAATGATCCAAGGTTTTATTTCACTTTGTTGGCCTTTTGTATCTCTAACGTTTTGCCTCTGTCATGGCCTGAGCATGATGACCAGGTCCCAGCTGCAATATTCTAATACAAAATGCTTTTTCCTACGCCCTAACCTTGTTCCCAGAACTATACATTTTGTTACACCACTTGGCTGACACTGGGAGGTGTTGAATATTATTGTAGGATGTGATAGTGCGCCTGGTCCTTAGTAAGTAAATTGACAAGGGGACGCATATAGGTAGGTGAACCATCCCTGTGAGTGCCACGAGTCTCAACGGGGTCGCAAATTGCGACCCACCTCATTAATATTAATGAGGTGGGCCTTTGCGATCCCCTTGCGACACCATCCTACATTCCAATTTGCGACTTGCAAATTGCGAGTCGCTCTGTCTCGCAATTTGCAAGTCGCAAATTGGAATATACCTACATCTGGCCCTTGCTTTCTGCCAAATTAGGTGTATTTCCGTTCAGCCACTTTGGCAGTAGCGCTGTTCAAAAAACCCTATGGAAATTGCATAGGGAATTAAGGTACCAAAGCTAATAGTAAACCAAAAAAATGAAAAGTCAGTTTCCTGTTGTAACTAGGTCCTAAATACAACTACCATGTGATTACCACCGCTGGGAAATATACTGTGTGTGTATATATATATATATATATATATATATATATATATATATATATGTGTGTGTGTGTATATATATATATATATATACATATATATATATGTATACATATGTATATAATTGTATAAACATATAAATATATATTTTAGCTAAAAAAAACAAAGTTTAAAGTAATGTTATAGTTATGTGTGATAAAAAAAAATCCAGTTGTGTTTAAAAAAAACCTTTAGAAAATCACTGAAAAAAGGCTTAAGTTACGTTATAGTTAGGTGAATTTGTCAGTCACAACATTAACGTTTCAAACTAAAAAAACACAGAAATTCACCAGTTATATTTAGTAGCACTAACTATAACTTGTGCCACCGCTATGCACTGCTTCTGACCTTACATATGATATCATTCATGACATGTTTTGTAATGTCACGTATGACAACACTGATGACATCTCAAATGAGATCATTGATGACCACTGATTTCATCAGTGATGACATCATCCAATGAGTGAGTTTATTTGTTTGATAGTTTACATAGTGGAGGGTAACTACAACATTACTTTTCGACCTACGTTTGTAGAGCCTGTGTCCAATGAATGTGTAGTATTTACAAACCTAATGCACTATAGGTGTGTAGAGGTATTGAGCACGTTATACATCTTTGTACTGAAGATTAACTTTGTATGGAGATGACAGTTGGCTTATGTTAATTATGTTCCACACAAGTTTTTTTGGTACTGCAGAAAAGGTTTCCAGCAGGGCAAAGATTTTATGTACTACGTGCTAAGTATTGTAAGCAGCCTTGAGTTATTAGAGAGAATTATCTCAGTATAACAATTTCTACGTAGCACAGATGATTGTGTGCACCAGGCAATAAGCTATGTACATGTACTGTTTTACTTCAGAAGGTGGACTATCTGTAAGGTTTTCAGCACAGTATGAAGGCTGCAGGTCGTATAATCTTTACCATCTTCAGATCTTGGTTATTTTAACCCCTTTGCTGCAAACCTTTTCCCCCCTCAGGTGCCAGGCCTTTTTTTAGCTAGTTGGGGCAGTTTGCGCTTAGGCTCGCATAACTTTTTGTCCACATAAGCAACCCAGGACAAATTTGCGTCCTTGTTTCCAACATACTAGGGATTCTAGAGGTACCCGGAGTTTGTGGGTTCCCCTGAAGGAGACCAAGAAATTTGCCAAAATACAGCAAAATTTTGTTTAAAAAAAAAAACAATGGGAAAAAAGGGCTGCAGAACAAGGCTTGTGTGTTTTTTCCCTGAAAATGACATAAACCATCTTACCAGCATTCACGAACAGGCAGACTTGAATCATAAAACCACATTTTTCAACACCATTTTTGCATTTTACTGGGACATTCCCCATTTTTACTATATTTTGTGCTTTTAGCCTATTTCCAGTTAGTGACAGAAATGGGTGTGAAACCAATGCTAGATCCCAGAAGGCTAAACATTTCTGAAATGTAGACAAAATTCTGAATTTAGCAAGGGGTCATTTCTGTAGATCCTACAAGGTTTTCCTACAGAAAATAACAGCTGAAATAAAACAATATTGAAATTGAGGTGAAAAAAACAGTCATTTTCTCCACGTTGTACTCTGTACCTTTTTCCTGCGATGTCAGATTTCTGAAAGCAATATACCATTACCTCTGCTGGATTCTGAAATACTATTATAAGGTGATTGGGTTTCTGAAATTGAGAATTCGCCCAAAAATATTGATTGGCAGAGGAGTGACAGGACAGCTCAGGAAGCAAAGGAGTCAATACATGCGTTTTATGAGAGATTGTTGCAGGCATTCAAGCATTACAGTGGTACAGAGACAATTGAGGCAAAATACTTGCTTCATTTTGTGTTCAGATTTGGGGAAGGATTGAGACCTGAGATTAGCCAGATGATTAAAAGTCATTTGATTTGCTGGCAAGCAAAGCCACCTGGTTGCGGGGATATATAGGGCTTGTAGGTTCACCAAGGACCCTAGTTACCCAGAGCCAATAAATGAGCTCCACCTTGCAATGGGTTTTCATTCTATACTGGGGATACAGCAATTCATTTGCTGAAATATAAAGAGTGAAAAATAGGTATCAAGGAAACCTTTGTATTTCCAAAATGAGCACAAGATAAGGTCTTGAAAAGCAGTGGTTATTTGCACATCTCTGAATTCCAGGGTCCCCATATTAGCATCTGGATTACAGTGCATTTCTCAAATAGATGTGTTTTTCACACACTGTCTTGCATTTGGAAGGAAAAAATGTTGAGAAAGACAAGGGGCAATAACACTTCTATTCTGTGTTCAAGTCTCCCGATAAAAATGGTACCTCACTTGTGTGGATAAGCCCACACAAGTGCCTGCGACAGGAAATGCAACATGGACACATCACATTTCTACATTGAGATCTGACGTGTTTTTTGCAAAGTGCCTAGCTGTAGATTTTGGCCTCTAGCTCAGCCGGCACCTAGGGAAACCTGCACATTTTTTAAAACTAGACACCTGGGAAAATCCAGGATGGGGTGGGTTGTGGCTCTCTCACCAGGTTCTGTTACCCAGAATCCTTTTACAAACCTCAAAATGTGGCCAAAAAAACACTTTTTCTTCACATTTCGGTGTCAGAAAGTTCTGGAGTATGAGAGGAGCCACAAATTTCCTTACACCCAGCATTCCCCCAAGTCCTCTCAATAGAAAATGGTACCTCACTTGTGTGGGTAGGCCTAGTGCCCGCAGCAGGAAATGCCCCAAAGCACAACGTGGACACATCACATTTTCCCAAAGAAAACAGACTTGTTTTTTGCAAAGTGCCTAGCTGTGGATTTTGGCCTCTAGCTCAGCTGGCACCTAGGGAAACCAACCAAACCTGTGTATTTTTTAAAACTAGACACCTAGGGAAATCCAAGATGGGGTGACTTGTGGGGCTCCCACCAGGGTCTGTTACCCAGAATCCATTACAAACCTCAAAATTTGGCAAAAAAAATCACCTTTTCCTCACATTTCGGTGATAGAAACTTCTGGAATCTAGGAGGAGCCATACATTTTCTTCCATCAAGCATTCCACCACGACTACCGATAAAAATGGTATCTCACTTGTGTGGGTAGGCCTAGTGCCCGCAACAGGAAATGCCCCAAAACACAACGTGGACACATCACAGATTCCCAAAGAAAACAGACCTGTTTTTTGCATCGTGCCTAGCTGTGGATTTTGGCCTCTAGCTCAGCCAGCACCTAAGGAAACTCACCAAACCTGTGCATTTTTGAAAATTAGACACCTAGGGGAATCCAAGATGGGGTGACTCGTGGAGCTCCCACCAGGGTCTGTTACTTAGAATCCTTTGCAAACCTCAAAATTTGGCAAAAAAAAAATTTTTCCTCTCAGTTCGGTGATAGAAAGTTCTGGAATCTAAGAGGAGCCACACATTTCCTTCCACCCAGCATTCCCCCAAGTCTCCCAATAAAAATAGTACCTCACTTGTGTGGATAGGCCTAGTGCCCTGGAAAGGAAATGCCCCAAAACACTATGTGGATACAACAAAATTGTCAAATACAAATCTATCTGTTTTTCCGGAGGGGGGGTACCAGCGATTTTGGTCCTGGGCTCAGCAACCATAAAGGGAAACCTACCAAACCCAAACATTTCTGAAAACTAGACACCCGAGGGAGTCCAGGAAGGTGTGACTTGCGTGGATCCCCAAGTGTTTTTTTACACAGAATCCTCAGCAAATGTCAAATTAAGTTAACAAATCAAAATTTTCCCACATTTCTGTGTGGGATCACCGCACCGGGACATATTTCCTACCACCTAACATTCCCCTCAGTCTCCCGGTAAAAATGATACCTCAGTTGTGTAGGTGGGCCAAGTGCCTGTAACAGGGAAGAGCCAAAAACATGTCAAAATTGAGGGGGAACCAAAGCGGGTCCAAAAGGGCAGTTTGAGAAAAAACATTTTTTGGGTGACAAGTGTGGCAGAATTTT
This sequence comes from Pleurodeles waltl, assembly GCF_031143425.1. NCBI lineage: Eukaryota > Metazoa > Chordata > Amphibia > Caudata > Salamandridae > Pleurodeles > Pleurodeles waltl. Next base: position 377,814,768 of record NC_090438.1, read on the forward strand.
TATCAGTAAAGATGCGACAATGCTGGGTGGTAGGAATTTTGTGGATTCCTGCAGATTCCGGAAGGTTTCATCACAAAAATGTGGGAAAAATGTGTGATTTCTAGGAAAATTGGAGGTTTGTAGGGCATTGGGGGTAAGAAAATTGTGCGGGTGCATGTGAAGCACACTACCCTGGACTCACCCACATGTTTAGTTTTCAGATGTGTCTAGGTCTTGTAGAGTTTTCTTCATGGCAGTGTCCCAAAGTCCAAAAGGTGCAGCCCTCACCATTCCAAGTGTGACAATTTTGAGAGTTAGACAAGCTCTCATGGCCCAAATGTGAAACCAAAACCCAAAATAATCAAATGTCCTCTTGCTTGCCGTGGGATAAGATGTTTTAGTGTGCGGGGGGACAGCTGAAAGACTGTTACCCCCTTCAGTTGGGGTGGGGGCCAAACCATGCCCATACTGGTTGGTAGCCACCACTCCACTATTTTTTTTTTTTATTCCCTGGCATCTAGTAGGCTTTCTGCCCCCCCGGGGAGTCAATTGGGGGTAATTACCCCATCTGCCCACCGGTGGGCAGAACAACTTTGGCCCCATTTATATTGGGTGGGGGTATGGCCATACCTCCACCCTCTTTTTAAACAAAAAAAAAAATCTGCCCTGGTCTCCGGTGGGCTTTCTGCCCCCTCCCCCGGGAGCAGATGGGCCTTCCAAAAATAGGCCGATCTGCCCCAAAAGGGGGCATGTATGGCCAACAGTAATGTGCCGTCATGGTGAGCGTCACTTGCCCAAGGGGCTGCCCCCCAAACAAAACACACACACCAATCCCTACTGCCTAAGTGGTTTCTGCCCCCCCTGGGAGAAGATCAGCCTAATAGAAATAGGCCGATCTGCCCCCAAGGGGGATCAGAAATGGCCTAAAATAAATTTGTCCCCCCCCAGGGGAGTGTCCCTTGCATAATGGATTGCTCCCCTTGCGTGAAATTGTCACAAAAAAAAAATCCCTGGTGCCTAAGTGGTTTCTGCCCCCCCCCCTGGGCCGATCTGGGGTGCGAGGGCCCCGGGGCAGCGCTAGCGCTTCCCCCGATGGTCAATACCAGGAAGAGGTGGTTACGTCCCTGGTGCCTGAGCGCCACGGCAGCAGACGTAACCACCTCGTCACAGGCACCCAAGGGGTTAAGTGAATAGGCGCTCTGTTGACAAGTTTTGCCTAGAGTATACACTGTGCTTAGTAAATCCTTTTTACTACTCCTTGGTGTTTTTCTAATGCGGTTTTCACTGTCAGCAAACAGTGTGGTACAGAGTAAATTCTCTCCAGAGACTAAACAGTGTTTATAGTAACCACTTTTTCTACTCATATCCACTTCATTTTTTTAATGTTCAGGGATGGTCAGGAGTTTGATACAGGGAAAGACTGTCCATAGTAGGGCATTAGTTATGTAAAAGGGCTTGAGAATCTGGAGGAACTTGGTTTTCCCTGAACAGTGATAAACAAATTGGACATCGTGTGCAGGATAGGTTATCTTTCATTTGTGGTTCATAGTCGACAATAACACAGCAACCCATGAAGTGTATGGTATAGGGTTAATGTTGCAAATAACACGAGCTTGCTTTACCTTTGGTGGTTGTATGTATGTTAGTAGTAAAGACGCTTCATATTCTTCTGCGCTATTTTGCAGAGAAATGTGTACAAAAAAAACCTTGATGATGTCGTCAGTGATGTTATTTGAGATGTCATCAGTTATATTATAAATGATGTCATGGAACATGTCTTGAGTGATGTCATAAGCAGTGCATGGTGGGGCGCAAGTTATAGTAAATGTTCTCACTGACAAATTCATCTTACTATAACATTATTTTAATCTTTGTTTTTTTCAGTGAATTTCTAAGGATTTTTTAAAACAAAACCATACTCTTTTGTCACACTTACTTATAACATTACTTTAACCTTTGTTTTTTTCTGTGAATTTCTAGTTTTTTTTAACACAAAGGAATACTTAATTCCCATACGTAAATCCTAACCCACCCCCCCCACATAAAGCCAACTCCACATGGCCTTTGGCTGTGTGCGTCGGGGGGGTTGGCCATGGAGCCTGGGGACCCCACCCCCAGGGCCTTTTTTTTTAAAGGGGAGGGGTTTGCATGCCCCCCCCCACACTCAGCCTCATTAGGCCCTGTAGGCCCCATTCTCCCAGGGCCTTTTTTTAATCTCAGTGAGGGGGCCATGTGGTCCCCCTCCCCGAGCCACGTTTGGCATTGGGGAACCCACCTACCCAGGGTCATTACTAATTGTAAAGGTGATGTGGCCACCCGCACCCCACTCCCCAACCCTCATTAGGCTCTCAGGGCCCCATCCCCTAGGTCCATACATGTATATGATAACGGGGAGGGGGCTGCCCCCCCAAGCCGATGTTAGCCCCAGGGACCCCATCTCCCAGTAGATAGATAGATAGATAGATAGATAGATAGATAGATAGATAGATAGATAGATAGATAGATAGATAGATAGATAGATAGATAGATAGATAGATAGATAGATCCCAGTGGCGATATATATGAGTGTCCTGTTGCAAAATGCTCGACTCAGACCTATGTGATCTTTTTTGTGCCAGTGCTGGGTCTGGTGAGTCACTCCGTACCTACATTCCTGCTGGGGGGAACAAATATGCAAGGGAAAAGTCTCACAATGAGAAATATTTGATCACACAAATGAAATCCATATGTACTAACAACGTCATTACACCAGAGGAAAAATATTTTTCAGAACCATGAAATCACCACAGGAAACCTTCTTATTGAATGTTTGCCAGTGGTTTCAAAGTTCGAATTTCACAGAAAAGAAGTATGAATTAATTTGCAGGTATTTAAATGGATTAGCTTGAGGAATTTCGCCTTTATTTCTGTGTTGATAAAAAACACTTTCATAATGACAGTGCTCTCAGAGCATTAATCAGCACACCTGACAAGCTCACACTTGCAGGCCTATCCTTGATGCAAGCATCTACTATGGAATCCTCCCCACTGTGTACAAATATGCACTGCAAATGCAGAACTCTGTCAGCAAAAACAATGCTCTGTGCTACTTCGCACTTTATTTTCTTTCTTTATATATGTGCTACTAGCACTAAAATAAAGGGGGATCCAGCTGGATCACGGATCTGGGAGCTATAACTGAGCCAGATCGGGGATCCATTCTAGTGAAATATGCTGAATTTGTCCCGGTGTAAATCACAGAATGAGAACTTTGCCTATCAACTAACCATAAACTACAGTGAGTGCAAATTCAATTAAAATCCCCCAAACCTACTAAAGACAACAAACGTATAGTTTAATTGTGACTTGTATGTTACCTAGGGTGTGACAATGATATGCTATATAGAAATGTACCTTTCAAATAATGAACTTAAGTGCAAGTAGATTATTAAAAGTATGGTATGACTGAACAGTCTCAATTGTCTACACATACCCATGATATGTGCAGTTATGAACTCAGATGTGCAATCACAGCTGCAAATGCCCATTTGGCCAAATGCCAGACAACAAGCTCAAACCCCCACACATGGCTTTACTGCCTCTGCATAAGTATCATCGGATGCAGCACAATCATCATAATATCATTTACACAAAAATCTGACCTATCCCACCACTAACACATCAATGGAGTTGTCACAGTGAACCTCAACATTGACTTACATGCCACATTAGTCTAGCAGAGCTGCAACAATTATGAAACTAACAATACAAGTATTTTCTTTGCATCATTACTTGGTCCCAAAATATCCATAACCTTTTAATGTAACACCTCCATTGTGGGTTACTGCATGCATTTGGACCCCAGTAAATAGATATCACTAGCGGTCTCACAGCGCATCTCAAGTCTGATTTGCAGTGAACCTTGCAATCAAGACACGACTTACAAAGCTTCACAATCCTAAATTGCACCATCGACTTATACATCATTAATGGGCGATCCACACAGCTCTTATAACACATCTCCAACCTGGTTTTCAATACACCCTGTATCACCTTGCTGAAATACCCATAAAGCATTTAGAACATACTTCTAATCCGATTGGTGGTATGCACTTTACAACGCACATAACCTCTGTGTGTAACTTGCTGATCAGAGGTTACAATGTCAGTAAGACTGCTTTGAGGGTAACACATCTGTTGTTGTTTATTAGTAATTTATAAGTTAATAAAAACCATAAACATGCACAATTCAAGCAACCATAATATATTTTCATCTACAAGATTAAAAACAACACAATTAAACAGTTTTAAAATAGGTGAATCATACCTGTTTCAACCTAGCTAAATGCAGGAAAATCGGGCAAAAAAGTGCATTGTGCAAGAGGTCGGGAACATAGAACATGCTAAGCCCATTAACATCGTGCAAAAAGGTGCTTGTGAAAATGATCAGGGGCTTAGAACAAATAGCCTGTCACCCAACCATGCGTGCTGCAAAGTGCGCTCATGCCAAACTGCGTAATGTGAACATTCAACAGACATACTTCACACAAAAGCATTAACAATAATTCATTTCCCATAGGTCTAAAAGTGAAGTAGCTTGTAGTTAGTTGACAAACCCTGCCAGAGTAGCTAAGAGGCTCAAAGAGAAAAGAAGGTCTTATACAAACAAACATCGGGATAGGGTGCACAAATTCTCTTTTTCACCCCTAGCAACCCATAGTGAGATAAACATAGAGACTTTGTGGGGTCCCGTTAGCATACGCACTTATCTAAACCATGGGGTATTATCAGTGATTACAATGTCTCTATCTGGTCATTAAAAATTACTAGAAACTGCACCAGTCGAATGTTCAGGATAACGTTTTGTGAGTTTAGGGCCTCTGTGGCTGCCAACCAGCAGGTTCTTACGCCCTGGGCTAAAAACACTTTAGTTAACAGAGCGCTTCTGTGCACTAGAAGATTAGGGCATAGACAGAGTATGTGCAGGAACGTTTTCTTCGCATGTTGGCAGAGGCAGCACAGTGTGTCCCCTGGGTGTCCCTCCTTCTGCCATTCAGGTGTGAAGTCTAAGGATGGGAGAAGACCAAATTGCGTTTTTATAAGTTCCCTCTTAACTTTCAATGAAAACGCTGCCTCAAAATAGGGCTGTTCTTTGCAGCAATCATAAGAGTTTATCACCAGTCACCCATGTGTTCGCTTTGCAAGTGTCATTTTATCCTCCAGGTGACTTTTCTACTGGACACAAGTGTTTTTTTTTTTTTTTAAAGATATTTTTTATTGATTTTCCATTACAGATACATATAGCATACTTTTATCATTTCTACTACAGGATTACGTTTATCTGATTAGGTTACATTCAAACAACTAAACAACCCAAATTGCACACAAGTTAGATCCGCTTATAACAATCAATATTATTACCTGCTGTGGTGTCTGGGTACCTGAACGTGTATTTTGACGCTGAGGAGCCCCTCACGTGGTTACTGGGATGGCCTATCTTCTGCTGAGCCCAACCTTTATAGTAACTGGGAGGTCCGTTCTGTGGGTTTAATAGTGAGGTGTGGTGGAGATGCTTGAGTATTTACACTGCATTTTGTCTTGCTCTCATGAGTTGGTAGGCGAGCAACCAGGTATCGGGGGGGGTAAGGATACTTACTCCTTGTCAATAAATTGCGCCTCAGAGTGTTGCCTGATTATATTATGTGTAGGCAGTTATCGTCTGAGTGCATTATATTTAATATATTCCCTACTTCATGGAGGCTCATCATCATTTTTGGCCTCAAGTCTGGCTACCAATGTTTCCCAGGCTTCGCACCCTGTATGTTGTTGACCATCTCGTTCTAGTTTCTTTAGTACCTGATATTCTGTGCGGGCCCAGCGCAATGTGAGGGTGTGCCAGGTTTTCTGATCAGGTGCTTTGGGCGCTTTCCAGTGCATAGCTATCAGTCTATTATACATCACGCAGGCTAGATCCACAAACTTATGTAGGTGTCTGTGTTTTTTTACTCTTGTCCTCAACCCCAATAGGCAGGACTTAGGAACTGCTGCTAATTCGAGTCCTGTCAATTCCGTGATTTCTTTTACCACCTCGTTCCACACTATTTGTATTTGGGGGCACTCCCAGACCATATGATAAAAGTGTGCCAATGGCGCTTTACATCTAGGGCAAGCCGGCTCCGTCTCGGGGAACATTCGCTTTATCCTAGCTGGGGATAAGTACGTTTGATGTGTGAAGTTAAACTGAGTGTAGCAAAATGTGGGATTCCTCGACACCCCACGGGCATGATATAGAGCTTTCGGCCAATCTTCTTGGGGAATCAGGACAGGAAGCACAGTGTTCCACCTTTCCCTAGCCCTCTCTAGGTCAGGCTCAGGGGGCTTGCTGAGGATCTTATAAAGGCTCGATACTATTTTTGCTTGGGCATCATATTGTAATATATGGTGTATTATAGGAGAAGTCTCTGGTTCTAGGGCTCCTGCCCCCCCATGTTTTTTTAATTGCATGACATATGGCATGGTAAGCCAAGAATTGTCCGGGGTTCACTGCGGCGAGAGCCTGTATGGCTTCAAATGTCATTAGTTTATCGTCTTCAAAGCAGTCGCCCACTACTTGTATGCCCGCTTCTGACCACACAGATGGTGGAAGCGTCGCGGCCTCAGTCCACCCTGGGAGGCAGTCCAATGGGATGAGCGGGGGTAGGGGAGCATCTTGCGCCCCTTCTGTACATATTTCCCCCAGCATGCGTGTGCCACTACCAGCAGTGGGTTAGCAGGTTCACTTTTGGGGTGTTTGTTTGTTAGCCATGTTATCAGTGGAGTCCCTTGCAGCCGGGCCTCCAACCATACAGACTCAGCTGTTGCAGGCCTGTGGAGCCAGTTCTGTATCCACTGTAGCTGTGCAGCTGCGTAGTAAAGTTCAAAATTGGGAGCTCCCAGTCTGCCAGCACCTATTGGGCGTTGTAGTGTAGTGAGTTGTAGCAACGTTGCATTCAGATTGCGGAAGAAACTTTTGGGGATGTTCAGTGGCAAAGTCGCGAAGTAATATAGCAACCTAGGCAATACCAGCATATTCGCAACCGCCACCCTGCCGGGTGGCGATAACAGCAATTAATTCCAGAAGCGTAACGAGCCCTTCATGAAAGCCAGCGCTCTTCCCAGATTACCATCTCTAAGGTCCTCGGTATTATGATATATGTGTACCCCTAGGTATTTGAATGTTTCGAAGCACCATTTCAGAGGCCCCGTCTGGGCATTGTCCTGTCTTTCCGGTCGCCACCTGATTAATGGGAACACACCCAACTTTTCCCAGTTAACCATTAAGCCGGATATCCCTCCATACTCAGCCAGTAATGATATTACCGAGGGTATCACCTCGCTACCTTTCCGGGTGTATATTAAGGCATCGTCAGCATATAGCGAGATTGTCTGGTGTATCCAGTTCCTGACTATTCCCCATCTGTCTTCCATGGAGCGTATTCTTGACGCTAGTGGTTCCATTGCTATGGCGAACAACAATGGGGAGAGGGGGCAGCCCTGTCTCGTGCCCCTAGTGATCGGGAAGCTGTCAGATATGACTCCACCCGTTTTCACTCTGGCTTGTGGACTGGAGTATAATGTCTGTACCCAACGCATATAATTGGGGCCTCTTCCCATTCGCCGCATAGTGGTTAGGAGGAAGTCCTACTCTAGTGTATCAAATGCCTTCTCAATATCTAGTGAGAGTACCATTTCGTCATGTGCATCCGGGGGAGTATCACCCATTATGCTCAATAATCTGCGAATATTTAAGAAGGTGTTACGCTTCGGGATGAATCCATTTTGGTCATCATGTATCAGGGTGTGCATGATGGGAGCTAACCTATTTGCCAGTATTTTACCCAATATTTTACAGTCTAAGTTTAGAAGCGAGAGTGGTCTATGAGATTTGACATCTGTAGGGTCACGGCCTTGTTTGGGGAGGACCACTATCATTGCTTCTCTCTGGGATGGGGCAGTAGTTCGTTGACCCACGCCTCTTCAAACACTTTCTTCAAGCGTGACGAGTAGGTAGTGTAGTACTCTATCGGGAGGCCATCTATGCCCGGCGCTTTCTTCCTACACATTTGCGCTAAAGCTAAGTCTATTTCCCCCGAAGTCACAGGAGCTTCGAGTGTCTCCCTGTCTGCTTGAGAGAGCTTCGGCAGGGGTGAGCCCTCTAGGAAGGACTCGAGTTGTAGGGACGTACACGAGGTGCGTTTGGTATATAAATTTGCGTAATATTCTCTGAACGTCTCGTTTATCTCATCTTGCGTAGTAGCCGTTGTACATACGCCAACCCGTATAGCCCCGATGAGGGATTGCTGTTGGTCCTCCCGTAACAGCCACGCCAGCAGCTCAGTGTTTCTACAAATGCCTGGTCTTGAAGAGCGTCCACCTGCAGTCTCCAAGTGGGAATCCCCTGAGGTCTCTTGCCCCAGTTCAGTGTTATTCTCAGTGGGGAGTGATCTGATAAAGTCTTAGCTAAATATTCTGTCCCGTTAACCAGTGCGCCTATTTCCTGGGTTCCCCATATTATGTCTATTCTAGTGTGTGTTTTGTGTGGGACTGAATAAAATGAATATTCCCTCTGTTGCGGGTGCCTCATGTGCCATATATCACAGAGTCTCATATCACCTGCCCATGTCTGCAGTGGAGTCGTGGCGTTTCTCTTTGCTATCGTGCTCTAATGGGCGTTTGACCTGTCTAGTATTGCGATTGGTGTGCTATTAAAATCCCCCCCCCAGATGGCCGGGGCCATTGGGTTTGTCAGTAGTGCTGGCGTGAGCGTGCCCAGGAATCCCGTTATCCCGCTGTTTGAGGCGTATATGCCAACTAAAGACAGCTGTCTGCCATCTAACTGGCCTTCCACCACCACGAATCTGCCCCGTGATCTATTCTGTGTGCCGTTTGGAGAAATGGGACGCCTCCTGCTATCCATATCAATACTCCTCTCGCGAAAGCTGAGTATGATGTGCCTTTGACCTGTCCTCCCCACTTCACGCGCAGCTCCCGCAAGTCTGGCTGCAGCAAATGTGTCTCTTGCAGGATAGCAATATGTATGCCCTGTCGCCTAAGGCGTGCTTATACTCAGGATCTTTTACTCAGCGCTCCCATGTCCCTCACATTCCATGTCACTATATCATATTGATGTGTGTTGCGTTTCGCGTTTGGCGCCATGTGACATCATAAATTATGACTAATCGTGGATTTCTCCCATTCGCTAAATCCTTCCAGGTTGCAGCCCAACCAGCAGTGTTATTTGTTAAGGTTACCATTATCAGCAGTGTTCCCTGCATTTTGAGTGGATCTGCGGTGTGCATTTTAACTGTTTTTCTCCCACCCCAACTGGTTCCCCAACCCAACTTTTAACTTGTGTAAAACTACTCAACCCGTGAGTGTGTAGAAAAACCTGTATCCATCTGGATATCCGTCGTAGAGCTATCATGTCAACCAGATGTGGCTCTTTTACGGGGCTCACATCTTTCCGCAGACTTAGTCTGCCGATGCAGTTGGGCGCCCCCAGAGTGCAATCCCCCCTTCTCCCCCGCCCCCCCGCCTCTCCCGCCGGCCCGCAAAGTGCACTTCAACAGTTAGATGTGGGTTTATACAAAAGATACTCATCGCTGGGGGTCTGCAGCCTCCGACATCCGCTACTGCCCTGGGGCTTCCTGCGCCGTCCGGCTGTGTCAACTGTGAATACAAATGAGGAGAAGAAGGCACGGCTGTGTGTAATTAGAGTTCGTCTGCAGTTCTGGGGGTGAGCTTCGGTCCTTTCAGCGCTCCTGTTATTGTAGAGTCAGAGCTGGCCGTGTCGGAGTCCATGCTGATCTCGGGGGTCGTCCGGGTTGCCTCAAAAAATTTCTGCGTTAGCAGGGGAGTTTCTTTCAGCACTTTTGCTCTTTCTTCCGCTACCTGTTGGTCAGTAGGTTGCCCCCTAGGATTCCTCCTAGAGCGCCTCCTTGAGGTGGAGACTAGCCATTCCTCATCTCCTTCCGTGCCCTCTCTAGGGCGCATAAGCCCCTTGGCGTGTAGCCATGTCCAGGCGTCCTCAGGGGAAGTGAATATGTGGATGCGATCCTCCGTTGCCACTCTTAATTTAGCAGGAAACAATAAAGCGTATTTAATATTGTGCTCGCGTAAGCGCTGCTTGATTTTAACATAGGAGTTACATTGTCTTTGCACCTCTTGTGTGAAGTCTGGATAGGCATTGATAGCTGAGTCCTCATAGCTGAATGGGCCTTTATTGCGGAACTGTTGTAGTATTGCATCTCGGTCCCTGTAATTTAAAAATCTGGCAATCAATGGTCTGGGTGGCTGTCCTGGGGCCGGAGGTCTTCCCGGGATTCTATGCGCCCTTTCAACGGAGAAAAACTTTGATGGAGCGCCGTTTAGTACTTCTTTAATTAACCATTGTTCTAGGAATATTTCCATGCTTGATTCCTGTGTTTTTTCGGGGAACCCCAGGAAGTGAACGTTGTTGCGGCGCGACCTACTCTCTGACTCCTCTGCCCGTCTCCAGAGCACCTTCATCTCCGCATCCAGACGTTGGATTTGTTTTTGATTGTCCTTGGCCATAGGGGTTAGTTCGGACATCCCCTCTTCTGCCGATTTCACTCTTTCCGACAGTTTACGATGATCCACGCAAAGTAGATTCAGATCTTGTGAGACTGCATCTATTCTGTTTTCCAGAGAGGATTTAGTGTCCATAATTGCCTGTAACACTTTTTCGAATTGTGCGGAGTGTGTCATGAGTGTGCTCTCTAATGTTTGTAAGGTCGGATTTGTCTGTTGTTCGCTGGGCGCAGGTCCATGGGTATTTTGGTCTTGATTCTTGGTTGATTTGGGTCTACCAGCCATTGTGCTAGTCCGTGAGGTGCCTTGTAGGGTGCGGCAGATTGAGTCTTGGCGCTGCCCTCCCAGCAGAGTGCACTTTTACCGTGCGTTGTTGACTTAGTGTATACTTCCCTGCACTTTGGGTTCCTCTTAGGCAGGCAGGGCTTAGGTGGTGTTCATTTCTAATTTTAGCTATCAGGCTCACACTCCTGCTTATTATCGGTCTGGTGCGGGGGCCACGTTCCAGCCGGGCGACCCCTGCAATAGGTTGCCTTAAAATTGTCAATGCACCCCTTGTTGTATCAGATATGTGTGTCTCCCGTGCAAATATGCCATCTGCCACGAGGGCATCGGTGAGAGCGGGCGGCCGCTACTCGACGGGGGGAGCGGCAAGAGAGAGAGCGAGGAAATCGAAGGAAGAGAGGAAGGGAAGCAGGGATCCGCCCCCCGTCCGGGCTCTCATCCACCTCTCAGTTTGTTTGGCCGAGTTTCGAGGTCCCCTGGACCGGAGAGGGGATCAGCTGGCTGTAACAGCCCGGCGGCAGCAAGCCCGGCCCCTGAGTGTGTCCTCCCCGCACTCGGCCCGGGCCCAGTTCTTCACTATTTGGGCTCCTGGGTTAGTGCCCGCAAGTCTCCTGTGCTCCTCGCAGTGGTCAACGCGCTCCAAGCGCGGGGCAGAATTTCACGCGTGGTGCGCTGCGATCTATGTTCCCTGGTGCCACTTCCTCGATGGAGGGAGGGGGGGAGGGGAAGCCCCAGCCACGCCACTCTTCCCACAGCCGGGACCTTTGCCCCCCAACCGTACCCCCTCCGTTCCTCTATGGTGCGTGGATGCTGCCTCCGTGCGCAGCATCTGCCGCTCCAGTCTGGGAGCCGCGGTCCCAGCTCACGAGTGTCCACCTCGTAGCCGCGCAGGCCTGCCCCGGCTCTGCGCTCCAATCGATCGCCCTCGCTTCCTTTGGCACCGCCGCTCCCCTCTGGGCCCCCAGTGGCCGATTGACCCTCCTGATATTTTATCACCGTTGTCGGTGCCCCATCCGGGGGCCACCGCCGCGCCGAGTGGAGGAGCCGCGCTGCTCCGCAGGGGCGTCAGGAGCCGTCTCGGCCCTCCGTGCAACGCAGAAGAATTCCGGCGGGGCGAGAAAAAGGCTGTCTCGGCCGGTCGCTCACCGATGTGAGCACCTTCTCACCGGCACTCCGCCCGGGCGCTCCGGGGACCCGCGATCGGGTTCACTGAGTGCGGCCCGCGTCGCGTCGAGCGCCGCAGGTTAAATCACCTCGTGTGCCATCTCCCGGCCTCGAAGCAGGCTCCGCCGCCGAGACACCAAATTCCGCGGCCACTCAGCTCCTCCGGTCTGCGCTAGTCCGCAGGGGACGGATCACGCTCCCCCAAGCGCCGATAAGGTTCCGGGGCGACCTACAGGATATTTGCAGCGAGCCCGGGACGGAGCTCACAGATTAGGCATCCTTCCCGGCTGCCATTTTGGCTCCTCCCCTGGACACAAGTGTTAAGGGTTTCCTTGAAGATACGCTCACTCGTTTTCAGTTGCCATAAATCTGGAAGGCCAAGATTCTCAAAGTTGTCCAGTGGGTACTTGGCATGGTGACATTTCCCCCTCTATAGATTAATCTCTGCTCGAACACGGTGTGGAAATAAATCTTTAGAGGCACTCCTTAAATCAATGGCAGCATCTAACAAAAGGCTCAGGATTGTTTTACCAGAAAGAAGTCAAATCTTACTTGGGCAGGAGAGGTAGACTTCGGTAGCTGAAACACCCGTTTATATGTTCGTAATCTAAGCTTCTCCATGACGTCTGTGTTTGCACCTAGCATTATCTCACCTGCGTATGATTTGGTGGGAATCAGTTTTGATTTTATCACCGTGATCAGTGCTTTTAAATTGTGCCTCCAATGGATTTTCCTTAAATCAGAAAAGGCAAAATGTAGCACATTTGTTTTCCCTATAATGGCTTTTTTGTGTAGCAAAGGAAGCTCTTGAGTCCAATTTAAAATTTAAACCCTAAGTAGGTGTAGGCTGTTGTTACATCGATTGTGGACCCATTGAGATACCGTTTCCCCTGTTTGGAAATTTGGCGATTTAAGAGTATTACTTTGCTCTTGCTCATATCTGTTGCATAAAATGTGCAGATTTGTATGCAACAGACCTACATATCTCTCCAGTCGTTTCATTAAGCTTCAAAGCTGTCATGCTTCCATGATATGGAAGTTTTTTTTTCTTTTTTAAAGAATCAAAACACAAGAACAAGCTTTATTGTATGATTACTTAAAATCATTGCAAAAATGAACACATAATGTACCAAGTTACAAACATCAGCTAAAAATACAAATAATGTGCCGCTGTTAATAATTGCATTTCTTGGTTTGTGAAATCATTAAAATTGAGGCATAATAAATTAAGAGGAAAATAAGAGGTGCAGCAGTAGATATCAGGGTTTGGTCTATTCCTTGTGTCATACTTAAAAATAAGATAATAGTTAATAACAGTAAAACAGTTTAAAAGTTAAATCCGTTTGACGTGTAGTTTTCATTTAATTTTGCTTGCACTTGTGAAATATATTTCCCAAATTAGGCCAGCTCTACTGGCTGTTTTAGAGTAAATGCCAAAATTTTAGCCTCAAAGCAAGATCTTATGCCATAGCGGAGGAAGAGAGGTCTTAGTAAAGTGCATTGTGCGTTCAGCAGTGCCAGACAGAAGCATAATAAATGGACAATTGTCTCTGTTTTATAGCCACAAAGTCTGCAACAGATTATACTGGTAAGGGAGAGCCAGTTTGGATTCAGTTCCTTTATTTTTAGGCCAAGCAATCTGGCAAAGGCAATTTTTGTCACACAGGCCTTCCTGATTGTGCAAGCTAAGTAGGGCTGGGGTGCCAGGTGCCGTGTATCACTCTTATAAGATGCCGCCACCGCTCTTTGTACTGCTGTTTTTCAGTTTACCCAGACCACATGCTTGGGAAAGGATTTTTATGTCTTTTCAGGATCGCCTTGATGGATATTTGTGACTATGCTAGTTTTCTCAGCACGGCTTGGTCGATTTGTAGGCCTGTTAATGCTGTGGTTAAGTAGTGTGACCATGGGTTTGACTTTGTTTCGAAGATGTAATGAAGAAATTATTTCAGAGAATTAGTAGGTGCCATAATTCCTTTGTGGTAGTACTTCAGGAAAGCCCCCATATGTGCCCAGTTTTGACCTTCCAGCCCAAAGTCTAATCTTATCAGGTTACTCCTTAAATACTGAGGGAGGTTGAATATTCTTTTATAAGTCTTCACTTGAAGCTTTGGAAGGTTCATATACATTTCTTTGGCCAATGCTCAACCCCTGTGCAAACGTACTTGGATTTAACCTGTAACATGCAGTCAGACATTAATCTCAACCTAATCAGGCCACTTTGCAATTACCAACTTGTCATTTGCTCTCCATAAAGAGCTATCAGTGTTTGGTGCAGTTCAGCAAAAACATGCGCTGTGAGAAGGCTCAAAATCTCTTGATACTGGGATATTAGTGAGAGGTTGAGACAAAGTCTTACAGATGGGTCAGTACCGCTCAATACCTGCTCCTCTTCCTCTATCTGCTCCCCCTGGTTTTCTCTTCTCACGTTCTTTCTCTAATCCTTTTTGCTTTTTCTGCTGTATTATCTCAGTCAATGCTGCTCCTCTCTTTCCATATCCTTTGTTGTGTCTTTGTTACCTTCTTTCTGTGTATTTCCTGGCCCTTAGATTTTCCCTTTTTACTTTACATCTTTCATTTCCTCGTTCTCTCTTTTCATGATTTCTTTATCTTTCTTCCGTTCACCCTTTTGTCTCAGTTTCTTCTCAGTCATTGATTTCTCTCCCTTTTTGTTTACTTTACTATCACCTGCTTTCTTTCAATTCCTTTTTCTCCATCTTATCCCTTTAATTCTCTCACTCTGTTTTCTTTCATTCTTCACTTGACCAGTTGCTGTTACTCTTTTCTTATTGTATTATGTTGTTTTATTAGGGCCTGCCTTCTTTTGCCCTCCATTCTTTCTTTCTCTCAATTCCATTATTTTTATCTTGTCTTTTGCTACCGTTCAGTGCATTGCCTAGCAACTCTGTGTGTTCAGTCCAAGGGCCAGGTATAACCTTCACATAAGGGCAGAAATGACTGTTGAAGGCGCCTGTAGATATCAGTTCAACCCCTGTAACAGAATGCAAAAGCAAGGGAAGAATCAAAGCATATTTCTAAATTAACAGAAATTCACCCCTGGATCTGGAGAAAAAAGAAGCTGCAAGAGAATGGGATACATTTGTTCTTCATATGCTCAAGAGAGAGTGGGATCATTGATCCCACTTGTTATGAAAGTATCTAAGATGGTGGTCCAATTGTACAGCAAAATCTGAGGTAAGGATGAATAAGCATGCTATCTTCTTCAGAAATTAAGGTGTTCCTCTATTAATCATTTGGGGAGTGACGTGAAACAACCTTCTCTGCATTTCCCAGAAAGTAATGCAAGTAGTTGACTGACATGATCAGGCATTTGGAAGGATTTAGTGAGCGGATTTAAATGTGTAGTATTTGTAAATTCATACTGATGTGTGAGGGATGGGATTTCCAATCCTGGATGAAGGTGAGGATGCATATGGCTAGTAAGTGGTTCCTCTCCTGGGGTCAATGGCTGTGGCTTCTGGTTGTAACTAAAGCATGCACATCACACCACATCAAGGGCACGAAGAAATCTGATTGCATTGCCCTGATGTATCTCCACTTGCTCCCCTTGTTGGCCTGTACCAACTTCAAAACCTGATGCATCATGTACAAAACCAACAGGAGAATTGAGCCCTCTTAGTAGCAAATACACTCACCATCTTCTATGGCTCTTAGCACACCTGCAGTCCGGACACCATTAGATTGAAGAGGAATAAGTGCAGAAAAGAAAACAAAGGTAATAGCCCTTCTCTATCCATGCACCCAGTGTCTGGAATTATATATCCATATGCATCAGGAAAACCTCAACCATGTTCCTCTTTAGGAAAGAGCTGGAAGACATACCTTTTAAAAGACCACTATATCATGATGTAATAACAGTCCTCTCTTGCTCTGAGGGAACAGTTACCCTTCTAATCACGATTTGACTGTATCTTTGCCTTTGACCATCCATCAATCAATCAATCAATCATTCAAACATTTGTAAAGCGCGCAACTCACCCAATAGGGTCTCAAGGCGCTGGGGGGGTGGGGGGGTGCTACTGCTCGAACAGCCAGGACTTGACATGCTTCCTGAAGGTCAGGAGGTCCTGGGTCAGACGTAGGTAGACGGAGAAGGAGTTCCAGGTTTTGGTGGCGAGGTGGGAGAAGGATCTGCTGCCGGTAGTGGTACGGTGGATGCAGAAGACGGTGGCGAGGGCGAGGTTTGTGGAGCGGAGCTGGCGGGTAGGGATGTGGAAGTTGAGACGCTCGTTGAGGTAGGCAGGGCCGGCGTCGTGGAGAGCCTTGTGAGCGTGGATCAGGAGTTTGAAGATGATCCTTTTGTTGACGCGGAGCCAGTGAAGGTCTCTGAGGTGGGCTGAGATGTGTTCGTGGTGAGGGAGGTTAAGGATGAGGCGTGCTGAGGCGTTCTGAATGCAATGAAGTTTCCTCTGGAGCTTGTCCGTTGTTCCCACGTAGAGTGCGTTGCCGTAGTCCAGTCTACTGCTAACAAGGGCGTGGGTGACCGTTCTTCTGGTTTCAATGGGGATCCATCTGAAGGTCTTGCAAAGCATGTGGAGGGTGTTGAAACATGAGGATGAATTGGTGTTGACTTGCTGGGTCATAGTGAGCGATGCATCCAATATAAACCCGAGGTTGCGTGCGTGCGTGGGTGGCGGGAGTTGGAGCAGCTCCTAGAGTGGCAGGCCACCAGGAGTCGTCCCATGCTGATTTGTTGGAGCTGAGGATGACGATCTCGGTCTTATCCGAGTTCAGTTTGAGGCGGCTTACCTCCATCCAGTTGACGATGGCGTGAAGTCCGTTGTGGAGGTTGGTCTTGGCGGTTGCAGGGTCCTTCGTGAGTGACTGATCAGTTGTGTGTCGTCCGCTTAGGAGACGATGTTAAGGCTGTGGGATCGGACAATGTTGGCGAGCGGTGACATGTAGACGTTGAAAAGGGTGGGGCTGAGTGAGGAATCCTGGAGTACTCCGCAGATGGTCTTGGTGGCTTTTGACAGGAACGGAGGGAGGCAGACTCTCTGAGTCCTGTCGGAGAGGAAGGATGTGATCCAGTCCAGGGCCTTGTGGCGAATTTCAGCGTCGGGGAGGTGTGTGCGAAGTGTGTGGTGACAGACGGTGTCGAAGGCTGCCGAGAGGTCAAGGAGGATGAGGGCCACGGTTTCACCTTTGTCGAGCATGATCCTGATGTCATCGGTAGCGGCGATGAGGGCGGTCTCGCTGCTGAGGTTCTTGCGGAAGCCGGATTGGGAGATGTTGAGCAGGCTGTTATCCTCCAAGAAGCGTGAGAGTTGGCTGTTGACTATCTTCTCAATGACCTTCACAGGGAAGGGGAGTAGAGAGATGGGTTTTTTGAGCAGGGCGCTGACTTCGGCGTGTTTCCAGCTCTCCGGGAAGGTGGCAGTCTCGAAGGAGCTGTTGATGATGGTACAGAGCTGGGGGGGGACGATTTGGCTGGCTTTATTTGCGACATGGTGAGGGCAGAGGTCGGCGGGGGATCCTGAGTGGATGGTGCTCATGGTCTTGGAGGTGTCCTCGTCGTTGGTGTGGGTCCAGGCACTCAGGAGGTTGTTGTGGTTGGCTGCATTGTGGTTGGCGTTGGCAGCAGTGGTCATGGGGATCGGGGAGGAGAAACTGCCATGGATGTCCGTGATCTTGCGATGAAAAAAGGTGGTGAGGGTGTCGCAGAGGTCTTGAGAGCGGGAGGGGTCGGCGGAGCAGGATTTGGGGTTGGTCAGTTCTTTGATGATGCTGAAGAGCTCCTTGCTGTCGTGTGCATTGTTTTCGATTCGTTCTTTGTAGAATGATCTTTTGGTGGTCCGGATGAGCTGGTGATGCTTTTGGATGGCATTCTTGAAGGCGGCGTGGTTGCTCCCCGTTTGTTCTTGGCACCAGATCTTCTCGGTTTTCCGGCACTCCTGCTTGGAGGCCTGAAGGTCGGCGGTGAATCAGGGTGCTTTCTTGCTGGTGCATGTGTTGGTTGATTTCCTAAGTGGAGCGAGGGTGTTGGTGCAATCGTCTAGCCATTGTTTGAGGTTGAGGGCGGCGGTATTGGGGTCGCTGGTGTTGGGGCGTGGGTGAGGGTGGAGATCAGTTAGTCCTTTGAGATCTTGTTCCAGCTGCAGTGAGGGGTCCATTGCTGGAGGGGGTGAGCGGTGGGTTTCTGGAAGGAGAAGTGGACACAACAGTGGTCGTTCCAGTGGAGTTCGGTGGTATGGTTGAAGGTGATGTGGCTGCTGGTGGAGAAGATGGGGTTGAGTGAGTGGCCGGCTAAGTGGGTGGGCGTTGTGACGAGTTGTTTGAGACCGAGGTTGGCAAGGTTGTCGAGCAAGGCTGAGGAGTTGCTGTCGTCGGTGTTCTCCAGGTGGAAATTCAGGTCGTCGAGGAGCATGTAGTCCGTAGAGGCGAGGGCATGGGCGCTGATTGTGTCAGCAGTGGCATCGCAGAACTGTGGGCTTGGGGGCTTGGGGGTCTGTAGACTTGGGTTCCTCTCAGGGTGGTGTTGGCGTAAATCTGGAAGTGCAAGTGTTCGGTGGCATAGATCGTGTCATGGGTGTTGGTTGAGATACTGATGGTGCTTCTGTGGACTATGGAGAATAGCAATTCTTATTCTGTGGTCCATGTATCCCCCGGACCCCACAACACATTTTCAGGGAATTTGTTGGCTAGAGTGCCAAGTGATATCCCAAGCTGTCTGGCAAAACTGGGGCCGAATGTCAACAGTAATATTTAATCGAAGTGTAATCTATGTCAATGAGAAAGCTCATGTTTACATTTCTCACATTTAATTAATTTACTTCCCATTCTTTTTTTCAACACATTGTTTTTCCGTAGTTTTTTTCACAATGCTTATTAATCTTGTACAGTGCGTGCTGTGGTCTGGGTCACTCGTAATTATCTCAGTGAGTTAAGGATTTGGGTCAGTGTTTCTAACAGGACATAATAGAGAAGTTTGCAGTTGAGGCAGCAGGCAGGGAGAGTTTCTCTCAGTGGGTCATTAAGGTGTTCAGCCTACTTGAACATCCAATCCTAGACCTCTCTGCAGAGTGCACAGAGCAATAGTGGCATGTGGCAATTTAAATTGTGATTACATGTGAACGTGTGGGGAGGAGGTGCAAAGCTGCTGAAATATTGACAGTGACAAAGTACTTACAGTTGAATTAGTGTGTTCTGTTGTGTGTGTTGGGGGAAGGGGTCCTGGAGTGAGATGAGTGAGATGCCTGGAAGCATGTACAGATTGCGAGAGTGTAAGCAGGGTGCAGAAGAGATGATGTGGGTAACATGAAAATGGAGGATTTCTCAATGATGTGGGGAGAAAACGATTTGGGGGTCCCTAGCTTCCTCTAGTGATTTAGTAGAGACCCTCAGAAGGCAAAGGGGTAAGAACCACTGTACTACCACATCTGCTGCCTTTCGCTAGCTTCATGCTATACAAATGCCACGTATGTGCATACATATGATACACACGACCAAACACACCTATGAAATAGCCAGCGCTGTGTCACCTAAAGTCGTTCATCAATTAGCTCAATACCGGACAGAAAAGCATGGATGCAGGTAGGAAGCACCAAGAATAACTCAGAAGAATAATCGTGAATGCAGTCCAGTCTATAATCAGTACACAGCCTGGAAGCAATTAGATTTCCAGATATCTTTTTCCAAGATTCTGATAGGAAAGGCGAATATATACGTGATATAAAACATTGAGCTATTCCTTATTCAGTGTAACGCTGATATTTTATTGAAGTCCATGTAGGAGGGATGCTGTTGGAAAAAGGCCAATACACACAGAGTTCACCCTTGCTTCAGTAGGGTTGGATAACTTGCATTATACATATGACTGATAGCGCTGCTAGAATAACAATGGAATGATTCATCCACCATTAGAGTGAACAGAAACATTACACTGCCCACACTCCTTCTTGTGTATTTCAGTGACGTTCCTGTTCTTCTAAAATGTGTACAGTCCCCATAGAATTGTCATATTTCTACTGGGCTCACTTATCATGATACGATTCCACTTGTTATCTGAGTTCATTGATAACGGAAAATATCAGTTTGTGCTTTCAACATTACACTGTGTAAACATACAATGTGCCATAGTGACAGCAGTGGAAAATCTATTGTGTGTTTAAACAGTTAAAGTGCCGCATAAGCAGCAAAACATCAAATGAATCGCTGCTTTACAATTGCAAAGTCCTCTCTATCAATAGATAAAATGGAAAATGAGGGGTGAGGGACTTCAATGATGCTTCCTCGTGTATAGTAAAAAAACAGGCCTGGCATATGATTTGTTTGAATGCTTACTAGTAAAGTGCATCACCAGCGTCACCCCTTCCTATGCCTGTACAGTAGTTATTGCTCCTGAACAAAGGACTACCCTGCTTTCGAACCAGTCTCCTCGAAGCATGGTAACACTTGCTTGTAATCTCACATCAGCCCATCCTCCTTGCAAACATGAATACTAGGGCTAATGATAACTCAAACTCTTTTTGTCAAGGTGTGTGGTGCAAGACACGAACACCATCAATAGCATTAAATGCTTAGAGCAACCGACTTAAGATGCCTGTGATGGACTTTACCTAATCTCCTCAGAGACCTAGAAAATTCAGAGTGATGATAATCGCCACTGGCCATGCTCTGCAGCATCCTCAACAAAACTAAAGTGCTGATCAGTTAACAAATACCTCAGCAGGTGGAGCACTAGCTTTCTACCGAGATCAGCACATTATGGCAACATTAAGGCTCTCTCAACGGATCAGGAGATTTGGGGGGACATGGTGGAAGCCAGGGAGGGAGAGGCACAGAACGATGCGGACCCAGATCCCCAACTGGAGCGGGAGGGGTTGGGGCTCACAATGGGGTGATCGCCACTGTCTAGTGCTCCCTCTGTGGTGCCCTCACACACCTCCCCTGCCACAGCACATTGATCTTGATATGTATAGGCGGCACAGTGAGAAGACTAGTTGGTAACAATTGATATAAAAGTCAGGACACAAACTTGATGGGGACCAGATGACCTTCCCGCCCTCTCCTCCCTCCACTAACGAAAGGATCCTTCAGCCCTACCCCCACCCCTTGCTCAGGCAACACGTCCAGCCACACTGGGTACTTGTTCCATTCAGCTATAGCGGGACCCATTCATGCTGCACAATTAATTGTACTGGTGCTGGTTATTGTCTGTTTCATATATTATATGATTTGTGTAATACTTGACAAAATGCGAATTAAGGATTTAAAAAAAAACATTATGGCTCTCCCACCATCTAGCACACATCCTTATTCATATTGAGCATGGGTGACTCTAGACCTCCATCAACTAGCTCATTTCAAACATCTCCGATCTATATCCATCAAATCAATAACTATTTGCAAGTTCACTGAAAACCTTGGATGAGAAAATGCCACTCCTGAGGCATGGTAAGAAATGAGAAGAACTCAAACCTAACAAACAACCACACATTCAGATGCATAAGCTCTTCCACATTTATTGGGAGCTTTTTAGCCTCCAGAAGGTGTGAAGTTCCCTAGACTCTATCAAAGCCTTTGCAACCTCCTCATGAGATTCCTCAATAATCAGTTTGTCACACTCTAGAGGAGCCAATGAGGACCCATCTTCACTACATCCCTAGATAAGACTAATGTGATGCAGAATTCTTCACAAAGCCACCCCAGTCTCTTTGGATGGGGTAATATAGATCCTGAGCTCATTTCCACACTCCCCTTCAGCTAAAACATCTCTAAGGCCAAAGGGCTACTTCTAAGGTCTCCAACCCTTGCCCCATTCATCAGAAATTTCATCACCACGCCAATCAACAGCTCACCGCTCCATTATCACCTGATGTTAAAGAACCCCAATGGTGAGTCAGAAACCTGAACGAACTGTGGGCCATTCTCCAGCCTACCCTGCTTGTCAACAGCCCTTGAAAGGGTGACCACTGTCTAATTCTCCTTCTAGCTGGAACATAATAGTGTTCTCAGCAATTATCATTAAGGGTTCTACCTTTCTACACAGCAAATAGGATCACTCAAAGCCAAGTGTTTATCTTACTAGACATCTCAGCATCATCAACCTTAAGCTACTCCTACACTATATTAAAGTATCCTCTTTGCTATACCAACCACATGCATCTCCTGTAGAATGTCCTAGGATTCTGCCCGGTCCTTGAAAATTTACATTACCTATTTGAACTATCTGCAAAGCAGGCTCACTGTGGCCTACCATATGTATGCTGACAATGTTTCAGGGCCATAGGGGAAGAGGCTTGTGGATCATTAGCAAATCATTCATTGATTAACTCAGTAACAGATTCTTTCCAACTGCCTCTCACATAAGGTGTCAAAGACTGAAGCTGAACTTATCACCTCAGGAAGGACTTATATCATGCAATTTCATCGGGCCTTCACAATAAATGTGCACGACTCAGATGCTCGGCAGAAAAGAACGCTTTTTGAGACTGCTTGATCGTCAACATCAAATGCACAACTTCACAAATAATGTTTTGACCGCCTGTGCTCCAGCAAGGGGTCCTTTCCCTGATGCTCAAGCACTTAGGATTTCACGAGTCTTTACTCGGGTGTTGTCAGATCTTGGCTATTGCGAAGTGATATACGCACTGCTCCTAATCCAGATATGTAAACTGCACATAACTTAAAATCACGTAAATCAGAACATTGATGCCCATGACATATCCCACCACTTTATCCCTATCATTTCTGCACTACACTGGCTTCTGATTAAGGAGCGAGCAAACGTCAAAGCCCACCGATGTATTCCAGGTCGGACGCCGTGGCGTATAAATTGTCATTTGTGTTTATGAGAACTGACACATAGAACACTGACATAATCGGTCCGAACTGGATGTCCGATTTCGGATAGCTGAGTTGTGTGATGGCGTTAATAGTCGTGCTACTGCTACTCGCTACTGTGAGGTCCTAGATTAGATATATACATTTCAGGGAACGTCAGACTGAATTTCTTAATGAATTTAGTAGCATAATCATGAGTATTTCCATGTGCTTAGGACAGCGCCAACTTGTACATACAACATAGAAAAGAAACATTCGTCTGACAGATGCGAGATAGTAAAGGAGGAGGCATGAAAGAGAGAAGACAGAGGAGGCCAGAAGAAGGATGAAGGGTGACAGGGGAAAGAAAGAAAGAAAGAAAAAAAGAAAGAAAGAGAACTTGAGCCTTCCGCGCCACCTGCATAAGGCCATTCGAACGTGCGTGGCTTGCAATATTGTTCAGCCAAGGATTAATTTATTGGTAGAGATTTGTAGAAAAGCTGGGTCTCTTGTTAAGAATTAGGAAGAATTACGGGGTTGGACCAGATAAAGTGCTAATTTAAGACAGACCTCTGCGCACTTTTAGGATGACTGGTGTCTTAAATAGTTTAAGAACTGAAGTTAGTTTTTGGGGTTCACTATGGCGCAAGCATGGCCCAAGGGCTTCAGAGCACTTTACAAGAGGAAACGTTCAAACAATCGTCTGGTACATAGTATGAGCAGATCAATAAAAACGTTATGTGGCCCGGGGGCATTGGACCTATTAACAAGAGGCGCATGTTCTGAATATTTTAGGAGTGAAACGAAATAGAGTAAAACCAAATCTGGAATAGGACCTAGACGAGACTAATTAAGTAAATGGCTGATCATAGCTTTAACCAAGGTGTCTCTGAAAGAGCAGGTTTTCGAGTGCGCTTGTAAAGGAGGCATGACGGGGGTCGTGTGAGGGACTGGAGAAAAGGAGTTCAAGATCCTAGTTGCACTTCCAGGGAAAGATTGATGCAAGTAGCATTCATGATTGAACGTGGAAACTCTTGGCGAAAGTGTTCTGGCCTTCTCCAACACTACTGATCACCTCAGGTCTTTAGTTGTTCAGACAGGTATGCAGGAGAAGAGTCGTCCAGGGATTTGGGCGTCTTGCAGGCAATTTAAAATTGAGTTCTAGCTTTAATGGGGAGTCACTGAAGGCTTTGAAGGATGGGAGTGACGTTGTCGAATTTCATGCGTCCTGTAACATATTGAGCCTTCACATATACAGGGAGTGCAGAATTATTAGGCAAATGAGTATTTTGACCACATCATCCTCTTTATGCATGTTGTCTTACTCCAAGCTGTATAGGCTCGAAAGCCTACTACCAATTAAGCATGTTAGGTGATGTGCATCTCTGTAATGAGAAGGGGTGTGGTCTAATGACATCAACACCCAATATCAGGTGTGCATAATTATTAGGCAACTTCCTTTCCTTTGGCAAAATGGGTCAAAAGAAGGACTTGACAGGCTCAGAAAAGTCAAAAATAGTGAGATATCTTGCAGAGGGATGCAGCACTCTTAAAATTGCAAAGCTTCTGAAGCGTGATCATCGAACAATCAAGCGTTTCATTCAAAATAGTCAACAGGGTCGCAAGAAGCGTGTGGAAAAACCAAGGCGCAAAACAACTGCCCATGAACTGAGAAAAGTCAAGCGTGCAGCTGCCACGATGCCACTTGCCACCATTATGGCCATATTTCAGAGCTGCAACATCACTGGAGTGCCCAAAAGCACAAGGTGTGCAATACTCAGAGACATGGCCAAGGTAAGAAAGGCTGAAAGACGACCACCACTGAACAAGACACACAAGCTGAAACATCAAGACTGGGCCAAGAAATATCTCAAGACTGATTTTTCTAAGGTTTTATGGACTGATGAAATGAGAGTGAGTCTTGATGGGCCAGATGGATGGGCCCGTGGCTGGATTGGTAAAGGGCAGAGAGCTCCAGTCCGACTCAGACGCCAGCAAGGTGGAGGTGGAGTACTGGTTTGGGCTGGTATCATCAAAGATGAGCTTGTGGGGCCTTTTCGGGTTGAGGATGGAGTCAAGCTCAACTCCCAGTCCTACTGCCAGTTCCTGGAAGACACCTTCTTCAAGCAGTGGTACAGGAAGAAGTCTGCATCCTTCAAGAAAAACATGGTTTTCATGCAGGACAATGCTCCATCACACGCGTCCAAGTACTCCACAGCGTGGCTGGCAAGAAAGGGTATAAAAGAAGGAAATCTAATGACATGGCCTCCTTGTTCACCTGATCTGAACCCCAGTGAGAACCTGTGGTCCATCATCAAATGTAAGATTTACAAGGAGGGAAAACAGTACACCTCTCTGAACAGTGTCTGGGAGGCTGTGGTTGCTGCTGCACGCAATGTTGATGGTGAACAGATAAAAACACTGACAGAATCCATGGATGGCAGGCTTTTGAGTGTCCTTGCAAAGAAAGGTGGCTATATTGGTCACTGATTTGTTTTTGTTTTGTTTTTGAATGTCAGAAATGTATATTTGTGAATGTTGAGATGTTATATTGGTTTCACTGGTAATAATAAATAATTGAAATGGGTATATATTTTTTTTTGTTAAGTTGCCTAATAATTATGCACAGTAATAGTCACCTGCACACACAGATATCCCCCTAACATAGCTAAAACTAAAAACAAACTAAAAACTACTTCCAAAAATATTCAGCTTTGATATTAATGAGTTTTTTGGGTTCATTGAGAACATAGTTGTTGTTCAATAATAAAATTAATCCTCAAAAATACAACTTGCCTAATAATTCTGCACTCCCTG
The DNA here is from genome assembly GCF_031143425.1 of Pleurodeles waltl. NCBI lineage: Eukaryota > Metazoa > Chordata > Amphibia > Caudata > Salamandridae > Pleurodeles > Pleurodeles waltl. Next base: position 377,840,367 of record NC_090438.1, read on the forward strand.
AGCTCTGAGGCAGGAGTCAAATAAGTTTTTTTTTTAAGTCAGGAGAGAAATTTGTTCTCATAAGAAACTCTAGAAAGAAACTCTGGGCAATTTAAAATTGAGTTCTAGCTTTAATGGGGAGTCACTGAAGGCTTTGAAGGATGGGAGTGACGTTGTCGAATTTCATGCGTCCTGTAACATAGTGAGCCGTCACATATAGAACAGCTCTGAGGCAGGAGTCAAATACGTTTTTTTTAAGTCAGGAGAGAAATTTGTTCTCATAAGAAACTCTAGAAAGAACCAGCAGCTGGACTACTGATTTCAAATCTATTTTCTGGTGGGATGAAATGCTTAATGCCCCAGAGAAGCTTTAGTTGGAGTTAAGTGCTCCTGGCAATAGCAGAGATTGACCTCTTAAGGTTAAGCTGTCTAGGTAGGATGAAGCCCAGTGATCTGTCTTTTGTCAACTATGGCCGATGTGCAATGCAGGGCAGAGAACCATGCATGTAGAGGGAGGTTATATTTCTTTGTAGAGATTAACGTGGAAGTCTGTTTTAGCAGAGTTAAGTTTGAGATGGTGTGTGGACTCCCACTTTTGAATTTTTGGCATAGTGTGAACAGAAAAGAAATGTTGCCTGGGGATGAGATCTTCAAACAGATCTGGGTATCATCGACATGTAGGCAGTAAAAAATCCTCAATCTACTAAGAATCTCAGTCAGGGGTTCCAGGTGCAAGTTGAATAGGACTGGTATAAGGATTGATCCTTGAGGGACCCCTTGTTAAAGGCTAATCTGGTTGCAGAACCTCTTGATTATCACTACTTTTGGTCCAATAGATAGGAGGTGAAACAGTCAGGGCTACCCCCTCTTGTCCATTCACTGTTTCAGGGTGTTGATCAGGGTGAGATGGTTGACATTATCAAAAGAGACAGAAATCAAAGAGACTGAGAGATCAAGAAGTACAAGTTGACAGGAAATGCCAAAGCTGAGGAGGCAGAGTGAATCAACATTTTGCAGAAGGGCAATGTTTGTCCTGTGTCTGTGTTTGAAGCTGGATTGGAAGTTGTTGAGGAGCTTGTTAGCAAGAATGAGAGATTATAGATGAGATGCTATGCTGCTTTTTATCACTTTACCTTAGAAGGGGAGGATGGAGATAGGACATCAGTTGTTCAGGTGCCTGGTATCCAATGTTAGGGTTTTTCAAAGTAGAGGCATTTGACCTGTTTTTAGGTATCGAGGAAAGACACCTTAATCACAAGAGAAATGTACCAAAGTGGACCAGTGGTATAGAAGTGGCCTGGTGCATCTTTGCTAACACAGCATCAGAATGATGGTTCAATGGTTTTACCTTGGAAATTGTGTCCAGTAGTCCAGTAGCTCTAACTACGAGACAGGGATCAAATGCACACATGAACAGTGTGCTTTGCATGTTAGCTTGCCAATTATATTTACATAGTGCACTAAACATTATAGGCCTCTAGGTGTATCAAGCAGGAGAATGAGCCCAAAATACTTTACCCACTCATTTGCTTGAATAAGTATGTTTCTAAACTGCACCGAATATGGAGAAGGAATGTGTTGTGTAGCCATTTTAGTTATAGCTTCATACACGTTATTTTAGCAAACTAGGCCTGCTGCTGTGCACTTTAAACCTAGATCAGCTTTGATTTATTATTTTAACAATAGCCACATTTGCAGTCTTGTTTTATTTTCTGTATATAGATGTTCTTGGCGTAGGCCAGCATGGCATTCTTAAACAAGACATTTCTTTCACTCTGTGCTTTTCTCAAGGCTGCAGTAAGATAGGTTGCTGGCAAACATCGTAACACTTTGTCTCTAGTGTTCATAGAAAGATGCACACTCTTACATGGGGATCCTTTCTTGGAACATCAGTTGTTTTATTAGAAAAACCCTACTTTGACCCATGTCTGTTAGAGGGGGATTCCAGCCAGATGACCACGACTGTACGCTGATTGCTGAGTGCTTAGCTGCAGCTGCTTATGTAGACTATAAGCGTCTTGCTCAGATATGAGGGATGATATCTTCCCAGGGAACCTGAAGGGCAGAATTAAAACTTAACATGCTGTGCTCTAACATATTCTAGGTGGGAGCTATGTTAATGGTTCTAGTGACAATATGGTAGCGTTATTTTTATGCTTCATTCTTCTTGTCACACTTCTAGTCCTGTCATGCTTCATCATCCTAGTTATTGCAGTACATGCTTTATTATCTCAGATGCAGTTACTTCAATAAAACCTTATTTAAATATATTCTGCCTCTGATTGTCCTTGTATATGTGAGACTAGTGTAACTGAGAGAAACGGATGAGATCTGAATGACCACGATTTCCCTGAGGAGTCAATTGTGTCATGCGCTCGGTTGCCCAATCATCCCTGCTCTTGGGTGGAGATGAGGCACTGCTAGTTATCCAGAACAAAACCCGGATTAGGACGACAGGTGTCACCTGTAGTGGGTTCAGACTCAGTCCCCCACAGTGCAAGTGATTCTGCCGCCCACATCCAGTAGTCTCGTTAGAATAATGAGAGCCTACGTGACAAATGTTTCTTCTCACAAGAGGATAGGAATCGAATTCCACAGCTCAGGAGCAGCAAGAGAAATGCAACAGCTGTCAATACCATCCTTATATTGCTTTGATGGTGACCAGATAGTTCAAACAGTACGGGGGTCATCGACTGTCAAGAATGATCCTTAGGAAATGATCAGATCCAGATAGTAACCTTTGCTGTGTGTGGTATTCTGGAATAGGCTGTCAGAGGTCATTGTCACAGAGACAAGTGGAAGAGGCATTCACACATTTGCTGATCTAGTCATTCCAGTGCAGATTAAAATCCCTGAGGAACGTGGTGTTCTCAAAGGTAATTAGTTGAGATGTAATAAAAACCATGCATTCTTCAATGAAGGTGTTGTTTTTGCCCAAGATAATAAAAGGCATTCTAGCTCAGACTGGGCTCTTTGAGTGCAGATATTTCAAGATGCAGGCATTGGAAGGATTGGTAGAGAGTAGTGGGAAGAAACCTGAACCTAGCATGTTTTTTAATTACCACTACTCCCCACACTGTCTGTCTTCAGTGTTGCAACCGAGGATGAAGTAGTGATATGGACAAAGAAGGTAGCGTATGTCGCTACAGGAATCATTTGGTCAGGATTCCCTAAGAGCAAGGTTGTCCGGGTACAAATCCAGGATTGTAGCTGATGTGTCCAGGCAGTGTTTGGCTGCAAAGCGGCAACTGTGGAGCAGACACCTTAGTATGGTGCTAGTAGGCTTGACTACAGGGTAGTTAGGGAGGTCAATTGGGCACTTAGTATGTGGTGTGCAGATTCCCTCTTGGCTACTATAAAAGAGACTGAAAGCTGTGATTTGTGATGGTGATGATAGGGAGCTGCCATGGTAAGGATTATGAGATTGTTCATGAGAAGAGATGAGCTTGTCATAGCTTTTTAATGCGATAACTGAGGCAAATCTCCAATGGAGGAGTTTGCTCATTTGGTTCTGGGGACACAGTTGTTTCTAAGAATACTGCATTCCCACAGATTATTATTCGAGGCGGGGTGATCGTCAGATAGCAGGTTACATTTGCGACTAGAAAGGTGGCTAGAAAGCGGAGACTGGGCCTGTGAAAAAAGTTGATTTTCTCTTTAAGCTTGGCTAATGATGGAGGGATGTGTGATTTGAGGGTGGTAAGATGGAAGGCATTGGCTGTGTTACATGAAGGAGGGTTCTAAGAACTGAGAGCCTGATTCACAAAATTAAACTTACACTTTTGTGTAAGCTTATGTTTTGTTGGTCTTCACAAACTACGAGTTAATAGTAAGTTTACGACTGCAGAGACTCTGCAGTGGGGGTGGAGAACTTCGCACATAAAAAGATAGACCTGTCCTATTTTTTTATGTTCATTGCATCCTTTGTATATGGGATCAAACCGGAGATTAGTTCACAGATCCTACAAGGCATACTTTGTTTTCAGTCAAAGCCTTTGGTTGAGATCTTGCACATGTCCAAGCATTGCAGTGACAGTTTAGAGGCTAAGCGGAATGGGCTAAAGAAATGGTGTATGATTGGCCAGACCAAGCTTGTGCAAAGTGGAGGACGGGGAGGTGTGAATGCGATCGATGCAGGATTTGACTTTGTTGTGAGAGCATGTCAGAGCATGTCAGGGCTTGGAAAGGGTAAAGAAAACGCAAATAGGACTTACATCCATGATTTAAAGAAAGTAATCCCATGTTACATGTGTAGCATGGTCGGCCACCAGAAGAGAGAGTGCTAATTTAATCCAGATAGAGAACAGATCAATGCTCTAATACCTAGCGCTCTGGTTGAGGAGGGGATTCCTCTGATACCAAAAACCCCCAAGATGAATCCAGTGGTCCAGAAACTTGGACTGCCCCCAAACCCTTTTGGTGTCTATACAGATGAAGGGAGAAAATCCTCATTTCCAGCCTTATGCTAGACCTCAGCAGAACCTGTACCTAAATCAAGCTTCCCCAGTTAATATCATGTTCGAAAGACCAATGGGATATGGTCAGGACCAATGATGGTACCTGAGGGAGGAGGATGAATATGTGCTCGGTGCAATCCTGGAAGTGGATCAGAGTGGCCATTGTGTGGAGGGAGAGGTTAATGGCCATTCAGTATCCTTTCTTATAGAGACTAGAACCACTCATTAATTCATTAGGATGGCTGAGGTCCCAAACCTGCAGCTTTTGGGAAAAGAGATCCAAGCCGCTGGTATCATGACTCAGCAGCACACTAATAAGGTTTCCGACAAGTCCTTGTGAAGATAGGGGCCATTAGAGATAGTTACCAGCCCCATGGACTAGTTGGGGAGGAATCTACTCTGTAAGTTAAATTGTGTGATATATTGCACACCAGATGGAGTAGAGTTGGAAACTCAAGTGGCAAATGCTGAGTTCAAATTAAAGTCACCAGATTCAGTAGCCTGAATATAACTAGTTCTTACAAAAGAAGACTTACAACGATCAGAAAAGAGATATGGGATTTCACAAGAAAAGATATTCACCTGATTAGAGGAGCCCAGTCCTCAAAGACTGCCATTGGGTCAGATGTGGTCTTTCCTCAGATGCGTCCATACAAGCTGGCCCCAGAAGCCATTACATGAGTGATACATTAAACTCGCCGATAACAGCTTTACAGAAAGCAAAATAAAGTGAAGGACAGTGCTAGATCTTAGAAAGATCAAGCAAGTTGTCATTCTGTGCTAATATGTGTTATCAAACCCAGGTGGGATCCTGTTCCAAGTTCCCCAGACACAGAGTGGTTCATGGTCATTGCATTCTTTTCCATTTCCATTCACAAAAGGGGTCGATATCTATTCGCGTTCAGGTTCCAAGAGAAACTCTTGTGTGGTACTGTACTCCTTAGGGGAATACAGAGAGCCCATCATACTTCAATCAGATATTAAAGAAAACATGGAGACTTCACAGTTGCTATGTATCACACCTGTCTATCTCAGGGTCGTCTTCCCCCAAACGTTTTCTCTCACTCCTCCATATTTTTCTGAACTTGTTTTTGTTGGCCTTAGGACTCTGTGCACTTTACCACTCCTAACCAGTGCTAATGTGAGTGTGCTCACTCCTTAAAATATGGTAACATTGGCTTGTCCCCAATTGGATTATTTAATTTACTTTTCAGCACCTAGTATATTGGTACTACATGTACCTAGGGCCTATAAATTAAATGCTATCAGTGAGCCTGCGGCATTTGTTGTGCCCTCACTTAAGTAGCATTCAAAACCTGTCTCAGGCCTGCCTCTGGGTGCAGTTTTAAAATGCCATTTTGATCTGGCAAAGTAAACCTTTTACCTGGCCCAAACCTTCCTTTTTAATACATATAAGTCACCCCTAATGTAGACCCCTAAACAGCCCGCAGGTCAGGATGCAATGCATTTAAGGAGTAGGAAATGTATTTTAAGTTTTATATGTACTGGTAGTGAAAAAATCTTACATTCGTTTTTCACTACTGCAAGTCCTGCTTCTCCCATAGGATAACATTGGAGTTATCTTATTGCATTTAATAAGCTGTAACTTCCAAATGTGACTATGGAGAAAGTTCAAGGTTGCTATCTTTGGAATTGTAATGAAAAATCATCTGATTTTTCATTCCAATTTTGAAAATGCCACTTTTAGAAAGATGGTATTTTTTTTGATTTAGCTACTTAGTACTTGCAGGCAGTCCCTCTGTCACAAGACTGGGTTAAGTTGGCAGTTTGTCTTGGTGTATTCCTCCTAGTCAGCAACACACAATAGGGAGCTTCTACCCAGCATTTCCCCACGTATCCCGATAAAAATGGTACCTCACTTGTGTGGGTAGACCTAGTGCCTGCAACAGGAAATTCCTCAACAGACTATGTGGACACATCAAAATGATCAATTACAAAACTACCTGTTTTTGCGGGGGGCACCTGCGTTTTTGGTCCTGGGGTCAGCAGCCATCTAGGGAAACCTACCAAACACAGACATTTCTGAAAACTAGACACCCGAGGGAGTCCAGGGAGGTGTGACTTGCATGGATCCCCCAGTGATTCCTTACCCACAATCCTCTGCAAACCTCAAATTTAGCTATAAAAAATCAAATTTTTCCAATATTTGTGTGTGGGATCACTGAACTGGCACAAATTTCCTACAACCCAACTTTCCCATCAGTCTCCCAATAAAAATGATACCTCACTTATGTAGGTGGGCCAAGTGCCTGTGACAAGGAAGAGCCAAAAACATGTTGAAATTGAGTGGGAGCCAAAGCGGGTCTAAAAGGGCAGTTAGCCTGACAAGTGGGGCAGGATTTTTCTCGGTATAGATGTGACAATGCTGGGTGGTAGGAGTTTTGTGGATTACTGCAGATTCCGGAAGGTTCCATCACCAAAATTTGGGGAAAATGTGTGATTTCAAGCAAAGTTGGAGTTTTGCAGGGCATTGTGGGTAAGAAAATGGTGTGAGGTGCATGTGAAGCACACCACCCTGTACTCACCCAGATGCTTAGTTTTCAGATGTGTCTAGGTCTCGTAGATTTTTCTAGATGGCAGCATCCCAAAGTCCAAAAAGTACAGCCCTCACCATTCCAAGTGAAACGATTTTTAGAGTTAACCAAGCTCTCATGGCCCGAATGTAAAATCAAAACCCAAAATAATCAAATGTCCTTTTGCTTGCCATTGGGATAAGATCTTTTAGTGTGCAAGGGGAGAGCTGAAAGACTGTTACCCCCTTCAGTTGGGGTGGGGGCATAACCATGCCTATACTGGTTGGTAGCCACCACCCCACTATTTTTTTAATTCCCTGGCATCTAGTAGGCTTTCTGCCCCCCCAGTGAGTAGATCGGGGGTAATTGCCCCATCTGCCCACCGGTCGGCAGAACAACTTTGTACCCATTTATTTGGGGTGGAGGTATGGCCATACCGTCTTTTTTTTAAAACATTCTTCCCTGATGTCTAGTGAGCTTTATGACCCATGTGGGGGCAGATGGGCCTTACAAAAATAGGCCAATCTGCCCCCAAGGGGGGTACAAATGGCCAATAGTAATGTGCGCCCATGGGGAGCGACCCTTGCCCAAGGGGCTGCCCCCATAACAAAACACACACCAATCCCTGGTGCCTAAGTGTTTTCTGCCCCCCTTGTGGGTAGATGGTCCTAATAGAAATAGGCTGATCTGCCCCCAAGGGAGGCAGAAATGATCTAAACTAAATTTCCCCCCAGGGGAGCGACCCTTGCCTAAGGAGTCGCTCTGCATCTGTAAAAGATAAAAAAAAAAAAAAAATCCCTGATGCCTAGTGGTTTGCCTCATTAAAATAGCCCAATCTGGCAATGGCCTAAAATAAAATTGCCCTCCAGGGGAGCGACCCTTGCCTAAGGGGTTGCTTCCCTTGCATGAAATTGTCGCAAAAAAAATACCTGGTATCTAGTGGTTTCTGCCCCCCTTGGGGGCAGATGGGCCTAATAGAAATAGGCTGGCCTAAAATAAATTTGCATCCCAGGGGAGCAACCCTTGCCACAGGGGTCACTCCCCATCTGTAAAAAATAAAAACATCCCTGGTGCCTAGTGGTTTCTGCTCCACTTGGGGGCAGAATGCCTAAATAAAATAGGCCAATCTGCCCCCAAGGGGGCAGAAAAGTCCTTAACAAAATGCCCACCCAGGGGAGCGACCCTTGCCTCAGGGGTTGCAACCCTTGAGTGAAGTTGATGTAAAAAAAAATCCCTGGTGTCTAGTGGTTGCTGTCCACCTTGGGGACAGATTGGCCTAAAAAGAATTTCCCCCCCAGTGGAGCGACCCTTGCCTAAGTGGTCGCTCCCCTCCTGTAAAAAATAAAAAATAAAATATCACTGGTGCCTAGTGGCATCTGCCCCCTAGAAGGCAGATGGGCCTAATTAAAATAGGCCGATCTGCCCCCATGGGGGGCAGACATGGGCTTATAATAAAATGCCCCCCTAGGGGAGCGACCCTTGCCTAAGGCATCACTCCCCTCATTGTTTATGTATTAAAAAACAAACTCCCTGGTGTCTAGTGGGCTATGCGATCGTGCTGCAGAAATGCTCGGAGAGATATCGGAGGAAAGGAAAAGTCTTTCCTTTCCTCTGATGCCTCTCCGACCTGCCCCCTTCCCCGTTTGGAAAAGAACCGCTTTTGTTTCTCTTCCGGTCGCGCTGGAAGCTCATGGGGTCCACCTCTGATGAGGTCAGCGTGCGATCGAGCGCTGATGTCATCAGAGGTCACTGGGGGGGATTGGGGAGGTGGGGAGTGGAAGGGGAAGCAATTCCCCCTCCATCCTTGCCCAGGTGAGGTGGGTGAAGGGCCCACATGGGGAGGCTAGCACTCCTCCTGTGTGCCGGGTGCAGGACGAGCTAGTCCCGTCCTCGGCACAACAGCAATCGTGAGACCAGCTCGTCCATGGCACCCAAGGGGTTAAACCCCTGCAGCAATCTGCACTCTTGTTCTTGTCTTGTTACTGAAACCTACCCACCTCCTCTTCTTGCTAAGGTACCTCAGTGCCTGTCGCTTTCTGTAAAGTCACATTTGCTGTGCATTCAAAGACAGAGTTTTTTTTCTAGCACACAGCAACATTTAAATGAACTCCAAGAACCATTCCAGTGAGGAATAGCAAATACATGGCATGAGACAATAAAAGCTAACGATAACTAACATGGGGCATGGAACAATATGTGAGAAGGACAGCACTCCACTCCACACTATGCAACTCCACTTCACACAGCAACACTTCATTGTATGCAACAACACTCTATGCACGCCAGTGCACGCAACTGCATTCCTGTAGGAAGCTGGCTCTGTATATACTACCTCAACATGAGAGATAGTGTGCACAGAGTCCAAGGGTTCCCCTTAGAGGTTGATAGTGGCAAAATTAGATAATACTAATGCTCCATTTTGTGGTAGTGTGGTCGAGCAGTAGGCTTATTAGAGGGTAGTGTTAAGCATTTGTTGTACACACACAGGCAATAAATGAGAACACACACTCAAAGACTTAACTCCAGGCCAATAGGTTTTTATATAGAAAAATAATATTTTCTTAATTTATTTTACAACCACAAGATTCAGAATTTAGGTAAGCACATAAATTGTAAGGTACTTCACACAGGTAAGTATGGAACTTTGAATTAAAACATGAATGTAAACAGTTTTGGTAAAAATGGCAATATGTTATTTTAAAAGTGGACACTGCAAAAATCAACAGTTCCTGGGGAGGTAAGTATTGGTTAGTTTCTCAGGTAAGTAAAGCACTTACAAGTTCAATCTCCTGGGGATAGGCAGCCCACCGTTGGGGGTTCAAGTCAACCCCACACACCCAGCACCAGCAACACAGGGCCGGTCAGGTACAGAGGTCAAAGTAGGGCCCAAATAACATAGGCGCCTATGGAAAACAGGGGTGCTCCAGTTCCAGTCTGCTAGCAGGTAAGTGCCTTCGTCCTCAGGGAGCAGACCGTGGGGTTTTGTAGAGCACTGGGCGGTCCCAAACAGGCACACAAAATACACCCTCAGCGGCCCAGGGGATGCCGGGTGCAGTGTGCAAAGAAGGTGTTGGGTTATAGGTAGGAATCAATGGAGAGACCCGGGGTCACTCTGGCGATGCAGGCAGGGCACCGGGGCGCTTCTCGGGCCAGCCACTGACTGGGCTAGGATGAGGGCTGCCTGCTGGTTACTCCTGCACTGGTGGTTGGTTCCTCTCGGTCCTAGGGGCTGCGGGTGCAGTGCTTCTTCCAGGCGTCGGGTTCCTTTGTTACCGGGCAGTCGCGATCAGGGGTAGTCTCTGGATCCTCTCTGCAGGCGTCGCTGTGGGGGTGCAGGGAGATCGACTCAGGGTGTCCACGTCGTTGGAGTCGCCTGGGAGTCCTCTCTGCGGTGTTGGTTCTTCTCGGCACGAGTCGGGGGCGTCGGGTGTAGAGTGTGAAGACTCACGCTTCCGGAGTGATGCTGGAGTCTCTTTAAAGATGGTTTCTTTGTTGCAGTTTTGGACAGAGCCGCTGTCCAAGGGGGTTTCTTGGTCCTTTAGGTGCAGGTCAGTCCTCTGAGTCCTCAGAGGTCGCTGGTCCCACTGGATGCGTCGCTGTGCAGGTTCTCTGAGTCTGGAGACAGACCGGTAGGGCTGGGGCCAAGTCAGTAGTCGTCTCCGTCATCTCTGCTGGGCTTTCAGGTCAGCAGTCCTTCTTCTTGTTTCAGGTTGCAGGAGTCTGAGTTCTTGGGTTCAGGGTCGCCCCTAAATACTAAAGGTCTAGGGGGGCAGTCCCAATGGCTACTGTCCTGGAGGGTGGCTACACCCTCTTTGTGCCTCCTCTCTGTGGGGAGGGGGCACATCCCTAATCCTATTGGGGGAATCCTCCAAAACAAGATGGAGGATTTCCTAAGGCAGGGGTCACCTCAGCTCAGGGCACCTTAGGGATTGTCCTGACTAGTGGGCAACTCCTCCTTGTTTTTCTCATTATCTCCTCTGGACTTGCCGCCAAAAGTGGGGGCTGTGTCCAGAAGGACAGGCATCTCCACTAGCTGGAGTGCCCTCAGGCGCTGTAACACCAGGCTTGAGCCTTTGAGGCTCACTGCCAGGCATTACAGTTACTGCAGGGGGAGGTGTGAAGCACCTCCACCCAGTACAGGCTTTGTTCCTGGCCACAGAGTGACAAGGCACTCACCCCATGTGTCCAGAAACCCATCTGGATGTGGCAGGCTGGCAAAAACTGGTCAGCCTAGCACTAGTAGTTTGGGCTGGTATACAGGGGGCATCTCTAAGATGCCCTCTGTGTGCATTTCTCAATACATCCCACACTGGCATCAGTGTGGATTTATTGTGCTGAGAAGTTTGATACCAAACTTCCCAGTATTCAGTGTAGCCATTATGGAACTGTGGAGTTTGTGTTTGACAAACTCCCAGACCATGTACTTTTTATGGCTACCCTGTAATTACAATGTCTAAGATTTGGCTTAGCCACTGTAGGGGCATAGTGCTCATGCAACTATGCCCTCACCTGTGGTATAGTGCACCCTGCCTTAGGGCTGTAAGGCCTGCTAGAGGGTTGTGGGCATGGCACTCTGAGGGGAGTGCCATGTCAACTTAGTCATTTTCTCCCCACCAGCGGACACAAGTTGTCAGGCAGTGTGTATGTGCAGAGTGAGGGGTCCCCAGGGTGGCATTATACATGCTGCAGCCCTTAGAGACCTTCCCTGGCCACAGGGCCCTTGGTACCAGGGGTACCATTTACAAGGGACTTATCTGTGTGCCAGGGCTGTGCCAATTGTGGAGACAAAGGTACAGTTTAGGGAAAAAAGACTGGTGATGGGGCCTGGTTAGCAGGGTCCCAGCACACTTTCAATAATAACTAGCATAAAAAAAAGGCAAAAAGTTAGGGGTAACCATGCCATCAGAGGCCTTTTCTTACAATTCCACCCTACGCAATGCCACTCCACTCTACGCAATGCAATTCCATGCAAATCCACTCCACCCAATGCAATGACACAACACTATGCAATCCAACTTCACGCAACTGCACTCCACTCTATGTAATGCAACTCCACTCTATGCAATGCCACTCCACTCTACATAACTGAACTCCACGCAACTTAACTCCACTCTACACCGCTATAGTCTATGCCACTCCATGCAATGAAACACAACTCCACTCTATGCGACGCAACTCTATGCCACTCCACTCTTCACCATGCCACTCTATGCCACAACTCTCCACACAACGCCACTCTCCACAATGCTGCTCTATTCCAAGCAATGTCATTCCATTTGGTGCAACACCACTCCACTCTATGCAACTCCACTCTGTGCAACGTCACTCCACTCCACACAATGCCACTCCATGCAACTGTACTCTACACACCGCCACTCCACGTAACTCCACTTTACACCACGCGACGCCACTCTATGCAACGCCACTTCACACAATGCCACTCCACGCAACTGCACTCTACTCTATGCCACGCCACTCCACTTTATGCCATGCCATTGCACTCACCACCACTCCACGCAACACCACACCACTCTACGCAGTGTCACTCCACTCTACGCCACACCACTCAAAGTCACTCCACTCTATGCAACACCACTGCTGTCTACACAATGCGACTTTACTCCACAAAATGCCACTCCACTCTACGCAATGCCACTCCGCTCTACACCATGCCTCGCCACCCTATGCATTGCCACTCCATTCCATGCAGTGCCACTCCATGCAATGCCACTCCTCTCTATGCATCACCACTCTACAGAATGCCATTCCATTCTACACAATGCCACTCCACCCTACATAAAACATTCCATGCAGCTGCACTCCACTCTATGCCACGCCACTCAACACAATGCCACTCAATGCAGCACCACTCCATACAACACCACTCCACTCTACACCACTCCACTCTATGCCACTCCACTCCACTTCATGGATCACCACTCCACGCAACATCACACCACTTTTCACATTGCCACTCCACTATACACAATGCCACTACGCTCCATGCAACGCCACTCCACATTACACAATGCCATGCCACTCCACACAGCTGCACTCGACTCTACACCATGCAAACTCCACTCAATGCAATGCCACTTCACTCTACACAACACCACTCCACGCAACTGCACTCCGCTCTACACTACATCACTCCACTCAATGCCACTTCAAGCAAAGCCACTCAGCCCAACGCAAAGCCACAACACTCTATGCAATGCCACTCTACATCACACCACTCTATGCAATGCCACTTCACACAACTGCACTCCACTCTACGTAACCCAACTCCACTCTATTCAATGCCACTCCACTCTATGTAACTGAACTTCTTGCAACTGATCTCCACTCTACACCACTCCACTTAATCCCATGCTATGCCACTCCACGCAATGCAACGGCACTCTATGCCACGCCACTCAATGCCACTCCACTCAGTGCCACGCCACTCTACACCACACCACTCCATGCAACGCCACTCTACGTAATGCCACGCCACTCCACTCAACACCACTCCACTCTATGCAACTCCATTCTATGCAACGCCACTCCACTCTATGCAATGCCACTCCATGCAACTATATTCTACACAATGCCATTCCACACAACACTACTCCACACAACTCCACTTCACACCACTCCATGCAACGCCACTTTATACAACGCCACTCCACACAATGACGCTCCAAACAAATGCACTCTACTCTAAGCCACACCACTCCACTCTACGCCACTCCATTCATCACCACACCACGAAACACCACACCACTCTACACAATGGCACTACACTTGAAGCCACACCAATCGAAGCCACTCCGCTCTATGCAACACCACTCCGCTCTATGCAATGCCACTCCACTCTACACCATGCCTTGCCACTCTACGCAATGCCACTACACTCCACACAGTGCCAGGCCACTCCACTCAATGCCACTCCACTTTATTAAATGCCATTCCACTCTAGGCCACGCCACTCAACACAACACCACTCAATGCAGCGCCACTCCATGCAATGCCACTTCACTCTACACCACTCCACTCCATGCCACTCCACTCTATGCATCGCCACTCCACCTAATACCACACCACTCAAAACATTGCCATTCCATTCAATGCAATGCCACTCTGCTCCAAGAAACGCCACTCCTCTTTACACAATGCCATGCCACTCCACGCAGCTGTACTCAACTCTACACCAAGCAAACATCACCTCAATCCATGCAACACACTGTACTCTATGTTACATCAATTAACTATACACACCGCCACTCCACGTAACTCCACTTTACACCACGCGACGCCACTCTATGCAACGCCACTTCACACAATGCCACTCCACGCAACTGCACTCTACTCTATGCCACGCCACTCCACTTTAAGCCATGCCATTGCACTCACCACCACTCCACGCAACACCACATCACTCTACGCAGTGTCACTCCACTCTACGCCACACCACTCAAAGTCACTCCACTCTATGCAACACCACTGCTGTCTACACAATGCGACTTTACTCCACAAAATGCCACTCCACTCTACGCAATGCCACTCCGCTCTACACCATGCCTCGCCACCCTATGCATTGCCACTCCATTCCATGCAGTGCCACTCCATGCAATGCCACTCCTCTCTATGCATCACCACTCTACAGAATGCCATTCCATTCTACACAATGCCACTCCACCCTACACAAAGCCATTCCATGCAGCTGCACTCCACTCTATGCCACGCCACTCAACACAATGCCACTCAATGCAGCACCACTCCATGCAACACCACTCCCCTCTACACCACTCCACTCTATGCCACTCCACTCCACTTCATGGATCACCACTCCACGCAACATCACACCACTTTTCACATTGCCACTACACTCTACACAATGCCACTCCGCTCCATGCAACACCACTCCACATTACACAATGCCATGCCACTCCACACAGCTGCACTCAACTCTACACCATGCAAACTCCACTCAATGCAATGCCACTGTACTCTACACAACACCACTCCACGCAACTGCACTCCGCTCTACACTACATCACTCCACTCAATGCCACTTCAAGCAAAGCCACTCAGCCCAATGCAAAGCCACAACACTCTATGCAATGCCACTCTACATCACACCACTCTATGCAATGCCACTTCACACAACTGCACTCCACTCTACGTAACCCAACTCCACTCTATGCAATGCCACTCCACTCTATGTAACTGAACTTCTTGCAACTGATCTCCACTCTACAACACTCCAGTATACGCCACACAACTCCATGCAATGAAAACCACTCCACTCTATGCAATGCCATTCTACACCACTCCACTTTTCACCATGCCGTTCTACACCACACCACTCCAAACAATGCCACTCTCTACAATGCCAATCCACTCCACGCAATGTCACTCCTCTACATGCAACACCACTTCACTCTATGCAACTCCACTCTATGCAACACCACGCCACTCTACGCAATGCCACTCCATGCAACTTTACTCTGCGCAATGCCATTCCACGCAACTCCAATCTGTGCCACTCCACTTTGCAATGCCACTCCATGCAATGCCACTCCATGCAACTGTACGCCACTCTAAGCCATGCCGCTCCACTCTATGTGACACCACTACACTCATCGCCGCTCCATGCAACACCACACCACTCTACACATTGGCACTCCACTCTACAACACACCACTCAAAGCCACTCCACTCTATGCAACACCCCTGCACTTTATGCAACGTTACTCTGCTCCACGCATTGCCACTAGGCTCTACGCAATGCCACTCCAGTTTCTGCAACCTCACTCCACACAACTGCACTCCGCTCTGCACCACACCACTCCATGCAATGCAACTCCACTCTATGCAACGCCACTCCATTCAACTGCACTCTGCTGTACATCACGTCACTCCACACAACGCCACGCAATGCTTCTCCACTCAATGCATCACCACTCCACGCAACACCACTCCACACAATGCCACGCCACTCACCTCTAAGCATGGCTAAAACACATTGACAAAGCTGATAGCTCTTGCGTGGGCAAGACCTATTGGCTTTGTCACACACAACACACAGCCACAGGCACCCCGTCAAAAGTAATAGCACACACACTTAAAAACAGGCACACATCTGCAACCTCACAAACATATCGCTAAAAAACATTCACATGGACAACACCAAAAGCTCAGAGCTTGGCCATTGCCAAGACATAGGGGGTTATTACAACTTTGGAGGAGGTGTTAATCCGTCCCAAAAGTGACAGTAAAGTGACGGATATACCACCAGCCGTATTACGAGTTCCATAGGATATAATGGACTTGTAATACGGCTGGTGGTATATCCGTCACTTTACCGTCACTTTTGGGACGGATTAACACCTCCTCCAAAGTTGTAATAACCCCCTTAGTCACTTTGCCAATGCTTGTTAAAGAAGTGTACTGCTTCAGCAGAATAACAGAGGAGTGCATTCAGCTGGCTGGTAGTTCTGTGGGGTAGCCGGGCCTTTAATTCTCTGTCCATTATTTCATTGGCTTGTTCTGGGTCTCCTTCCTTTGTTGACACCATGACTAAAATACCTTCTGTCGAGCTGGTTTGGCCTGATTTGAATTAAATGCCTCTGCCTATCACTGCCATTACTAACAGCTTTCTCCCACAGTGCTATCCAATTTTTATCACTGAGATGACTCAAACAGGATTGAAGCCTCACAGTCGCTTCTGTATTCTACACAGTGCTTGTGAGTACAAGGGCACGTGCCTCAGGGTCTCCTATAGGCCATTTTTTTAGGGCTTCTGGAAACCGGCCCACGGAGACTTAGGGGGTCATTACAACTTCGGTGGTCGGTGATAATGTGGCAGTAAGTACCGCCAATAGGCTGGCGGTACTTACTGCCATATTTTGACATTGGCGGGTTGACTTAGTACCACTCCGACCGCCACGGTGGTAACAGCCGCCGGGCCAGAGATATCCATCTCCAGCCCGGCAGCTGCCATTGTTCCGCCTGCGGGATTATGACCCCGCCTACCGCCATGGTTTTCGTGGTGTTCATAACACCATGAAAACCATGGTGGTAGGCCCTGTCAGTGACAGGGAATACCTTCCCTGTCACTGATAGGGGTCTCCCCCTACCTCTCCAGTTACCCCAGCACCCCCCCCACCTCCCAAACCCCCCTCCTACCCACCTACATTCATGCCCCCTTCACACACACACATGCACACGATCATTCACACATACATACACGCATGCATACATCCAATCACACACATATCCAATCACACTTTCAAACATACACATCGACACTTATTCACATTCACAACATACACGCACTCACACTTCCATACATGCACACACACATTCAGCACTCAACACATACCTGCATTCATGCACACACATGCATTCACACACACCAACACACACAACAACCCCTCTTCCCTGTCTGAGACCCGACTTACCTGGATCAAGGGGTCCTCTGACAGGAGACGGGACGGGGCGCTGCTACCGCCAGCAGCGCCCACCTGCAGAACACCACCAGGCCGTGTTATTGGTCATAATACGTCTGGCAGAGGTCTACTGGTGTGTTGCTGCTGGTGGTAGCAGCACCACCTTACCGCCATCCGCTGGCATGGCCACAGCCAGATTTCCACCACTCTTATGGCAGAAATCCGGCTGTGGTCATAATATGGCGGATGGCTGGTAGCCGCGGCTATGGTCTTTTGGTGGCTGTTGCCATGGCGGTAGGTGGTTTTTACCGCCAAAGTTAAAATGAGGGCCTTAATCTCTTCCCTGGTCCCCACCAGACCACTGTAATGTGTCGTCATTATCATGGGCACTCCCCTGCCATGCTTTCAAACTGAGGCTGGTGGGCAGGTGTTTTTCTGGCCCTTAGGGCATTCCCACCTCGGTCCGCCTGGCTCCTGTGGCCAGCCCGGCCCAGAAGACGTTGCCCTGTTGTGCCATCACTTTCAGGCCATGGTGGGCTTGGGGAGATTGGAAATATGCAGGGGCCTCGCAGGTTAATCAATCCTAACTAAGCCCCCCGGAGTAGCTGCAGCAGCCGTGTTTTTTTGTCTTGATCCCCTCCCTGGCAGGTCATTCCCTTAGGCTATAGTCGGTTGGGGAGGGGTGAGTAACAGAAGTGGCCTCCCCAGGGGCCAGGTATTGTCACCTCGGTCCCAGTGTCTTTTAGGCCTTGGTAGAGGGATGGGGGACTGTTTGCATAGGCCTCACTGTGAGGTCACCTTTCTCAGCCAAAAAAACTTGGGATGTAGTGTTATGATCTCAGAGCTGCTGCTGCTGGAACTGGGGAAGTATGTTAGAGTTCTGGCGTCAGTTCAACATCCAGTGATTCAGCGCGAATCACTTAATCTCCCTATCTAAAATGAAAATGAATTTG
Source organism: Pleurodeles waltl (assembly GCF_031143425.1). Taxonomy (NCBI): domain Eukaryota; kingdom Metazoa; phylum Chordata; class Amphibia; order Caudata; family Salamandridae; genus Pleurodeles; species Pleurodeles waltl. Next base: position 377,858,726 of record NC_090438.1, read on the forward strand.
ATCTTGTGCAATGTAGATGGTGCTCATGGTAGTTGCTCAAATGCCTTTGGGACTATTTCTCACTATATAAAACTGCAAAAAAATATTAACGAGTTGGGAATGTGGGCCACTTTTTGTAGAGTGACCGGGACGAATTGTGATGCCAATCCGACCCTGACTAAAACATGGTGTGGTAGCGCACTGTCATTTACAGAGTGCACAATTTCCATTGAAATGTCCCTTTGACATGGCACTAAATTTGCATTTGACATTGATAATCATATATGTCACACAAACGATAATATGTGGAAATCAGGTTTCAGTGAATATTTATCATTTGAGCATCACACAAATAAAGTGTCTTGATGGGTTCTTAGCCTATAAAAATCGTCTTGTTCATCACATACAATGTGCCTCATTTCCTTTCTGCTCATATATTTTCCAATATCTGTACAGTTAATTTACAGGTATTTAAATTTTGTTTTATGTTAGAAATTATTATTATCTCCTGCTTCCCAGCTTCCATTTGTTTGTTGCTCAATTGGTCACCAGTTATACGCTTAGGGTGCCTGAAAACGGCATGGGCTCTTACAAGCAAAGGGAAGTGGTAGCAACTGATGTAATTTCAGAAGATGCAATTGCCCAGCAAACAGGAAAGGAGTGCGGAGGGGGAGGAGCATTTAGGGACTAACACAACATTGATAAGTACATGTTGGAAGGCACCGCCGAGCTCTGCTGATGCACCTCGCGCCTCTCCAGCTCCCCCTAACTGCAGCAAATCGTATCCCAGCGCAGCCCAATAAACCTGTATTTTGTATTCCACTAATTGCAGAACATCACAACTCTGCTGAGCCACCTCAGCCCTGACCTGCAGGCCTTTATAGACCTGGGCACAAAGCAGCATACACGCCGATCCTCTATCGGACGCCAGTCCAGTCGTATAGGCCATTCCTTATTTCAGCCTAGTCACATCAAACCGTACACACAGCTCTGCCGATGCACCTCTATCTTGACCTGCATAGACCTTTGACTTATTCAGCTAGAGACCACCAAACATTCCCCCAGGTGCACATTTGGCCTGCCTTCTTCACATCACTCCACAAATTCCAACTGAAGCATCTGTGTCCGGCAGAACCTTGCACTACAGGAATTTAAATGTTGTTGTATGAAGGAATTCAGATCTGCGCACAGCTCCCTCGAACAGCTTCACTTATGACGAGTAGCACTCGCCGGTGTACCGGCCCTTCAGCCGTAAATACACAGACATCTCAGGCTTAGTATGCAGGCGCGGCCGTAGGTGGTCCTGCACACGTCACCCGCCGACACATTAGTCTTTAAATGCAGGTCTCACTAGTGTGGTGATATTGAGCACCTCGCATACATGGCTTTTCCAGTGGACCTCACTTCTACTGCCGATCTCACGGGCGTCTCAGGTTTTGACCTGAGTGTATGCCCTCGGATCCCGTCCACCGACGCTTCTCCGACCCAACATGCATGCATGCTTAACTGGTATTTCCATATGAGCCCACGCCTCACACCTCCAGCAGTGTACGGCTATCCTGCTCTACAAAGCTCCCGAGCGCAGGACTCTTGAGTCACAGCTCCCCAATGTCCCTCCTTCTGGGCTTGCAGCTCCCCCTGCACATGACCAGCTCCCACAAACTCATGCCGGAGCGGCAACTGCGAAAACATGCAGACAGAGCTCAGTGTAGGAGATGCCACCTCTGTGCCAAGCCTCCAGGATGCATAAAGGAAACCCGCTTTGAAAGAAGAACTGGTTCTTCTGTGGCCGCGGGCTGATTCATTACAGAGAGCTTGGGAGACTCCCAAAGAAGCCAGTGTTTCTAAAAAGTCAGGAGAACCGGGACAGCAATAAGCTGGAGCGGCAGGGATTTCATACTCCTGGCGCGTGACAAGCAGCACATCTTGTATTTAATAGACATGCTTTTTCTGGGGCTACAGTAACAATCAACCTGCTCAGACTGGGATGAACGTCCTTACTTTGAGCACACTGCCGTCCTACCGTGAGGGCCTTCGGAATCTTTGAGATGGGGTGAAAGGTTCCATATGTTCTATGAACCTCTGCGTGCACTACTGCCATTAAGGATTGCAAAGACCTGTATTGAGCAGCCAAACATTGTGTGAACATTGTGTGGTGCAGAGGGGCGTTTTAGTGCAGCACATGTAATAGCAGCGTGCCTATGGGGTGAGCCACAGCTAGTTATCCTGGCAACAGGGGGAAGAAAAGACCGGTCAGTAAATCGAATAGTGGAAAATATGACATACAGGATGTGCTGCTAACATTCTCTCCACAATGGCGCCAACAGTTCGAGACTGAGGTTCATCTGGATTGATAACCTCGCATACAGATGGTGGCACAGAGCGCGAGAGCAGTGTGGACATAAACCGAGCCCACATTCGAAAAGAAATCTTCTCACACTGTATGTATTGTGTGCCATCACGCTTGATAAACAGGGGTACGTTTATCAGGAATAAATAGAGATGACTTATTTTCGGTGACCTTGAGAGGTGTACCTAAGGTTACAAAGAGACATTCCAAGCCCCACCCCTTTTTGTCTCCTCCAGATTTAGGTTAAATTTCAACTTGCTCAAGTTGTTTAGTTCCCCATTTTTTCCAACACCAAAACAACATTTCTCCAGGTTGACACAGTTTCCAACTCCCTTGGACCTCGGCGCGTGAGCGATCCCCTGGTTGGTATCCACTTTCCACTTCTCTTCTAGGATTGAAGAGAGTTTTCAAGGGCACTTCAAGGGGTAAGTCATGCCTGGAGTGTCCGTTAAGAGGCTCCTTCATTTTATCACTATTTACCTAACTGGAAACTTGTTTAAGCCTTCTAGGTGGGACTGGAAGGATTTTTGCCAGCATTTTTTCCGATATGAAGATTCTGTGAGCATGTGCACAGTGTGCCTTGAATCTTCTCCCAAGAAAATTAACATAAATTACAAATCTTTGCTAAAAGTTTCAGATACTTGATAGAGACTGACATGCTCAATATATAGACATTATGGGCACAATTTGTTCTAAATAACTTACATAGTAATTGTATTGTACCAGCTTAATTACCCTCTAGTGAAAATGTCGTAGGGCCCCCACAGCAGTGCTTACTCCTTTCAGTGGTTAATTTGTATTACAAAATGTGCCAGAGCAAAATGCCTCTCTTAAGAGTCATCTGTAGCTGGTAGTACCCACAGCTCCTCCGAGTGCTGTCAATATGCAAGTGCCAAAATTGCCTACAAAAAACACACTTGTACAAATGTAACATTTTGGATTATTCCAGGTCTCCCAGAAATGTAGTTATAGCCGGGAAGTTCTAGTTTTATCATGTTTTAAGTACAATGAATGATTAAACGCTCTACTGGTGTGCTATAGTGGAAACTGTACAGACAGCACCACCACGTGGTGGACTCTCGTAAATAAGTGCCAGTGCTTAGAAATAAGTGCTGGCACCTAGCACTGGCAAACACCAGCACAAATTAAGAACTGTTTCATCTACTTACATTTCGCAACTTATCTCTGGTTGATTATGGGTGAGGTCTCCGTGATGAAGAGACAATAGAAATGCCAAAGTGAGCTGCCAAAATTTTAAGAGAATGGTGTTGCAGAGCCATAATGCAGGCTAAGGGTGTAAATTAGGACGGTAAACGAAGTAGCTGGGTTGAGCCTCTCGCACACAAGTAAAAAACAAAAATGAAGCATTAAAGCCAAAACATACTATGCAGGAACTTATAAGAGAAAAATAATTGTGACAGAGCCATAATGCAGGATAAGGGTGTAAATTCGGACGGTAAAGGAAGTAACCAGGTTGAGCCTCTCGCACACAAGTGAAAGACAAAAATGAAGCATTAAAGCCAAAACATACTATGCATGAATTTAAAAGAGAAAAATAATTGTGATAAATGAAATAACGAAACAGTAAGGAAGATATAAAGTGGAATATTCCAAGACTGAAAAAGAAAGTATATCGAGACCATGGGCTTAGCTATCAGGAGGTGCAATTGCACTGGGTCCTAAAGCCCCAATGGCCCCAACAAACCCTGATTACTTCCGTATTGTAATGCCCAACAAGTACTCAGGGCGTCCAATTTCTTTACTTGCCCTAGGGCTCGTGGCATTCTTGCTACGCCACTGGGTGCGTACAGCAGGTGCAACCAGAATACAGTCGACGCTTTGATTATCAGTTTGGGAATCATGCCTAGGCGTGGGACAGCACATTCTATTTCACCCAGACGCTGTTTCAGGAGCCTAATGCGCTGGTGTTTGTGAACTAGGCTACTGACTGCTTCCGTATTGCTCCTGTATTAACACATAACACCGTCTCTTCTGCTGTGGACAGGCTGGTCCACAACAGCCGATGTCGCACGATTCACATGAGGCACACTGAGCCTGTCTCCATCTCTCACAGGGCAAAGCCGGGTTTGACGGCACAAGCGTGCACATTTTCTTTCAGCAGTCTCTTTTGCCTTGTAGACATGTAAACGTCTATGGTAGGTGTCACAACAGTCACCACTTACCCAAACAGCATGGAGCTCATTATGAAGTGGTTGGATATACTCTGAGAAAACTGTGGACTGTCTATTCCAAGACCATAATTTGCTTGCATATAATGCTCATGGTCCCCGCTGGCCTGCCCTCTCTGGAAACCCTTCTTTTGGTGAAAGATGTTTGGCATGGCACTGACTGCCAACTGCACCTAGTCCTAGTAGATAGCAACCATTGGTTGTGTTGCAAAACCCCATGTTAACTTTGAACCATGGAATACGAAATTCATCTGTTGTAACGATTGTGCCCCAGGGTCCTCATGTCCCAACTCGTGGCACAGTGTGCAGTCGTCCTTCTTGTAGGCATCTAGGTCAGAGAAGAAGGACATTTCTCTTAGCAGATCTTTGATCTTGGTGTATGTGCCAACCTGGTATCATAGCCACGGGAATCACAAAAATGAGGCCTCTTAACACAGCATGCTAGGAGGGGGCGCAACATGCATACCAAACTCTATGCAGAAAACATAGCCTTGCTTGGGCATGAGTACTTCGGTGACAGTGGCATTCCCAGAAACATTTCCAAGCTTTGTCTATAGCAGCTTGGTGTTGTGGCCTCTAGACAGTCATCCTCCAGAATGGCCGCAGCCATGTCACGAATGCCAGTGGATTGCTTTTTGTGCGAAAAGAGAGGAAGGCGCTCATGGGTGAGGGGGTGCAAATTTGCAATGTCAGTGCTCTCAGGCACACTCCTTGTGCCATGAAGTGAAAGTACTCTTCATTGACCTCAGTCTGTAGACATTTGCCAAGAGTGCAGGAGATGCAGGCCAGGAGTAGCTGCATACTTAGTCTACGGGATTGGTGACATTCAGTCTAAACTGCACATCAGAATCAAAAACTTGCAATTAAAGTGCCCATTTTCTATGTGTGGAGGGGTGAAGGGCTGTGCCAAGGAGTAATGGCGTCAGTGGGTTTTGGTCACTCACTCCTTAGAATGAATTGGCACCGTTCAAGGAGAGTTAAAAGTGTTGAAACCCATATTGTAGTGCTATTGCTTCAAACTTGATATGGAAATACCAGGTCTTATTTTCATAGAGTGCACAGCTGGCCAACACGGCAGGAAACAAACATATGTTTTTTCACATGAGGGGGGCAGCTGGAGCACAGGAACTCGCATCAATCACAGTTCGCTGAGCTTCTTTGGATCCAATAGTGCAACGCATCTTCCTTCAGCAATGAATCATTGGTATCCTAGGAGGCCTTTGCACTTTTCTGTCCATGCCTTGTGTGTCTGGCCTTAGCGAGATCACTCTACAGCTCATTGAGCATTGCAACCACATTGGGTGGCTATCTACAGAAAATAGCTGTCACATTTCTTTCCTAAACCTTTCTTGAATCAGCTCTTATCCACAGAACACAGAACATATGGCCAAAATGTCAATTTTTACATTTAGGAACTCAAATTTCTTACTTCGCGGTGTTTGTCTACTCTTCGAGATACATTGTAGCACGGCCTTTAGTCTGTCATGGTGTTCTTGGACATGTGCTGCGTAGATTAAAAATGTTACCTCAGAGAATTCCATTCATTACACCACGGATCTCAGGCAGTGCTTCTTGAATGGCATTTTGGAATATTTCCACTGCCGAAGAAATACCTTTTTACCTTCAAAGTCCCACTTGCGTGAATTAGTTTGGCATGAAAATACTTTTTTCATCTAATTCAAGTTGTTGCTATCCCACATAGTGGTCTAATTTAGAATCATAGAGCATCATTGGCTGAAACTCAGAGTGTGAGACGTGCGCAGTAAAAAGAAAATGTTGTACTGAATCGTCACTGCCATAAGAAGATAGTAAGGGGATTGTATGTCTCCCAGGAAATGGCTCTACGGGGGTCCCCAAGAAAAGCAGTCAGCTAGAAAAGGTATTAAGGGCTCTTGGTACCTGCAGACAGGTGTCTAATCCAAATGTTATTACACACCTGAGATAAGGGAATTTGGAGCCCTCTCCTTCCACTATAGGGTTTGTGGAACGCTGGATTCACTCTTCTATGGATAAGCCTAATGGAAATAAACTGTGTTCGGATAGATTGACAGTTACACTAGATATTGATCTGCTTCTATGGCCTTGTTTTTGCCAATAAAGAGTAAGGACCCCAAGAAGGGTAAAGATAAGTCAGTGAATGTCTGTCAGGGCAAGCCATTGGATATCCTGTGTATCTTAACTAAGATCGTGCAGCTCATCGAGGATGCAGCAGGATCTGGTAATCTAGTAAAGCTTTATGCTTTAATGGGCTGGAGTGAGCATGCAGCTGTCTCTTGGGCAGGAATGGCTCGCCGTGCTAACAGGGGGCACGGCGCGGCAGCGAGCGGGGGTGGTTTGGGGTGAAATTAATTTAAAAAAATAATAAACTTACCTTAATTCTCGTCACCGCCATCGCCGCCATCACCGCCACGCGGCTCCTCCACTGCAGGCACTAGCTCCCAGACTGCCCTTCATCCAACCCTGACGCTGCTCAGAGCAGCGGCAGGATTGGCTGGGAGCGCCCAGCCAGGGCGCTCCCATGCAGACTTGGAGCCTGTGTCAGCTCTCTCCAGCTCGGCAACTGTGTTGCTGGGCTGGAAAGAGCCTACTGCGCATGTATGTTTGGTAGGCCCGCGACGGCCGGCCAAACATACATGCACACTGAGCCCCTCAATGCTCGTCACAGCCCATGGCCCCGCCCTTTTTACTAAAAAATGATCATAAACACAGTTTATGATCATTTTTTAGTAAAAGGTTTGCAGCAGCTGCTGCTGGCAGGGGGGGCATGCCTGCTCTTGGGTAAAACCTGTGCTCCTCTTTCTGCAGGATGCCACAAATCTATCTTAAAGACGACATGCACAAAATTGGTTAAAATGTCAGAAAAAGCTAACAGGGCTGATGCAGAAGGGCATCTGTTTACTGACATATTTGTGAAGGGCATTTTTGCAAATGTGCAGGCATTTACTTCATTGGAATAAGAGCAATAAAATCTGAAAAAAAGTGTTCAATTCTCAAGTTTTTGGAAAGACTGGCCAATGTCAAACTCGCTGTTCTGGTCTTTCCCAAAAGAGCTCATTTATACCTCCCTCCCTTTTTATGCTCCAAGAGTAGGTAATTCATCATTCTATGATGATAGATGTGGGTTTACTTCTTTTTTTGCTCAGTGTAGCAAAAACCTAACAAGGCCATGGCCGTTCTCAATCCAATAATGGGAGGTGCCTTCAAATATTTTTCCTCCAAGAAATTTAAATGGCAGGCTCACCCTCTTGGATTTTACAGACAGTCCAGCCACAGTACAGGATATATATTTACTCTCAACCAGTTCATCTACTTCTCCTTATCCAATGGGTTATTACGGTGTAGGGATGAGTGTAATGAACAAGGAAGCTATGGAGTTGTTAGAAAAGGGTATAGTGGTGTTTGGGTAGGAAAGTCACTCTTTTTGGCACAGTTACCCCCCCATTTTGCCTGTTTATCAGTGTGTTTAGACTGTTTTCACTGGGATCCTTCTAACCAGGACCCCAGTGATTGTGCTCTCTCCTCTAAATTTGGTTGCTTTGGTACCCTTTTGACCCCACAATTGGCATACTGGTGTAACCCTGTCAGTCCCTAGTATATGGTACTTAGGTCCCCAGGGCATTGGTACACCAGGGCCCCCCCATGGGCTGCAGCATCTATTATTCCACCCATGAGAGCCCTTGCAAACTATGTCTGCAGGCCTGCCATTGCGTCACTGCACCAGGTCACTGTAAGTCACCCCTATGGTAGGCCCTCCTAACCCAGATCGCAGGGTGCAGGTCCCTGTGTGAGAGGGCACCCCTGCATGAGTAGAGGTGCCTCTGTGAACTCTAGTTCCAATGTACTGGACTTCTTGAGTGCGGGGAAGTCATTTTACCCATGTATTGGCCCCGGGTCACTACCTCTGGTCCAGCTACATAATGGTAACTCCGAACCTAGGCATGTTTGGTGTCAAACATGTCGGAATCATACCCCAATACTAATGCCAGTATTCCATGCACTCTGCGAGGCCCTTAGAGGAACCCCAAGTATTGCTCCTACCCAGTGCGTAATATGTAAATAAAAACGTGCCGGTGCCCAAACCCCTCCCCTCAAATACGCAGCTGCTGCATTTAAATGTCCGAGCACGAAATACAGAAACAGCGTAATACTGAAGACATTTCAGGCCTCTTCAATCCATCTAAAGCCACTCCCTGCCCCTTCAGCGCACTTTTGCAGCTTTTTGCTTTCTGCGCCGCCCTCAAAAATAAGTACAGGTGCTCAGCACTGGAAACTACAAGCACAAATTAAGCACTGCTCCTACTAGTTTTTCAGGGTTTGCAGGCAGCCCACTCTGCTGCAGCCCCTCTGACAGGTTTCTCCCTTCTGCTGCTTGACCAGCTCAAACCAAGGATTTTCTGTGGGAGAGGGAGGTAGCACCCTCTCCCTTGGAAATAGGTTTTACAAGGCTGAGGAGGGGTAGCCTCCCCATGCCACTGTCTTCCTTTGAAGGATACAATTGGTGTCCTCCTTGCATAGTCTGGTTGTTCTGGTGCGAAAGCATACAAAGGAAAGAGGAGTGACCACTCCCCTGTCCATACCCACCCCCGGGGTAGTGCCCAGAAATCCTCCAGGTAGCCACTTCATTCTGCCATCTTGAAAACAAGATGTCCAGAGGCTCCTGGGAAAATCTGGTTGGTCAGGGCAGGTGACTGATGTCAGTGACCCCCTCTGACAGGTTGTCATCCTGCAGAGTGATCAAGCACCCTGTTAGGGCTATTTAGGAACTCCCTTGCAGGTGGGTCCCCAGATTCAGCATGCAAGACTCCACCAGGACTCCTCTGCAATGACCTCTTTTGCTCCTGCCCACCGGAACCGCCACTGGAATTCACAGGAACCAAACAAGCCTGCAACTCCCGAGACTACCTCACCTTGCAAAACTGTTTCACCAGCTCCTTCCAGCATTTGTAACATTTCCACTGCTGTGTATCCTCTGGGGTCGGCAATACTTCAGCTGCACCAAAGAAGCAAAAAGGAATCTTCCTTGGAGTGAAGGAGTCACTCCCTTGCAACTGCAGGCACCTAATACAATGAGGAATACTCTCCAACACAGGTGGTGGGTCTGAGTGGTCCCCTTGGTCCTCTCTACCTGCTGTCCAACCTGGGAGATGGTGAGCCTTTGCCTCTCCTTGCAGGACAATACCCCTGTGCACTGTGACTTTTGCAACAACCAAGGCTTGTAGACTCTTGCTCCAAGGGATCTTCAGCCTCCAAGTAGCCCTGGCCTCCATCACTTCATCCTTGCAAGTGCAGTCTCTCCTCTGCTGGTCCAGCAATGTGGGACTCCTCTCCACATGTGCTGATTAGGCCTCACTGCAACTTACTGTACCTGCTGCCAGTGGGTTTCCTTGGGGCCTGCGACTGCTTCTGCTGGCTCTCCCGACTGCTGAGGGTCAGCCCTGACTCCCCTCCAAGGGTCGAGTCTCCTGGACCTTGCTGGTCCTCTTCTTCACTGTAAATCTTCTTTTGCTCCAAATTGCATTTGCCAAGGCTTGTTGGTGGTTCTCCTGACCACTGACCATCTGCGACACACGTGGGACAACATCTACACTTTTCCAAGGACCTATCTGCAGCTCCTGGGCTTCACAATTGATCTTTATCCTCCCTTGTCGACCTGGGTGTTCATCCACAGAAGGGTGGATAGTGGCTCCTGCGCCATCCGGACACTCCTGTGTGGACTGGACTCTATCCCATTCTTTTGCAGATCCTCCTATTTGGGAATCCACTGTTGGGTTCTACGGGACAGATCCTGGTCTTGCAATCTTCCTCTTCCAAATTCCCTTTTTAGTCTTTAGGAAGACAAGGTAACTTACCTCTTCTCTCCTGTTCGCTTGCGGTCACCAAGGTACTCACCTCTTGGGGTTCGGAGTTCTCCCAGCTCCCCTCTAACTACTCCACATCCTTGGGTGAGGGACCTCACTTCTCATTCCACTATTTTAGTATATGGTTTGGCCCTCCCCTAGGGCCCTAACTATTTTTCACTACTTCTTACCAATGCTTGTTGTTTCTTATGCTAATTCCTAACTATTACTGTGTGTGTATATATATATATATATATATATATATATATATATATATATATATATATATATATATATATATATATATATATATATATATATATGTATATAGTGCAAAGAGACCAGTTTGCTGTGGAGGAGGCCACAAGGAGCAGGGAGAACATTGTTGATGGTCGTCGCAGTAGCATGAAGAGCAGGCCGGGCATTGTGGATGGTAATTGCTGGAGATCTGCGTTGGCAGTCACCGGGGGCTGTTGATTCTGTAGGGTGAAGTGCAGCTCTTGTGTTGCTCGTCGTTGCTGGAGGTCGCTGTGGTGTGAAGAGTCAAGTTTACACATGCTTCGCCTTGCCAGTCTGCGCAGGTGGGAAGATCTTGGTGCAAACAGGCCCAATAATGGTTGCAAAGAGTCCAAAAGTTTACAATTTCTGCCTTTATTCAAAGAGGAGATCAAATAATGCCATACCAAGGGTTCAGGAACTCACTTCAGCAGAGTCCAGCAAGGCTCAGGCAGGTAGACTTGCAGCTCCAGGCAGGTCCAATGCAGCACGTCAGCTGTGCCATTGCAGGGAGTCCTTTGCAGCTTGTTGTGCCCCTGTAGAACGGGAGGTCACTCAGCAGACCCCATTAAATCACTTTAGCCTGGGATGATAGATGCAAATTCAGTGCTCCTTCTCAGGTAGCAGGGCAGGCCTCAGCCAGCAGTGCAATAGGGTGTCCTTCTTCTGTAGTTTCCAAGGTCCAGGAGTGTACTGAAGAGTTGGGTCTGAGAGTTCAATATATACTCTTGGTGACAGCTTTGAGGTAGGAATTGTTTCGAGAGGTTTCTACCCCCAGAGGTCTTTGGAATTTCCTGCCTCCCTGTCTGGCCCCAGCTTGTCTAGAGGCACAGTAGTCTAGCATGAAACCCTTTTTCAGTATGCTTTGTGATGTGTAAGTGTGGTAGGTGACAGCTACACCCTCCTATCAAGTGACATATGGCCCCTCCTACCAACATCTATTTCCCCTTTGTCTCACTGTCTGGGAGCAATACACAAATACCAACTGCCAGCTACATCTAGTCATGTGCCCCAGTATACAGGCTGCAGGCAAAATGGTAGGGACATAAAAATGCCAACTTTCTAAAAGTGTCATTTTCAGATTTGTGATTCAAAATCCATATTTACCATTAAAGAGGGTTTTAAATGACACTTCTTTAGACACCAAACTGGACATCACTACTTACTCCCAATTGAAAATTATCAATTATTAAAAGTAGTAAAATAACCCAATTTTATCCTATGGGGGAGGTCGGCCATGCAGTAGTGAAAAGAACATTAAGAGCTTTTCAGTACCACAACATGTAAAACCTAAAAGTACATGTCCACTTTTTAAATACACTGTCCCCTGCCCCCTGGTCAGTGTAGGGCCTAGCCTGGGGGTGACTTACATGTATTAGAAAAGGACAATTTAGGCCTACCAAAAGGTTTATTTTGCCAGGTCGAAATGGCAATTTGACACTCCACATACAGGCTGCAATAGCAGGTCCAAGGCTTATTTAAAAGGGCTAAAGGAGTGTGTGGCATAAACTGTTCTGCAGGCCCACTAGCAGCATTTAATTTGCAGGCCTTAGGTACATGTAGTATCTTTTTGCTAGGGACTTACAAGTTAATTAAATGTGCCAATTGGGTGTAAACCAATTCTATTAAGTTGAAAGGAGAGTTCACAAGCACTCAGAGTCCTAAAAGACAATGCAATGGGTTCCGAAAACAGGAGGATGAAGGCAAAAAGACTGTGGATGACCCCACAGAGAGGGCCAAGTCCTGCAATCATTTTAAGAGCTTTCTCAGCACATCTGTGTCATGTTTAGTGAGGAAAGGGGTCAAGGGTTTTTGTCCTTTATATACTTCAAGCTACTCAATGGCTTTGTTCACTACAGGCATTTCAAAATGGAGAGTATTCATTGTCTCAAGGATCCTCTTCATGTGAGTGATTGGATGGTGAAGGTGGCACTGAGGGATGTGTATGTATCAGTTCCTAAGTACCCTCCTCAAAGGCAACTCTTTCATATTCAATGGAAAAAAGAACATATCAATTCCAGTCCCTCCCCTTCGGTCTGTTATCAGTGCCTAAGTGCTTTGCAACGCTTCTCAAATAAGTAGTTGCTCTTCTCAGATCGCATGGGGCATAGGGTGGTGTGCTTGGATGACATGCTGATCATGTTTCACAACAGGAATATTTTAGAAGATCAAATCAGGATGCGTTGTCTTGTCTGCAGCAGTAATGGTTTGTCATCAATCAAAACAAATCTGCTTTTCTTCTGTTTCAGACAAAACTATTTCTAGGCTTTATGGTAGACTCAGTGGAGGCATCTTTGTTTCTTCCTGGTTCTAAAAAAAATGGATGAAGGAGGAGAATCGGTTGATATTGATGGTGGACTTTTGTTCCTTGTGGAGGTTAGCCAGGAATATGGGGTAGTTGTTCATTCAAGCCTCCCGGCAAAAAGTACTGTTAACCCAATTGCACTTCTTCAGCTGTGGGCTGCCACAAAACATAGGGATGATGAGGAGGAAAATTAAGGCATCATACATTATTATACATCACAGAACAAAGCAAGGATCTTTGAAGCTTTCACCCAAAGTGCCACGTCCATGTGGGTAGGCAGGGCATAACCAAACTGATTGTCACAAGTGCGTCCATAAAAGTTTAAGGCCTGCACCTGCTGGCCCACAAAGACCAAATTTACGCCTATGGCGACAAGTCACTTCTGGCAGCATATGACACCTTCACCATGAAACTCACACACAGCCACTACGTAAAAGCGTATATCACTAAAGAAAGAAACAGGACACTTTTAAGCTATTGAACCACTAACCAATTCTGTCTGATGCTATTTACATACAAATTCATGAAAATGACTAAAATTACCAATTGTGAGAATCTGATGACTTGCTTAGTGGCCTAGAGTGCATGAAAGTTAAAAATGTTAACCTGCACACAGACTACTTCATACAACCAGTAGCTCTATGCCATGGTTGAACATGTTTTCATCTAAAATGGAGTCCAAATCACTCAAACTCAAAATAGGTGACATAATTGAATGAGTAGAAGGGCCACCAGGTAGGTAATACCCATCCTTATTGCCCGAAGCCTTGACAACCCAAACGGTATGCATCTGAATCGATATGTGACATGTGAATGTAGCAATTTAAAGATAACTTCACCTCACATCAGATGTAGATGACCTAGTGGCAGAAGTGAAAAGTGCTTGCTGGTTCTCCAAGATGGACCCCAGTTCATCCACTTCTGTTAAACCTAAAAAGCAGGTACATCACAACTTACTCTACACATCTCATCCTACATACATAGAAAAGATCAAATATGGTATCTCTAGTGCAGTCGAAGTTTTTCAAAATACCATTAGAGAGGCCTAACTAGACTTACAGGAATCATAAATGCTGCAACAACATTCTCGTACATGTTAAAGCTCTCAATGAGCACCATTCTAGGCCCCACAGCATTTGTCAAAGACTAAAAGAGTGATCTCACACTCAATCACAAGATATGCGAGTTCCTCAAAGCAAGCTTCAACTTCTTTGGGTACTAGTTCTCTGCTGATTGAGTAGTCATCGACCCGCCCAAAGTCAAGGACATAATGAGACATCTGTGTCAGATGTCAGAAGTTTTCTTGGCATAATAACATACTGTGGGCGGTTCATCAGGAATCTCACTTCTCTAACAGAGCTGCAAACTTCCCGCCATCCTGCTGGGGCTGTAGTGAAATACATCTAACTGCAGTTCAAACAACAAAAGATGCATTCAGCATAACCACGCTCCAATACTTAACCCCTTGTAAAGAATTTAAGTAGTAAGAAGCACCGTCCCACTGGACTGGAAGTGGTCCTGTTTGAGAAACAAACTTGCAGAGCACCCAAATACATACACCATTCAAGTCCTCACCCCACCAAAAATGCTACTTGCATACCACGTCCACTGGGAGGTGCTGCCACTTCCATATTTGCCCATATAGAGTCTTTCACTGCTCACAAACTATTTGTTCCACTATTTCAGCAGTTGTTGCCAATCCCCCTGCCATGAATAAAGAAGTGGATTCTTCAGTTGCAGGAATACTCATTCTCTTTGTTATATGAAACAGGGTAGCATAATCCAGCAGATTACATGTGGTTTATCCAAGATTAGCCACTTTTTATGAAATGCAAGATGGAAGAATATGCTATACTGGTCACAGAGCGATTCCAGCCGCCACCAATGTCCCAAGAAGACAGCAGTGATACTACTCTGAACAATGACTGTTTATAGATAGTCATTCATGAAACTCAAAGTGGGTACTGGAAGTCATTGACATCCGAACTGTTGACCTGCACACAAGAAGCCTGACAAGTCCTCATACTGTTGTAGAATGCAAAACACGGCCTAGACATCACTTCAGAAGGCCGTCTCCTGGGGGGAACCCATTTTGTAATACCTCAAACTCTTGCCATGAAAGCAGTTCAATTAGCCCATGTTGGAGCCCAGAGGATTGTTAAAACCAAAAGCCAGGTCTGCAGAAAAGCATTTTTGAAGAGATGGTTTAGAAGAAATTCAAAAAAGCACCCTGAGATAGTGTCCTTATTGTCAAACTTCCAGCCTACCTGCCCCTCCAGCTCCTGAAAGTGATCTCTTCATACCTGTGGTTCGAACAAGTTCTGATTTGGGAGTTTACCTGAGATCAAATGTACTTGTAATAAACTGATGATATTCAAAGTATCCAGAAACAGAGATCGTAATTTCCACATCTGTCAAAGATCTAATCCAACTTGACAAGTGGTTGACTATCCATGAGAGGAGATAAAGGAACACAGAAGAGACAATGGGGGTCATTACGACCCTGGCGGTCGGTGGTAAAGCCACGGTAAGACCGCAAACAGGCTGGCGAAAATAAAAATGGAATAATGACCACGGCGTCATCCGTCACTTCACCATTCCGACCGCCATGGCGGTGAAGACCGCTGGGCTGGAGATTGCGGTCTCCAGTCCGGCGGTCGTCACTAGACCACCGACGATATCAGGACCCTGCATACCACCATGGATCTCGGGTGATTGGGAACCGCCATGAGATCCATGGCGGTAGGCACTATCAGTGCCAGGGAATTCCTTCCCCGGCACTGATAGGGGTCTCTCCCACCCCCGCTACACCCCACAAATCCTCCCCCAACCCCCCCACCCCCCTGACACCCACCAAAGGTGGCACAACCCCCCTCCCCACCCCGACCTCGAACATGCACATACACACCCCCACATGCACACCCCCCCAACATGCACATATACACACCCCTACACGCACACACCCCCAACATGCACATATACACACCCCTACACGCACACTTACACCCCGACAATACATACCCGCACACATACAAACAGACATGCACACCGTCCGACCCGCACACATTTCCCATACACACAACACCCCGCATGCATACACTCACTCACTCACCCCCTCTACACTCTCACACCCCCATGCACGCTCACAACACACAACACCCCACACCCCCTTCCCTAACGGACAATCAACTTACCTTGTCCGTTGATCCTCCTGGGGGGGACGGGATCCATGGGGGCAGCGCCGCCACCAGAACACCGTCACCAGAACACCGCCACACCGAATCATGGGACGGGATTCAGTGGGCGGTGTTCTATTGACGTGGCGGTGGAGGTTGAGCAACCTCCACTTTCCTGCCGTCCGCCAGTATGGCTGCTGACGGCTTTTCGTACGAAAAAGGACGGAGGGCTGCAGCAGTCATAATACGCAGCGCGGAAGACCGCCACCACTGGCGGTCTTCAGCACGGCGGAACCTCGGCGGTCTTGCGAAAAGACCGCCGAGGTCGTAATGACCCCTAATGGCTCTACATTTTGGGGTCAACATTTCTCATGGAATTCAAAGTTGTTTAGCATCAGGGCGTGGCTGTGACACTGAAGGTGGAGATTGAAAACACTTCAGACTCAGAGGCCTCAATCTCAAAGGTTGTCCTGTACTAGCCTGCCACCCGTCAGCATCAAGCGGCCTTTGATAGCGATCTATCAGCTGTCTGCAGTGCACGGATTACGCCATTTGCCAGCCTAGGTCTACGACATGGGGCTTCTCAGCTGATGAAGTTAGGCTGACACTCCTTTTCTCCACTGGATACCGCACTGGAATCCAGAGTGGTGGCTATTCTAAGCTTCAGTAGGGTGACACGGTCATATGGGGCTGCTGCAGCCCCTCCCACTCTCCTTCGGCAGACATTGGGGAGGCATTAGAGACGTAGTAATCCTGGACTGTGGTGGCTGTCGAGCCCATTCTGGCCTGATCCATCAGACACTGTTAGCGCTTCAGTCCTTATTCGGTCTTTTATAGGTAATTTATAAGGTGACGTGTTATAGCCTTAGAGCCCACCGTAGCGGGCTCTACTGGCCATTAAAGGCCCGCTCAAGCATTAAAGGCTTGAACCGAAGGCGAGGACCTTTAACAAGGGGGCAGGCTTTTAATTGCCGGTAGAGCCAGCTACGGCGGGCTCTAAGGCTACTAGAACATCCTGCCGCTAGAAGGCAGAATGTTCCAATAAATAAAACAAAGTCTTCATGGAGCCCAAGGGAATTAAAGTCTCCTCGGGCTCCGTTAGGTCTTTGTTCACAGCCTTTGCTGTGAACAAAAAGAACATTGGACTGTTGACACTCCAGGCTTTCACCAGGCCAGTAAAAGCCCGGAGCGCTCCATTGTCTGCAATGGAGCTCCAACATTCCAATGTTCTAATTTAAGGTCGACAGGCCTTTTGACTATGCTTCCACCATAAGTCCTTAGTTCAATGTAAATACAACATCATCTCCAATAAACATCATCATATTCTTTCTCCTGGACTCAATAATCTTTACACACCATGACCCATTTGACCATGAATAACCACAACTTTTAGTAAATTAATATGTTTATTTCCCTAGAATAACAATGCTAATATCACCTAAATCAGTCTCAAAACCAAGTGATAAACATACATAAACAACACCGGTTGACCAAATCTTATACAAATCCCAATTTAACTAAAGCATTTATAACTAAGCATTCGAGAGTCACAGTACAAATCAATACCAAGAATAACTGCGCAATAGAAATGACATACATCTACATTCAGCAAATGAACAACATCAACTCTTTGTTAATAGCAATTTGTTAACATTATCTGGGTCTCCCTAACTAACCTTCCGATTAGAATAGCATGTTTGGGCTTCATGCAAAACAATTTTAGTCAAAAGGTATGTTTGGAAAAACATCTAGCTATGGCTCTAACGAAATAGTGGTTGGTACTTAGAAAACAAAGAATAACATCTACAACCAAGACAGTAGCATTTTGTTATACCTCTCCTCGATATGGATCGGCAATCTGCTATTTTCTTCGTCAGTTGGATGTCCTTTTGGTCATCTTCATCAAACAGGGCAATGAAAGGTAATGCCTAAGGCACAGGGACTCTAAGCAATCTAAACCAGTTAAGAAGGAATCTCTAAGGGATCAGCATCCACTATTGGCCACTAAGCCTCAGATTTAAAGTTAGAAAATAAAATCATCAAGAACTGCTCAGCTCCTCAAACAGAACTTCTACAGGAAAGTCAGAATAGAAAAAGCCCCTCTACCACTCTGTGTAGTTGGGCTAAGTTGAAATCTCCTAAAGAACTTTCCACATTGTAATTGGTCAGAAAATCGTAAGTTTACAGTCAATCCAATAAAAACTAAACCCCAAATTTAAGATATAACTAAACTGTCTTTCACACGTTCATGATTGGCTCATCTTCTCCTGTGCCCATCGTCTAACTCATCAGGTAACATTTTTGTATCCATTCGTCCTCCAGTCAGTGCATCCATTGTTGGATCCTGGGAACATCTCTGTCTCGCGCATCAAGTTAACATTTGTATCCTTTTCGAGTACAACATGATTCTACAAGCATTTCTCATGAGAAAGTTAAAAACATCTGCTTTAAGCATTTGGTCAACACAGTATGGACAATAAATGTAGTGAATCTTCTGGACATACATTCCCACGATTTTATTCAGACATTGCAGTTTTAATATGAGTCTGTGCAAACTAGGCCCAAACCTCGGTAACTTAAGGCCTACAATTAATAAGCAACTACATAACATTGAATCATTAATGTAACACACTACTATGATTTCTCTACACATACACTTTGAAAAATGATTCATATGCGTTTACTAAAAGCATTACATATGTAATGGCGGCCACTCAAGTGGGCACATTTTCCAAGCTGCATGTTATTTTCTCTATTAGTCTAATTTCTATGCAAATTCTATGCTCAGTATATACAATCATTAAGAATAAATTCAGCTTTCACAACACCATGAGGATACATCCCTCCTTAACGCTAGATGCTAGATGGGACCCACAGTGATGGATAGCCTGAACTGAAGAGTTACAGTGGGAAGCCACAGTCCTTTGTGGCTGCCACTGGTGCTTCCCCTTTCCTTCGGCAGACAGCACTCATCTGGTGGCCCTGGGCTGAGATTGCGGCCGGCCATGCTTTGGTTATCTGCCTGACACCATATGAGTGCACTGGCGGCAGCGGCTAAGCGGCAGCACTCGCTTGCCTGGGTGGACACTGGGTCTTTCCACTGTGTCCTCAGACACCCACTGTGTCACGCTCTGCCTGAGAGATATTTCCAGAGAGATCAGTACAGCCTGCCGTGAACGGCTTCTTTGGGCTGCCTCTTCTCCTTTCTTTCTCTGGGCCGAGGATGCAGATACCCCCTCACAGAAGCAGGTAATGAACACAGCAGAGATGTGACATGATGACCCTGATAGCCCCAACTGGGCTCCCACTACCAGCCTAGAGGCACCTTGAAGGTAACATATTTTAGCAATATCACATGCAGCTCACCCTTCCTCTCCTTATTCCCTCTGTTAACTGCCACACTTTTGAAACTACCTTCACGGGTTCGGCAAGCTGCCTCCTTCCACACCATTTATGGCAAGCACTGTGATTCAGACATGATGCTGCCAACGGACATAGCTGTTTTTTAGCCCAGGAGAGTCTAGTTAAGTGGAAGATTTGCTCACAATCTGTGGAGCATGGAAAGCTCACTTTTGCATAGCTGTTGTGTTCTGGGTTAAAGCTGTCAACTTCCCACCCGAGAACACCACTAATTGTCAAGCTTCCATAGCAGGCAAGTAATGAGAATGATGCAATGGCTTGAGTGACTTTCAGCCCTACAAGCAATAGGGTCTTAATAAGCGGTGGCGTCAGCCTAACGAAACACTACACTAGGAGAACCTCCTTGCTGCTAACCTACATGCTGGGCTCCTCGTGCTGCTCTTGTTATCTGACTCCTCTGTCATACAGAAAAGCCTATAGAAAGCAGGCCCACTCGAAGATCCTCAAGCACTGCCCTTCACTAGAGTACACTGCATTCACTGGACCCCTAGTTCAACCCAGATACCCTGCTATTTCACAAGGGTCAAGCAAAGGAGTAGACAGGGGTAGATTTAAAAGTGTCAAACACTTCCATCACTCATCATCTGCTAGCCCGAGCTGAGCAATCGGAGAGAGTCAAGACCCTCCATCTTCTCCCTCAGTGACAAAATCTACGGACAAGTTAGATGCCTTTTTGGAAGCCATACAGATGTCAATAGAATTCTAGATGAATGCGGCAGCCCTGGATGTCAGACTCCCGCAGGATAATGGCAGAAACACGTGAGTAGAGTGACTCACTTCAAGCAAATTCTCCAAGAGCTGCAGCTGCAAAGGACACTACAGCAACAAGTTTTGGATCTAACAGACCGTATGGTTTCCTAGAGGGAAGGGCAGAACATTCTGAAGGCCAGGCACACTGGAGCCACATACGCATGGTTGGCCTGCCCAAGGGTGTGGAAGGACACAATATGATCAAATTCCTTGAACGCTGGAGAAAGAGCTATATGCCGGCGCATAGTCTGTCCCAGTTTTCACAATGAAAGGAGCGCACAAAATCCCAGTTCAAAGACTAGGATTAGTGCTATTCCCAGTGGGTGCTAAAATGTTTCACTTTAAGGATTGGGACACTACACTGTGGGCAGCCCGAGAAGCCACCCCATTTGAGCTGGAAAACCAAGCGTTACTCCCAGCTGTTTCCAGCAAAGCTTAAGGTGATCGTTGACCAACAATCCTACCTGTATACAGATTCTACCCAGGCATGGGACTGGGCAGAGCAGTGTGGAGGGAGTGGAATGGCTGGGCGGCCGACGTGGGGGAAAAGTCCAGCCAAGCGTCTGCACTGCTGTTGTCCTCGCTTAAATAACAGACATGCAGATCTCAACTGTCATGGGATGACTCCATCTAAACTGCAGCTTAAGATGAGTGCCGAACAGCTTTAGCTCTTTCAGCGACTGTCTGAAAAACCATGCAGCTCTTTGACTAGAAATGGTTGGACACCCCTCGTGATGATTGCAGTGGCATAACAAAACTTAAGGTGGCCCCAAGCAAAGTACCTCTAGGAGGGCCGGCTGCCTGTGCACAGTGTACTGTGCTGAGGGGCCCCACTTAGGGTTGGGCTCACCCCCCACCACTGGGGCAGCAGGGGCCTCTGTCACGGCACTGAATAATGGGCCTCCAACTTATTCTTCACCACATAGATCCATGGTGTACCTGTTAGTGATCCCATAAACCATCAATGAACTCCTCTGAGATGCACTTTTAATTACACAGTGGATGTGTCTATTGCCCACCATCCATCAACGGGCTGCCGTCAAGTTAAAGACTGTAATAAACAGTTGTTAACAGTGACCAACATTTTTTAAATCCTTGATGTATACTTTATGGTATATCACGTTTTGCTTCCATGTCCTAAAGTGCCCCTGGACTTGGCATGTGGACCTGCCGTAATGTACTTTTATGTCTTTTGCACATTACCATTCCCTGTGTGTCGGGGGTGCGCTCCCTCGCTGGAGTCATAAATGCAATGTGCATGAATAGCAATCTGGTTTTACCAACACAAGGATTTCGGGCCCGAGTCTCCTAGTGCAGCCTAACTATTAATTGTGCCCTGTCACCCATCACTAACTTGTTTACAGTTTGTGAGTGGTTTGTATGTGTAGCCGTTTGGTTCAAGTCCTTTGTATTAATTGGTTTGGTTGAAAAGTTTATGTTTATTCATCACGGAGAAAGGGTTACCTTTATACTTGCACTATATGCAAGGGTGGTCTCCAATAGCAATGTGAGGGCTGGGATAAGAGGGAGGACGGTATGTTCGGTCCAACGGGGACACCAAAACTAACACATCATGACTCAACATGTCAACACTGCATTTCTGACATGAAATCTATGTGGTGTGTACAATGCCTGTCGTAAATATATGAGACACTCTAACATGAAAAGGCACGGGCGCACATTATGGGCCATATTTATACTTTTTGACGTACAACTGCGCCAACGCAGTTGTGCGTCAAAATATTTACCGCCGGCTAACCCCATTCCAACGCGCCATGCGGGCGCCTTATTTATGTAATGACGATAGCCGGTGCTGCGGACTGGACTGCGTCAAAAAAATGACCAGGCAGCGCCGGCGTATGGGAAAATGGGGGTAGTGCGTCAAAAAATGGTGCAAGTCAGGTCTGAGGCAAAAATCAGGCCTTAAACCGGACTTGCGCCATTTATTTTTTTTACGCCCAACCTCCATTGACATGACTCCTGCCCTAGCAAAGACAGGAGTCATGCCCCTTTGCCCAATGGCCATGCCCAGGGGACTTGTGTCCCCTGGGCATGGTCATTGGGCATAGTGGCATGTAGGGGGGCCCAAATCAGCCCCCCCTATGCCACTTAAAAAATGTCAACACCAGAGCAGTACGCACTCTATTGGCGACAAAAATGCAAAAACCCATCACTCTCAAAACAAAGTAATTTATGCATTGTGCTGATATGTTGTGGTTTAAGCTTTTGCATTGCAGAGTTCAATCCTGAAAACTTATTTTTAATATGCTTACAAATACTGTTCTTTTGCAATGTACTGCTGCAGGTTTTCAGAGTGTGTTAGGGTGTGGCCCCTTTCCAGGGCCTCCCAGAGACTTTCCCTGCAACATTCCTGGGCGTAGTTCTGGGCTGGGCCAAGACTCTATAAAAGAGAGCCAGCCCAACTCCCAGTGCTCACTATTCAGAGGTCCCGGTGCAGAGCAGCAGCTTCTTCCTGAGCTCCTGTCCCGGCGGCCTATTTGTATCTTCCAGTCTTCTGCACTAATCCTTCATTGGTGATCATTGTTCCAGGCGGTAAGACGGTGGTTGGACTTCCCAACACCGTTATTGAGAATTTTCATATTCTTAGTTTAAATTCTTAAATGAGTAACAGATTACTTGCGCGCTACCATTTCTTGACATTTATATGGTAGTTTACAAATAGGCAAGACGCGAAATTTATTTCATTGCGCACTACCATTTCTTGACATTTACATGGTGGCTTAAGAATCGGCAAGACGCACGATTCGTTTTATGGTATTTAAACATTGTTGTCCATTGCACGCTACTATTTCTTGACATTTACATGATGTTTTACGAATTGGCAAGACGCACAACTTGTTTCATGAGCATTTAACTTTGTTGTTCATTGCGCGCTACCATTTCTTGACATTTACATGGTGGCTTAACAATCAGCAAAAGAAGCGCAATTCGTTTCATTGTACTATGATCTTGTTATTTATTGTGAGCTGTTATTCCTTGACATTTACATCGTGTTTTACGAATCAGCAAGACGCGCAATTTGATTAATGATGATTTGACTTTGATATTCATTGCGTGCTACCATTTCTTGGTATTTTACATGGTAACACTCGAATTGGCAAGACGCACGATTCTCTCCTCGAGTTTAATTCATGTTGTTTATTGTATGCCACTATTCTAAGATATCTATTATGTAATATTCAAGTTGACAAGTTATGTGATTTGTTTCCTGAATCCATATTGTGTTATTCATGGTGCACAAAATTATTTTATGGTGTTTACTATATATATATATATATATATATATATATATATATATATATATATCTGCAATATGCGCAATTTGTGTTGAAACATTTTAAGAGTACACAGCAAGCCAGAGTTTCTAGATGCAATATTGTATGGTCCTAGTATACATTCTCAAAACAGGATTTATATGACTGGTTTAAAATTTAGTCAGAATGTTTTTTCTGATTCTCATGTAAAGGAAAGTACTTGAATAAGAAAGTCTTCATTTAATTCATTTTGATTCCCCTACAGGTATCCGGCCATCTTGAAACTTAGTCACTTTAAACAGATTGTTCATGTTTTCAGAGTGACTAGGCTTAGAATCATAGTCTAGTATTGATTTCAGGAGATATCATTTTCATATTGTGTGTTCTAACCTTTTTCGTACTACAGGTCTCCTTCCCAGCTGTTCCCTTCCTAATCCCCTCTTCCCCTCTTGAACTCTCTCAGTCTCTGTGATTTATCTATCAGAGTCTTGGAGCTGTTCAGTGGTGGACGTGTTGGGAACGTGTACAGACCCCGAGGATCTGGTGACTCTGACCAAAAAAACAGAAAAAATACTTACCCCAACTTACCTCAACTTCCCTCGGATGGGTCCCTCCATCTTTGGGTGTCGTCCTGGGGTGGGCAAGGGTGGCAGGGGGTGTCCTTCGGGGCAGGGGGGGCACCTCTGGGCTCCTTCCGAGCCCACAGGTCCCTTAACGCCTGCCCTGACCCAGGCGTTAAAAAACGGCGCCCATCAGGCTGTGCGCCGTTTTTTAAGGCCCACCCCCTCCTGAGCGTCAAAATGACGCCAGAGTATAAATAAGGCGCACAGGCCAGAAAGTTATTTTTTGGAAGGGAACGCCTACCTTGCATATCATTAACGCAAGGCAGGTTCCCCCTTCCAAAAAATGACGCACATGGTGGGATTTTGACGTCCGCGGGGTCGGGCTTCAAAGTATAAATATGGGGCAGGGTTTGCGCTGAATGTGCGTCAAAATTTTTGACGCACATTCAGCGCCAGCAGAGTATAAATATGCCCCTATACTTCTTCAAGGAACTCATTTAGTTGCTGCTGAAGCCGTAAAACTCCAGCGGCGATGTTGGTCAAGTTTATTCTACTGCCTTTCCAAAATTTGGCAGGGGTGACATGATTTGGGTACGAGTACCATTCACTACAGTAATAGATAAGAAAGGGAGATATGTATTAGTGACCAACTGGATGGCATCCGGGTATTGCTGAGAAGTAGTTTTGCAGCCAACACTGATCAGGACAGCTTCATGTAGGGCCTTTCTGAACACATGGCCCAATAGGTGGGTGTTTCTTGGATCCTGGAGGGAGTGACTTTAACTGTGTAAATGGATGCATATTTAGATCACATCCACAGGCTTCTACAGTGCAAAGCACCAGCACACTGACTAAAGGGCTCACACCAAGGCTGCTACTAGACATCTGGAGACGTCAGAACTATGGAGTGAAGTTATACTTTTATTACTCAGCCCCACATGATCTAAGTGTCCACCCAGATAGGACATTATGCTTTGAGTTGCTTAACCGGTTAGCCATGGGAACTGAATACCTGGGCAGAAATATATCCCAACCACAAAGCCAGGAGGGGTTCCATAGCGGTATGAGTACAGCGCCTTGAGACCCTAACGGGTGAGTAGTGCGCTATACAAGTGCTAATTTACCTTACCTTACCTTTACTACTGGTGTAAATTCAACAGGGTCAGGTAAGCTCACCCATCCCACCCTGGGGCCTTCAGGGGGACTCACTGGAGAATGCGGCATTAGGTGAACACATTACTGATATATTTTAGCGAAACCATGGCACCTTTCTGTCACTGGAAATAGAATGGGAACCATTCAAAGTGGTAACAAGAGTTACTTGCAATAAGAATGCAGGAGGCGCCTACAGGGTCAGAGGCAGAAAAGAAGTTGGCTCACCTCGAGAGCAAACAAGCACTAGCCCCACAAATAGTGCAGCCCTTGAGGCAGTACTTGTAAAACACTCTGCGTTACCTGAGAGACTGCACTGCCTAGACTTTGCAGCCTACATTGCTAGGGTGCATGTAGAGGGGGATAGAGCAGGTCGACTGCTGGACTGGCTTACCAGGCAGGGGCACGAGGTGACACCAATAGTCTTGATCCTACCAGAGGAGGGCCCTGTAATAGACAAACAACAAGAAATACTTCAAGCCTTCTACTTTTAATATTCATCACTCTATGGCAACATAGATCAAACCTCTGGGGAAGAAGTTGATACCTTTCTCCCAGCAATTAACTTGCCTTGCATTACTAGTGAACAGTGGGAAGAACTAGATGCCCTGATCACTGTGAAAGAAATCAGAAGAGTAATAGGGAATCTTGCTACAGACAAGACTCATGGGTCAGGTGGCATTTCACTGGAGTTTTACCAGACTTTTGTGACTATGTTATTTCACACTCAGCGATCTTGTGTGAATCAGCCACTGACAGCAGTGCCATTGCCACCCCTCCACACCCACCTAATGAAAACATTACCTGGCACACTACAAAAGGAGAAATTAATAACTCAGCACTTGATGTTGAACTCTGCAGTGTACCATTGGCACCACAAATCTCATATTAATCAAAGATGGACATAATGGCAGTATGCTTTGACTCCTATTTGAGGTGTCTCTGTGGGAGATTGTTTTGTGTACATGGAACTATAGTGTCCAGCAGGAAATGGGAAGAAAATCTCAAGAGAAAGATCTGTTTTGTCAAAATGTTTTGAAGTACTAGGGAAAGCCTTGAAAACAAAAAGAATGATACCAGCATGACCTACAACTGGAGTGTGGCTTGCCACCTAATATAAATCCTGCATGTGCTTTCTCTTCTCCTGCGATGCCTGAACATCCATGACACCCACATTGGTCATAACCATCAGAGAACTCACAGTGGCATCTGCTGTAGCATCTTTTTGCAGTCTGCAATAACTTAGCATCCTCAATATTGCCTGAGAGCTAACCCTCCTCCATCCCTGCATTACAGAGATTTTTTGCAATAGAACAATGTTTCAACTAATTTTGTTCCTCTTTTTTTTTGGCTTAGTTTTAATGTTTACATTTGGGAGGGGTATAGTGTTGCTCTTGCAGAACATTGCTGAGTGTGTTTGGTTTCTCCATATCGCTGAAGCATATAGCAATAATACATTTGCATTGATAAGTAGTTAAGAATTCTATGTGTATTAGGCTAACATAGAGTAATTGAGTGTCTTTGGAAAATGTGCCTACCTAATTGGCCATCATAACGTGTACAACAATAAAGAAGAAATGACATTAATTGTTAAAATAATGTGCACAATAGAATAAAATGTATTAGTATACCATATTTATGTAAAATTGATTTGTATTTGATTAACTTATTATGCATAGATTAATTGAACATTTTTGGGCTTACACAACAAAGATTCATGCTAAGTTTCATGACATTAATAAATGTTTGTAAATGTTTTTGGGATGAAAGGAGAGAAGCTTAGTTGATCATTGTTCTTTGTACACAAAGAGTTGACCAAATAGTGGTTATGTCAAAGTTAAACTCGATGATGTCTTAATCTTCTTGTGAGAACTGTCTGCAGTAATGTTATGTACCCTTTACAGATACAATTGTAACATTGGTGCATGAGAAGCAAATGTTCTCAGGAATTGACAATGGCTTCACTAACAAGAGTATGAATTGGAACTAAAAGTTACCTAACGGAAACTGGTGACAGGAACAGGAGTTGAGCAGCCAACCATCAATGTGTGAAAGAGTGTTTAACTATATCACAGATTTGAGAATTAATAAATATTGGTTCAACTGTGAACAGCTGATATTCTGAGCAATGACAATGTGAGAAAATAATTTGTGGATTTTCATTATACCCCAACTACACTTGGAAGGAGAGTCAGTTCCAGTTCCAGGTTGCAGTTCCAGATGTGATCGAGTTCCAACATTAGTCCTAGTTAGTTTCAAATCAAATCAAATCATTAACATTTATAAAGCGCACTACTCACCCGTGCGGGTCTCAAGGCGCTAGGGGGAAGGGGGGGGTTACTGCTGCTCGAAAAGCCAGGTTTTGAGGAGTCTCCGGAATGCGGAGTGGTCCTGGGTGGTCCTGAGGCTAGTGGGGAGGGTGTTCCAGGTCTTGGCTGTCAGGAAGGAGAAGGACCTCCCACCTGCCGTGGAGCGGCGGATTCGAGGGACGGCAGCGAGCGCGAGGCCCGAGGAATGGAGGAGACGGGTGGGGGCGTAGAAGCTGAGGCGACGGTTGAGGTATTCCGGTCCCTTGTTGTGGAGGGCTTTGTGTGCGTGGGTGAGAAGTCGGAAGGTGATCCTTTTGCTGACTGGTAGCCAATGCAGGTGTCTCAGGTGTGCGGAGATGTGGCTGTTGCGGGGTACGTCGAGGATGAGGCGGGCCGAGGCATTTTGAATACGTTGCAGGCGTTTTTGGAGTTTGGCGGTGGTCCCAGCATAGAGGGTGTTGCCGTAGTCCAGGCGGCTCGTGACGAGGGCGTGGGTCACGTTTTTTCTAGTGTCGGCGGGGATCCAGCGGAAGATCTTGCGGAGGGTGAGGAAGCAGGCGGAGGACACGGCGTTGACTTGCTTGGTCATGGTGAGAAGAGGGTCCAAGATGAAGACGAGGTTGCGGGCGTGGTCTGCGGGGGTAGGTGCAGTGCCGAGGGCCACCAGGAGTCGTCCCAAGCGGACGGGGTGTTGCCGAGGATGAGGACTTCCGTTTTGTCAGAGTTCAGCTTTAGGCGGCTGAGCCTCATCCAATCTGCGACGTCCTTCATGCCCTCTTGTAGGTTGGTCTTGGCACTGGCGGGGTCCTTGGTGAGGGAGAGTATAAGTTGGGTGTCGTCGGCGTAGGAGGTGATGATGATGTCGTGCTTGCGTACGATGTCGGCGAGGGGGCTCATGTAGACATTGAAGAGTGTCGGGCTGAGCGATGAGCCTTGAGGTACGCCGCAGATGATCTCGGTGGGGTCTGAGCGAAACAGTGGGAGGTAAACTCTTTGAGATCGGTTTGAGAGGAAGGAGACGATCCAGTCCAGGGCCTGGCCTTGGATCCCGGTGGAGCGGAGGCGGGTAATTAGGGTGCGGTGACAGACGGTATCGAAGGCAGCCAAGAGGTCGAGGAGGATGAGGGCAACTGTTTCACCGTTGTCCATCAGGGTTCTGATGTCGTCTGTGACTGAGATGAGGGCGGTTTCAGTGCTGTGGTTGGTTCGGAATCCGGTTTGTGAAGGGTCGAGCAGGTTGTTGTCTTCCAGGAAGGTGGTCAGCTGTTTGTTGACGGTCTTCTCTATTACCTTGGCGGGGAAGGGGAGGAGCGAGATGGGGCGGAAGTTTTTCAGGTCGCTCGGGTCAGCCGTAGGTTTCTTTAGTAGGGCGTTGACTTCGGCGTGTTTCCAGCATTCGGGGAAGGTAGCAGAAGAAAATTAAGAGTTGCAGAGAGACCAGAGCAGACTTAGATGCCTTCTTAAACCCATTACTTAGCTATTGACTCTTAGATGATGCCCTTCTAATTTGGGTTAGCTAAACTTAGAGCACACTGTGGCTGAGCCTGTCCCATTCACTTCCCCACGGCGAATGCTGACCAGACGGCAGTATAGCTGACAAAGAAGTCTCTGCTTGCTGATCCAATAAGGGAGGTATAATGAGATAAAACTGTATTTTGTTGCAGGTTTTTTGTTTTTCTTCTTCTTAGGTACCAACCCCTACATTTTGAGAAATAGCCAAATGTTTTTCCAAATTAACATTTGTCTGGCTTTTTTTCTTTTGCATGAAAGCCAATCGTGCCACTCAAATTAGAGGGTTAGTTAGCAGGTCCATGTTCAATAATCATAATTAACCAAGGATTGATTTTGTTCAACTGTGAATGACTAAATGTATGCTATATCAGTAGTTCAGTTATTGTTGATATTAATTTGTATAGTAGCTATTGAATGTTCAGTGTTGATTGCTTTGGTGAAATTAAGGTTCTTCTGCCGTTTTGGTCAACCTGTGTTGTTTATATAGGTATATCAGCTAATATTGAGATAAAAGGAGTGGTTATTCATGGTCACATGGACCATGGTGTGTGGAGTGTACTGACTCATGTTTTGATAAATGTTTAACGCATTTTGATGTGTTATTGTTAATTGAGTTATGAGTAAGGTTTGTTTCCATGGTAAATCACTTTTACCTGAGTCATAAGGTCCATCAAACCTTTAACGTGTCCCATTATCAATAAACTATAAAAGACAAATAAGGCCTGACGGTCTCAAAGTTTTTGGTAACAGAGTTGGATGGTTTGTCTCTTTAAGAGGTTACCATGGTTTCCCAGCTGTAGTGATTTTAGTTTGATAGAATGCTATGTCTCCCTGACAGTCTACCATGATTTTCCTGAAACCTTGGTTTTCCAATCCTTGTTTGAAGATGTTGTCAGCATTCTAGTTTGACTTATGAGTGAAATAGGTTTTACACTTGCACTGCTTAAGCAAATCGCAAGTGAATTGTGATGTTTGAGAGTTGATAGGGAGTTTGCATACTCCAATGAAGTTGTTTAGGGAGTTTGTTTACTCCAAAGCGTATGAATAGGAAAGTCATTGAACTTCACAGGTGTGTGGCGCTTTGTGCTAAAAAATTGCCCACGTGGTTGTTGGTATACGGACCCTGGACGGTCTAAGACTCAGGAGTATTACTGAACAAGTGTAGAAGACACTTGGTTTATGTTGTAATTTGTCTGTTTAATAGGTCAATCGGGCATGGTTGACAAACTCATACTGTGTGTGCATAAAACGAGTGATAGTTTTGATGGAGATTTGGTGATTCCTATGTGCTGTCAGGAATCCTCAAGGTGCCTCCTGCGTTATCTGTCAGCATCCCCAGGGATTAGGGTTAAATCATATCTCTGTTCTTGGTTAAACCTAGATGTTTCTAAGTAAACATAATGTGCCATGTTTCACAATTAGTTTTATCAATGTTTGTTTTACCAGTGCTTGTTTGCTAATGTGAGCAGGTGTAGACATGTGCTTCTCATTGGGTGTGGTGACTCATCCACATGTGGAAACTCAACTGCTTTCCTGATTGGCTATAAATAGCAGAGTGAAGCATGCCCCCTGCTTGGCTTTGTTTTGCTTCCTGATCTCAGCATCTGATTTGGCAGTCCAGCCCCTGCTGTCATCCTCGTATTCAGGACTTTTGAGGCAATTCTTTTCTTTGTTCCTGTACCAGCTGACACCAGGCATTCCTCCAGCAATTCGGAAAAGGCTGCAGCTCAGTGACTAGTATTCTCCAGGGCGTTTGTTCTCTGAGTGCTGCGCTTTCCTAGAACAGCTGGTGTATTTCAGACCTCATATTTTGGCAGAGTGTTTATCTTGAAGAGACAAATGCATTTCTGAACATTCTACATTATTATTGCAGTTACTTGCCTAAATGTGCTTCAGGAAATCTGCTTGAGTTCAAGTACTAAAAAAAGTGACAGTGCAATTTTAAAAGAGCATTTACCTGACTTTTCTTTCTCTAATAGCATAACTCTTGGATTTTAATTGTGTCATTCATGCCTGTGTTTCAGGTTTGAGGAATTTGCTTTTGAAGGGTTTTTCACACACACAGTGAAACCACACGAAACTGTGCCACCCTAACTGTTTAAACTCAGAGTGGACAATTGTATTTCTTCGATTGTTTTTTTTCCTTTTAGTTTAACCCTATGCATGCAGGAAAGTTATACGTGATATAATTAATGCCCTTGTTTGTCTTTCATGTGCATGATAAGTGCAACCACAGTTCTAATTGTAGTGTGCAACAGTGAATCTCTGTAAAGCCAGCCCTAGTGTTGCAGTACTTATTGTTATGGTACTCAGTTTGGGTTTTTGGTAATGCAGTGTAAGTAATTGTGCCAACAGTTATTATTATCCAAGAAAAGTGCTGGAGTATCCTGGTGTTCTTCTATCGCTTCCGTGCCCATATCAGAAAGAGAGATTCTGTTTCAAGGAAGCTGAGAGCACTAACTCTACTATCACTCTGTCAACAACGACCTGGCCCCCGAAGATACAGGTGCCTGGCTGGACCGGCAAGATGTGGCAGTGTTTTGTCTCTTTCTCTTCCACTCCCCCTTTCCTTTTGGGACACCTGCTGGGGTTTCTGTTTCCATCAGGAAGTGACGAGAGGTGTTCCAGGAGGTCGGGGGCATACCATCGCCCCTGCAGACATCCTGCTTTTCAGGTGAGTGGCCCTGTCTCGACATGTGCACAGGGAGGATCGAATGATCAGGTAAGAGTAAAGTTTGCTGGACAAATTTTGCTTGCGAGTCAGGGGAACTGAGATCGAAGGAGGATCTGTTAGAGCTAAAAGCTGCAGTTGAAAATTCCTTAAGGTTTCTGAAGCGATTGTGTTACCTACCTATAGTAAGCAGAAAAATATGGTGTGTTGATTTTATATTAGTGCTCGCAATATTTGCATTTAGTTTAGCGTGGATCTGAGTTAAGGAAGAGAAGCCGAAGGGCTTTGTCAGCCGCTGTATGAGACACTGAGGGGGTCATTACGACCCTGGCGGTCATGGACCGCCAGGGCCGGGGACCGCGGATGCACCGCCAACAGGCTGGCGGTGCATCCAGGCCAATTCTGACCGCGGCGGTAAAGCCGCGGTCAGAAAAGGGAAACCGGCGGTTTCCCGCCGGCTTTCCCCTGGCCTGAGGAATCCTCCATGGCGGTGCTGCAGGCAGCGCCGCCATGGGGATTCCGACCCCCTTACCGCCAGCCTGGTTCTGGCGGTTTTGACCGCCAGAACCTGGTTGGCGGTAACGGGTGTTGTGGGGCCCCCGTAAGAGGGCCCCACTTTGTATGTATATGCTCAATGTCATTGAAAAAGTGTGAGGTCCCAACCCATGGGTTTCTCTGACGGTCACTGTGGAAAAAAGACAAAGGGGGTCATTCTGACCCCGGCGGTCATGGACCGCCGGGGCCAGGGTTGGCGGGTTTGGCCGCGGTCAGATGTGGAAAACCGGCGGTCTCCCGCCGGTTTTCCGCTGCCCAAATGAATCCTCCATGGCGGCGCAGCTCGCTGCGCCGCCATGGAGGATTCTGACACCCCATACCGCCATCCTGTTCCTGGCGGTTCGCCCGCCAGGAACAGGATGGCGGTATGGGGTGTCGTGGGGCCCCTGGGGGCCCCTGCAGTGCCCATGTAAATGGCATGGGCACTGCAGGGGCCCCCGTAAGAGGGCCCCACTTTGTATTTCAGTGTCTGCTTTGCAGACACTGAAATACGCGACAGGTGCCACTGCACCCGTCGCACCTTCCCACTCCGCCGGCTCCATTCAGACCTGGGGTCCTCGTGGGAAGGTTGTTTTCCACTGGGCTGGCGGGCGGCCTTTTGGCGGTCGCCCGCCAGCCCAGTGGAAAACCCAGAATCACCGCAGCAGTCTGACGACCGCGGTGCAGTGTTCTGGCGGGGGTACTTTGGCAGGCGGCCTCCGCCGCCCGCCAAGGTAAGAATCACCCCCAAAGAGCCTGGGGCAATCAGGCAATGTATAGATATGCCCTTTCCCAACCCGGGCAATTAAAAGAGAGAGACACATCACTCTCACAATTAATTTTATAGTGGCATATCTCAACGTAGCCCAATGTTTCTCTAAATTTGATCTAAATGCAGGATATCACCCACTGATGCTAGAGCCAGAAAGTCGGTACATCACAATTTTTTCAACACTCCTGAGTCTAAGAAAATATTTGGTGAGGTCAATGGCATCCAGGCACAACATCACCGTACAGAAGACTGGTAGAGGATCCCCACCTACAACCCCGCCCCGACTACGCCGACTGGGAGGAGAAGGTACTGGCCATCCTGCACCCAGAAGGCCTCACTGGACTCACTGGAGGACTGGACTTGTGTAAGTCAACTACAATTACTACATATCCACCACACCTGTAATGCATGTACCACCCCACCCCACCCCCCCTCCCACTACCACCAGGACCGCTTCCCCACCCAGGCTACAACACCCACATCCAGTCACCCTGCATGGCAACAAACACACTAACAGCCCGCCATCTTTCCCCCTGTGCACAGTCACCTACCCCTGCAAGGATTCACAGTGGCACCACAGCACCCACAATGCACCCACACACCCCACGCAAAATGAAAGGATAATTCCACGAAAGGTCCCTGCATGGCATGACAGGGGAATAAAAACACAAACTAGGGCAGAGATGTGCATTAATTTCCAAATTAGTACATGTAACATACATGTCCATTCTCCCCCCACAGGCACCAAAACCCATGCCACCTGGACGGAAAGGCCAAGGAGTGCCAGCGCCCCACACTGAGACAGAGGCCCTACTCAGGAGTCTGGAGAGGGATGCAAGGAAAGTGAGGAATATCCTGGCCTGTCACACAGTCCTGGGCTGTCCCCCTCCAGGAGCCCCACCCTGGATACCACTGACAGCCCTACCTCCCAGCCACCACCATCAGCTCTGGCCAAACGACCCCACACCAGTGTCTCCTGGTCACAGACTGGCGGACCACATGTACAGAGGCCAGAGTCTCCACCCACCTACAGGCAGGATGATGATGGCCCCAGTGCAAGTGGGACTGCCAGACCTGTGCAGGGGACACAGGCACAGGGGGCAAGGGCTAATGGGAGGGCATCAATGGCTCAGGGGGGAACCCAAAGGATGGATGCTGCAGCCCAGGAGGTGATCTCAGAGGTCCTGGAGCATACCACCATACCCAGGACAGGATGGGCCAGATCCTGGCCACCCTGGAGCAGAATCAAAGGCTGCAGATAGCACACCACCAAGAGTCCATGGAGCAATCGAAACAACTCAGTGCCACCATGGCCACCATTGCAGGGGTGCTGCAGCACCAGTGTCCTAGCCAGCCTGAGACCTCAACCCACCTGCAAGCCCCTACCACTAGCCAGGACACTGACCTGCCATCTACAACTGCAGCAGCTACTGGACCGGTGGCACTGCCAGAGGACACACAGGAGACCAGCACCCCTAGCCCTGCAACCCAGCTCCAATCATTCAAACGTGCCCTCAGACCCACATATGGCACTGGAACACCTGCTAAGACCAAGGCCCCCGCTAAGAAGTGACTGTGCCCTGAACTGTCTCCCATGTGTGCCACTGTGCTACCTTGTTGACCTGCCACTACCAACACACCATCTACCAAGGGACAAATGGACCAGTACCTACTGCCACCAAGAGCTGAGCCCATGCACCAGAGTATGGATATGCACCATGAGCCCACTCCATATCACTGTACAGCGATATAATAAATTTGTGACACTTAATAAAAACACATCTGGACCAAATCGTATGTCCTCTGTCATTATGAGTTTACAATTGTGAGTGTGTATGCATTAGCCATTCAATTTCATATTCATATCTTTATTGCAGGAGGAGATCCCACAAACTGTAGTGCCTGAAGTAAGTCACAATGTACACAATATTGGGTTCCCCGGCACATGCCACTTCAGTCTTCATTTAATAGTGTCAATGACTACAGGCACCACATCACCAATCACATGAGTCAGACTGACACTATGCAATGAAGACAACAGCATCAGTGAACAGCACCTCATAGTCACTGGACGTTTAGGTGGATCACCTCGTTTCTGGAGTTGATATCTTCCCCCTCTTCTTCCTCACCATTACTCTCATCCCTTCTCTGAGGTTGCAGGTCTGGTTGGACAGCACCATCCTACTCTAGAAGGGGGATGGCTTTACTCACAGCCAAGTTGTGCAGCATGCAGCAGGCCACCACTATTCTACACACCTTCTCAGGGCCATGTCACAGGGATCCCCCAGACATATGGAGGCAACAAAATCTAGCCTTCAGGAGACCTATAGTGCGCTCAATCACCCTCCTAGTACATCCATGGGCCTCATTATAATTCCTCTCTGCATCTGTCCTGGGATTCCTGACAGGTGTCAGGAGCCATTTCAAGTTGGGGTGGCCAGAATCACCTCCAAAAGTGGGTGAAAGAGCTCTTTAACAAACTTCGATTACTTGCATACAGGCTGGTTGTCAGCCATGTACTGATCCAGTGTCATACACACTCACCTGTGAGCCATCCTCTGTCCCCTTGTAGTTGTCCCATTGAGTGTGGGACTCTGCTGTTTGTCAGGACAAAGGAACCATGGACTGATCCTGGGAACCTGGCATTGACATGTGATATGTACTGGTCAGCAGTACACACCAATTGTATGTTCATGGAGTGGAAGTTCTTTTGATTCCTGTACACCTGTTACTTCACTCTTGGGGGTATGAGAGCAATATGGGTTCCATCAATGGCACCAATCACATGGGGGATGTTAGCAAAGGCATAAAATCCAGACTTGATGGCAGGAAGTTCAGTCCTTTGGGGGAACTCAACATATGTCTGCATGTGTTGGACAAATGCATCCAGGAATTTGGACAGGATGAGACTAAATATTGGTTGTGAGTACCCTGCACCCATGCCCACTGTCACTTGAAATGAGCTCGTAGCCAAAAATGGAGTACAGATAGCACTTGCACTTCAATAGGGATGGCATGCTGATTCCGATTAGCCGGTCTTAGTACAGGATCCAGTAAAGCACATAGGTCATGGATTGTTGCACGATTGAATCTGTAGGTGACAATGATGTGACTTTCATCCATGGTTTCCAAATCAACAAGAGGTCTGTACACAGATGGGGCCCTCCCTCGCCACATGGGTCTGTACCTATGGGGGAGGAAAGAACACATACGAGGGGCACACATACATGTGCAACCCATGTTGTTACTGTATTAATGGATGTGCAAAATGTAGATTACACACACAGACGCTATGTATTATGTACAACGTCAGGCCCATGTGTGCAGAGTCAACTGTTGTAATGGCATCCCAGTGTGGACACATTTCCTAAGATGGGTGCATGTGAGGATCAGACGCTCATGTAAGCAAGCAACTAAGGTCGAGACTTGAAGGCCATGAATGGGGCCCCTGGGCAGGATATGTTTACGTGGTGGTAGCAAGATGCAGCCTCCTGCCATCCAGGTTTGAGGGAGTGGAAGTGACATCATTCCGCTGGCGGTAGTCGTCATGGCGGAAGGCGGTGTTCACCACCGTGCACCCAATCATTGGATTACATAGTTGTCAATGGGGAACCTGGGCCTATCATGATCACCACCGGCGGTGACAGTGCACACCGCCGCGGAACGTACGCCATGTCATCATACCCTTGACACTTGACTCCTGATTCCCGTGCAGGGCAGTTCTCCACTGAGTGCGCTGCTGTGTCCTGACTATGGTCCCTGAAATGGCGTGAGTCACAGGGGAACGGGCCCGGCCTTCACCATGGAGGAGCTCGAGAAGCTGGTGGACGGGATCCTACCCTTGCATGCCAAGTTGTATGGGCGACCAGAGGAGCAGGTGAGTTGGCGGCTGTCTTCCTTGGATGTGTGTGATGGTGGCGGATGCCTGTATGCATGTGTGTTTGATTTGTAACTGCACAACTGTAGATTGTGTGGCATGTACTGTTTGTGAGTTGGTAACATGGTTTTTTTAAATGTCCGTTCCATAGGGGACAACATGTCATCTGTATTAGGAGCACACAGTCTGACGTCTGTTTTTCTGCTCTGTGTGTCCCATGCAGATCAGCTCCCATCAGAAGACAGGACTGTGGCAAGCCATCGCCAAGGAAGTGCGGACCCTGGGGGTCTACAACTGGCAGATCACCCACTGCAGGAAGCGGTGGGAGGACCTGAGGCGCTGGGCCAGGAAGACCTGCAAGGCCCAGCTGGGGAAGACCTCCCAACGAGGAAGGGGTGCATGTCGGACCCCGACACCCTAATGGCCCGCATTCTGGCGGTGGCCTATCCGGATTTGGATGGGCACTTGAAGGCAGCGCAGCGGCCACAAGGGGGTCAGTACCAACATTGTTGTAATACTACTTTGATGGATGTGTTTGGGGGCCCTGGTATGTATGCTGTCTAGTGCCAGGCACTCGGACAGGTGAGTTCCTGTAGTCCTGCCCCCTCATAGACCCGGGGTTGGTGTGGGGCAGGTGTGGGCAGTCCCAATAGGCCCATGCAGGTTCACCTTTCTGTAATCTTGGATGCTTTGTGGGCTCATTGACTAGTGGGTGCATTGGTTGGGCATTGTCCCCCATGTGGGTACTCCACACAGTTTCTCGGGTCCGTGTTTCCTGTGGATAATGGTGTGTATTCTGGGGAAGTGACCACTAGTCAGGGGCATAGTCATGACTACTGTTGTAGGTGTGTGACCTGGATGGGAGTGTGTGTGAGCCAGGGATGTGCATTCATTCAGGTATTTACAGATTTTTATCATGTTTTGCCTCTCCACCCCTGTGCTCTTGTGTCCTTTGTGTACATCAGCATCATCTGGCAAAGGAGCAGCGGCACCAGCGAGTGGGGATGCAGCGGCCTACGGTTCCAAGGAGGCAGAGTCAGCAGAGGCCAAGGGGACCAGTGAGTTGCAGGGGGAGGGGAGTACCACGGGGGAGGCAACTACCACTGGCGGTAGTAACTTTGATACCTCCTCCGATGGGAGCTCCCTGGTGGTGGCGGACCCTACTGGGCACACCCATTCTATGTCATCTTCTGCCACCCCTGATGCCATCTCCACCATCCCAGTGCTCCCCACCCAGTTGCCCATGCCCCCTCACCCAGGAGGGTGGGCGTCTCCTTTGCCCCAGGCACCTCATCCCCTGCCCCAGTCAGCCCTGCTGCCCTCACAGAGGAGGCTATTGACCTCCTGAGGACCATCTCTGTAGGGCAGACAACAACTGTGAATGCCATCAAGGGGCTAGCATCCCAGATGCAGCGATGCAATGCATACCTGGAAGGCATTCACTGTGCCATGTCTGGCCTACAGAGATCTTTTCAGGCTCTGGCCTCCTCTTTGATGGCCGCCAGTGTCCCTGGTCTTTCTATCCCCCCTCCCACCACATCTACCCCTTCCAGCACCTCACTCCCTTCACCCATCCCAAGAACACGTCCAGATAGCCATGCACACACCTCAACACACAATAAGCACACAGTCAAACACAAGCACCACGCTTCCCAACACAGGCATACACACACCCAACATACAAAGGCACACACAACAACATCCACTTCCCCCACTGTGTCCACCTCTCCCACCTCCCTGTCTGTCACCTCAACATGCACACCCACAAGCACTGCACCCTCAGTCACTGCTGCTGCCCCCATTCTTGCAGTCACCACAACATCTAACATCCAGTCATCCATCCCGTACACCACACCTGCAATCACCACAACTACCTTGACAGACACATGCAGCATACTCCCCAGACCTGCAGACACCCAGACAACATCCATGTACACTGGCAGCCTGTCTTGTCCCACTTTGTCCACCACCCTCCCAAAACACTCAAACTTTTGCAGCCACCTACACAACACACATCCACCACACATCAGCACACTTGACAGGCACCTGCATCCACGTCTAGCACACCTACACCTGGTACAACCAATCCCTCAACATCCACTCCCAGACCTTCTTCCAAATCCCCCCCAACTACTCCTAAGAAGCTTTTCGTCTCCTGTGTTTACCTGTTTGAACCCAATGGCTCATCCCCGTCTCGTCCCTAAACGTGCCCATCTCCTTGCCCAGTCCCTTCCTTCCACGTCCAAGTCCACCCCAGTCCGCCCTTCCCATTCCTGTGCCCTTCCCCAGGAAGGAAGAAGCCCCGTGTTGCCTCAGGTCCCTCTGCCACCCCCCGGCCCAAGCCCACTCCCCCACCTTCCAAGGGCAAGCCCAAAACCCCTCCACCTCCCAAACCTAAGCCCAAGCCCCCTCCTTCCAGACGTAAGTCCCCACCGCCGCCACCCCCTGCCCCTGTTCCCTGAGGTGCCTGGCTGCCCCATTGATGTCCCTTTACAGTGGAGTACCCTGCGCACATGTGGGAGTCAAGTCCGGCCTATTTAAGCCCTTCAGGGTACTCAGAATGGACTGGCCAATGGCCTTATTTGGACATAACATTTTTCTAGTTTTATTAAACTTTGAGTACCCAGTGGTGCTGTTGGCACAATATGGTGATGTGGTTCATTGTTTCATTGTGGGGGTGTGGTGTGCACATGTGTGTACTTTGGTGCAGGTCTGTGTTGCCTTGTGTCGGGTAAGTTCATCTTATTCTGGTATGTATGGTGTGGGAGGGTGGAAGGGGTTGGGGGTGTGTTGCAGGGTGGGTGGGGTGGGTGTGTAACTATGCCCTTTCTTCCCATGTGTACTAGGTTGCGGTACTTACTGTAGGAAGGTAGCCTCTTTCTAGCCTTGTTACCCCCACTTTTGGCCTGTTTGTGAGTATATGTCAGGGTGTTTTTACTGTCTCACTGGGATCCTGCTAGCCAGGGCCCAGTGCTCATAGTGAAAACCCTATGTTGTCAGTATGTTTGATATGTGTCACTGGGATCCTGCCAGCCAGGACCCCAGTGCTCATAAGTTTGTGGCCTATATCTGTTCCCTGTGTGGTGCCTAACTGTATCACTGAGGCTCTGCTAACCAGAACCTCAGTGTTTATTCTCTCTCTGCTCTTTAAAATTGTCACTGCAGGCTGGTGACTAATTTGACCAATTCTCATTGGCACACTGGAACACCCTTATAATTCCCTTGTATATGGTACCTAGGTACCCAGGGTATTGGGGTTCCAGGGGATCCCTATGTGCTGCAGCATTTCTTTTGCCACCCATAGGGAGCTTAGACAATTCTTACACAGGACTGCCACTGCAGCCTGAGTGAAATAACGTCCACATTATTTCACAGCCATTTTTCATTGCACTTAAGTAACTTATAAGTCACCTATATGTCTAACCCTCACTTGGTGAAGGTTAGGTGCAAAGTTACTTAGTGTGTAGGCACTAGCCAAGGTGCCCCCACATTGTTCAGGGCAAATTCCCCAGACTTTGTGAGTGCGGGGACACCATTACACGCGTGCACTACATATAGGTCAATACCTATATGTAGCGTCACCATGGTAACTCCGAACATGGCCATGTAACATGTCTAGGATCATGGCATTGTCACCCCAATACCATTCTGGTATTGGGGGGACAATTCCATTCATCCCCGGGTCTCTAGCACAGAACCCGGGTACTGCCAAACTTGCTTTCGTGGGTCTCCACTGCAGCTACTGCTGCTGCCAACCCTTCAGACAGGTTTCTGCCCCTCTGGGGCCTGGGCAGCCTGGTCCCAGGAAGGCAGAAGAAAGGATTTCCTCTGAGAGAGGGTGTCACCCCCTCTCCCTTTGGAAATAGGTGTGAAGGGCTGGGGAGGAGTAGCCTCCCCCAGCCTCTGGAAATGCTTTGATGGGCACAGATGGTGCCCCTCTCTACATAAGCCAGTCTACACCGGTTCAGGGATCCCCCAGCCCTGCTCTGGCACGAAACTGGACAAAGGAAAGGGGAGTGACCACTCCCCTGACCAGCACCTCCCAGGGGAGGTGCCCAGAGCTCCTCCAGTGTGTCCCAGACCTCTGCCATCTTGGATACAGAGGTGTTGGGGCACAATGGACAGCTCTGAATGGCCAGTGCCAGCAGGTGACGTCAGAGACCCCCTCTGATAGGTGCTTACCTTTCTCAGTAGCCAATCCTCCTTTTTGGGCTATTTAGGGTCTCTCCTCTGGGCTATTCCTCAGATAACGAATGCAAGAGCTCACCAGAGTTCCTCTGCACTTCCCTCTTCGACTTCTGCCAAGGATCGACCGCTGACTGCTCCAGGACGCCTGCAAAACCGCAACAAAGTAGCAAGACGACTACCAGCAACATTGTAGCGCTGGCTTACTCGACTGTTTCCTGGTGGTGCATGCTTTGAGGGCTGTCTGCCTTCACCCTGCACTGGAGCCAGCCCTTTTGCACCTTCATCCGGGGTTTAGTGGGCTTCTGCCACCCCGGACACTTGCGTGACTCTTGGACTTGGTCCCCTTCCTTTACAGGTCCTCAGGTCCAGGAATCAGTCTTCAGTGTTTTGCTGGTGGTTGCGGTTCTTGCAGAATCCCCTGTCTCGACTATACTGTCTTTCTGGGGGTAGTAGGGTAACTTTACTCCTACTTTTCAGGGTCTTGGGGTGGGGTATTTTGGACACCCTTACTGTTTTCTCACAGTCCCAGCGACCCTCTACAACTTTCCATAGGCCTGGGGTCCATTTGTGATTCGCATTCCACTTTGGGAGTATATGGTTTGTGTTGCCCCTAGGCCTATGTCTACCTATTGCATTCTATTGTGATTCTACATTGTTTGTACTACTTTTCTTACTGTTACTTACCTGATTTTGGTTTGTGTACATATAATTTGTGTATATTACTTACCTCCTAAGTGAGGGTATCCTCTGAGATACTTTTGGCATATTATCACTAAAATAAAGTACCTTTATTTTTAGTAACTCTGAGTATTGTGTTTTCTTATGATATTGTGTTATATGATATAAGTGGTATAGTAGGAGCTTTGCATGTCTCCTAGTTCAGCCTAAGCTGCTTTGCCATAGCTACCTCTAACAGCCTAAGCTGCTAGAAACACCTCTATTCTACTAATAAGGGATAACTGGACCTGGCACAAGGTGTAAGTACCCCAAGGTACCCACTATAAGCCAGGCCAGCCTCCTACACTTACCGTTGTCGTCTTCGTCGGCGGTCACAGTCGTGGAGGTATTTGGCAAGGAGTAGCACTGGCATTATTTCCAACTCTCTCTCCATGTCTGCGTCGGCGTGTTGTGTGTACCTCCGGTGAGTGTTTCCTTTTATTTAGTCTATTTATGTCACACTAACTGCGGTCTTGTGCTTCATTATTTGGTGGGCGGGTAGGACCTTTCCGCCGGACCGTGGGTGGCCTCCTCTGTCCTCGTCGCCACTCCAATGATGGCAGTGTGTGGATGGACCACTCCTTGTTTCTCATGTGCTTCATTATTTGGCAGTCCGGACTGCCAGCTTGTTGGTGGTAGTTACAGCCACCGCCGGCGGCCGGCGTTTGCCGCCATGTTCATAATGAGGGCTATGGTGTCCAATTTAGACAAAGGCACCACAACAGTTGCCTATAAATTTAATAGACATTAAAAATTACTTGTACTTGCCAACCAATCCACATTTATTATAGGATTGAGGACCTGGAATAGTCTGAACTGTCACACTTATAGGAGTGTGATGGTTAGTAGTTGTGTTGCTATAGTTATTGCCAGTGCTTGCAGGGGCATAAGGTAGTGCAAGCTGCAGTGGCCTCATGACGAGTGTCCTGGCACTTATTTTTTCACAAATTAAGCACTGAGATAAACTGAGCGTAACTGCAGATGGGCTGCTACTGAGGTTAGATATAAATAAAAGAGACTTGCAACTGTGTGTGCGGGTGTGTTTATTGAGGACGTCCTGAGGCCGATCACCGGAGGCGCAGGCCTGACAAAGACATCACAGTATTGTCCCAGTGACATATTATTATTACAGTAAATAAATAAGTGGTTTAGCCCTTGCGACACTTAATGGGTCAGTCTGAATCCAACACTGGTGTCTTTATCATTCACGATTCAGAGCCTCCGTGCAGGTGATAGAGTGTTCCGTACTAGTAATTTACCTGTAGTTTGGACGCTCTTTAGGCCGATGAATCTTTTGACTAAGTGGGACCCTCTGCACCCTTAATCAATCAATTTAATACAATCCAATAATCAATAACGAACATAAGCAATACCTTGATCAACATAACACTTAACAATTAATCCAGAATACATTTCGGCGAACCCTGACCTTTCAGCCAGGAATAACCACACCAGTTTATTCAAAGTTAGTGAATTTATTTCCTATATTAACAAAGCTAGCACAATATAGATGTGTCTCAACACCAAATGATAAACATATATGAACATTAATAGCTGTCCATAACGGCGAAACAAGTGCAATCTATGCAGCATTTGAATAACAAGGCATTCGATAATAGCAATGCAAATCACTAATACTATAATCTGTAATGAGCTAATTGCATACATTTAGTCAGCATAACAAGATCTCAAATTGCATCGTGCGACAAAAGGAATCCTCATCTAACCTCAAATTAGCATCGGCATGTGGGACTTCATGCAAAAACAATTTAGCAACATTAATTTAGAAAACTCCTAACTAGGGCTCTTATCAAAATCAGCAGTTGGTTACCTAAAAGAAACACAATGCAATTGTACAATTTCCTTTCATATTTACCAATTTCAATCAGCATTCAAGGAAGTCTTCATCTCACAGGTACCGTTTCTCGATCAGCATGGGACGGGGCAAAGGGGCAGGGGTGGACGGGGCAATTGCCTCACGGCGGCAAGATAAACTACTACTTCATGCAAAGGGACAAGTCAAAGTTAAAGTCTCTAGGGCAAGAATCATTAAAAGTCTCTTTCTCTCGATTAGAGAAAGCATCAAAGTCTCTCAAAATGACGTCGCAGCAAAGTGGGCCATAATAGCTACGGTGTCCTGCAAAATGGCGGGTATCAAGCTGGTAATGGCTACTTTCCTCTTGTGCACCTGGTTTTTATAGACAACAGTTCAAATCCAGTAGGGTCTTCCATTGGAGGGTTCATAGGTTAGCTTCAAATTGTCCAATCAAAAACAACAGTTCTCAAGCTTTTACTTAAGCATACATTATCCTTGGAGACGGGTACGCAAGTTGCAACATTTTATACCAATTAACTCATTTTCAGAGCTTCCATTGTCCGCACCTGCAGATCGACCTTGGAGTAAAGAGAAAATATGCCAGGCTGGCACGAAACCTTA
Organism: Pleurodeles waltl; assembly: GCF_031143425.1. Taxonomy (NCBI): domain Eukaryota; kingdom Metazoa; phylum Chordata; class Amphibia; order Caudata; family Salamandridae; genus Pleurodeles; species Pleurodeles waltl. The sequence continues at coordinate 377,903,015 of NC_090438.1, forward strand.
AGATAAGCATGTGAACGATCTCAGTGGAAAAGTACAGCTTCAAGCAGAAATACACGTTTAATAGCACATTGGAAAAATACGAGCATCTAAACCGTGAGACCAGGCAACTAGGCCGAAGCCTGCACTAAAGTAATGCTAAGCTAAAACATTTCAAACAAGCAAATCATAGCACACGTTTACGATTATGTCGGATTAGTGCAATTCTAATACATCACGTTATATAAGCACGTTTATAAATGTTGGCAAACTACTCTGAGGGCACATTTTGTCCCCGTACAATCTTTATTAGTTCGGTTAAAGTCACACATGATTATTTCACACTACGTTTATGCGTTAATAAATGTAAAACCTTCATTTTCTGCTTCATCAATCCCTCCTCTGATGACTACTTGTCATCACACCAAATCATGCCCACAAATTTTATTCCATTAAAATTCTGTCAGTTCTCTTTTCCTTTTAATTCCCCTAGTTTTCGCTTTGTATTCTTCTGCCATTCTCTTCATTATTTTCTCTTCCTTCCTTCTTCTAATTCTTTCCATAATCATTATTATTCCCCTTTTTATTCCCCAAATTCCAAATATGCAAATTAGTACTATTAATATTCCTTGTATTATTTTCAGTAATATTCCATTCCAAATTCCCCCAATCCAATTTCCCACTGAAGCAAGTCCTTTTCCAACCTTCTCCCACACTCCTGGTTCTTTCAGTTCCTTCAAATCTGCACTCTCTTTTGTTAGATTAGCAAGCATAGTTTTAATTTTCACACTATTGTCTGGAATATACGTACAACAGTGTCGTGCACCAAGCATTTTGCAAACGCCGCCATCCTTTGCTAAAAGAATGTCTAAGGCAAGCCTGTTTTGAAGAGTCATAGCTCTTTCCGCTGCAAGTTCAGCATCTATCAGGATTATAGCACCTGAAAACTTTGTCAACATGTTATCCACTATAGTAGACAACTTTCTTATTTTGATGGAATTCAACACGACTCCCAACGAAGGAATCATGGCTCCAAATATATCTCCTACCACAGCAGCTGCGGTCTCTCTTTTCTGGATACGATGTGATCCAGATGTCTTTTGAATCATCGATAGGTCATCCAGTTGATAAACCTTTGGGAACACTATACCCAAATAACATCTCCCCCACCATCCCTTTGGAAGACGATAATAGGCATTATACCCACAAATGTAATATACACCTGGAATGACAGGGTCAAGTCCGTTCATCATGAATGTCCATTTGGCCTTAAAGATAAACGTATGTTTACACTCACTCGCTCCTACAAAAATGTTATCATAATAAGATTCACCTCTATATATACAAAATTTCCCTACATGCCAAGCATCTAAAGCCATTCTCCCTTGTGTCTTTATTGCGGCAAAATCATAATTATCTACTGAAGTCCTCTTATGTAGCTCTTTTTCTAATTTCGCATTCATTTGTGCTCTTCTATCATCTGTGCGATCTAAAAAGCTTATTTCTACTGCAGAGAGCGAGCAGGTAAGGTTTTCCCTATGAGCGTGAGCCGTTTCAAAAGGTTGCATTGCCTCGAAAAATTCCCTCATTATTTTAGCATCCCAATCTTTAGCAATCTGGCTTAGCTGCGCTATTATAGGAACATATGCAAAGGTAACATCATAGTTCGAGTAAAAATACTGTATGTTAGTTTGACCATAAAATCTAGACATTACTATACTACACGTAATCCCGTATGTAAGAGGCATGTGGTGATAAGTCACCCCTACCTTTACTGATGTCGGTATCTGTGTACACACATAACAATCCTTCGCATCCATAGTCTCAACATATTCTGTTAGCAAGCGATAGAAAACATTATACGAAAGTTCTTTCTTATCATGCAAGAGTCTCTCATCTAATTCTAGTCTTTTTAATGCGGTTAGTTCAGTGACAGTAACAGGAGCAAAAGTAGAAGCATCAATTTTCTCATTCCCACCCTTTCCATGCATTCCAAGCACTATTGCAATTATTATTAGTACACATGCAATTACCAAGCCTATACACACATATTTACAATATTTCTTTCTACTGTTTTGCGTCATGATCTGTATAGAATCAGAGAGCTAGAAGCACCTATAAAGAAACTATTTAGCAATTCAGTTACAAAGCTGAACGAGCGCAATGTTCACACAGTCTTCTTCAAGAGGCCAGTCACTTATCGGTTAGCAGCATTTGTCTCAATTCGGCAATAACTCAAATTTTTTTTTTTTTTTTTTTTCTTCAAAGTTCAATAACTCACTCTCTCTTTTTTTTTTTTTTTTTTTTTCAGTTGGCACGTTGTCAAATCGTGTTTAAGAGTCAATCAGGTTTTCAAAAGTCTTATCAGGTTAGCAAATGTCTCATCCGGTTTAGCAATGTCTCAGCTGGTTGTTTCGTATCACGTTAGATTGTAGCAAGCAATATCATTTATTACCCTTTCAATCGACAGAGTCCATAAAACTTTTCTTTTCTATTGGTATCTCTTCTTCTTCGTTCTCGAGGCTTAGAGATACAAATTCATCAGTCCAATCGTCATTGACTGCATATGCCCATTCTGGGCCAGAATATCTCCTGTTTGGTATCCTTTTCCTTTTCAATTTTGCTTCTCTTTTCGATTCTGCCTCGCTGGTACTTTCCTCCTTGGCCAAGTCTTTTCCCTCACTTGAGGATGGTACCACAACAGTCACTTCTTTTCTTTTCTCTTTCACTTTTGGCCTTTCTCCGTCGTTCAAACTTTCTTTAGTCCTTTCTTTTATTGGTGATATACTTAGTCTCCTCTTTGCACCGTGTCCATTTGATGGACCTGCGATCTTTTCTGTGGAAGCTTGAACTTTTTCGTTCTGTTCTGCCTTGTCCCCTCCTTCTGGGGAATCAATCACGTTCTCTTTTTCTTTTTCTGTATCGTCTGCTTCTGGAAAAGCCCTCCTCTGATCAGGCTCTCCTTCTTTTTCGCCTTTTTCGAGCCCTTCGTCACTGTTACTTTCGTCAGGCTCTTTATCACTTTCAGCTGCTTCAGGTTCCTTGTCACCTTCAGCTGCTTCAGGCTCTTTGCTACCCTCAGCTGCTTCAGGTTCTTTGTCACCTTCAGCTGCTTCGTCGCTGTCTGAGGATTCTCCTTGGTCTTCCCCAAGTGAGTCTGTTGCTTCGTCCTCAGAGAATATTTCTCTCTCTCCTGTTTCTGTCTGTTCTCTTTCAGTTCGGTTTTGCTCTGTCTCAGCACTCAGTACTGTTTTGTCAGGCACTGGTAATTTCAGCGCTTCAACTTCCTCATCTGTGGGACACAACACTTTCTTTGTGTGACTGGCGTGAATCCAGTTGGGAACTCCCGCACACTTCACAGCGGTAGTTGTCGTCAGGATCACTTGGAAAGGGCCTTTCCAACGGGGTTCCAGACACGACTTTCTCACGTGCTTCTTTACCACGACCCAGTCACCTGCTTTCAGTGTGTGTCCTGGACCTTGAATTGGTGGCAAGGTGGTTGCTTCCACCTGGTGAGAGAAAGAGCGAACCACGTCAGCCAGACCCTTGCAGTAGTCTAACACCATATCATCTGTAATATTCAAAAGCGCGTTTGCGGGAACTGCAGGAAGTCTCATAGCCCTGCCCATGAGAATTTCGTGCGGAGACAATCCAGTCTTTCTATCAGGGGTGTTTCTCATTGACATTAACACCAAGGGCAATGCGTCAGGCCATTTCAAATTTGTCGATGCACATATTTTCGCCATTCTTGATTTCAATGTACCATTCATCTGCTCCACCAGTCCTGATGCTTCAGGGCGATAGCTACAATGCAGTTTTTGCTCAATGTTCAGCGCTTCGCAAAGTAACTTTATCACCTCGTTATTGAAGTGACTTCCCCTATCTGATTCTAAAGAGATCGGGAATCCGAAACGTGGTATCAACTCTCTCAACAATAGCTTTGCAACTGTAAGGCTGTCATTTCTACGTGTGGGGTATGCCTCAACCCAGTGACTAAAAATGCACACAATCACCAACACATACTTCAAACCTCCATGCACAGGCATCTCAATGAAGTCCATCTGCATTCGACTAAACGGGCCGCTGGCCCTGCCAATGTGGCTCGCGTTCACAACTGTTCCCTTTCCTGGGTTCATCTGCTGGCAAGTGACACATCGATGGCAAACTGCTTCTGCAGCTTGACGAAATCTGGGGTTAAACCAATCAGTTTTGAACAATCTTATCATGGCATCTCTCCCTAGGTGAGCTTGCCCATGATAGAACCGCGCAAGCTGTGATAAGAGACTATTTGGCAAAACAAATTTTCCCTCATTTGAAACCCATAACTCATCTGGTCTTTTTATACATTGTGATTTAATCCAGGAATCTCTTTCATCCTCCCTGACGTTATTCTGTAATGCTTTTAATTCATCTATTGTATCTACGACCTTCAAGGCAAATGCTTCAGCTGGTTCGAGTTCTGGTTCACTTATCGAATTCCATTCATCTCTGAGTAATATACAGTTCAAGGCACAAAATCTTGCGACTTGATCCGCATATGCATTTCCCAGAGAAACATAGTCCTGTCCTTTTGTATGAGCACTACACTTTACCACTGCAACTTCGGCTGGCATTTGAATGGCATGTAACAATTCCCTTATTCTTTCCCCATTTTTCACTGGAGATCCTGAAGAAGTCAGAAAACCTCTCTGTGACCATAGTTGTCCAAAATCATGCACAATCCCAAACCCGTACTGACTATCAGTGTAAATGGTGACTTTCATCAATGCAGACAGTTGACATGCTCTTGTAAGGGCTACAAGTTCTGCTACTTGTGCAGAATAGACTCCTTGAAGCCACCCCGCTTCCAAGACACCTGTTACAGTACATACAGCATATCCTGCTTTCAAAACTCCCATCCCATCTCTTAGACATGAACCATCAACGAAAACAATTTGGTCATTTTCATCAAGCTTAGTATCCTTAATGTCAGGTCGAGGTTTTGTGCAAAATTCAGTCACCTGAAGGCAGTCATGCTCGACGTCTTCAGCGTCCTCAATTTCAGCATTTTCTCCCGGAAGCAAGGTTGCTGGATTCAGCGTAGTGCACCTTTTCAGCTGCACGTTCGGTGAGCCCAGAATTATCGTTTCATACCTTGTGAGTCTTGCTCCAGTCATGTGCTGCGTTCGGGAGCGGGTCAAAAGTATCTCAACTGAGTGAGGGACCATGACTGTTACTGGGTGTCCCATCACTATTCCTTCACTCTGAGTGAGGCTGATACCAACTGCTGCTACGGCGCGCAAACACCCTGGAAGTGCTGCTGCGACCGGATCCAAAGTAGCTGAAAAATACGCTACTGGTCTGTTTATGCCACCATGGGCTTGAGTCAAGACAGACAAAGAACATGCATCACGTTCATGACAAAACAATGTGAAAGGCTTTGTGTAATCAGGCATACCTAAAGCTGGAGCCCTGCACATGCATTCTTTCAGTTCAATAAAAGCATCCATCTCATCTCCTTTCAGCTCAATTTGATCCAACGCATCCTTCTGGGTCAGTTTCAGTAAAGGCTTTGCTAGAGTTGAGAAGTTGGGAATCCACTGGCGACAATAACCCACCATTCCCAAAAACTTCCTCACCTCCCTCCTTGTCTTTGGTGGACTCATTTGAAGTACACTTGTTATTCTTTCCTTCATTATTCTCCGTGACCCTTTCTCTATCTGGTGACCCAAGTATTTCACTTTCTTCTGACAGAACTGTAATTTGGAAGGGGACACCTTATGTCCATTCCTTCCCAAATGGTTCAACAGAGCAATGTTATCGGCTGTGCAGCCACTTTCTGTCTTTGATGCAATCAATAAGTCATCGATGTACTGTACTAGGGTTGACTCGAATGGCAATTCTAATGCTTCCAAGTCTTTCTTTAGAATCTGATTGAATATTGACGGTGACTCAGAAAACCCTTGAGGAATTCGACACCAACTGTACACTCTGTCTAAGAATTTGAAACAAAAGAGAAATTGGCTGTCCTCATGAAGAGGCACCGAGAAGAACGCTTGTGACAAATCGATGACTGAGAACCACTCGGCATCGCAAGGGACCTGGAACATTATCACAGCTGGATTCGGTACTACAGGGCAGCATTTGACTATGATGTCGTTTATTTTCCTTAAGTCCTGCACGAGTCGGACCTTTCCACTCGGCTTTATTAGTCCCATGATTGGTGAATTACATGGACTGCTTAACACTTCTTTCAGCACTCCCTGTTTTACAAATTCGTCAATGAGTTGGGCAACTTTCATGAGGGTGTCTTGTGTCATGTGGTATTGTGGGGTCTGGGGAAAGATTGCATTGGGCTTTACAGTCACTTTCACTGGTTCCACTCCTTTCATCAATCCCACCTCTTTCCCTGTCATATCCCACACTTCCCTTCCGACTGTTTCCCGTAATTCAGCTGGGATATCTTCTTCAGTTATCATTGGGAACAGACAAATCAGAGGATAATCTTCATCGACAGTTTCCATCTCATCCCCCTCTACACTGTCCTCTTCTTCCCCATCACTGCTCGTCTGAATTTTTATTCCCTCGTTCGAACACATAATCGAACAACCCAATTTGCACAATAGGTCTCTTCCTAACAGTGCTATCGGGCTTGAGTCACATACCACAAATTGGTGTAACCCTTGATAGTTACCGATGCTGACTGGTACCGGATCTGTTATTGGGTTTGTCAGGTGCCTGTTTGCTACTCCCACCACTTGAACTGTCCTCCCCGAGAGTGGCAAATTTGGTACTTCAATGCTCTTAACAGTTGAACGTGTGGCCCCTGTGTCAACCAAGAATGAAACACGATGACCCATTACAATTCCCTCTACGTACGGACCCTTTTGATCAACTTCCAAGGATGCTGCAAGCACACAATCTCCTTCTTCTTCTGAACTTTCACTCTCCCATACATTGTTTATTCCACTCTCACTGTGTAGTGGGAACTGTTGTACTGTGCCATTTGTACTCATTACCTGACCCGAGACCTGTGGAGGAACCATCACTTGCTGCTGACTCATTGGTGCCAAAGGTATTTGCATTTGCTGATTAGGTACCATGGGTAACTGCTGTTGCATTGGCTGCATTTGCGTCATCTGCATACGAGGCATCTGCATCTGCTGCGGCTGCATAGGTTGTAATCCCTGCAACTGATTTACGGTCTGAAAATTTGGGTTTGGACCTCTCATTTTCGGTCCCCTCATTGTCTGAAATGCATTGACATCATTGTTTTGCTGACCAACACCTGCACCTGCACCTTCCTGCACCACCATCGGGCACTCGCGTTTCCAATGACCGACGATCCCGCACACGTGACACGGCATCACCTTCTTCATTGCCTGCACACCATTCACAACAGTGTTCAAATCCGGACCATTATTCACGAAACCTCCTCTGCCTCTGCCTCTCGCCTGTGGCTGAAACGCCATGGTTCCCTGCAACTGCGGCTGCGGTTGCGGTACCTGTTGTTGGAACCCTTGCAACCCTTGCAGACCTTGCAAACCTGTCTGAGCTGCCTTAAGCTGCATCATCATCACCTTCTCTTTCAACCTTTTCTGTTTCACCTCAATTTCGTCGCTACAGTATTTCGCATAATTCAATACTTCGTCAATAGGTTTCGACTGCCAGCAAATCAAATGCGACTTTATCATCTGACTTATCTCTGGCCTCAGCCCTTCCACAAATCTAAACACAAAATGAAGCATGTCCTTCGCCTCTATTGTTTCCGTGCCACTGTAGTTCTTGAACGCCTTCAACAACCTCTCATAGTAACTATGAATCGATTCTTTAGCCTCTTGGGCAGTTCGATCAATCTTCTGCCAATCCACATTTTTCGCGGCAACCTTCGTCTTCAAATGCTCAATCACCTTATAGTACAAGCTCATCACCATAGGTGATGGTGCACCCGTATCCCTGTCTCTCTCCGGTTCACTTGTCGGCCAACCTACCGCTCTTTTGCAATCCTCCCACAAATCTGCCGGAACCACAATCTCAAATAGAGTGTTCAGGTCTTCCCAGAGACATTTTGCAAGCTTCACAAACCTATCAGTCTGTTGATACCATTCAATCGGCTTCTCTCTCAGTTTGGGAAAATCGTCCGTAAAAGACTGAATGTCGCTTCTATGCCATGGTACATGTATTAATTTTCCCCCTGCTGTCTCCCTCATTGGTAACATGGTTACTGCCTCGCTGCTCTGTGGTCTTTTCTCATTGTGCTCTGTAGCACTGTCCCTCCTCTTTTCCTTTCTCTTTACCCACCTGCTTTCCCACTTGTCTAAGCACCTCCACACTTGTGCACTCTGTAGCAGTTCTCTAAGGTGCGCCTTCATGCCTGCTGACCTCATGTGTTCAAAATCTGTGGTCCCAAAATCCAACCTGTAGCTTCTGCTCAAGTGTTTTGTCTTGTCTATGTCAACCCCGTTTTTGTCGGCTATTTCCTGCAAGCTTTTATGTACCTTGTTCACTTCCTTCGTAATCCTGGGACATAGATACCTCAGCTCTTCTTCCGAGTAGGACTCTAGCCTATTCACACCCATAGTCCCTTTCACCAATTCTTGTGCTTCCATGTTCAACCTCATCCTATTCATATAATCTTCTCCCTTCCCACTGGCTGAGCTTTGTGTGGAATTCAGACTGTTGAACCACTGTGTCAGTTGTTGCGCATTCAACCCCATCAGTGTAGCATTCACATCGACTGCCACTGATGGTTGCGGCAACTTTTCAGTGTTCGATGTTAGAGGTATTATCAGTGGGGGACTCGACCTCACCAGTGTTGACTGAGCACATACGGGACTAAACTCCATCAAGGACCCAGACCCGGTTGGCTGAGCCGCTATTGGAGTTATCCCTGGAGTGTTTTCTATGCACCTCCTTTCTGTCCCACTCTGCAGCATTGATCCCTGACCGCCCATTCCTAAGTTAGGCTGACTGTACAAAGGTACCGGTGGACCTACAGTAATGGGTAGTGATATCGCGTCTGGGTTTTGTCCATTTCCCATGTTCTGAGACATGTTCATTCCCACACTATGGGTCATCATTGCCGGCATGCCCATCTGATTCCCCGTCATCTGAGCATGTGCTGTTCCCCCCTGCATCTGCTTTTGAGGCATCAAAAACTGGGTTGATTCAACTTGTGCCATTGTTGGGTTGTGACCATTCTGTCCTCCCATCGCGGCTGGATCTAGAATCATTCCCGTACTATTGTCGCTGCTATAATACCTTGGGACCTGCGGCTGATAATTTTCTGCAGGTTTCAACATGGGCACATCTGGATATATTCTCCTCACCTGCGGTATCTGCGGGGTGAACAGTAAACTCGGGTCCTTAGATCCCGATGATGCTCCTGAACTCTGACTTTCACTGTTCTGTACCGGTGCCGGAGGGGCAGAACTGGTACTTGGACCTTGTCCACTCTCCGCATAAGGTGGTGGACGGTCATTCAGAAATTGCATTATTAACTCCTCATCCTCTAACTCCTCTTCTCTTCTCAACTTCTCCTCGTCCTCTCTATCCTTGGAACACTTCCTGTCTGTCTTACAGGTAGCTTTCTTACCTGCCTCCCCTTCTTCCTTAGTAATTGCGGGAAACAATTTTATCCCCTGCAATACATCTGACCTCCACACCTTCTGTGCATTATCCCACCTAGCGTCCGCTAGTGTCTTTTCTACCTTTCTTATCCTGGTCTCAAACTTATTTTGCTGTTGCTGTCTAGCCATTAGTTCCCAAATTGCTAGAGCCTCAAACTGGGCTGGCCTTGGAGGCACCTTCATGTCGTACATCGTGAATCTCAAATTCTCTAGGATCCTTATATTGAATGTCCCATGTATCGGGAACGCTACGCTCCCATGTTTCTCTGTCAGTTTGTGCCATTGCTTTAGCCAAAGACACGGAGCTACCCCCTTCTCTTCCATTACAATGTAAGCTGGTGTGCCTTCGGGCGGCGTTTCCTCTCCTACGCTCGCTTTAATGTATGTCTCCCCCTTCATCGCACTCCTTAATGCTTTAAAGAATTTCATTTTCTCGTCTTTTTATTTCACAAAGTTTGTAATCAATAGGTGACTTTAATTCCCGGAATACTCTTCGCTTGCCTTTCCCCTTCCAATCGAGCCCCACGGATTGCGTCCAATCCGTGCGCGACCCTTCTCTGCAACCAACCTATCCCAGCGCGGCTCCTAGTGACGTCACACTCACACACACTGCGGCTGACAAAGCCTCGCGGCTAGTCGTCCTTCACTCAGCTCCTCTCGTAACAACTTCTTGCGTGTATCGCGAGCTACCAAAAATATAAAACAGATCTGTCGGTTTACTACAGGAAGGGTAACACAACCGCTTCAGGACCTTAGGGATTTTTCACTAGCCTCGGCAGTTATTCCATCTTTCTCGGTCCCCACGTTCGCAAGCAAATCTGACCCGCAGACCTACTCTCAACTTGTCAATGATCTATTCTAGTGCACTTAGAATCTTGTCAAAGCCCGAAGTCGAAGTTTCTTTCACTCCCTAACGCACGTACCGACTCGTTGACCACGCCCGATCAACCTACTAAACCGCCCAGACCACAACATAAAACAACATACTCCGGAGTCTCTTGACCTCGCAGGGCCCGTCTGAACAACAACAACCACGTGGACCTTTTTATGCACGAAGCGCCACACGCACATGAAGTTCGACGACTTCCCTACTCTCACACTCGGAGTCGCACCTCCGCTATTTCTATGAAGTTCGACGACTTCTCTACTTCTACACTCGGAGTCGCACCTCCGCTATCCTCTAAAAAGAAAAAATTCCTCGCAACCTTTTCACACATCTGCGGCAGTAAGCTGTGCAAGCGCAAAACCCTAGCTTCACTCATACCATCACTAGTACCGCCAACACCGATTCCACATCTCCGTTCTCTCCATTCGCAAGCTCCGAGATCCCGGGAAAGTCGCGGTGGACCTAGCCCATCATCATTCTGTCAATCTATTTTACCCAAGAAAAATCTAATTCAACTTCTCGAGTTGGGTCTCAAAATGCGTAACCGTTAATTCAACACCATGTACTTTAAGAGTACAGGGTCCCAAAAGACGTAACCGTCCTCTGCTACCATCTACTGATAGAGCGTTCCGTTCTAGTAATTTACCTGTAGTTTGGACGCTCTTTAGGCCGATGAATCTTTTGACTAAGTGGGACCCTCGGCACCCTTAATCAATCAATTTAATACAATCCAATAATCAATAACGAACATAAGCAATACCTTCATCAACATAACACTTAACAATTAATCCAGAATACATTTCGGCGAACCCTGACCTTTCAGCCAGGAATAACCACACCAGTTTATTCAAAGTTAGTGAATTTATTTCCTATATTAACAAAGCTAGCACAATATAGATGTGTCTCAACACCAAATGATAAACATATATGAACATTAATAGCTGTCCATAACGGCGAAACAAGTGCAATCTATGCAGCATTTGAATAACAAGGCATTCGATAATAGCAATGCAAATCACTAATACTATAATCTGTAATGAGCTAATTGCATACATTTAGTCAGCATAACAAGATCTCAAATTGCATCGTGCGACAAAAGGAATCCTTATCTAACCTCAAATTAGCATCGGCATGTGGGACTTCATGCAAAAACAATTTAGCAACATTAATTTAGAAAACTCCTAACTAGGGCTCTTATCAAAATCAGCAGTTGGTTCCCTAAAAGAAACACAATGCAATTGTACAATTTCCTTTCATATTTACCAATTTCAATCAGCATTCAAGGAAGTCTTCGTCTCACAGGTACCGTTTCTCGATCAGCATGGGACGGGGCAAAGGGGCAGGGGTGGACGGGGCAATTGCCTCACGGCGGCAAGATAAACTACTACTTCATGCAAAGGGACAAGTCAAAGTTAAAGTCTCTAGGGCAAGAATCATTAAAAGTCTCTTTCTCTCGATTAGAGAAAGCATCAAAGTCTCTCAAAATGACGTCCCAGCAAAGTGGGCCATAATAGCTACGGTGTCCTGCAAAATGGCGGGTATCGAGCTGGTAATGGCTACTTTCCTCTTGTGCACCTGGTTTTTATAGACAACAGTTCAAATCCAGTAGGGTCTTCCATTGGAGGGTTCATAGGTTAGCTTCAAATTGTCCAATCAAAAACAACAGTTCTCAAGCTTTTACTTAAGCATACATTATCCTTGGAGACGGGTACGCAAGTTGCAACATTTTATACCAATTAACTCATTTTCAGAGCTTCCATTGTCCGCACCTGCAGATCGACCTTGGAGTAAAGAGAAAATATGCCAGGCTGGCACGAAACCTTAAGATAAGCATGTGAACGATCTCAGTGGAAAAGTACAGCTTCAAGCAGAAATACACGTTTAATAGCACATTGGAAAAATACGAGCATCTAAACCGTGAGACCAGGCAACTAGGCCGAAGCCTGCACTAAAGTAATGCTAAGCTAAAACATTTCAAACATGCAAATCATAGCACACGTTTACGATTATGTCGGATTAGTGCAATTCTAATACATCACGTTATATAAGCACGCTTATAAATGTTGGCAAACTACTCTGAGGGCACATTTTGTCCCCGTACAATCTTTATTAGTTCGGTTAAAGTCACACATGATTATTTCACACTACGTTTATGCGTTAATAAATGTAAAACCTTCATTTTCTGCTTCATCACAGGTCAGTCAGAAGAGGGGGGCACAGGGGTGATTATCCCTCGGGCCCTGCGCTTTTTTTTTGGGGGGGGGCCCAAACTGATGCTGCCACATTTTAGTTATTGGTTTTACATCAATCCCAGTAGATGGCATCAGGAGCTGCTGTATGCTCTCTTTCCCTCTGGGGCATTTTTTACCCAACTTTGAAAGATGTGCATCTCCTTTGAAGGTTCCAACTGTAATGGGTTGCTCGGTCCCTGCAAGAATGTTTGACACCAACAAAGACCTATCAAAATAACAGTGAAGTGGTTGTGTTTAAGTGTCCAACGGGCGGCATGTGGGGTGAGTTACAGAGCATAGTAAACTACATCATGATTTTCTTAACTTGACATTTTAATTTTTCAAGAACACATCTCATAAACATTGTATATTATTATTTTGAACCGAATAGTTATATCACCAGCTGTAGTTGCGACTGACTGCTCAAGGCAGGGTGATGACATGTCTTTCTTTAGACGACTTTCAAAATACTCATTAATAGAACAATATCCAGGCAACGTTTGCAAGATGGTCATCATTTTTTGAGAGACGCAGAGAAACGTTTCCCCTGGTTGATGAGCCACGGTAATCCTCGCGACGGGCAAGGCACCCTGTAGGCATTTTAATTGCTACCGGAAAGAGAACCAGCGCACACCTACCAGACAACAGATTAATAATACTGCTGCCTGCAGGTTTATATCTCATTACGGTTTGTAGACGCGTGGTGTTTTGTTTTAATAGGTGAAACTCAATAGCCATTATTCTGAGGAAACGCCCCAGCCTCACAGGTCTGACTGACACAGATCACGTGATATCAAAGCCCTGTAGGGCTATGTCCCTTTTCCGAGCAGGGGTTAAATACTGTCTCAGCCTACAGGACAAACAGTGACTGTGCTAATGGCACTTGCATGTCGCAGCGCACCCAGCTGTTACGTACACGAGATTATTTACGCACGCCCCTTTGGTTTCTCTGCACTTGTCCGCTGTACTTCCTTGAGAGAGAAACATAAGGAAACAGTCCGGCGAGGTACGTGAACTATTCGGAGAAAAATGAAACTTATCCAAACCACAGCAAGGAAGTAACCGGCAGAAAAACACAGCACCCTGTAGTTATTGAGCACCGGGAAGCTTGCAGGAGCTCATGACATCGGTGGTTCTGGCTCCCAAAAGAATATGCAAAATGCCAGCGTCTCTCTGGGTTAAATGTTGAGGTCGATTTACGACCTGCCGAACGCACTGTTCTGCAGTTGGCCAGTCTAAAAGCAGACTTCCCGCTTACCGACTCAGAGCAGCCTGACGCCAGCACTACAGGTGAGTAAACATGCAATGCACGTTTAGTGTTTTATTTTATTCGATGCAATACCGGGAAGTATTCTTTAGCTTCCACGTAGGTTCATTTCTAATAAGAATCCTGTCGGGGTCCCTGCTTCCTAAATCCCAAAAGTCGGGAATCGATGAATAGAGAGTCATTATAACCACGCTTTGTTTGTCAAGCGTTTATGGAGTCAACTATTATTATCTTTGAGGTTTTCGGGGGAAAACACGTCATCTTCGGCTCCTCACAGTTCGACTGCTACACGGTAAATGCCTTTACAATGTATAAATACATTAATCTTTAAGAGACGAAGCTACAGGAAAAGCAATATTTTTTTTGTCCTCTAGATTACATACTATTGTATATCAAATACTTTTACGTGATTCTTATAGGACCGTTTTAGATATTGTGCTGAAAAATTGAAAATTCCCCAGAAACACGGGAGAAGCAACCGTGTTATGCCCATGTTGTATGTCAATAGTTGTAGCCCCTGCAAGGCTGGCTAATAGGTACAGTTTCACCTACTGTATTCTGTCTCTGGGGTCCTGAGTGACAGTGTCAGTAAAACGAGGTTCCATACTTGTGTGAACACGGTAGACCCCCGAATACTAACTAGGGTTGCCATCTTTTCCAGAGAAAACTAGAGGCCATCTAATCATGTTTTAAGATTCTGCAAAGAGTCGGACGTGATGCTTAAATGGAACTTTACATTAAATCGTCTGTATTAATTTTTAGGTTGAGCGTAAGCATACGGCCTGAGTATACTTTTAGTATTCTTACTTCTGTGGGCTTAAAGCCATTTCATTTGTTTGTTTCAGTGTCATTTAAAAATCCCTGCTTGCTAGTGGTCAGTCATGCCTCTTTATCCCTCCTTTTTCTCTTTGGGAGCAGGGACTAACTACTGTATAATTACGAATTGTAATGTTCATCTGTTCTTTGAGGGACTTTTTTCACTTGTTTTCCTGTTTCTGTGAGTGAAAGTGCCTACAGTGCTGAGCTCGGGGACACTGTACACGCACCCTATCGATTCGTCCATAGTGCTTAAATCACATTCCCCCAAGCCCTATTCTTGCTTGTCCCTTCACCCAATGACCCTCCTTCCGCTGTTGCTTGTTAACTCCTGTGCCACCTGTGCCACCATGGCCGCTTGCCTTATACCCCCTTGTTTTCTTTTGCCTCGCCGATTTGTGCTCGTCGCTGTATGTTGTTTCTTCTGCTTCCTTGTTTTCGGGCATTCTGCGGTTTGCGATGTTTGTGGGGTCTTTTTTATTTATTTATTTATTCCAATTTTATGTAGCACGAACTTGACATAGAGGTATTAGAGCGCTTGATTATTTTTTTTTTTTTGCATGTTTATATAGCACAAACTAAACTCAATACAAAGGTATTACAGCACTTTACGTGAACACCGGTTACATTTCACAAGAACACATTCATTTTTAGTAGCAAAGGGAGATTAAGGCCCTCATTACAACCCTGGCGGTCGGTGGTAAAGCGGCAGTAAAACCACCAACAGGCCGGCGGAAAAAAATGGAATTATGACCATGGCGGAAACCGCCAACATAGACAGCCACTTTAACACTCCGACCGCCAGGACGGTACAAACAAACAGCATGGCGGTCACCGCCAACAGACAGGCGGAAGACAATGTACCGCCCACACTATTATGACAGGCCAATCCGCCACCTTTTCCGGGGTGGATTGAATGCGAACAAAAACACAACAGAAACAGGAATTTGAAGGGAAAACACTCACCTCTACACACGCCACGAGTAACCCAGACGCCATGGAGCCTGAACTCCAAATACTCCCTGCAGTAGTCTTCCTGCTCCTCAACCAGGAGCACGACCAACGGCGGCGATGACCACGGTGAGTACTACACCTACAACACAGGGGAGGGGGAAGGGAAAAGAGAGTGACACACAGATGCAACACGCAACACCCCCACCCTCACCCACAACACACACACCAATACATGCTGAAACATTACAATTACACCGCCCAACCCCCGCTGGAAGAACGCAATGACAAGAGGAAATGATTTGAACGATTGTAATCATGTAAAATCCATTAGTCAAAACTTAATATACACTATAAACAAATATGTACACCAAAAATTCAAGTCCAGGTACTGCACCTATATAGTCTGTGGCCCACTGGGCCGAAAATGCATGGACGAGGCCCACACTCGATACCCGATCGAAATGGGGAGAACACTGCAGGGGCATCAGATCGAAATAAAACTGGCACCTCAGGGGAAGGGAAGGTGGGGCACCTCAGCAGGATGAGTGCACGACGCCAGCACCACGAGGGCGGTCCCTGGCCATTGATGTATCCTGGGGAGTGCAAAGCCACAGTCTCTCAAGTCTCTCCAGTGGGTGGTTTGCCCACTGCTTTATCCTGGGGAGTGCAAAGCCACAGTCTCTCAAGTCTCTCAAGTGGGTGGTTTGCACACTGCTTTATCCTGAGGAGTGCAAAGCCACAGTTTCTCAAGTCTCTCCAGTGGGTGGTTTGTCCACTGCTTTATCCTGGGGAGTGGAAAGCCACAGTCTCTCAAGTCTCTCCAGTGGGTGGTTTGCCCATTGCTTTATCCTGGGGAGTGCAAAGCCACAGTCTCTCAAGTCTCTCCAGTGGGTGGTTTGCCCACTGCTTTATCCTGGGGAGTGCAAAGCCACGGTCTCTCAGGTGGATGCCTTTCTCCACTGGTTCTGGAGGGGGCTTGGTGCCCAGAGTGCTTCATCCTGCCAAGGACTGAGGTAGTGGATGTGATTCTCCACTGGTTCTGGAAGGGGCCTTGTGCCCAGAGTGCTTCATCCTGCCAAGGACTGAGGTAGTGGATGTGAATCTCCACTGGTTCTGGAGGGGGCTTGGTGCCCAGAGTGCTTCATCCTGCCAAGGACTAAGGTAGTGGATGTGATTCTCCACTGGTTCTGGAGGGGGCCTTGTGCCCAGAGTGCTTCATCCTGCCAGGGACTGAGGTAGTGGATGTGATTCTCCACTGGTTCTGGAGGGGGCCTTGTGCCCAGAGTGCTTCATCCCGCCAAGGACTGAGGTAGTGGATGTGAATCTCCACTGGTTCTGGAGGGGGCTTGGTGCCAAGAGTGCTTCATCCCGCCAAGGACTGAGGTAGTGGATGTGATTCTCCACTGGTTCTGGAGGGGGGTTTGTGCCCAGAGTGCTTCATCCTGCCAAGGACTGAGGTAGTGGATGTGATTCTCCACTGGTTCTAGAGGGGACCTTGTGCCCAGAGTCCTTCATCCTGCCAAGGACTGAGGTAGTGGATGTGACACTCCACTGACGGTGGGGCAACATCGAAGCTGCCCAGGCCCATGGAACTGACCACCAACCTCATACGAATTACCACTGGGGATGGCAGCCATGTCTGCGGTGGTGCCACTGGCTCAGGATGTTGTGTGGCCGCTGGCGGTGCTTGTGGCGCGGTCAGTAGCGGCGGTGCTTGCGGCGGTCATTGGGGCGGCGGTGCTTGCAGCGGTCATTGGGCCGGCGGTGCTGGTGGCGGCCTCACTGACTGTGGTGCAGGTGGCTGGGTCACTGACTGCCGTGCTGGTGGCTGGCTCACTGACTGCTGTGCTGGCGGCTGTGTCAGTAGCGGTGGTGCTGGTGTCGGGCTCACAGACTGCGGTGCTGGTGGCGGTGTGAGTAACGGCGGTGCTGGTGGCGGGCTCACTGACCGCGGTGCTGCTGAAGGGCACAGTGTCTGCGGTGCTGGTGAAGGGCTCAGTATCTGGGGTGCTGGCGGCGGTGTCTGCGACGGCGGTGCATGTGGCGGTGCCGGTCTTATCCGCCGTGCATGTTGGCGGCGACGTTGACTTGCCTTTCTTTTTCAGGCCCTTCCCCACCTTGGATGGTGGCGCAGCTGTCTTGCCACTCCCAACTATTGTCTTGGCTGAGCACTTGGTGGCAGGTGTTTTGGCCTTCTCCCTCCGGGATGTGGGCAACTTCTTCTATTTTAGAGGTTGGGGAACTTCTTTGGACTCGCTCCTTGGGACACTGGCAGCCCTGTTGCTTGGAGCACTCCAGAATCCGGATATTGCTGGCACCACTGTGCCCGGTAATGTGGTGGCTGAGGTGCTGGGTTGGGACCTGGAAAGGCGGGCCCTAGGGGACGGACGGGGGGGAGGTGCAGGGAAGTGGTCAACATTTGAGAGTTAAAGCTTTTTTGACACACTGGGACGGGTAGATGGAGGGGGTTTGGGAGTGGAGGAAGAGGTAGTGGTTGTAGGAGGTGTTCGTATGCTGACTTTGGGTGAAGGTGCATGGGCTGGAGGCTGTCGTGAGGTGGATGGCTATTGGGTGGGTGTGTGACTGCGTTTGTGTAGTTTGGGAGGAGGGCTCATAGACACACTGGGAGAGGACACAGGGGATGTGTGAATGGTTGTGGGGTGGTGAGTGCACGTGAGCGGTGTGTGGTGATGGGCGTGCTGGTGATGGAGGTAGTGGCTGAAGATGTAGTGCATGCACGTGTGAGTAGAGACGTGACAGGGAGGGAGGAGGGAGACGTGGAGGAGGGGGACACAGTGGAGGCAGTGGATGTTGGTATGTGTGCATGGGTATGATGCTTGTGTGAGTGCTTGTGGGATGTGTGGTGCTTATGTTTGTCAGAGCCACCCTTGTGTGTTGAGGTGTGTGCATGCTGGTCTGATGGTGTTCTTGGGATAGGCTGAGGTACTGGGGATTGGGTCTGGGTGGAGGAAGTTGGAGCGGGGAGGCTGGACACAGGGACAAGGGCTGCCATCAGTGCAGAGGCCAGAGCCTGAAATGCTCGCTTTTGGGCTGCCTGGCCAGAATGAATGCCCTCCAGGTATGCATTTGTCTGTTGCAACTGCCTCTCTACACCCTGGATGGCATTCAGAATGGTTGACTGCCCAATAGTGAGGGATCTCAGGAGGTCAATAGCCTCCTCACTGAGGGCAGCAGGGCTGACTGGGGCAGGGCCTGAGGTGCCTGGGGCAAAGGAGAAGCCCACCCTCCTGGGTGAGCGGCCGAGGGACACACGCTGAGGGGCTGCTGGGAGGGCGGTGCTGGTAGGGGGGTTGGCGGCTGTACCTGTAGATGCTGTGGGCACAGAGGGGCCCGTCACCGCAAGGGAGCTCCCATCAGAGGAAGAGTCGGTGTCGCTGGTCTCAGCTCCTGTCCCCGCAGTGGAGCTCCCCTCGCCCTCCATCCCACTGGTGACTTCAGACTCCATTGTCTCTCCCTCCAGGGCCATGTGGGATGCAGCTCCCTCCTGCTCCGGTGGCACAGCTCCTCCACCTGATGTTGCTAATGCACACAAGAACAGGGAGACCACAAAAAGGGGGGGGAGGGCGAGAAAGAAGAAAGACATGTTCAGTGCATTAAATACTGCCACCGTCAGCAGACACTACAGACACAGCAGCCCTCTGCACTACGCCGTGCACTTAGAGTTCTCTAATTAATCACAGGGACATGGGGTACATGGTCTGTGCCCGATTGCTGCACACATGGAAGTCACAGGAGCCTGACTAGGTGTAAATGGCTCTTACCACTGGTGGGGATGGGGTGCCACTTCGCCTGCCTCACAAAGGGTCCTGCCTACAAAGCTCGCCCTAGCCTGTGTTCACTAAACCCCGTCACCACTATCTTTTATCCCGTGCACTGGTACCTCGGTACACTATCCCTATTCCCCTACATCCCTTTCCCCTTTTTATAGGAAGAGTAACCCCAGAAACACCCCGTCACTTACCTTGGCATTCTTCTGTTTTCTTGCCGGTAACCCACGGGAGCCACCCGAGTTCCCCAGAATTCACCGACCTAGGAAAGAAGAAGAGGAAGAAGAAAAACAGAGTTACAAGAAGAGAAGAACCACAGCCCAAAGACATCTAGTGTAGACTGTAATCTTTTTGAACCAAAGAAAAGTAAAAGGAGAAAACAAATAAAAACCCTTTACTTACCGTACTTTCCGATCTCAGTCTGGTTTATACCGTTCAGCCTGCCACAGTGGTGTCAGAAGTGGGATTTAGCCCTAAGGCTAAGAACGGTATAGACAATGAGTGAAAGCCCTACTCTGGAGGACATGATTAAACAGCTGGCAGAAGGCCAGCGCCATTTACAGTTGGTGTGGGAAGCCCACCAGCGAGAGGCTAAGGAAGATAGGGAGGCCTTACAGTCCGCCCTAAAGAGCCAGGCCACTATCTTGTTGAACAACCAACTGGTGCATGAGACGGCGATGAAAAAGTTAAGTAAAGTTCACCCTAATGTCCTCAGTTCAGTTCTACAAAAATTCCAGGAGGGGGAAGACCCGGACTCTTTCTTTACCAACTACGAAAGGGTGGCTTCCTCCGCCCAGTGGCCGGAGGAAAGATGGGGACAATACATCGCCCCTTTGCTCACAGGACTTATGCAGGTGGCTTATCAAGCAGCTAATCCGGGTGGTACCACGTCTTACAAGGACATAAAGAAGAGCATTTTGGAACGGGTTGGCCACAATACTGAGTACTATAGAGTAAAGTTCCGAAAAGTAAAATGGGGACAGAATGAGGACCCCCGAACCTTTTACTTCCGGGTTAAAGATTTAGCACTTAAGTGGTTAGACCCGATAGGAACCAGCAGAGAAGATGTCATAAAGACAATCATCCTCGAGCAATACTTGGACTCCCTACCCACCGGTACCAAAAATTGGATAAGGCAACATCCAAAGGTGGATACAGAGCTTGCCATAGATTTGGCCTGTGCTTTCCACAGGTCTACCGACGTGAGACCACTACAACCCAGACTCAACATAAAACCCCTCGCACCACCACCAAAACCCGTCCCGAGATATCCTCTGGAAGAACCGATTCCCCGTAAACAAGGGGAGAGTCACCCAATGCAGGGACCACAATGTTTTAACTGTGGAGAATGGGGTCATATAGCCCGCGTATGCCCCAGGAAAATAGATGGCGTTGAACCTATGGAGATAGGAGTAACCCGACGCAGAGTCCTATGTACTGGAGGGCGGAATGCCAAATTTAAACAAATCATAAAAATAAATGGACGGTCCCTCTCTGCCCTCATAGACTCGGGTTGTAGTCAATCCGTCATTCGACAAAATCTAATAGGTCCTGTGGATAAGAACTCCAGTCAATGGGTTACCATCTGCTGTATACATGGCGATAAGGAGCAGTACCCACTTATGGTAGTTGAGCTCGAGTGGGGGGAATATAGAGACTTTCTTCCCATGGGAGTTATGGATCAACTGATTGAAGAATGTATTATCGGCACAGACTATATGCATTTTCAACAACTCTTAAATTGTACCCAAAACCAGAGGGAGAACCTCGAATGGTGGAATGAGGCTCCTTTTTTTGGTAACCCCATTGAGTGTCCCCCACACCGCAGGAAACTTTCCCGCAGGGAAAAAAGATACGAGAGATTGAAATTTCAGGCGACCAAAGAGAACAACCATCCCACAAGAGTTGTAGCTGAGAATTGTAGCGCACCCATAAGCTTCCGCCAACATCAGAGAGAGGACCCTACCCTCATTCATGCTTGGAGAACAGCGAAATCCGAAGAGACAGATGAGGTGGGTCCCTATTTCCTAGTGCAAAGAAATCTTCTCTATAGGGTTACTACTACCAGAACAGGGGAACGTAAACACCAATTAGTAGTCCCAGAAGCCTATAGGAACCAAGTACTCTTTCTAGCACACAATCAACCGGGAGGGGGCCATTTCGGCAGAGAAAAAAACGAGGAATATCTCCTCAGGAAGTTCTACTGGCCAGGGGTTTTTGCCCACATTAGGAAATATTGCTTACAATGCCCTAGGTGTCAGCTCACAGAACCAGGCAGACCCAGGAAAGCACCCCTACTACCTCTTCCCATCACTGACATTCCGTTTAGCAGGGTGGGGATGGATTTAATTGGACCCCTACTTCCCTCATCTAGAGGACACACCTATATTTTGGTTATCGTAGACTATGCTACAAGGTACCCCGAAGCCCTTCCCCTAGCAAGCATGACAACTAAATCAGTAGCACAGGCTATGATAACGGTATTCACTCAGACAGGGTTTCCCCAAGAGATCCTCACTGACCAGGGTACACCATGTCGAACCTCATGAAACAAATATGTAGGGTACTAGGAATTACACAAATAAAAACTTCAGTTTATCATCCCCAGACGGACGGACTAGTAGAACGCTATAACCGGACTATTAAAACACTATTAAGGAAGGTTGTCGATGACTCTGGGAGAGATTGGGACCAGAAATTACCATTAGTTCTCTATGCTATTAGAACCCACGAACAGGCCTCAACGGGACATAGCCCGTTCGAACTGGTTTTCGGAAGGCAACCCCGTTGTCTTTTGGATATGGCCGTAGAAACATGGGAGGAAGAAGAAGAAGAGGAAGGAAGGCCATTATTAGAGTATGTCCCAAAACTTAAAACACACCTACGAGACCTATGAGAAGATGTACAGCAACATCTGGAAAGGGCCCAAGAGACCCAAAAACAATATTATGATAAGGGAAGTAAATTACGTACATTTCTTCCGAATGATCAAGTCTTGATAATGCGACCCACGTCTGAACAAAAATTATTGGCTAGATGGCAGGGACCCTATAGGGTTATTAGAGCAGTCTCCCCCGTCACCTATCTCATAGAACTAAGTGTCAGCCCCAAAAAAAAACAAATTTACCATGTGAATCTCCTCAAGAAATGGGAAGCAGTAGAAGAGGTTGGCGGCCCAGTAGAGATGGGCCGTTTTGTATCTCCCAGTAAGGAGTTAGACATAGAACTGTTCCCCTTTGTAAATAAAAAAAAGGAAAATATACCCTCTGTCAACCCCTCTCTGACAATGTCCGAGAGGGGGCAGCTGTTCTCCTTGTTAAACCAGTACCCACATTTCTTTTCGGAAATACCCGGGAGAACTTCCCTGATCTGTCACAAAATAAAAACAACCCCAGGACAAACTATCCGGCTACGACCTTATCGCATTCCTGAGGCTAGGAAACATGTCACAGAAGAGGAAATAGAGAAAATGATAACCGTAGGAGTAATTGAACCCTCTAGTAGCCCTTGGAGCTCTCCAGTAGTCCTGGTTCCAAAACCGGACGGATCAGTCCGATTTTGTATTGATTTTCGCAAACTCAATGCAATATCCCTGTTCAACACATATCCTATTCCCCGAGTGGATGATGTCCTCGAGAGGCTAGGGAGAGCTAAATACTTGTCTACGTTGGACCTCACTAAAGGTTATTGGCAGATTCCCCTTTCCCCAGAAGATAAAGAAAAAACAGCCTTCTCTACACAATCCGGTCTTTATCAATTCACAGTGCTACCCTTTGGTCTCCATGGAGCCCCGGCTACCTTTCAGAGATTAATGGATAGATTACTAAAACCCTTTCACACATTCTCTGCAGCCTATCTAGATGATGTCGTCATTTTTAGCGACACCTGGGCGGACCATCTGCACCATCTCAACCAAATCTTTAACACACTGGCAGGAGCCGGATTGACGGCTAACCCCAAGAAGTGCATATTAGGGAATACTGACATATCGTATCTGGGCTATAGGATAGGCAATGGAACCCTACAACCTCAAGTAACGAAAGTTGAAGCCATTAACCAAGCCCCAACCCCAAAAACAAAAAAAGACCTGCGTTCTTTCCTAGGTTTAGTAGGTTATTACCGTAGATTTATTCCAGGATATTCCACTATTGCAGCTCCCCTTACTGATCTGTTATCCAAACATCACCCTAACAAGTTAGTACCCTTTACGGAAGGTCAAAAGGCTAGTTTTGAGCGTTTAAAATCCTCTCTTACATCAGATCCTGTCTTACAATGTCCTGATTTCTCTAGACCTTTTCATCTGTACACAGATGCTTCTAACATGGGACTTGGGGCGGTACTCACTCAGCCTGATAAGGAGGGTAGGGATCACCCGATTGTGTTTATCAGCAGGAAACTTCTTCCCCGAGAATGTCATTACCCTATCATTGAAAAGGAGTGCTTGGCCATTAAATGGGCGGTGGAGAACTTGCAATATTATCTTCTGGGCAGACCTTTTATACTGTATACCGATCACGCTCCTCTTACCTGGCTTGCCTCCCACAAGGATTCCAACTCTAGAATCCTACGATGGTTCCTTGAGTTACAGCCTTTTACCTTCCAGGTTTGCCATGTCCCTGGGTCGCAACAGGGTCCTGCGGATTACTTGTCCCGGTTCCCCTGCTCTTCTCCGGTCCTCGATCAGGACCGATCTTGGGATGGGGTGTGTGACCGGGCCGGCCCGAAAACGTCTCTAACAGCGTCATCCGACTCCGTGTCGGGCAAGACCGACACGTCAGTTCCGCGTTCCCATGTTGCCATGGGACCGCTCTCGGCATCGATGACGCGTTTCCCTGTTTCCAGGGAAACGCTCGAGGACTTCCGGGCCATCGGGAGAGAAAAGGGGAAGGTACGCGAACAGCGAGGGGAGGGAGTTGAAGGAGCGAACGAGTATGAGCCGAATACAAGAGCAGAGGAGCGGAGCGACGAGAAAGGCGAGGAAGCAGCTGAAGCAGGAGAAGAGGAAAAGTGGACCACACACGGAGAAAGACCGGAGCAAGAAAGCCGAGGAGCCAGCCACGACCCCGGAGGGTCGTGGCTTGCAAAGGTACGGTCCCTCCTGGGGACAGGAGAATTTAAACCTAAAAAGACACTGGGGAAGGGAATTGGGGAGTTGGGAGAGGTAAAAAGGGAAGGGGCACAGGTTGAGCAATAAAAGGGGAGACTGGCTATCTTGCACAATCCGGGAGCACAGTGTGTTCACTAAACCCCGTCACCACTATCTTTTATCCCATGCACTGGTACCTCGGTACACTATCCCTATTCCCCTACATCCCTTTCCCCTTTTTATAGGAAGAGTAACCCCAGAAACACCCCGTCACTTACCTTGGCATTCTTCTGTTTTCTTGCCGGTAACCCACTGGAGCCACCCGAGTTCCCCAGAATTCACCGACCTAGGAAAGAAGAAGAGGAAGAAGAAAAACAGAGTTACAAGAAGAGAAGAACCACAGCCCAAAGACCTCTAGTGTAGACTGTAATCTTTTTGAACCAAAGAAAAGTAAAAGGAGAAAACAAATAAAAACCCTTTACTTACCGTACTTTCCGATCTCAGTCTGGTTTATACCGTTCAGCCTGCCACAGTCCCTTTGTGTACATGTATACATATCTGTTTCATTGACAAATCAAATTATTGATTTTGAATTTGATCTGATTACAATCACTTTTCATCCATTCCTGTTGTCCTTGCATTATTCTGCCATTTTTTGGGGACAAATTGTTTTTTGTGTGCAGCTGGTTGTGTGTGTGGTGTGTGTGTGTCGGGTGTGTGTGTGTGTCACTCTTGTTTTCCTCCCTGCCTGCCTTGTGTGCTAAGCGGCTTTACTCACTGTTGTCATTTTCGTCGGCGTTGGTGTTCCAGGTGGAGCATAACGTAGAAGATCATCGGGAAAACTTGCAGTTCGGGTTCCATGGCGGCGTTGTTCTTCCCTGTGTCTCCGAAGGTGAGTCCTTTCTCTTCTGTGATGTGTTTCCGCCAGGCTTTTGATGGCATTGGTACCGCCTTGGAAAAGGTGTCGGATTGCAGGGTCAAAATATGGTGGGTGGTACTTTGTCTCCCGCCTGGCTGTTGACAACTACCGCTGTGGTGAGTGTTGTTTCCGCCCTAGCAGTTGGTGTGGTACATTGGCTGTCTAAGGAAGTTATCACCGACATGGTAATAATTTGGCGGTACTTACCACCAGCCTGTTGGCGGTATTACCGCCACTTTATCACTCACTGCCAGGGTCATAATGAGGGCCATTGTAATTTACAGCACCAATAGCTCTAACTCTCACAAATGTGAGACCTGTTGCATTGCAAATGCTTGTTAAAATAGCCTTTATGTCTTTGTTTATTTTAATTATCAGTCAGCGGCAATTAGGACAGGTGAAGAGCACATTTTAAAGTGTTTTCTTCTAACATTTGCTGATTAAAGTATGTACTGATAAGGGGAAAAATACTGGCTTTACATGATTTTTCTGTTGAATATTAAAATACTGGTCATGCCTGTATACGATTGGGCACGTAACAACCCTACCTACTAATCTAGTGAAAGTTGTGTGTGCTGTCTCTGATATGCGCTGCGCAAAGTTGCTGGGTTGCCAAAATCCAGCGTAACACAAGCCACAAAGATGGGGCCGAGTGTGACCTGTGCTCCATGCCAGAGCAAGGCCTAAGCAGACTCGGCACTACTAGAGTGGCATTTACCAAACAGTGTCATAGGCTGTTAATGGACAGCCGACAGTTTTGATGCAGGATATGGGGCCGATCAGTGCTCTTGCTGAGTGAGGCAGCAGCAGACTGTTACACTGCACCAAGAAACCTGACTCTATAGTGGCTGGGTGATCCTTGGACTGTAAGGGCAAACACAGGCTTTTAAAGGGGTTTTATGATGCTAAATGCATTGCTGAAATCTCAGCTCTAAAGAGGTCTTGCTTTTCTGTAATCTAACATCCAAAACTTAGGTTCAGGACACTCAGTTCAGCACCATCTCACAAGTTACACAAGAACCATAGGGTTTGGCTTTAGACAGCAGAACTATCCTTCAAGACACAGAGAACTGCTAGAGGTGGGCTTCACATATCTGAGCTAAAGATTTTACAGGCCCAGGCCTCAAACAGCAAATTCCACTCTCATTAGACAGACCTCAAATCATTTAAACAGCAAAGCTACCCCTCAGGTTAGGTTCAGATCTATCTATCTATCTATCTATCTATCTATCTATCTATCTATCTATCTATCTATCTATCTATCTATCTATCTGTCTGTCTATCAACACATTTAAGATCCATTCTCAATTTATTTTGTATTTAACATTACTGCCTATGGGGTGAGTCCATGCCTCCAGTGATCTTTGTGGGAGTGTGTTCAGGTACCTGTGAGTGAACATGTGTGTGAAGCTGTAAATAGTCTCAAGCTGGCTGTTGTAACTGTAGAAGTACAGTTTGTGAATGAGCTTACTCTTTTGTGGGTGGGTGTTTGAACCTGAATGTCATTCTTTAAATCCCTGGAATGTCTGTCCCTAAATCCCTGGTTGCCCCTTCCCATTACCCTTACCATTTAGGAATAAGTATTCACAATTTTTTAGCCACGCAGCCACTCCCCCATATTCCTCTGACATTTACTACTAAAATGTATACTTATGTATCAAGAGACATCTGAGACCAGGGTTTAAAACTTGGTGTAGAAAAGATAGGAGAGGAGGAGGTCTTTGCACGTATGTGTGCAAATATCATTTTATAATATGTGAGTAGTACTATTGTAGTAGTAGTACTAAACATACGATAAGGGACAGTTTGTGAATAGACCCCTAAATGTTTACAAAGAGTTGGGCCTTGTCACTTAATAGCCCAGCGAACTGGAGCAGTAGGTGCAGGGTGAGGGGAGGAGATGAAGATGCAGGGTGATTTGTGAAGGCAGAAAGGAAGCTTGAGCAGAGCTGAGGTTTAAATGGGTAAATTACAAGGGTAAAGGTGGACAAGAAAGGGAGCTGTAGTAGAGTGTTGAGAGCAAGGAGCCTTGACAGGGGATAGATCAGAAGAAGTATTGAAACTGCAGTGGGCAAAGGGTTGTGAAAGACAACTGTAGGAGGAGAGAAAGGAGGGAGTAGGGGTATTGGAGGAGGAGCAGCTAGCAGGGGGAAGTGTACATGCTGTTGTAAATAGAAAGGGGCAGCAGGTGGAGAGTTGAGGAGGACAAGGTAGGCTGCAGCAAAATAAGCAGGAGCTGTGGTAATATTAATGACACTGACAATAAGCAAGAAGGGAGGTAATGGACAAAGTGTCATTTCAGAAGTGCTAAAGAGAAGAATAGTTGTAACAACAAAAGAGGAGGATAGGAGAAAGTTGTAGCAACAGTGGTGGAAGGGGGAGGAATGACTTTCAAGAAGAGCTGTGATTTAGGAGAGCTGAAGGAAGCTGAAGGAGCTGAAGGAAGAGAGTTTTAGTTCCGATGCATACCTCTAAATCAGGAATAGTTACTTAGCCTACTTTTAAACAAAGATTTGGCTGAACCAATAGTCTTATTCATGTGGTTTATGACATAAATGACCTCTGAGTGCAAACGACCTACAAAAGAGATTCTGTCTGAGGCCATTTTAGTTGGTGGGCTTCAGGAGGAGGAGGATCTTTAGAACTTTCTTAAAAGACCGGTGTGTTCATCCAGAGTTTGGTGAACTTGCCTTCAAGGTCTCTGTCCTATTGCTTCCACATGTTAATGAGGAAGAGGAGACAAAGGTTAGTATAGCATGTACAGGTGGATTCTTAGTAGTATTGGGAAAAAATCCTTTGATAGAGGGATTCAGTATAGATATGTCAGTTGCTCACATAAACCCCCTGTTGTGGATCCTGCTAGCACATTTACCAGAAAGTGTGTCTTTCTCAAGCTTTAGAAGTTTTAAAGGGCTCACCTGGAATCAATCAAATATAAGCATCATAAAAGCAGACTTTGGAATATTAAGTTCAGCAGATAATAGATAAGCAAGGAAAGTCCTCACAAACCAGCTATTGAATCAGATACAATATGACAAAATCCAAACTAAGAACTACAACATTACTCCTGGGGTGGTCACTTATATTGCAGTGCCTTGCATTTTTATCCAAATTGCAAATAATATTTGGAAATCTATTTAGTAAGAAAAACAAAATTTTTCAATAAAATGGCATGATTCGAAATTAGAAACAAATGTTTATTTACAAGTATATTAATACTTTGATTTAGAAATCATAAAATTATTTGTAACAAGAATCATTGATGGCAGAGTAGCACATAGAAAATAAAACATACATTGAAAACGTCAGACTATCATATCTCTAATGCTGCAGAGAAGAACAGAGTGAGAGCTACTGCAAAGTCAGGCCGACTGACGATGCATCTTGGGTGGATCGGTGAGCAGGTAGGTCCCGGGTTTTGGATTTAGGCTATAGGGGCACATTTAGCACAGCTTCCAAGGGTCCATGAATGGAGGTGCACCACTTGAAGGGTCTCGACTCACTCAGGCTGGGTCCAGGTGTGGGTTCAAGATGGTTGAAAACTTTTCTGTACCTGAGGCTCTATATCAGGAGACCAGCCAACTAGCTCTTGGAGTCACTCTGGTAGTTAAACACAACAACTCTACAACAAGGAATTAGACTCAGACATTAGGAAAAAAAAACATACATTTACAAATACGCATCAAAAATAAGATCCACAAAAGCAGTTCTCACAGTGTCCATGCCCAGTCATATTGGATATACTCTTTTGTGCTTGATGAAGCTGTATAGGAATAAAGGCACGAGGAACAGTTTCTACGGTTGCCCAGATGTGTTATTTCTGCAAGGACTTGGGTATGTGGTATCCTGAGCGCAGCAACTGAAATTCAAACAACAACAGTTCGGCTTTGAGACAAATAAAGTGGCATTTCCCCAATCTAAAACCCATAGTACCTCCCTACTTATGGCCTAAATCACCTTGGTTCCAAATATACCAAAAAAGGTTCTGTACATGTTAGGGAACCAACAAAGATGCAAGACATGGGAGTGGTGACAGATTTAGTCACATGTCCTGCTATCCCATAAGGAGCATGCAAGGAAAATGTCATCTTCACCATGGCAGGTGAAGGTCCATCAGGAATATAACTGCACCACATCCAATGTCCGTCTAAGCAGTCCATCAATAACAACAGGACAAACACGGTACCTGAACTAGCTGCTGGTATTTTTAATCTAAAACCCAAAAGCCTTGAAACTATCCATGCAAAATTAAAGGTGTCTGATACAAAAAAAGAAACCATGTTTGGCCTCAGTAGTCTTCTAGATCAGCAGTTCCCCACCTGGGATCCAGGGACCCCTGGGGGTCAGCAAAGCCTACTAAGGGAGTCCGCGGTTGCTTATAAAAATAAATAATATTAAAATATTAATAAAGGGTGTATACTTTTTTTTTTAAAAAGGCAAAATGTAAATCTGAACATTTTAAAATGTTCTATAATTGTGAATCAATTTAAAATTGGAGGCCAAAATATAAGTTGGTGTTCTCATTTTGATTAGTGGAAGCAGTGCAAGTGCATTAAACAAAATGTGGTATGAATGACCATTGGCCTCAAATGAATTTAGAAAAGGTCCAACCTTCCCATTAAAATTTGTTTTTTTTTTACATTTGTTTGAGAATGAAATAAATGATTAAATATTTTGGGTATTTGTTCGATAAATGCTTGATTCTGTATTTTTTGTGTATCATTTTGCGGTTCATATCATTGAAAATGCTTAGGCTGGGGTCTCCTGCTTCCAGTAAGGACTCAGTGGGGGTCCTCGGATTCCAACATTGATTCATTGGGGGGTCCCTGGTTTCCATTAATGATTACTTGGGTGTCCACAGGAGTCAAAAGGTTGGGGACCACTGTTCTAGACTGTAGGCATATGGCAGGTTCCTCTGTCATTTCAAATAGGGCATTAAGGCTCATATGTGAGTAAGCGGTTACAGAGGGCAAGGCTCAGAGTAAGGTTCCTAAAGAAGCTGCTTTTGTAGGGGCTGATAAGGTCAAAGGTGTTGTGTGAGTGTAAAATGGCTGCCACATAACTCAAGGTAAATCATATGAAAGTAGCCCAATCAGCTGAGTTGTCCAAGTCTTAATGCACTTGACCAAATAAAAAAAGCTATTTATCTGCCGTGCTTTAGGTTGCGTTTGAAAGTCAACATTTTATAATGAGTTGTTAACCTGTCAAGAGGGATGCAATGGTTGAAACAAAAGATCGGGGACTCTGTTGAATAATGAAAATATATTATGTTTGTATTGAGCTGCCAACCTGGTATTTATAACCATGTATTTCAGTGTGTGGTCTTGAGTGTCCAGGTTATTCTATTCTAAGTATGAGAAATAGATTTCCACTCCACTAGCTCTTAGAGTGAAGCAGGTAGATTTAATGTCCAACATCTGTAAATATTATATGTTTTCAAGAGTGAGTATGATCTGAGGTGACAAGCTTTTCTGAGGTTATGAAGCAAGTGCCAAGTATTGTGTTGGACTGAGGCAGCACCAAGACTGGTTTGCTTTTTGTGAGCTCTTTTGCTTCTCTGATGCCATCAATCAAATTTAAAGGGACGGATTTGTTGTGTGTAGAAAAAAGGAGGGGTTATTAAGGCGCTTATAGAAAATGGCCACTGAAGTGTACGATTATCTCTTAAAAGTGAATATGTAACAAAAGAATAAACTATAAATGGAATAGGTGATAAATAATCTGTTCATAGGGGTTTCTGACTTGCACTAAAGCAGGCTAACTAATATGCATAAAAGATACATATCAAGTAAAATCACTAAATCCATTCAATGAGGCATTCAGCACTTGGTCAGTGAAAGATAGGTAATTTGAGCAGCAAATAGACAATTGGCCATTTGACATTTTCTTTGCATGGAAGCTCACCTTTTCTCGTACTTCTGGGAAATGGTGATGATTCACCTGACTTTACACATAAATCAAAGGGTAATGGTTGACTTAATTTAGAGCGTAAATATGGGCACAGTCCTAGAATCATCTTTTAGTATAGTACTACTAATAATTTACACACTTGTAGTGCACACTCCAAGATTTATAGGAGCCATGTATAGATGACATAACAAAGTGTCTTCTCAAAACCCAATGAGCCATTTTAAAGGAAAATAATACAGAATCGTTATCTGTAATCAGTCAGTGTTGATGATGCAGGATTGTGTGAAGGAAACCTTTCACTTCATGATCCTTTTAAAGTCAACTTGTAATGTGATCAGTGCAGGTTGTGGCAAGGTCATATGTGTGTGTCAATTTGAGGTGGAAGAGACTGCTACATTTAAAGGCTCCTGTTGGCCCCATCAGGTGGCAGGGCTGGGCAAGGTCTCGAAAGGG
Organism: Pleurodeles waltl; assembly: GCF_031143425.1. NCBI lineage: Eukaryota > Metazoa > Chordata > Amphibia > Caudata > Salamandridae > Pleurodeles > Pleurodeles waltl. Next base: position 377,934,909 of record NC_090438.1, read on the forward strand.
CTAAGTTACAGATAGGTTCCCCTAGGTATATTGTTCTGAGATACTGCCTGAACAGGGATTGGTTTTCAGTATATACATGATGTATACTTGTGTATTTGAGAGATATTGAGAGAATTAAGGTGTGTGCCTGGCATCTTAGGAGAAATTGGGTTGTTGGGGGTGGGGTTGGGCTGTGAGCCCTTCTCAAGCAACAGCCACAGTCCTTGTCAGTATAGACCCCAAAAAGTCACTAAATTAACCTGTGCTCAACCCTCTGGTAGCTTGGCACAAAAACAGTCAGGCTTAACTTAAAGACAATGATGTGCAAAGTATTAATGCAGCACTTAAACAGTAAGAAAGTGAAAACACAATACAAGAAACATTCCACACTAGTTTAGAAAAATAGAGTAAAATTTAATTAAATGATTTGATATCAACAGTAGAACCAGAGTTATGATTTTTTTACAGTTTAAAGTGGAAAATAATACCTAAAATATCAAAGCCAACCACAGACATCTAGTTGTGCAAGACCGGGACAGATTCGAAAGTTATGGTTCACGCGATGGAGCACAATTGTGGATTTGGCCTAGTCTCCGCTTACCTTCTGATTTAGAAGAATTTTTGAGAGGGTAAAGCTCAGCGGGCCAAGGCGGCTGAAGGTGTCCAAGGAGAAGGCGCATCATTGAAGAGCGTGAAGATTTCTATGTTTGGATTTACTCTCTTTTTTCTAAGTTGAAAATCTCCAGCGGGACAATGCTGCAGGCTGTAGCTAGTAAGGGCTCCATGAGGCCGGATACCCCTTCTGCTGAACAGGATTTGCTGCTGAAGAGAAGAACCTAGTGAGACCTACCACAAAGTCAGGCCGACTGGCGATGCACCTTGGGTGGATTGACGAGCAGGTAGGTCCCAGGTTTTGGATTTAGTATGTATAAGGGCACCTTTAGCACCACACCCAAGGGCCCATGAATGGAGGGGCACCACTTGGAGGGTTTGGGCACACTCAGGCTGGGTCCAGGTGCCGGTTTAATATGGTTGAATTCATTTCTGTCCCTGAGTCTCTGATCAGGAGGCCAGCCAACTAACCCATGGAGTCACTGGTGGTCCTGCATTCAAGCAGAAAAGCAGGTCACAGAGCAGCAGGGCAGTCCTCTGAGTGCATAAGGCTCACTTGAGACAGCAGGGCAGCCGTTTTGGTGCAGCAGGGCAGTCTTCTGAAGCACACAACAGGCCACAGGCAGCAAGGCAGTCCTCTGATATTCCTCCACAGGTCCAGAACTGAACTGAAGAGCAAGTCTGAGGGTCCTAATTGTGTACCTGGTGCCACCTTGTGCTCCCCGTTACAGATATTGTTGGAATTTCTTTCCTCCCTGCTCTGGTCCTAGAATGTCTGAGGGCAAAAAAGGCTTCTGTGAAACTATTTATGTATAGACTGAGGCAGTGGTCTTTGAAGTGCAAGTGGGATTGTGCACAGCATCGTCCCTCTCATCCTGCCAACACCTAGTCGCCCTATTGTGTGACTGTCTGGGAGGAATTCACAAACACCAACTGCACCTATTCATGTCACACAGGAAACAGGCTATTGGCACCAAATGATTAGGACAAGACACTGGCAACTTTCTAAAAGTTTCACTTTCTGAATTGTGACTTAAAATCTGTGTTTACCATTGAGGAGGATTTTAAATTACAATTCCTTAGACAGCAAACATGACCTTTCTACCTGCTCCTAAACAAAGGTTATCACTTATTAAATGTAATAAGGTAACCCAATGTTATCCTATGTGAGAGGTAGGCCTCACAGTGATGAAAAATGAAATTTGTGAGTTTTTCACTACCAGGACATTTAAAAATAAAAGTATATGGTCAACTTTTTAAATGCAATCCACCCTGTCCTCTCAGCTGCTTGGGGCCAACCTTATGGTGATTTATATGTATGAGAAAGGGAGGTTAAGACGTGTCAAGGGATTCATCTTGCCAGGTCGAATTGGCTGTGACACGTATAGGGTAGTTATTCTTAGAGGTTGACACAAATCTTTGGACTCAGATAGGAGTGAGATACCATCCCAACAATCAATATCAATAAGATCAATTCAATAAACATCACTTTCAATATTGCAGTCAGTATTTATATGCACCATGAACTATGTGGTCATGAATCACCACACCAGTTTAATAAATTTCAAAGATTTATTACCCTTTAGATTAACAGTCCTAAGATCGCTTAATCAAACGCAAGACCAAATGATAAAAGTACAAGAATAACACAGGCTGACTAAACCTTCGAAAGAATCCTAGCCTGGACAGAATATTTATCATTTAATATCCAATAACCACCATGCAGAATACCAACAATAGCAGGTGAATGATAGACACAGAATACATTTAGTTATCGCAGATGAATTGTTTACAATCAATTTACATGAATCAGTCAAATTTAGATTCTGAGTTCCTTAACTATTACTCTAATGCGATAAGCATGTTTGGGCTTCCTGCAAAAAAAAAAAAGAAAAAAAAAAAATTAATTTGGAAAACATCTGACTTTGGCGCTACCCAAAAACAGCGATTGGGTTCTCTAAAAAGAGAAAACATAAAAATGTGCAAGAAAGACAAATGCACATTTGGTTAAAACTCTCCTAAATGGATCAGCAAGAAGCAATATCTTTGTCAGTAGAGCATCTTCTGGTCTTCTTCATTGGGCAATGGCATAATAGGGAACAGTTCAGTAAAGTTTGGCCTCAATGGTTCTGAGCCATCAATGGCAGAAAGCTAAAGATGCAGTACATCATTAGACTAGCTTAGAATGTAGAACTCTGCAGACAAGTGAGAACAGCTAGGAACAGAGGTCCTTTTATTTACCAATGCTCTGTTAAGTGCCTCAATCTCAGCCTCCTGAAAAGAGTCTATAATTTCTCCAATCTTTAAGGGTGGCTTGAAGTCAAAAAGTCAAAAATTACAGCTTAATAGCCTTCATCAACAATTAGGTGAAGTACTATGCGGGGATCCTTTGAGAATGACTCCTTGACTGGGCTCGTACTGGATCAGTGACCCTGATTATTCAGACAAGGTTCACAAAAAAACTGGGACTTCAACAAACATCATGGCACTGACCTTGCTACTTGAAACCTCAAAATCAACCAAACAACCATTGTACTATAGATTACAAAGCAGCTTTCAACAGTGTCCCATGAAACCTGCTATGAAATAAGCTAAAGAACTGGGACGTACCACCAATGCTTTTAGGAGCAACTGAAAATTTATATACGGACACATGGGGCAGATTAAAGCTGGGCAACGAGGTCAGCCTCTCCAGGGCCATCCCAACATCTTGAGAGCTAAAGCAGTGGTGTGTTCTGACCTGACACTCTTTAATATGTTTCTGGAGGACCTCTTTCTTCATTCTTGGTTGTGTTAATTTTTCATGCCTCAAAGCTTGGCGCCATCTCACTGTCAAATTTGTTGTATACTGATGATCTGAGGCTGATAAGCCATACCAAGGATAGATGCAGTGCCTTCAGAATGCATTTATGACTACTCGTTAAGGAATGGCCTGGCAATTAACACCAAGAAAACTAAAATTATGAATTGCTGCAGAAGAACAAGTGGTAAAATCAGTTGGTTCCTAGAGTCCACAAAGGTCAAAGAAGTCACCGACTATAAATACCTCGGCCTCACATCTGACAACAAAGGTAATTTTAAGCCACACAGGGAGGAAATGAAAAGAAAATGACTTGCCCTGGCAGCAGGGCAAGTCTTCTCTTCAGGAACCTGAACTGACTATCTTATAGCACCATTCTGGAAATAGCTAGGGTGAAGATAGTCCCAAACTTGCCGTACAGAAGCAAGGCCTTTTTATGATAGGCTTCAACTAAAATCCATAGGGAAACATTTAATCTACCATGATACACCTTGGCAGCCCAGATTAGGCTAGAATTTGGTCTCACCAAACAAACGATAGCCAGAAGCGCAGCGTTTGTCACCATGTCCTACAGGTTTTAGTTTGCTGAAAGAAATCCCTTAAATCACAACGTCTGGCTGGAAATCAATAAACTCTACTCAGCAGCTGGAAAATTCCTCAAAGACTCCATTGACTAGCTCTGACTGGCTCAAATATGGTCTGCAATGCCCACCCTTGAGTTGTTTATAAAAACAACGGCCGAAATGTCAAGACTAATTTCATCATTAGAGGACAAGGCTTCTCTTGAGAACCGCCCCATGCATAGATGGTACAAAATAGTTACACACAACTAAAACCACAACCATATTTGGGTGAAGTCTTCGGCAGCAGGACCAAGGGAACCTTTCTAAAATGTCACCTTGGAGCTCTCTCCACTAGTGTACATGGATCACCCTGCTAAGGGTAGCAGGAGAAATCCCCTGTAGGTTATGCGGCCACTCAAAAGAAGACGTGACCCATGTTTTCTGCATTTGCAATTCTACCTTAAATCTGCGGCATCACTGGCTCAGGACATTCTGGATATGGGCGGGGGTGTTCTTGCACGCAAGCAATAACCGTACGCTTAAACTCTAAGGACCCTTAAGCAATCTCCCGAATGGTAAAATATCTACAGGGAGTCAATCAAGCTTTAAAGAAAGCCCTTTGTCAGTCAGCACAACCCCACCAGCCGTGATCTCTGGTTGTCAGTCGGGACAGGGGTAAAGTACCTCTCACACAATTTGCTGCAGTGGTCCTGAAGTTCTGGCCCACATTACTGTATTTCAATTATTATTTGCATATGATTTCTTCCTGTGGAAAGCAATTTCCTCACACATGCTATGCGCCTCCTGCATTATTGCATATAATAGGTTGTAATATGTCAACCGGGACATTGAACGATGAGCAATGAGACCCTCTCGTCGCTATATGCTTAGATGTTTTACTGTTTTAATAAATTCTATTTATCACTGTATTTTATATTGAAATGATTTTAATTAATCAATCAATAAAGATTTACTGACACAGTAGTCACAGAGTGAAACAGGTGGGCAATAGGACTATTGTGAGCTGCTAGTGCATGTAGTACCCCACACTCTGAATGAACTGCCTTGAATCTGGGAGAAGAGATGTAGCGACAAATGCTAGAAGATACCAGTAAATGGACAACATATACAGGGCACCAGGAAGGCCCATCAGCCCTGTGGGTGGGACAGGACATTTGGGCAGTCCCCTAACTTTGTCTGAGGTGGTACTCTCCACTTAGGGCCATGCAGCAGACATGGCACAGGGTCTAGATAGTTCCTGACCAGGTAACCAAATCCTGTGCATCAAACTAGAGGAGTGTGACGGGATATAGTCATCCTCACATTTGAACCACTGTCCCCTGCACTGCTCCCTTTGACATTGATACTTATTCTATTATGGCAGGGAAGAATAATGGTGGATCAGGAGCTGGGAGTTGGAATGGATGCCATAGGGGGGCCTTGTGCAATACTGAAGCGTAGAGAGGCAAGGTACAATTTAATGTCCCCTGCTTTGAAGCATCTGCGCGAATGCAACCCTTATGATCTCAAATGTCTGATTACCTATGTGGGTAATCATAGGTGGGTGTCTAAGGCTTGTTCTGGTTGGTTTCGATGAGCTTACTCTCCCAAACTGCAGCAATTACATGTTTGCTCTCTGGAGTGCACACTGCATCCATATTGTAACCCCCAAAGACAGAAGTGTGGCACTCAATAAAGTCTGCACTTTTTAGAAGGATGTTGGACATGGATCTTGGATTGTGGAAATCCAGGTGGAGGCCTTAAGTTGTATTGAGCATTGTGCTTCTCCTTCTGAAGGACAAAGGCAACACTTCATCCAAGAATTACCACACACAATCATTTATCTACTCAGACACAAGGAGTCTTTCCTGTTAGATTAGTCAAGAGTCACCACCAGCACCCGATCTGATGACCTTACAAGCAGGGTCTAGGCATTCTTCAGGACCGATATGTAGCCACTCTGCCAAATAATATGGGATGATGTGTGTGTATAAAATGTATAGAAATAAGTATAATTTATATCCTTTACAATATTGTGGTAGATGTTTACCTCTGTTGTCACTGGTGATAAACATATAAAAATACATATTATTCAGGATGTCTTGAAATTGTAAAATTACTGTTGCGCATAAATCTATGTTTAGTGTAGGTGTAATCATGCACCGTGTGAGTGCTGCAGAACACGCATGTGATACTAGTGTCTGCACACAGGTGTATCATCTTCATTTGTTTTGTAGCTTGACCACACAATGTGGGTATTAGACCTCAACTGCTGCACAATTAATTGTTTTTTTAAATTCTCCCCAAAGACCCACTTTGTGAGTAGTAATATTATCTGATGAACATTGCTATGCACACAAAGATCTCTACAGCAGGTGCATTAACTGCATTAGATATTTTACAATGTCACACATTTGTGACCCATTTCGTAAGCTAAAAAAGATTTGCTGGCACATTTGAACTTGTTTCGAATTTCTTTGTGGCAGAGTTGAAAAAAATGATTGTATGAGTTGACTTTATGCCTCTGCTTTATATTACTTTGCCATTTGTGACTCCACCCCTTTTCTGCTGTCACACTTTGACCCAAAATGTATGGCATACCGGAGTATTGTTTTTTTAACTTTCTAGCACTGGAAATAATTCAGTTAGCATGGCTACCGGTATACAGCCTGCAGGGCTAGACTGGCCTATAGGGCAATCTGGCAGTGCCCTGGGGCTGGTCTGACAGGTCAGTGTATGGACTGGTTTTGTGGCCATTAGTGGGTCTATTTAATGATCTCTTGGTCGGTTTATACTGCTGATTTCTCAGCTATTACCACATACATTGACTGCAGCAAGCACAAATGTATGCAGCCTCCCATACCTTGCAAAACGGTTCTTTATAAATTTAAAACTGACCTGATTTGCAAATGTGGGATACTTTTTAGCCATCTGATTGCTAATGTGGGGCACTTTTAATTTGGTGCCTGGTCTTATTTTTTGTCCCAGTTCGACCCTGAAAGATTGGAAGGTATTGTAACACAAAATTGCTTGAAGAACTTTTAACTCGTGTTACATGCAATGTACAGTTGTCACACTATTTAGAAAGAATTGGGTAACTAGCCCATTCTTATTTTTAAACGCTGAACACTTTTTAAAATTGTTTTATTGTTTGTGACTTGAACTTAAAGGACAGGGCACGTTTCTGAAAATAAATATATATATATAACTTAAAGGACAGGGCACGTTTCTGAAAATAAATACATATATATATATATATATATATATATATATATATATATATATATATATATATATACAGCAACACTGTTAAAACACGTGTTTTAGAATCAACACACACGGTCACACCCCGCACAAATTACCTTCTTCAATCTTGTATTTTTCCTCAATTAAAGACTTATTTAGGAGCACCCCTACTCAGACGACGTACTTAAGTGTTCTAGTGGCTCCAGGCTCTTGGCTGACGTGTTAAAACAAACAGGGCTGAACCAAAAACTCACCCTAACATAACATAGGACCCATTATATCCGCCTCTGCCAGCGGCAGTCGTATTTTGCAAAGGAGAGAGATGTTTTTCCTGGATTCTAAGAGTGTGGAAACTCACCTTCCTTATATCTGCACCATCAATTACTTTCTTAAGCAAGGATGTGAAACCTGCTAAAGAAGACCTAGGGCCCGTGGGTGCCCAAACCACGTTGGCTGACGCGGAGATATGGATAAATATAGCTTTCTCTACCTCAGTTACTACCCACATTATTACTCTGTTATTTCTGACTGAGATATGAGATTTCTTAATATTCCATTCACATGCAATGAAACGAATTCTACCAGGGAAGAACGAAAAGTTATCAAGTTTGAAAGCACTCCAGAGTGAACAGGGACATCTGAAGAATTTTGAGGGCCCATGGCAAAACGTATCTTGGGGTCCCCTGTTCAGAACAGCTTTGACTGTGACAGGGACATTGGGCCAAATTCTAAAGTTGTTACATCTAATATTCAGGGATAGTGATATGTGTTTTCAATATTGTAACCTAGCAGCAGATCACTAAAATTATTACAAATAATATCTGTGACACCCTCCCAGTTCTCTTATGTGAGGTCAGTCCTGTTTTGATCTAAAATAAACTTTTTTATGGATGTTGCATGAAACATAAACGTACTACTTCTCTGCAAAAGGTCTGTAATAGCCTCTCAGACACCACTCACATTAAACATAAATGAAATGGAAACAGATTTAAAACAATCTGTTTAAAAATTATTTGTGGTCATCAGACTCTCTGCAGTCCCTTGATAGGCTGGGTCCTTGGGACGGAGCCCACTTTACCCATGCCTTAAATCGTCTCTGAGGGTGAAGCAGAGAGGAACAGGCTGCTTCAAAACAGGCTGGACTTGGAGGCTTGTCCGTCAGAGAGGGCATTTCAAACATTCCTGTGTTTCCACCTTTCCACACCTCCAGTTTTACTCACTAGTTGTGAGTCATACAACTTGGAGTAAGGTGCACTAATAAGAGTTTTATACCGTGGGATTGGCATTCATCTGTTACAATACTGCATTTCAGATCAGCCCATAGACATCTCCTGTTTGAACCAAGATGTCCGAAATGCAGTGTTTTAAAGCAAGACACATTCAATATGTAGCAACTGTAACTATTAGTGTGGGTAAAGAAGTATAAAACGGAGAGCGAGATTCAAACGTCTAGCAATGACTCCCCAGTATCCTGACGACAATTTTAACCTGAAAATGACACCATGCAGAGAAGGTGCTTGCCTGCTGGATAGTAAGCCGCTGTTGCCTGATGCTGCACTCCCTGTCTAAAGAATGCCTTTATTCTTCGCTGCTTTACTATAATTTGAGGGTTAACACTGTACGAAGTTACAATTACAGACTAAAAGGAGTTGCTTGCCTGCCGGAAAGTTAGCTGATGTTCCCTGATGCTGCAATCCCTGTCTAAAGAATGCCTTTATTCCTCTCCGTTTTACTATAATTTGAGGGTTAAAACTACATTAATTTACAATTACACACTAAGCCGATCTTACTTTAGAAATGAGTTGAAATCCGATAATGAAGACTCAGCAAATATGCAAGTTTTTATTTCCAACGATGACAGCAGGTCAGTGACTGACATCGGGATCCAGCGCTCTACATTGGCCCAATTGAACACGGCCCATTGAGAAAAGTGGTGAAGCTTTGACATGGTGAGACCAGAAACACAAATACCAGTGTCTGAAACATGTGACCAAGTGCCGAAGTGCCAGTACTCCACCCAATCCTAACTCAGTCGCAGCTATCAGAACTTCCTATTGACAACTTCAACTCTTGCCTGTGCGGTTAAATCACTTGGCTTCTAAATAGACTCACAACTTTGTGTCTTCAAATTGAACACACTGCAAAATCCTCGAGATTAACTTTTTACTCCTTGGAAAAAATAAAACCTCTTCTTCAACCTGATGACTTGCGTACATTAGTTGAAGCACTTGTCACATCACACTTGCATTACGGAAATGCCATGCTAATTAGTATTCAGCTGTCCAGCACAGCACCTGTGAAAACCCTGATGAGCTCTGCAGCCATAACTCATTTCAGTTGCAAAACAATGTGATCTTATTACTTCTACCTTTGAGACTGGTACTGGCTGAATATAGAAGTCAGAATCAAATTCTTACTTGCTTGCCTCTAGCTGAAAGCCATCCTTCTGCAAGCAAATACTATTTGATATCTTCATTAAAAGTATCTTGTAGGGAGCAAAGTCTCTTGAGCACTCAACTGGATACCACTCAATGCTTCTCTGGTGGAACAGCCCCTCCACCGTTGAAACTCTCTACCTGACTACTTCGGATGTCAAAAGCACATCGTGAAGTTTTGAAAAAAGTAAAAACCTATTTGTTCAGACTTTACGATGATCTTTAGACACTTTTTATTTAATTTCACTCTCTGTACAAATTAACTTCAATGCACCCCCCCTTCATTTCCACTTCTCTTCCCATTCTTTCCTCGATCCTGCTACCCAATCGCGGTGCCACCTCTCATTTGTATGCTTGCTTCCAACTTTTATAGCTTGCTTCCTCCCCTCCCTTTCAATTTTTCCTCTCAAGCCCCCTTTTTTCTTACCTCTCATTCCTGAAGCGAATTCACTTTATAGACTCGGTTTACCTTTCTTATTTGATATTTTATCCCAAGCTTGTTAAGACTGAATGCTGTTAATATTAATAAATTGTTAACCTTAGCTTTACATAGTTCAAAAGCCACAGGCCTTCTCAGGCAGACAGAACAAATTGCATACAAGAGATCTAGAGGAAAGTACCCAGTCATTCATTTTTTTTACAGAAGGCCTTATCCATTTTAAAACCAATATAGTATGTACAGTATTCGTTAGCAGTCTATTTTCCCACGAAAAGAACACGGTGATGTAATTTTTATTATCATGTGCAACAGATTATCTAAATTCATTACTGTTTAATAAAAGCAAAGGCTGTATTGAAGCCTTGCTTCCACATGGAGCGTGCACTAAAATGGATTTATGAGCCCACGTATTTCATAAACAGAAGTACTTTGTCCGAGCTAAATGCTGGGAGTTTTCATAGTATAATATCAATGGCTAATTTGACCTGGTGGTTTTAGGGAGCCCACTGGCACTGGTTTTGGGGTACTGGGCTTTCATTTTCATCATCTGAGATTACCGCAATCACAGAGGGAAAGACTGTAAAGAAAGAGTAGGGTATGAGGACCCCATTGCTCTTGATTCTTACATGTAGCACTAAATGCATTAAAAGAGGAAGTCTAAGAAGAAAAGTGAGATAGACCTTCCCCAAATTTCTCCACACTCTAGCATAATCCAGACCCATCCTTATCTTGGAATTAGTCAGTTAAGTATTTGGGTGTACCTTTCTCGATACACGTTGGCTCTGTCCCGTGCATTAATTACTCATCCTTATTAGAACTCATCAAACATGCTGTGGAGCACTTATCCCACAACACATGACCAGCACCAATTTTTAAGATGTTGCCCAATATAAACATGTCTTCAGACTCCCAATAGGCCTCTATGTGGTCATCTAAGATATATATATATATATATATATATATATGTTTATATGTGTATATATATATATATATATAGAGCCAACCCCCATACTTCTCCTCAAGTAGTTTGAAAACCTGTCTTTCCCGCTAACACTGTATGCCATCATTAACTAGACTGTAATTAGCAACTGCCAACTCAGGCCCTTCAGTTAAATAAAAATGTTTAGGTCACCGTCCTCAAACTACGAAACTAAACCAGTCTATGGCAGACAATACATAATTCTCTACTGCAGTTATTACTTTAGTACCAGCATATCATGTACTACACTCCGCGGTTCTTCCTGACACTCGTTTATAGAGCATTAACAACCTCAGAACAATATAGTTGGCAGAAAGGCTTACTCACGTTAGGGTCTACAAATGATCAGTGCTGCACAGTCCGGCAACACTACATAACTGCAGTAAGTCAGGTACTTTGTCACTGACACTGTTATTTATTTCCCTCCAGCCAGCTTCCTTGAGCTACAGGAAAAATCTTCAAAATAGATGTCACTGGTTCTAGTAACTGCTAGACTTGGCAAAATAATGGTAGAAGCTTAAATGCAGGCTCTTTCCATGCTCAAATATACAGCCATTTTTACTTGCATCAGTTCCACCATTCTTCTCATTTTCTGACTTTTTCATGCACAATCCTCTTGTGAATTAGCAGTCCTGTTTCTAGGCACTAAAACTGCACAAAATCAGTCTGTTCAATACCCTACTTACATGCATTTTTCAAAAAATTACAGCTCAATGGAAAATAACGGACATCACACCATACACTCAAATGTGGATTTAGTCTGAAAGAAATTGGGTTATTAGTTGCAAAGGATGTTAGTCCATCACAAACAATAAATATGCAATTGTCTTTTTACTGGGAACCAACTACCACATTGTAGCTCTTGACTTAAGGGTATCTAAGCAGATTAGTCCAAGGCCTACTCAGGGGAGGTGGTATGGGCTGCAACACTCAAATTACAGTACAGCAGCCGTGGCCCGTTCATATAGGTTGCGGGACAACATCACCACCTTTTTCCCTGGCAAGAAGAGTGTCTGTCAAGCTGAACAAAGGTCAGCCTGGCAGACACTCTTCTTGTTACGGTCAGGCAGCCAGGAGCTAGAAATGAGATAAATGCACATGCTCCTGGCTGCCTGAGCTGAACTTTGCCAGATTGATGATTTTACAGCACGGATAGGTGTGACCTTCTCAACCTTGTAAAAGTGCTTCAAGCCCCCCCACTTGTGACGAGTGGGAGCATCACTGATTGCCTCAGAGCTGGGTGCTTCGGTTTTAATCCCTTAAGTTCCCAGGGCCACCTATGACACCTTGTCACAGAGTGGGGTGGGTCTGCAACTCTCACTGACCTCATCCCATCTTGTGACAAGTGAGCAACTGCTGCCTTCCATCATTGGTTGACATTATGTCAGCCAATGATGGAAGGCAGCAGTCCCAACCATACTGGGACCTCCAAGTCTTCCCTCTCTACAGTGAAGGAACGTTTTATGTGTTTTTCATGTTTGGTGCTTGATTGTGTGTACAAATGAAATATGAGTATTTGTTAGTGAGAGTTGTGCATGGGTTTGTGTGTATGCATGGGTGTGAGTAATGTATATGTGTACGTGTGGCCCTGCAAACCACCTCCCTGGTAAAATTACTGGCCACCACTGCTGTTCAATTTGTGTTTTTTACTTACAAAAAGGGCAGTGCTTTTCTTACGCACACATTATTAAATTCCATGCATTGAATTACACATATATACACCATATAAAGGAAAATACCTTTGGTGACGTGATCATATCACAGTTCATCCCTAGCAGGGATAATCACAATGCCCCCCATCAGGGAAGTGGAATTTAACAAAATATCTACTTGTCCATGGGAGAGGTTGCTTCATAAATCTACTTGTCCTGTAAAAACATTTACTTTGGTGCCATGTAGTGCAGCAACAAATTGTGGCAGCAGTCCCATTATGTAAGAGCTCTGACAATAGCCTCTTTGATTATGCCAGGGCTAATACTATAGTAGGACTTGAATACTAGCAATTTCAAACCCTACTATAGCAATTTTCTTATTTTGCCAGCTTTCCGCAGATTCACATACTGGGGCTGGAGAAAGCAGTAAGCAATAGTCCCAGAGCTGGAATGCCTTTGCGTCTGTGCAAACATACTATCTTGCATGGTTTAAGGATTTTTGCCCGCTTTTCTCTATTCTTTTCCTATACTGAGAAAGGTTGGAAATTTGCTCCTGACAAGGGCAGAAGTAAACGTTCTTTCAGGGTTGGGAAAAAAGCTGTTGGTTGGAAATTGAACTTGTAAACACACAATAGATTTTTGCATGAGCAAATCTACACATACATATTTGCTTATGCTAAAATACAGTTCACAAATATTTTCTAGGAGTATGATTTCCTGGTCTACTTCTGTAAATTCTGGTGAATTCTTGAAAGCCACTAATTCAAAGACATGCAGCATGGGAGCACTCTCTTGTGACTTTCTTTAAGAACTGGGGGCCATATGTACGAACACTTTTTCCCATAGACACAGAATGAGAAAAAATCTTTGCTACATCTGGCCCTAGGTCCCTAACTTGGTCTGGCGTTAACCACGACATTTTGTTTTTATTAAAATTCTATTTCTCTCATTATCCATTTCTCTGCTGGCTTGACCGTGAATGATAGCATTCTGCTCTTCCTCAAGGAGCATATTGGCAAACAAAGTAGTTTTGTTCAGTGCCAGTAACTACTGTGGCAATGTGTGCTTTTTTAGACCAATTTGTTTTTTGCTTTTTGTCAATGTTGGTTACAATGGCAAGGGCCTGGCAGCTCCCACAACAATAAAGTGTTACAAAAGCAATGTCAAAACAAGACTCTCATTGACAAAACCAAAAGACTGACCACCAGTGTCAGATCGGTTGGTTTTTCAAGTGCTTGTTTATTTTCATGTTTCCAAAAATCTTGTTGAAAATGGTTGCACTGATTTTTCATTATGAATATATTTTTAAAAATACTAGTATGCATCAACACATTTTTCTAAATGATGCTTCAAAGAAATAGTACATTAAATTTCACAAAAATTGGTTTTTTTATTGAATTTTGCAGTTAAACAGCAACACATGACCAACGGCCACAGGGCAACTGTTCATTATCATCAACATCATAACAGTTAAATCCTGTGCATCAATTTGCATTTTGTGTCTGTGAAATGCCCAGAACCTAGGAGCTATATTAACAATACTGCGTGTAGCACAAGGCAAAGCAAAAGGATTGACATGGTTACTTTAACGTGTGGAGGTCATTTATGGAAAGGTGATGGGTTGGGGGGGAGAAGAGGAGAATGAAGAAGGGTACACACACTCTGTCATCATTTTCAGGTGGAAGTTGCGCTAATGGTCAGCCCAGCAGGGATAGTCCAGAGGGGCAGGTCCGCTCAACTAAGCGCTAACCAATTGAGCTACATTATCTAAGTCTTAGACATAAAATACTTCTGGAGGGGTGTCCAAACATCTGCTGGATGAGAACGGGGCGGCATCATCTTCCAATAAGCCATCGGTTACTCCTGACAGTACGCTTCATCCTTCAGCCAGTCCACCCTGCGTGGTGAATGCTTCCTCCCCCAGTTCATACCCACACTACCCTTCGCCGACACCAGCAGCAAGCCTACCAACTTCCTTGACGCAGGTTGTATATCCTTTACATTGCCAAAGAGTGCAAACTTGGGAGTGCGCGGGGCTTTCATGCCAGTCATTTCATCAATTGCATCCAGCACCTCTTGCCAGTAGCCCTGGAGCCCACTGCAACTCCAAGCTGAGTGCAGAAAGTCTGCATCTGGCAACAGGCATCTAATGCATCTGGCATCCACTCTGAGACCCATATGCAAGAGTTGCTGCTGTGTATAGTATATGTATTTTAAGAACTTATAATGAATTAAACGCAATCTGTAATTAGGGGAAAGATCGTGCATATGCGTGCAGCAGTATCGCCAGACATCATCTGCTAGAGCCTCGCTTAGCTCCGACTCCCACTGTGTCCTGGCCTTGGGATCCTCAGAGGGTGCGATGGACTGCATGCTGGTGTACAAACCGGTGACTAGCCTACGAGGCATTGGGGCCTTGTACAGTAATTCGAGCGCGTGAAAAGTCTGTGGTGCAGAAGAGAATTCCAGATATTGCGCGCTCACCTCCACTTTCATCTGAAGGTACATCAGACAATGTATTGCAGTATTATAGGGTTCGCAAAGGGCAGCCTCCGGGGAGATGAATAGGCCCTCTGGATACACTGATCCCAGGATGTCAGCTTCATATTGTAAAGACGCGCGTGAGCCTCTCCCCCTCTGCCATTTCAGTCTTTGAAGTTCTAATATTGGCACTGAAGGTCCATATATCGCAGAGGCCCTAATTTGGCGGAACAGCGCCTGCCAGCCCAGAGCTGTGCATGGCACTGTACCAATGCCCACCCTGATCCGCTTTGGGGGGGTGGTGTTTTGCGCCGGATAGCTTACATGGCCATATAGAATCATGTTCCGGGGCCAGGTGCGGTACGTATCTAATGGGGTGGATCCAGAAATGCGCGTAATGTGCCTGGGTGCAATTATAGTTTAGCTCGAGATCCGGGGCTGCCAATCCTCTCCTTTTGAAGGGTTGAGTTAGCATTTTCCATGTAATTCCAGGCTGCTTGCCCACCCAGACCAGAGATATAAGTAGCGATAAGAGTAAGGGGGATGTTGATGAATACATTTAAAAATATGGGTATGATGACCACCTTGGCGATTGCTATCCAGCCAGTCAACGAGAGTGGGAGAGAGCACCAGGCCGTGATCTTGTCCTCCATCCACGTTAATTTCCCTACCATAATTCTCGCCCCAGAGCTCGTCCACATCTGTACTAAGCCAGCTTCCTAAAAAGCGAACTGGCTCAGATGCCCAGTGTAGTGGGTAGTCAGAGAGGTGTGGGGTTGTAACATCTGACAGTGGAAATACCACTGACTTGGCCCAGTTGATTGTAATGCCCAAAAGGTGACCAAAGCACACAAATCCCTCTATGATGGGGTCCAAATGGACTTGTGGAGCCTGCACATACAGGCTGACATCATCAACGTACATCGATACTAGAATTGGCAATGCCGAAACGCAAGCCCTCTGCTGTTGTGGTACTGCCTCAGGCGTGCCGCCAGTGGCTCCATCACCACAGCAAATAGTAGTGACGAGAGGGGGCATCCCTACCTGGTGCCTTTAGCAACCCAGAAGGGATCCGTGACGCTAAAATTGATTCTCAGTCTGGCTGTTGGGTTTGTGTATAGAAAGCAAATTAAATAGATACATTTGTGGCTCAGCCCCAACCTGGCGAGAAGGCCGAACAGGTAAGGCCAGGAAAGGGAGTCAAAGGCCTTTGTGGCATCTAAGAAAATCACCACAGCTCGATCCTCCGAATCCATCATCCGGGCCGCTGCAAAGAATGTATGAAGATTGTATAGGCTGGAACACGCTGGCACAGATCCCGATTGATCCGGGAGTACTATGATTGATCGCAGAGGTTGCAGTCTGGATGCTGTTAACTTCGCTAGAATCTTATGTCAACATTTATAAGCGACAGCAGTCTGTATGAGTTGCATAGACATGGGTCCTTGCCGGGCTTCAATATAGTGACTATAAGGGCTTCACCGAGCGAAGGGGGAAGCATTCCCTCCTTCAAGGACTCTGCATACATTTCTAACAGATGTGGTGCCAATATGTCCCCATACTCTTTATAAAAGGCCCCTGTTAGACCATTTATGCCTGGTGCTTTATCACCTTGTAGTTCACATATGACCTGGATGACATCTTCAACCGAGAATGGGGAATCTAGGTATTGTCTATGGGAGCTCTCAAGCCAAAGTAGGCTGATGGTGTCAAAATACTGTATTTCACAGGGTCTGGTTCCTCCGTTGCGGAATATAAAGAAGTGTAGAAATCTGTCATCAACCTCTGGACTTCCACTGTACCAGCGTGGCACACGCCGTTTGAGTCTTTGAGCTCACCGATGTAGTCCCCTGCCCATGGTTTGCACAGCATTGCCACAAGTGTCTTATCAGTCCTCTCACCCACCCCGTATCTCCTCGCCTGTGCCTCTTTCAAAAAGCAAACTCTCTGGTGCGCTGCTTCCTCATACTGCGACAGCTTTCCTCTTGCCTCACCCAGGAAAGCAGCATCCATACTTTTGCAGAGGCGACGTTCTAGTGATGACAGCTGAGTTTCCACGCCAGCCTACTCGCGGCGGATCTCTCGGAGCACTCCATGCTGCTTAGCAAGACAAACTCTACCAATCACCACCCTAAAGGCTACCCAAAGCATGATAGGGGAGGATACATGTTGTGGTCAAAATATTCTGCTATTGCCGCCCGCACTTCTTCCTTAAAACCCTGATCACTTAGTACCCGGCTTGGCAGGCGCCAGGTAAGCTCTTGGCAAGCACGCCCCGGGGATCCGTAGTTCAAGGAGTACAGGAAAGTGATCTGATAGAGTTCGGGGCAGGTGCTCCACCTCTGCAGTCTTGAGCTCTACGTCTCTAGTCCCAAGCCACATATCTATACATGACCAGCTTTTGTGCACTGTGGTGACGCAAGATCCCTCCCTGCGCATACCATGTCTTGACCTCCATATCTACTAGGGCATGTTATGACATGATATCAGACAAGACCTTTGCTGCTCCCTGGTGCAGGGGGCGTGCGCAGCTATTTCAGTCTATGCCAGGGTTGAGCACCACATTGAAACTACCGCCCCACAAAAGGGTCCCAGGACCCAGCGAACTCGCCAGGCACCAGGTCTCTGCAAAGAACTCTGGATCGTCAACATTAGGGCCATATATCGACAAGAGCTGGAAGGGCTTGTCTTGGAGCAACCCCTGCATCATTACAAAACAACAATTCAGATCGCAGAGTACCGTCCTGGTATGCCATGGCAGTCCCTTGTGTATAATTATTGCTACCCCACACGCATAGCTTGAGTATGTAGCCATGTGGTACTCCCCCATCCGTACCGCTCGCAGTTGCGATTTAGTTTCCGAAGTTAAGTGAACTTCCTGCAACATGCAAACATCAATCGTATGGCGCTGTAAGTATGCCGAAAGCAGCCTCATTTTTCAGGCATCGTTCAGTCCCCATACATTCCATGTCATGCATCTCACTGTAGCAAATTTAACATGATCCATCATATAGCCGTCCCCATCTCGACCATACAGCGACGCTGGCCGGCGCAGAGACTACCAACATCGAGTGCGAGTACGGGGAGAGAAAGCGAAAAGAAACAAGTGTGAACTTTTCTAACCAACATCTCCCGACCCACCCACCACCCATGTCGGGCCTCCAGTTGGGCCAGACAACCCTTCCCTACCCTAAGGTGTCCCATGTACAAACCCCAACCCCAAATGTGCAATTGTTCTCTTGGACTCATCCAACGGGACATTGGGGTGGCCGTATGGCCCACCCAAGTGTGGGTGGGTGGGCAGGAGATACAGCAACTTAATGAGACAGTTAGGCTACGAGTTCCCTGGCTTCAAAAGTTATCAGCGCTTCCAGGCCAAGTGACCCACGGCATTATGGTACTTAATCAACAGAAATGTTATAAGTTAGTCATTGTCGCTAAGGTGGTCCCCCCCCTTCTCCATTGTTAGGTGCTCGGGCCTGGACCAGTGTCTTAGGGAGAGTTTTTACGAACTTTGCGGCCTGCTTTGAATCTGTGAAAAAGTGTAGTTTGCCATTTTGCTGGATTCTCAGCTTGGCTGGGTATATTAGAGAGTATTTTGCTTCTGTCTGGTTCAGGGTGCGATTAATCGGCATAAACACTCTGCGTGCCACCTGTATACCTGGGGTGTAATCCGGGAATATGCTGATCATGTTATTGTTGTATATAAAGGGTTTGCGTTTGCGGGCAAGATGTAATACAGTGTCTTTGTCTCTATAGTTTAGCAGGCATGCTATGAAAGGGCGTCCTCGGGCCCAGCGATCTATGAGCCCGCTCCACCACTAAAACCAGGGAGAGCTCGCCCAGGAAGAGCAACACCCGAGTCAGAAATGCAGTCAGTTAGGTGCATCTTGGGTTGTCAAGGGATAGTCTCTACGTAGTCCTCGATGTGGCCCATGTCCGTTGACTCAGGGACTCCCAGGATGCAGAGGTTGTTTCTGCGTGAGCGGGCTTTGAGATCTTCATTCTTGTTGTGAATCAACTCCAGCACCAGCTCCATCCGGAGGAGACGTTCGTCCTTCCCGCGCCATCAATCCTCCAAGTCTGAGTTTTGGGACCCCACCTGGTTTAAACAGGTGTCATAGTCACCTACCCTGTCCTTCAAGCGCTCCATGCGATCTGTGAGGTGATTCAGTTTAGCATCTATGCCTGCCAGGCTTTGCTTGAGATCCATAACCATGGCTTTTATTGTGGACGACTGGACTCACTCTCCTGAGACTGCTCCTGGTCCATCTCTTATGCTGGCCTGCTCATATTTCCAGCCTTCCACTTATTCTCGAAGGAGAGTTTGGCTTGTTTGTGGTCTGACTTCCCCATGTCGCCAGTGTGGCATCGGCCTGTCTGCTCCCAGAGGGTTCCTTAAGGCACCCTCCACCACACAACCAGCAACAGCTCAAGTGATGCAGCCGTTGCAGGGTTCCCCTCACCTCTGTCCACCTCCCTACACAGTGGCACCCGATCTGCACTCGTGTAATGGTCTTCAAGGCGCACAAGTTCTTAGCTCTCCAGCCGCTGTATTTTGTTTTCCAGTCTCCAAGTCACCTGCAAGCCAGGCCCCAGCCAAAAAAATAGCAACTCTGCCCCTAAAATTACCCCCTCTGTGAGATCCTTCTTTAAACTTAAGCCTGGGATGGAAGTCTTCCCATTAGAGACTGTACAGGAAAGGGACTCCCAAGGCACTATGGAGATGCAGGAGCAATGGGTTACAAGGGTCCTTGGACTAGGGGGGTACCTCCAAGTAATAGAGATTCTATTAAGCACTGGCGAGGAGTCGGCCCGGCGGGGAGGGGTCCCCTCTCCTCAGGCAGCTGGCAGGGAGGCTCCTCCTGCTGAGGTAACACAGAGCTCTTTGGAGGATAGTGTCCCTTGTAAGGTCCCGGCTGATCAGTCGGACCCCTCTCGACATGCTTCTGACAAGGAACCCTCAGTTGAAACAATGCTACTCTCCCTTTCTAAGGATATCGGGAAAGGTTTTTCCATTTCGGAAAAAAAATCAGGCAGAGATTAGAGAGGCCTGTGAGGCTTTGGAAAGGAAGCTTGATCTCCTGTCATTAAGAACACAGGTCTTGGAAGCTACGGTGGGGACTACGAAAGAGGAAATTGAAGTGCACAAAGTTCATATTCAGGCCTTGAATTACTCTGAACAGGTTCTCCAGAGTAAACTGAAACAGTTAGAAAATAGTTCAAGGAGAACTGCATGTTCCGGAAGGGGCAGAAGGAGATGATTTGAAGGCTTTTCTAGTATCACTTTTGAAGTCTGTGCTCTCATTAGAGGAGAGCGAAGAAGAAATTGCATGGGGCATTCAGAGGATACATAGAGACCCCTTCAGGAAAAATCCAAACATTAGCAAGCCTCGGAAAATCCTGATTAACTTTCTAACATATGGTTTGAAGGACATTTTTTTGTCAAAGGCACTTAAATTGAGAACCTTAAAAGCGCAGGATTTTTCATTTCAGATCAAATCAGATCTCTCCAGGATCACCATCAACAGGCAGTGGGAGTTGGGGCAACGGCTAGAGGAATTTAGATCATTGGGAGCTTCTGCACAACTTAAGTTCCCCGCTATTCTTAAGGTTATGTTTAATAAAAAGATGTACAATGTGAGGGATGGGAAGGCTGCGGATGAGTTTCTGGCAGCGTTCAAGTCGGGGGGCAGTGCGACGGGAAAGTAACATCTGTGGCCCTTACCGAAGAGTCATGTGTGCTCTAATTGCGGACATATTTCGGTCCACTATTCGAAGGGGGTTCTCCATGGGAAGGGCGGGAGGCAGGAGGGGGTGGGTCACAGGGTGGGGAGCATGTGGGGGGAAAAAAAGTACCTCATTCACCTCAATCAATGTGGCACCCAGGGGACAATGGCTGGTTGGCTGGTGAGAGTAGTGAATGCTGGGACCCCAGTTCTTTCCAGATACTTTCTTGGAACGTGAATGGTCTAAGAATAAAGGGTAGGAGAGATAAAACCTTACAATATCTAAAAGGCTCCCATGCTCAAATTTTAATTCTACAGGAGACCCATCTGACCAGAGATGAGGGGGTTGAACTCTTTAAAAAGCAAACATGGTTACACTCATATGCCTGCATGGAGCACTATTTCAATACTAGGGAAGTGGCTATTTTAGTTGTGCATAGGATTAAGGCAGGATTATTAGAGGTCCGATCTGATTCAGTGAGAATATGGCTTATAGTTAAATTATAAATCTATAACAGAAGATTCACAGTGGCGGGGTTCTACGTGATGATATTGGCCCTCTCAAAAAATGCTTCTCACAGCTAGTTGATTTTCCGGATCCAGTTTTAATCGCCGGAGACTTTAATATTGTGCTAGATAGTAAACTAAATAGATCTGAGAAGTGCAGGTCACTAGGGACTCCAAAATCTCAAAGTTTTTTGAGAGGAATGATGAAAGAGTGGGGGTTAAGGGATTTATGTCGGCAGAGGAAGAGAGATCTAAGGGAGTGCTCCTTTTACAATAAAAAATATAAGCATGCCTCTTGTATAGATTATTTTCTTATTGACTTGAGGCTTGAGGGCTTGGTAGGCAACATTACTTATCTACCCGCCCACCTCTCAGATCATGCAGCAGTGATATTAGACTTAAGGGTGGTTGGAGGGTCGGGTGTTAGTAGATGGACGTTTGACCGTCACTACTACAAGATTTGGAGGCCCTCGATCACTTGCGAACAGAGACGGAGGTGTTCTTTAAAGCTAATTTGGGCCCGGCTTCCTTGGCAATGGTATGGGATACCTTCAAAGCACTTATGAGAGGTAAAGTTTTGAGTATAGCCAGTTATAAGAATAGGCAGTTTAGGGCTGCTATTTCCCAGTTGGAGCAGGAAATGCTCAAAGTAAGGAGGCAACTATTGGGGAACACTAAGAAGGAGGAGGGTGAGGTTTTAGAGAACAAGTTGAAGGAGTTGAGATTTCAGTTGGAGGAGGTGTTACAAGCCAGGGTTGTCAAAAGAGCAGAGGCTACTAAACTAGCTCACTTTGAGTACGGTGAGAATGCAGGCAAGTTACTAGCCTGGAAATGTAAGCAGGATTTAGTGAGGAACTATATTAAGGAAGTAGAGATAAATCAAGCAGGTGAGAGATCATCAAATAGCGAGGAAATGGAGGCAGCTTTTCAGTCTTTCTTTTCTGAATTGTATGGGCCCCTAACCCTGGTTCATGGAATGAGGCTGCGATTGCCTTAATTCTGAAATCGGGTAAGAGTCCGATTAAGTGTGAGTCTTATAGTCCTATCTCCTTGCTGAACTGCGATTATAAGATGTTTGCTAAAATTCTTGCTGATAGACTCAGCAGAGTGGTGGGTCAATTAATTCATCCTGATCAAAAAGGATTTATTAAGGGTAGGTTTCTACATGAATTGACGTATAATTTGGTGGGGGCAATAGACATGGCCACATCTTTTGAAATGCCTTTGGCTGTGGTTACCCTTGATGCAATGAAGGCCTTTGATAGAGTGAACTGGAAATACCTAGCATTCATTTTGAGATCAGTTGGTCTAGGAGAAAATCTGTGTGGAGCAATAGGTCTTATATATAGAGACCCCATTGCTAGAGTCTTAGTAAACGGCAATCTTACTGAGCCTTTGAAGATCACGAGGTGTACTAGGCAGGGTTGTCCTCTCTCCCCGCTGCTGTTTGACTTGTATATAGAGCCACTGGCTAGGAAGATAAGAGGAAATTCGGTTATTGTACCCTTTAAGTGTAATGGGTGGGTGAAAAAGGTGGCCCTGTATGCTGATGACCTCTTACTATATATGGCAAACCTGTTATCTGCCTTGCCCATGCTTTTGTCCTTAGCTGAAGACTTTGGCAAAGTTTTGGGGTTTCGGATAAATACGGAGAAAACAGAGGCTATGGCTTGGAATCAGATGTCGTGGGACAGATACAACTGAAGAGAGATATTAGATATTTAGGGATTTCATTCACTCAGGACATTGATCTGCTTGCAATGACGAAACTAAAACCAGTGGTAGAGGAAGGGTGCAGATCTCTTCGGAGATGGATGTACCTTCCCCTGACATTGGTAGGGAGGGTTAATTTGGTAAAAATTATGATTCTGCCTAAACTTAATTTTTTGTATAGCTCTATACCTCTACTAATCCATAAGCAGTATTTGCTAAAGCTCAACAGGCTATTACTTCTTTTATTTGGACATCAAAAGGCTTTAGGATTTCATGGAAAAAATTGAGGCGAAAGAGGGAAAAAGAGGGGTTGGCGCTTCCGGATTTAAACTATTATGCTTGGGCATTCCAGTTGAACCTCGTAAAAATGCTGTTTTCCATTCCTGACTCCTCAGCTATTGGCGTAATGTTTAAAGCTATGCTGGGCACTGTCAAGGGAGCCTCTAAGGGATATCTTTACAAGTTTGGAGATCCAAAATTCTTCAAAAAAATAAAATTGAAAATCCTCTGCGATCTTGCGGCAAATTGGTACTATTTGAGGGTGGCGGCAGGAGTCAGTTATTACAGCCCATATGCTCTGATTTGGGACTCCCCAGGTACTCCTGAATGCTTAAAGGACGTTTTAGCACTGCCACTAAAGAATGCAGGGATAGTGTCTTGGGGGGATCTATTTAGCGATGGAGTGGTAATCCCTCTGGAGAATCTTGAGGTTAAGCTGGGGGGTACTTTCTCTAGACTGAAGTATGCTCAAATAAAAGGCTGGTTACGGGAATCACGAGTATCATGTGGGGCTGCCGGCTTTTTGGAGGAATGTATGTTAACAGAGTCTCCCAGACACATGGGGGTTTCAAATTGGTATTTGGAGATATCAGAAGGTTTGGATGGGGAATTTACACTGCCCATCTCCCTCTGGGGGAAGATTATGCCACAAGCAAAAGTTGTGCAGTGGTGGGAATCTTCTATGTCAACCCTGTTTAGGATAGCAAAGCTGGCATCTCTGCGGGGGAGATACATCGAGCATACCTATCCCCAGGAAGGCTCTCTAAAATAGGCAGCAACAAAGCAATTAAGTGTCCTAAATGTGACTTACAGCTTGCTTCTGATGTTCATATGTTTTATGAGGGTCCGGGATGGAGCTCTTCTGGAAAGATCTATGCAAATATCTCTCTCGCAAGTTGGGATGGGAGGTTTTGGTAACTCTCCCTCTGATTATCTTTGGGCAGACACAAGGGGTAGGTGGTGAAAGTCACAACGGTAGTAAAGCTCATAAGAACTTACATTTTTATTCTATTTTGGTGGCCAGGAGGGAAATATGTTGAAAATGGACGGTGAATACTCCTCCTCTGCTCAAGGATTGGCTGCAAGCCCTCCTCTACTTTGCAAGAATGGATTTGGCGGTGGGAGGCTCAAGTAAGAGGAAAGAGGAAATGTGGGCCCCTCTGCTCAAGTGGCAAGGAAGCTGAGTATGCCCATAGTGCAATAGGGAGGGTATAAAGTGAGGCCCTGTTTGTTAATGTCCAATGATTATTTCCCCTCCTCCCCCTCCTTCATTAGACTGGTTGGTGTGGGTGTGTTCTCAATAATATTTACACTTCTAGCAAAATAATCTCTTACAAGAAATTATATACACATAATTGCATTGAAGATCCTTTTCCGACAAATCACAATTCATAAATATAACTTGTTGCTGATCATCTGTGAAAATTACAACCCCTTTCGATGCCTTCCTCGTGTCTGTACCTATACACTTTAGGGGAGTTTTCGTGAGGTGTATGAGGACAAGTTTTTTCCTACTTGCATTTTTTTCTGAATTACTTATTTTGAAAGCAAAGGATTATCAATTTTGCTTATAAGCTTATGCAAACATTTGCATCAAATCAAAGAGCGTTCTGGAAGCATTATACTTAGCCTTAAATTGTTAAACTTTTCAAATGTGTGTAGACATTTGTTTTACTGGAATCCACTGTCAGTAGGACAATATGACCTTGCAACGTTTATTTGGAGCGCTCACACTAATAATAAAGGCTTTGCAGTAATGAACCATAAATACAAGGTTGAACAGCACTAACATATAGATACAAATGTTATCTCAACTGCAGACAGTTTCATTTCTTGTAAACCAGCAGCCAAAGGGTTTGTGCTGCAGAGGGGTTGGGTCTATTTGTCCCAGGATAAAATAAACATGAAAACTTCTCCCCAAACAATATGTGTTATGCTATAGGAATTCCACAACCCTGCCCTCCATCCACAGCAAATACAACAGCACATTATAAGGAGGTGTCATTAGACATAAGTTAAGCTTACTGGTTTGGTCAAGAGGTCACCACATTAATTACAGAAATCATATTTTATTGTTTATCAGTGTTTCCCCATTAAAACTTCAATATGCAACCATAATAAGTATAAGCATTGCAGTGTTTACCAATAAAAGGTATCAATAAAACATTTGAATTCAAATCAACCATAAAGGTGTATCAGAGTATTTCTCCATTTGTTTCAGGCCACATAATACAGCTATAAGATCGCCTTTAAAGGGCACCTACACTCAGAGCCAAAGAGCAAAAGCTCCAGCACTGGGAGTGCTTAAAAATTAAATATCTCCCCTGGGGTCATGATAGTAAAGCCCTTAGGAAAGCCCTTAGGAAAGTTAGGGCGAGTTTTCCCAAATCACTTCTGTGGAGGCTGCTGCATTAACTGCAGTGTCCCCACAACTCTTGAGAGCTGCGCTGGTGGTGCCCTGCCCCTTCTTATGGTAGCACAAGGAGAACATTATAACAAAATAAATCATTTTCAGGACATTATTGGACGCTTCCTGCTGGAGAATTAAATAACGAATGAGCAAGTCCACCCCCAGTGTATTTCTTGTGCCTTCTGTGTACCTGGAAGGATGGGGTCTACCAAGACTCTAAGGGGTGCATTTTGCAGGGAGCTCCCTGTGCCAGCCTCTGCTCAGCTCCTGGTGCTTCTCCCCTGCTGTCTGAGCGTTTTGCACAGCCCCTTCACAAACAGCTAGCAAAGCACCCTCCTGCTTGCACTTCCCAGGCTTCACTGCATCCTGGCTGTCTTGCAGACCACCTGTGGTCTTTACCCCAACTGGTCTTGAGGGATGACAGGGGAACAATGCCACTGCCAGGAAAGTCACATCCTAGTCCTGGGAGTCAGCTGGTGACAAAGTTCTCAGTCCATCTTTGCAGGGCGTTAGGCATCTTTTTATTCCAGCTGGGTTTCCTTTTGTCGTCATTGTCTCTGAGTCTTCTCAGCTTTCTGTCCTTTTGGCTAGGCTTTAAAAGTGGCGGTGGTGATTTATAGATGCCACATCACCCTTCCACCCCTGTCCCAACCCTCCTGCACAGCAAGCATCTAAGGTCTGGCTTCAGAGATCTAGCCCTCTCCTTTGTTCTACCCTCTGGTAGCTTGGGACAGAGCAGGCAGCAAGAGACAATGTGTAAAGTATTTGTGCTACACGCACGCACACACACACACACACACAGCAACACAATAAAAAATACCACAAAAAGCCCTATACAGATTTGGAAAAATAGAGGATATTTATCTGAATAAAATGAGTCCAAATTAATAAAAATCCAAGTTATGCTTTGAGCTACTGCAGTAAAATTGCAGTGCTATGAATACATTTGCTTGTCTTAGGTTCTTTACAATAATACAGACAAGAGGGCAAATGCATGTTCTTACAGTGGGAGCACCAGTGTAATACTCCCCCAGATCCTTCAAGAGAATGTCTTTAATTGGTCCCCCAAGACTGGAATGCTTAATCAACCCCTCCCAAGCCACCCGTGCTGTTGCAAAGACCTCACGTGTCTAGGTACCCACAGTACCATCCTCAGGAAAGCAGGTTGCCTTACAACAAGTCAGGCTGTGGCTCCTTTGTTGAGGTAGGTGGGGCGCCATGTTGCACTGCAACACTCTGCGTCAGAAATGCAGTGAGGTAGGTGCGTCTTGGGTTAGCATGGCAATGCAGGCTGACCAACCGCGAACCTCGTTGGTTTGTCGTCCATGGTGCTGCGTCGTCTCAAGTAGAGGCAGGCAGTAGGACTTGCACGGTGCTAGACACTCAATCTCAGTCACGAGTACAAGCAGGGCCACGCTGGAAGGCTTCCCTCTGCGCTACAGCATCTGTGTCAGAAGCAGGGAGCTCACTCTTGGTACGCAGCAGGCTAATGATCAAAACACATGCTGATGTTAGAAACACAGGGGCTGGACTCACGAGTAGCAGAGTATCCCAGCAGCGGTGCTAAGTTAAAGTCTTTGATGTCCCTGAGACTTCGGGAACAGGAGGCAAGCCAGCAAGCCCTTGGAGCTCACACTGTGGGGGGAGAAGCCAAGTTCAAGTCTCCTTCCACTGAGTCAGAGAGTAGCAAGCATCAGGGCAACAAGCAGAAAAGCAGTTGCTCTAGAAAAGAAAAGCAGACCAGTTGAGTCCTTTAGGCTGCCCAGCAGTTCTTCCGGTGGAGGTCCAGTTCAAGATCCAGAATATCTGCTTAGGTGGGGTTAGGGACTTAGTACTTATACCCAAAAGTGCCTTTGATGGAGGGTGACTTCAAAGAAAGGTATTTGAAATGCAGAGAGATCCTTTCTTCCTAGCACTGGCCCACTCTATATGAATTGTTAGACTATTATGACCTACCCCATGTCTTCTTCAATCCTTGCAGAGTCCCTTCTGAGCTAGACTCCCTGTGTTAAATTACCGGGCTGCACATGATGGCAATCTCACACATGCACCCTGCACACGTGTTCAAGTCTAACCTACCCCTTGCCCCAAACCCTAGCTGTGCTGCGGCAGCCTTATCTTAAAATGCAGACACTGGCGGTAGACATGCTCAGTCCAGTTACCGAGAATTTACTGTGAGTGAGACTCAGGTAGTAACTCACTACAGTGGAGGTCTAAAAACCAGGTAATCAAAAGCAAAATATCCTGGTGGACTAAACGGGCGGAATCAATTTGCTACATGGTTTTTCCATATCCACAGAATTCATCCTAAGACAGCCATGACTGGCCTTCCCTTGGTATGGTTCCTTCTTCAGGGCCTCCTTACAAAGGTTCATCCCTCTCCTTATCTGCAGCATGCAGAGACAATTCTGAGGTGTTATTTACAATATATGAGTAAGGAAGAGTTGTAATTTCTAAAGCTCTATGTTGATGTTATGTCAGTTTCACTACCCTTTTAACATTTGTAGTCTTATTATGTCAGTTTTACTACCCATTTAACATTTGAAGTCTTTGCTAAGGGTGACACCTAGCAATCTCTTATCTGTCTCTTACTTTGCCAACTTAAATGGAAACTAATTATAGTAAGACTGTTGAACACTATGTTAGGCACTAGCCATGGGATTGTACAACATAAAACCCTAAGTCTGATTTATGAATAACTTTGTATTAAGTAATGTTGTATTGGATGGCATAGATATGAAAAGCTGAAACAATAAAGATTCATACTTAGTTACATAGTCATCTTTAGCTGCAAAACATGCATCCTGATGCTCCTGCTGCCACATGTGCCTCACAAAATTCACCCCACCATAACAGTTCTGTTTATGTGGACCCAATTTTTCTGCAACCTATTTCATAATTTGTCTGCTTCTCTCTACCCTGCTATCCCCTAGTGTAAGAAGCTGGCCTGGTGTGCGGTGGGTACCTAAGGTACTTACACCTGGCCCAGGTATTCCCTCTTAGTGAAGTGTAGGCTGTGTCTAGCAGCCATGCTCTCTAGAGTTAGTTGTGGATGAGCAGCCAAGGCTTATCTAGGAGATGTGCAAAGCTCATGCAATACTACTGTAGTCACACAGCACTTACATGAAAGAAAACACTCAGTTGTACCAAAATAAAGGTACTTTCTTTTTGGAACAAATCACTACCAAATACTAGAAAGGTAACCCATCATTAGGAGGTAAGTAATACACTAAATATATACACTAGTAATCAGAAACAGGCATAGAAAAGATTAGAAAAAATAGCAAATAGCAATAACCAATAGTGTACCTAGGGGGAAGCACACACCATATACTAAAAAAATGGAATGTGAATAAGGTACCGCCATCCTAAGTAGGCAAGATGTGTAGAGGGGAGCTGGGAGTACTAGAAAACCACAGAGGTAAGTAACACAGTACCCCCCAGCGACCAGGAATGCAGGAGTAAAACACTGGATTTTCCCCAAACCACCCAAAAGGAGGAAAAGAAGAAAAAGAAGACACCCAGTCAAGACTGCAAGAAAACCACTGGTGGATTCCTGAAGAAAGAAGACCTGTGGAGAGAGGGGATCAAGTCCAAGAGTCACAGTGGAGTCCAGGAGGAGCAGGAGCTACTACCCACCCCGCTCGAGTTGCAGGAGTTGGTCGAAAGTGATGAAGAACAGGTCAGCACTGCAGCCCTGGAGCTGAAGAAGAGTTCCTGAGGGATGCAGATGGTGTCCCACCCTGGAAGGAAGATTGTAGATGGGTGTCGATGAATTCCACCAACAAGCCTTGGCAAAGGCAAACTCGCAGTTGGTGTAAAAGCGGTGCTGCCAGGGACACACAAAAGCCCAGGAGGACTCAACCCAGGAGTCGGAGTCACAGGGGACCATCAGCATTGCAGAGTCCACAGGAGTAGTGGCAGCACCCACAGGAGTCCCACAGGACAGGGACACTGGAGTCGCAGAAGAAGCCCACGCAGCACTACAAAAGAGGATCCCACGCCACAGGAGAGCCACGTAGGAGGCTGTGCTTTGCAGGATGGAGTGCTGGGGGCTGGAGCTACAAGTCACCTGAAGATGCCGTGGAGGAGATGCAAACAAGCCTTGGCAGTTGCAAGAGACGTGGTGCACGGGGCACTGTCCTGTATAGGAAGGCAAAGGCTTACCTCCACCAGAGGTGGACAGCTGGCAGAGAGGACTAAGAGGACTACTCTGGACCACCACACATTAAGCAGGATCCATGCAGCTCAAGATGAGAGGAAATCCACGCAGCCGGTCGTTGCTTGCTGTAGGTGCTTGCAGTTGCAGGGAAGTGAACTCCAATGGAGATTCCTTCTTCTTCTTGTGCAGGCTGAAGAGTTGCAGTCTTCTGAGGATGCACCACTGGGGAAATGTTGCAAAGCTGGCAGGAGAAGTGGAAACAAAGTTGCAGAAGAGTCTTCTTCGTTGTAGCAGCGTTTGAGAGTTCCTGGACGGTCCAGCCGCGGTTCCAGTGGCTAGAAGTCGAAGCAGAGGTTACACAGGAGTCCTGCTGGAATCTTGTAAGCTAAGCCGATTCTGAGGACACACCCAAGAGAGAGACCCTAAATAGCCCTTAAAGAGGGATTGGTCACCCTACCAGGTAAGCACCTATCAAGAGGGGGCTCTGTCATCACCTGCCTGGCCTGGCCACTTAGATGCTCCCAGAGTTTCCTGCCAACCTTGGAAACAAGATGTCAGAACCCAGGGACCCTCTGGAGGAGCTCTGGGCACCACCCCTGGGGTGGTGATGGACAGGGAAGTGGTCCCTCCCCTTTCCATTGTCCAGTTTCATGCCAGAGCAGGGACTGGTGGTCCCTGAACTGGTGTGGACTGGTTTATGCATGGAGGGCACTAAATGTGCCCTTCAAAGCAAACCAGTGGCTTGGGGAGGATACCCCTCCCAAGCCAGTCACACCTATTTCCAAAGGGAGAGGGTGTTACCTCACTCTCCCAAAGGAAATTCTTTGTTCTGCCTTCCTGTGCTTGATCAAATCAAGCAGCAGGAAGGCAGAAACCTGTTGTAGGGAAGGCAGCAGTTGGGCTGCCCTGAAAACCCTGTAAGACTGGTGGTGGCAATGCTGGGGGTCCTCTAAGTAGCACCCAGAGTGCATGGAATCATACTTCCAATACTTGCAACAGTATTGGGGTATGATTTTGACATGTTTGATACCAAATACGCTGAGGTTCTGAGTTATCATTATGTAGCTGGACATAGGTAGTGACCTATGTCCAGTGCACGCGTAAAATGGAGTCCCCGCACTCACAAAGTCTGGAAAAAAGGATCTGGAGTTTCTGGGGGCACCTCTGCTAGTGCAGGGGTGCCCTCACACACAGGTATCTGCACTCTGCCCTGTGGGCTGAGAGTGCCTACGATAGGGGTGACTTATAGTGGCATGCACCATTTTCACGCAGATTTCAATGGCATGCCTGCGGAACACTTTGCATGGGCTCCCTATGGATGGCAGAATAACTGCTGCAGCCCATAGGGATCCTCTGGAACCCCAGTGCCCTTGGTACCTAGGTACCATATACTAGAGATTTACATGGGGGGACCAGTATGCCAAATGTAGGAAGAAGAAGTTACCAGAAACCAAATTTAGAGGAGAGAGCACAGTCTCTGGGGTCCTGGTTAGCAGGATCCCAATGAACACAGTCAAACACACTGACAAACAGATGAAAAAGTAGGGGTAACCAAGCTAGAAAGAGGCTACTTTCCTACACCTAGTATCCCAAAGAACCCTGCGACTATCTTCACCGTACTCTTTAATTTTTTGTGCTTTTTTGTAATTTTGTTTTTTGCTCATAAAATACCTGTGCATTGCCGCAGAAGCGTGAGGACACTGGTATGTCCTGAACACTTTGTTGGAAAACAACTTGCGCTTTAGTTGTCTTTTCTTGCTCTACCTCCCTGAGAGCCTTACCTGTCTGTTAAAAGTTTTGGCTAAGGAATCTTGAATAGCACATTTGTGCACTTTTTAGGTTGAACCTGCGATAGCATGCACTAGCGCCTGCATATTGCTTGCGTGACGCTGTTGTAGTAAGAAAGGGGCTTTGAGTCCACCTGCTGCTTATGATTTGTTGGATTGCATGGCACTCTTCTCTACAGTCTACAGCTGGTCATAGCTGGCATGTCATCATTTTCGTTCCTCTCTGTGGCGCGAGGACCAAACACTGATTGATTCAACTTAATCATTGCTCGTCCGCTGCTCCCGACGTGATCAAGGTACTATTTTGATCCATTTAACTTTTAGTGCCCGGCAGGCAAAAGACACGTTATGGCAAAATCTTGCCTGGCAGGACAAACAAAATTGCAAAGTTGTATTTTCTATAGGTAACGTTTTGTTTTCGTTTGCCAAGTTTGCTTTTCCCACTTTGCACTCATGTTTTGTTTTGTTTTTGATCGTTTCGAGGTCGCTTGTCACACGCAGGCATAAAAACCTGTGTGTGAGAAATAAGGACCTTTTCATGAAGAATATAGGCCTATTTCTGACTAACGTGGTGCGAAGTAAGCCGCCTTTTGTAATCAGAGCAAACGCCTCCCATGAGTGACTAAGGTCTGCAAGAAATGAGGTGCTGAGTGACACAATGACAGTTACGTGTGCACAAAGGACATTTGCCTGCGCTTGCATGATATGCAGGGAATCTGGAATGGCGTGTCAGGTATGCGTCTGGGTGCAGATCCAGTGCAAGGGTGCTCCTCACCCCCAACCAAAGAACTATTGTGCAGCCAATTTGGATCCCTCCCATTTGCGCCTCACCCACCAGTATTCAATTATGGTTCAAAACAGAATTAATAAATAGAGGTAAGGTGGCATTTGCTGACTTACATGGAGATGAAAACAACATGCTGAAATACTCAACTACAGCAACGTCACGGGCTTAAAAAAAGAACTGGTGAATAGTTCAAGTGGTGCAATGTGTGGGATGTGGTAGCATAAGGGGCACATTTAAGGAGAAATTCAGAGTAAGATGTGCTGTAAGGGATGTATGGTTCAGTGGGTGAACATTGCATTTAATTTTAGTAGCAAAAATTAGACGTTTTGACTGAAATGTAATGCACAGGATACAGGCTAGCTACAGTCTTGCCGCTTCTCCTATGCCCCAAAGCACACCCGACCTCGGGATTGCTGCAGATACGAGCGGCCGGCAGGGCTTTAAGTAGGCCGGGTCCTGCCAGTGCTGAGCACTGGCACTTGTAAAACTAGGGCATTAAAACGGGTCTCTATAGGGCTGTGTTTCGAAGCCCTGGTACTTTGTGCCATGCCCTGGCAATACAGACTGGTAAAGGCAGACTTAACAAAGATGGCTCAGGCGTTGTTACTAGAGTCACACGTAATTCTTCCGTCATGAATCCGGAAGCTGAAAAGTAACCAAAAGAGCAGGAAGTTGTTTTAAAGTTATCCTGACCCGCTGTGCCTCCTTTCTCTGCTCGAATTGAGCAGCATGGCTGGAGTCACATTGTAGCAGTCCTGCGTGATTTTCTGTAGCCCTGACCTATCCACCTGCATGCCGTGACCTTTGCTTTCCTGCTGGATGTGGTGCTGTTGGGAACTGGACCAGAATAATTATCCTGGTCAAACACTGCATGACACTGCATCAGTATAAGGCGAGTCACGGGTGGCACTTTCCTGGGACTGGCCTATGTATGTAGTGCTTTCACAACTGTGCATTTTCCCTTTTTGCTGTACATTTCCATCCCCCGTGCACCTGATATTGCAAGAACACAAATGCGTTTGCAGTTTAGCCTCAGGCTGATGCTGATGTGTAGCCGTGAATGTCAAACTCGCCAAATGTATCCGTAAGAAGGTAAGTTATGCAGTGCATGTGCCTGGATTCAGGACGTTTCACAGATTGCATTGTAGCCCACTGATGGAGAGACTCATTTGTGGGTAGCCGTTGTCAACATGTCATATTTATTTATTCGTTGACTAGCACTGCCATTGCCCAGAGGCAGGCTTGTAAGCTTAGTGTGTCAGACACCGCCACCGCACACTCAACAGTGAGATGTAGGCTTGCTTTCTACACGCAGCGCACTGATGCATGCGGCTAATTATAGCAATTGCACATGATGCTAAGTACATATAAGAATTTAAGACACTACATAGCTGCCTACGCTTCCCCTAGGATTCCCCCTTGCCTTTTGCGTCCATGCCTTTGCGCCCTTCAGGGACGATGTGTTCTTGGCGTCTGCTGTGGGCAGGATCAAAATGTAAACCCTGCAAACATTACGTTAGAACATCATACCGGTCTTCAAAATTGAAAAAAAGTGTATCTCATAACCTGGTGAAATAGAGTATTTGCCTACTAGAGCCGGAGCCTAGCATTAGCCCTCTTTGTATCTATCTCTTAGTTATTTCAATGTTTAACCCACCCCAATTCATTCTAACCCAGTCCACCCTACTCCAATCCACCCGCCTCACTCCAGTCCATCCCACGCCAACCCAATCCACCTTAATCCACCCCAGTCCAATCCAATTCACTTTAAGCCACCCAACCCCTGTCCAATGCACCCCACCTCAATCAAATCCACCCCACTCCATTCCAATCCACCCCTATCAAATCCACCCCACTCAATCCAATCCACCCCACTCCTGTGCACTCCAATCCAATTCACCCTACTCCATTCAACTCACCCGACTGCAGTCCAATCCACCCCACTCAATTCAACTCACCGCACTTCAATCCAATCCACCCCACTTCAATGCATTCCAACCCACTCCAATCCACCATACCACACCCCAATCCAAGCCTCCCCACAGCAATACAATCCACCCCACTCTGCTCCAGTCCACCCCACTCTAATCCACAGCCCACTTTACTTCAGTCCACCCCACTCCACTCCAATCCACCGCACCCCAATCGAATCCACACCACCCCAGTTCAGTCTACCTCACCCCAATCCACTCCACTCCAAACCATCCCACTCCAATCCACCTTAAACCCCTCAATTCCAATACAGTCTTCCTTAATCCACACCACTCCTGTCCAATCCACCCCAATGCACCCCAGTCCAAGCCACCCCACTCCAGTCCACCCTACTCCTGTCCAACTCACCTCACTCCAGTCCATCCCACCTCAGTGCAATCCATCCCACCCACCCCAGTCCAATCCACTCCACCCACCAAATTCAATGCAGTCAACCCCACTCCAATGCACCCCACTCTACCCCAGTCCAATCCACCCCACTCTAGTTAAATCCACCCCATCCGACTCCAATCCTCCTCACTCACTCCATTCCATCCACTCCAGTCCAATCCACCCCACTACACTCCAAACCAGACTAATCCATCTCACTCAAATTCACCCCACTCAAAACCACCCTAATCCATCTCACCCTAGCCCTATCACTTCAGTCAAATCCACCTACCTCAATCCAATCATACCACTCCATTCCACCCCACTCTACTCCAATCCGCCCCCCACCCCAATCCACTCCAACCCACTACACCTCATTCCACCCCCACACCACGACACTCTCTGCCACTAAACCACTGAACTCTGCTCTAGGGTGACCACGTCCGTAAATTTCACGGACTGTCCGTAATTTCGCCCTGCTGTCCGTTGTCCGTGATGAAAGCTTTAACGGACGGCATTTGTCCGTAATTTTGGCCTTTCACCTAAAGGGCAACGGAGGCAGGGCGAAATTACAGGCAGAGGAGTTTCCCCAGCTGAGCTGGAAGGCAGGGGGTCTCCTGTGCTCTGAGGGAGGGAGGGGCAGACAGATAAGAAAAGGCCTTCTTGCCAGGGGGTCTCCTTCCCTAAACACATGCAAATGTGGACAACTGGTAAATCTGCAAATACAAAGGGGCTTGAAAACCTGCATTGAATTTACTAAAAGGAGCACCTTGAAGTTTTCTGATGGCAAAGATATTTCTTTCAGAGAGGTATTGTAATGGTTTTCCAAGGTGAGCTGTGGAGTGTGTGGTATTAATGGAGTGTTATAACATTTTTTTAGCACTAGGTAGAAACTGTATATTATTCAAATCTGTATTTGAGAAGCGCTTTTTTTTTTTATTTAACCGAAATGTATTTGCGCATTTTGTAGCAGCCTTTATTATGGTGTAATTGTATTTTTTACAGTTCTTTCAGATACCTCAGTACCTCATTGTACTAACAAACATTGGCAAAGCCAGTAGGTCTCATCTACGAAAGAGTTATTGGCTTTGCAAATGTGTTTTAGCCATTAGCCATGTTATACACCAGAGTAGCTGCTGTTCAGCATGGCTTAAAGCTAGTGGCATAGTGGTGTGGTGTGGAGTAGAGTAGCATAGGAGCAGTGGTGTAGAGCCCAGTGGTGCAAAGTACAGTGCAGTGGGGTACAGTGCAGTTGTTTAGAGTGCGTTAGCGTAGAGTGCAGTGGTTTAGAGTGCAGTGGCATGGAGTGGCATGGGACAGAGTAGAGTGGCATAGAGTGCAGTGGAGTAGAGTGGCATACAATAGAGTGGCAGAGAGAGCAGTAGTGTAGAGTGGTGCAGTGGCATAGATTGCAGAGTAGACTCACGTTGCAGGGAGTGCAGTGGTGTAGTGTAGAGTGGTGCAGAGTAGGGCAAAGTGCTGTAGAGTGGAGTGATGCAGAGTAGAGTGGCATAGAGTGCAGTGGCATAGAATGCAGTAGTACATAGTACATTGGTGTATAGTACGGTGGTAGAGAGTGCAACACTGCAGAGTAGAGTGTCAGTTCAGTGATGTTTTGTGGAGTAGAGTGGCACAGAGCAGTGGCGTAGAGTACAGTGGTAAAGAGTAGAGGGCAGTGGCATGCAGTTGTTTAGAGTGCATTGGCGCAGAGTGCAGTGGCATAGAGTGGCATGGGGTAGAGTTACATCGAGTGCAGTGGAGTAGAGTGGCATACAATAGAGTAGCAGAGAGTGCAGTAATGCAGAGTGGTGCAGTGTCAGAGTGCAGAGTAGACTCATGTGGCATAGAGTGTAGTGGTGTAGAGTGGTGCAGAGTGGAGTATTGTAGAGAGGTGTAGAGTAGAGTATAGTGCCTAGAGTGCAGTGGCATAGAGTAGAGTGGTGTAGAGTGCAGAGTTGCAGAGTAGAGTGTCAGTGCAGTGGTGTAGAGTGGTACAGAGAACAGTGGCATAGAGTACAGTGGTGCAGAGTAAAGGGCAGTGCAGTTGATTAGAGTACACTGGTGTAGAGTGCAGTTGCATAGAGTGGCATTGGGCAGAGTAGAGTGGCATAGAATGCAGTGGAATAGAGTATATTGGTGCAAAATGCAGTAGTACAGAGCAGAGTGATGTAGAGTATAGTGGCGGCCAGAGCAGTGTTGCAGAGTGTCAGCTTGCAGTGGTGTAGAGTGCATTGAACTAGAGTGCAATGGTCAGAGTGGTATAGAGTACAGTGGCGTAGAATAGATTGTTTCAGAGTATAGTGCAGTTGCATAGAGTGGAGAGGTGCAGGGTAGAGTGCAGTGGCATCGAATGTAGTGGCATAAAGTAGATTATTTCACAGTAGAGTGAGGTGGCTTAGAGTGGAGAAGTGCAGGTTAGAGTGGAGTTGCATAAAGTGGTATAGAGTGTGATAGCATAGAGTAAAGTAGTGTAGAGTGCCGGGGCATAGAGTGCAGAGGTGCAGAGTAGATTAGAATGATGTACAGTGTATTGATGTAGAGTGC
The DNA here is from genome assembly GCF_031143425.1 of Pleurodeles waltl. Lineage (NCBI taxonomy): Eukaryota > Metazoa > Chordata > Amphibia > Caudata > Salamandridae > Pleurodeles > Pleurodeles waltl. Next base: position 377,972,374 of record NC_090438.1, read on the forward strand.
AGGGGCATAGAGTTGAGTGTTACAGAGTAAAGTGCATTAGAATAGAGTGTATTAGCTTAGAGTGCAGTGGCGTACAGTGCAGCGTTGCAGAGTGGCAGAGAGTGGAGTTGTGCGGATTAGATTGGTGTTGCCTAGACTGGAGTGGTATGGCGTGCAGACGAGCAGAGCGCAGTGGTGTAGAGAGGCGTAAAGTGCAGTGGCTTAGAGTAGAGTAGTACAGAGTAGAGTAGAGAGGCATAGTGTGAAGTAGCATAGAGAGCAGTGGCATAATGCGGAGTGGTTCCGAATGGAGAAGAGTGCAGTGGCATGGAGTGGCGTAAAGTGGAGTGATACAGAGTAGGGTTCAGTGATGTAGAGTGGTGCAGAGCAGAGTGGAGTGGAGCATGCATGGTGTAGTAACACGCTGCCATTACAGACAACACATTTTTTATTGAAATGACCATTACATTTGCACAGATATACAGTTTTTCAAATCAAACTATATTCTGCAGAGACGATGATGTGTGGAAATTGCATCACCTAATGCAATGATTTGTTTTAATCATGTAAAGGTATTTGTTTCCAGCACAGTTCAGAATTAACAAAAACGTGCTTGATTTGTACTTCGAATTCTGATATATTCTGAAGTCTATTTAAATGTTGTAACGTAATAGAAAAAACTCTTTCCTAACCCCAGTATCCAGCAAGATTGTTTCATAAATCCTCTCACTTTGAAGTCAGAGAAAGGAAAGTAAACACTAAGTTCCCACCTAAGACAGAGCCTGACATTTGACTTTGTTCTTTGAATGAACAGCAAATATGATAAGATAAGAACAAGATTTACAGGCCTGTTTACAGAAAGGGAGCACTCAGCAGGATACTGTAAATAAGGTTTTGGCAAGGGAACGGAGGAATTCAAGCTGCATAGCCTAAAACAAATAAAGCCAGCAAATTGAAAGCAACAAATTGTGAGTTACAAACCACAAGGCCAATGGCAAGCAACGGGCAGAATGCATTCACAAGGAAGCACTATGAATTTACTTAAAGTGACAGCTGTGGGATACTTTGTGGGGAAAGTCCAGTATTTTAGTCCATATCTTGCAGAGATTTGGTACATCAATCACCCAGGCAGTATGACAAGAAGACCTGGAGTGGTTTCCATGTTGCAGGATAGGTCTGTACACCCATTCCATCAGTTTGCCACCATTTCCTATGGTACAGAGCTTCTGGCACACCTCTTGTAGGGTTAGTGCTAGGTAGCAGACATGAAATAGGGCATTTCATGATTATTTAAGGTGGTTGTAAGTAAGGAGTTGACCGGGGTGAAGATGGTAGACTGCCACAAGGGTTTGGAAATTTAGTAGCTCACTGTTCAGAAACAAAGTCCCCAATTTTAAGACACCTGCAACATGCCACTGATGGAGTTGCTCTGAGCACAGCCATCCTGTGCGAGTGGGAAGGCTTAGCAAAGGTAGTGCAGGAGCATAGGGTTTCTTCGTGTCAGTGAGTTTACAGGTTCTGGCAAGGCAAGAGAAAGCCATGCATGATAACCCCGGATGGTGATCCATAGAATGGTCAGTAGGAAACGATGAGCAGTGCATTAAGCCTTCCTTAAAAGTCTTTACTGGTAAACCCCATCTCATGCAGGGAGGTGGGCAGAAAGCCAGTGAGCCACCCATTGGACATCTGCAGCTGAATAAAAGCATTCTAAGTCCAGAAGATCTAATCCACCCGCAGTCACAGTTAGCTTTAGAGTGGAAAGAGCTCCAGATGGCGCAGCAGTGACCAAATCAGATGTGTGGCCTGTCTGAAGAAGGAATGAAGGATGAGCAGGGGAAGGTTTGCAAAATAATACTATCATTGTGGTAGCACACCATCTTCGCTAGTGCCACATGGCCTCTACAGAAAGCAGAAGAGAAGACCAAAAAGCAAACTGGGCTTGGAGGGACCGTTCGCTCTGCTGAGATTTTCATCCTGGAAATCAGTGTAAGAATGGTAGATATTAATCATTAGGTGTCGAAAGGTAACTGGTTCCCAGTTCAATCTGAGATCTAATTGTGTATGAAGGTGAAAACAGTGCCATATGTTAAAGAAACACTAATTCAATTTTTTAATTTGTAAATTTTGTTTGTGCAATTTACATCCCAAATATTTTGAAGATTCTATGTGTACTTGACACTTAGGGATAACCCAGATCTCTAGTTTGGCTTTTGCTCAATTTCAAAACCATATAAAGACATGGACTAAGTGGGCAATTGCCTTGCACAACCTTGCAAGGGGTCTGGCCCCTGCTCACCCTTCACAAGCACTAACAGCGAACCATTGCACCAGAAGAGTTTGCCAAAGTGGATGGGTGTTGATTGTTCAACCACTTGACAGTGCCCCTTCTGTTTTGCTCCTGTGTGCAGACAACTCCCCAGGTACCCAATACCTTCAAATAGTCTTGGTGGACCCATCTTGTCTGATTTTAGGAATTGTCCCACCTTGTTCTTCTCTTCTTTATTCATCCAGTTGTTAGCAACAACCCTTTGAATTACTTGCTGTGGATCTCCCATTTGATCTCGATTTCATCCTACTCTTTTATTATCTTTGATTGGTAGTCCGGGCTCCCATTTCTGAGATAAATGTAGAGTCCCAAACATACACTCTAGTGCAGTGAGACTACAGACTATTTATGGGTACATCACATCCTGTCATTAGGTGTGAAACTGTCACCCACACCATCTGCCCTGCCTCTTTAAAAAAAAATTGGTTGAAAGTCCATGGGCAGTTGGGGTAAGACAGATGTTTTTGTTCAATTTGTTTAAACTAGCATAAGGTTAATTACCTTAATGTTTCCCAAACTGTTTGCCAGGGGTTTTGAAATGTTCAGAAACATAATCAAAATGTTGCTGTTACTTTCTCTTCAGGAAAGATCGGGTAGATTTGGGTAGGGGTGATGGCCTTGCGTAAAGGGCATTAATTTACTACTGAACAAGGACATAATGTGACACCTGAATTTAGCACACCAGGAGGCAATCACAAAAGGTCCACAGTGAATTAATAGTGCTATGTTAAAAAAGAGTAAATAAATGCACTGACAACATAGTGAGGCATGGCCTCTCTTGCGTGTGTCTGTAAAACTGACGTTTGTTCTTGAATTTTTGTCCTGAATTTTGACCCTTTGTCCTGAATTTTTGTCCTGAATTTTGACCCTTTGTCCTGAATATTTTACAGTCCTGTCCAGAATTTGCCTCAGTGCCAGGTGGTCACCCTACTCTGCTCTCCTCCACTCAACTCTACTACACTCCACACCATTAACTTTTAGCCATGCTGAACAACAGCCACACTGATGTACAACATGGCAAAAACACATTGTCAAAGCCAATAGCCCTTGTATAGGCGAGACCCCTATTGGCTTTGGCAATGTTTGTTGGAGCTGTGGTATCTTAGGTGGCGGTCAAGGCTGCCTCCCGCTCCCTCCTCCAGGTAGCCCAGCGAGGAAGGTGCGGCCCCTTTAAGGGCTGGTGCTTCAGCTGCCTCTCCCCAGGCACCCAGGCAGAAAAACCTTCAACTCTTCGGTCTGCAGGTCCCTCCGAATCACCGGCGGCGCTCGGAAGGAGGAAGCGTATGGCAGCCTGAGCAGGTAAGGGTACACAGTCTCTGCAGAGCCGGGGCTCCCTCGGGAGCAGCCCGGCGTGAGCTCCCTCGCAAGGGAGCGGACAGGCACCACCTGCGCCGGGGTACTCACCGGCAGCCGGACTCGGGGGAAGAGGAACCTTGGCCCCACGGGCCACCTGTCACAGGGGACAGGACGGGCGTCCCGACCCCCTCCCTGGTGGCTATAGTCTCTTCCCTTATAGCAGCGGTCTCGCGCTCTACCCATGAGGAGAAGCTCTTCCCTCTCCCTGCGGGGCTAGAACCGGTGAGAAAAAGGCAGCTGCTGCCGTACAGCCTCGCGGCCGCTCCCCGGCCCCTCTCACAGACACCCTCCCTGAAATGGAACTTTGGCACTTTCCCCAGCAGTATCATTAGAGTGGGGTACCTGGGTGAGGGGCACCGGGCACGCTGCAGGTGCGAGCGAGCAGCCGAGGACGAAGTGTCAGCTTCCTGCTTGGGCTTGCAGGTGTGTACTCACCCCACCAGGCCCCAACCAAACCGGCGTAAGTACTCAGTTGTAAACAAGTTTTGCATTTTTATCGTGTGTGTGTTCAAGAAATGTAACTCGGATATTTGCAAAGTAGGAAACCGTGTTCTCTCCCGTGCGGAGGAACCTGAATAAACAAAGCAGGCGTTGGAATGTGTATTTCTTCAATAAACGCTGCGTGCTTGCAGTAAACACCTCTCCCATTCAGTGCTTGTTTGTGTTGGACTAACGTCTGAACCGAATATGTCACTGTTTCCTACAAGCTGTTCACGTATTCATAGTTTAGTTGTTACATTTCGTAGAAGTTATTCAGAAAACCAGTAGCTGGTAATTATTCCATATCTGTAGCTATGCGATGACTCTCAAAAGGCTTTAGAGTTGGTTCACGTCTTCATGATAGTTTAAAAACGTCTTATTTATTTTTTGTTTAGTTCTTGAATTCTTCCCCATGTCGTTGGTAGCTGAAAATGATTCTGCTTCGAAACGTTACTGTTTGTTTGCTTCTACATTTGCCTTCTTTGTATAGTTTGTCTATCAATCAATCAATCAATCACTGCATTTGTAAAGCGCGCTACATACCCGCAAGGGTCTCAAGGCGCTGGGGAGGGGGGGTGCTACTGGTCGAAGAGCCAGGTCTTGAGGAGTCTTCTGAAGGCCAGCAGGTCGTGGGTCTGTCGTAGGATGGTGGGGAGAGTGTTCCAGGTCTTGGCGGTGAGGTAGGAGAAGGATCTGCGCCGGCGGTGGTTTTTCGGATGCAGGGGACTGTGGCGAGGGCGAGGTTGGCTGAGCGGAGGCTTCGGGTGGGGGTGTGAAAGCTGAGTCGGTTGTTGAGGTAGGTGGGTCCGGTGTTGTGCAGTGCTTTGTGTGCGTGGATCAGGAGCTTGAAGGTGATCCTTTTGTTGACGGGGAGCCAGTGCAGGCCTCTCAGCTGGAGTGTGATGTGGCTGCGGCGGGGGACATCGAGGATGAGTCGGGCCGAGGCGTTCTGGATGCGTTGGAGTCGTCTCAGGAGCTTGTTTGTAATTCCTGAGTAGAGGGCGTTCCCGTAGTCGAGTCTGTTGGTGATGAGGGCCTGGGTAACGGTTTTTCTCGTGTCGAGGGGGATCCATTTGAAGATCCTGCGGAGCATACGGAGGGTGTTGAAGCAGGACGCGGAGACGGCGTTGACTTGCCTGGTCATGGAGAGAGTGGAGTCGAGGATGACCCCCAGGTTGTGTGCGTGGTCCGTGGGTTCCGGGGCTGTGCCTAGTGACATGGGCCACCAAGAGTCGTCCCAGGCTGATGGGGTGGGTCCGAGAATGAGGACCTCCGTCTTGTCTGAGTTCAGCTTCAGTCTTCTGTCCTTCATCCAGTCGGCTACGGCCTTCATTCCTCAGTGGAGGTTAGCTTTGGCGGTGTGGGGATCTTCGGTGAGGGATATGATCAGCTGGGTGTCGTCGGTGTAGGAGATGATGTTGAGGTTGTGTTGTCGTGCGAGGGGGGCCATGTAGATATTGAACAGTGTCGGGCTGAGGGAGGATCCCTGTGGGACGCTGCAGATGATCTCGGTGGTTTTGGAGCGGAAGGGTGGGAGGCGGACGCTCTGGGTTCTGCCGGAGAGGAAGGATGTGGTCCAGGCTAGGGCCTTCTCTTGGATACCGGCGTCATGGAGGCGTGCTGATAGGGTGCGGTGGCAGACCGTGTCAAAGGCTGCTGATAGGTCCAGGAGGATGAGGGCGGCTGGTTCTCCTTTGTCCATCAGGGTCCGTATGTCGTCAGTGGCGGCGATGAGGGCGGTCTCGGTGCTGTGGTTGCTGCGAAAACCGGATTGGGAAGGGTCCAGGATGTTGTTGACTTCGAGGTAGCGGGTCAGCTGTTTGTTGACAATCTTCTCGGTCACTTTTGCCAGGAAAGGGAGCAGAGAGATGGGCCGGAAGTTCCTAGGGGTCCGCCTTGAGCTTCTCCAGAAGGGCGTTGATCTCGGCGTGCTTCCAGCTTTCTGGGAAGGTTGCTGTCTCGAAGGAACAGTTGATTGTTTTCCGGAGGTGGGGCGCGATGGCTGCGCTGGCTTTGTTGAAGATGTGGTGAGGGCAGGGGTCCGATGGGGATCCGGAGTGGATGGAGTTCATGGTTTTGATGGTGTCTTCGTCGCTGACGCTGGACCAGACGGTCAGGCGACTGGTGTGAGTGGTAGTCGCGGGGGTGGTGGACTCGGTGGTGGGTGCGGGGGGGTCGGGGTTGAAGCTATCGTGGATGTCGGTGATCTTGCGGTGGAAGAAGGTGGCCAGGGAGTCGCACAGGCCTTGAGATGGCGGGATGTCATTGGTGATGGAGCTGGGGTTGGAGAGTTCTTTCACGATGCTGAAGAGCTCTTTGGTGTTGTGTGCGTTGTTGTCTAGGCGGTCCTTGAAGGCGGTCTTCTTGGCGGTCCTGATGAGTTGGTGATGTCTGCGGGTGGCGCTCTTGAGGGCTGTGTGGTTGTCTGGTGTTCGGTCGTGGAGCCATTTCTTCTCCAGCTTCCGACAGGTGTGCTTGGAGATCCGGAGGTCCTCGGTGAACCAGGCGGCTTTCTTGTTGGTGTGGTTAGTTGTAAAGGTCTTGAGAGGGACGAGGGTGTTGGCGCAGTCGTTGATCCACTGTGTGAGGTTGGTCGCGCGGTGTCTGGGTCGGTGGGTGGTCTCAGGGCGAGGGCAGTAGTCAGTTGGTCCTCGGTGACCTTGCCCCAGCAGCGGCGTGGTAGCTGTTGGGTGCGGTGGTGTGTGGTGGGTTTTCTGAAGGTGAAGTGGACGCATCTGTGGTCGGTCCAGTGTGGTTCGGTGGTGTGGTTGAAGGAGACTATAAACTCTCTCAAACGCATGTGCAGGGCGCAGTGCCATGCTTTAGCAGTGGGAGCCCTGCCCTTTAAGCAGAGTACTAACACAATATTGTTTAGCCTCCTAAGGAAGGTATGTTTTGTCGCTCTAGAGTTAACTCGAAGTAGAGAATGATATACAGGTTTAGATCATAGACACACAGCTGAACTACAGACCATTTTCGGAATGTCCGTCTAGAAATAAAGACACAGTTACAATCTGCTAAATTAACATAAAAGCCTTTTTTTTTTAAAACAAATGTGTGCATATTACAGCACGCCTCAGTAACGGGCCAGTCTTCAGAGTCACCCCAGAGGATTGGTTGGTGGGAACAGGAAATTAATGACTGGATTGAGGCAGATTAAACTAACACTTTTATCTCTAGTCAGTGGTTGGACAGGACACTTCCAAAAATGGGCCATTGTTCTTTGTACACATTACCATTTACGTTGTGGTGGAGTTTGCAGAGCTTATTATTAATCAACGAAAGGCTCAGCATCAACATCCTTAGAATATTTAATACCAGTCTTTGTAACTTCAATCCACATGGCTTCTTCTGTTTAAAATCAGACCAGCCCATTAGGGTCCTGATGAGGTAGTAACGCTGTGTCCCCTTCCCCATTTATCCAATTACGTAGCAAACCATTGGAGAGATCCATTGAAAGAGTGAGTCACCTCTGGCACTTGGTGCTGAGAGCACCCTTGTAGGGCAAGTGAGCTAGGTCTGCTGTGCTCATTGGGAATGTGTCCCGAGGGAAGGATGTTTAGAGGAGAGCGCACCTTGTATTGGTTGCTGCAGCGCAAACCGGCCCTTGTTGCATACAAACGATGTAGATGTTCCTCATGGTGAGAGTTCAGATCCTTGCCCACTGAGAAATAGTAGACTTTGATATTTATGGATCACACCTTTTCAGCAAGAGGTCTTCAGTACATTTACACATTACAGCATAATGGGCTGTGTACAGAGTTTACAGTTTAACATACCTTCCTCGATGTATGGAGCACTGTGCTTCATGTCCTAATAGGAATAGGCCTGGGCTTGTACACTCAGAGTAATGATGCTCACCCGGCCTGCAGTCATGCATGCATATGCACATGATCCTGCAGAAGAACTTGGATGGCTCCCTGCTCTTGTTCATCAGATGGGTTAGCTTGGGCTGTTATTCACTTCTGTGTGTTGTACTGTATTGCCTTACTTATAAATGGGCACTAGCAGTTTGCTGCAACATGGTTTTGTCACCTGAATCGGATTGGGTGTATTATTCTATGAATTCGTTTCATGTTGCCACAGTCCTTTAAGCTGCTTCCTACTTGTTGGAATGCTTTTGGATTTCAAAGGTATTTCTGTAAACAATGGTTTTAATTGTACAGTTGAATGGAACAGCATGGTCTTCATCTGACTATATGCCTACACTGCTTGTACTTTTAAGTGTAGATTGTACACCCATTGTTGGATAGTTTTTAGTCCTTGCTTTGTGTATCTAGTTTGAATTTTCCTAAAATACTATTGAGCTTTGTTTTTTGGTTATCAGATTATTAGCGGGCACTGATGTAGATTATCTGGGATTTCTGTTAACCTCTCCCCTTTTCATACTAATGTCAGCTTTTTTGTAACTTTACTGTAGTTTGTGAGGCCATGACTCTTTTTCATCGGCTATATAGAACACCTTTCCTTTCCCACCCTCCCGTTTGCTACACTTTTTTTGTCCAATTTTATTTCCCTTGATGTGTATTGTAGTACATATGTGCACAACAACATTCAGTTCCTAACACTTCTCTCTCTTTTTTTGCCTCATGTTTACTAATTGCCATGATGGGCACTGCAGTTTACTACAAGGTACACAGGTTAAGTCATTAGCACAGGAACTGTGTAATTCTGCTCTGTAGTTGAGTGCAGGGACGTTAACTACCTTGCTGGGCACCGTAGCGTTTATTGGCATTGTCATATGCTCCATTGAAGCACTTTGGCTGAGAGCAATCTAGTGTCCCAGCGCTCGTGGACTCAATCTGAGGTCATCATTAGGGGTGGGCAAAATATTCTGTTCCACCCCTGTACTTGGCAGAATTTTGCCCACTCCGCTTTACTCTTTAATGCAGCGTTCTGGCCAGGTTCCTCCAATTGCTGCGTGGCAGAATTTTCTCCCTCCAGGCTCCAGAATATGCCAGCTGGCGAGAAGGAGCAAGATTTGGCGCCCCCTAGTGTGATTTTTCTAATGCGGGTGGTCACTGGTGTTTGCAGTCAGAAGGCTGCTGTTCAAGTAGTTTTGCAGCTGCTCCAGAGGATTTTCTACTTGCGTGTCAGCAAAATCAACTAAAATGGCCATGTGCTCTTGCGCAACACTTGGTGCTGTTTGCGCTGATTTTTAGCACTGCTCACCCTACTTTCGCTAACTTGCAGCCAAGCTACATCTTTTCAGCCTGTTGACGGAATTCTGCTGAATGTCGCAGAGTTTTTGTGATGCCAGAGAATCCTGCAGAGTGAAACTTCAAGAGTTCCGCCCACCCCTAGTCAACATACATCTACACGCCTTTCTCTTCAGTCGAGTAACAGCTCCTGCTGCTGGAAGACGTTTTTATCAAACCATCTAGTTACGTGCCAGTGCCTGCACTTTGGAAATAGCTTACTCCCTGTTTTAGAAACCTCTAACCCAGTTGGTTAGTTTTTGGACTGAATGACTCTTTGTTTTAATACAACAATTTAACCATTGTGGTTATGTCTCATGGTGGTACTTTCTGACTGCTTTGGACGGGCTATTTATTAGCTCACTTCCTTATATATCGACGGGCACACTCAGACCCTATTACTTAACACGGATCATCGTATGTCTAGTATATCTGTGTTATGTCCCATATTTTATATGTACTTCCCATCCTTTACATTGGCAGAATGTCTTTCTAACTATTACTACCTACTGTTTACAGGATTAAGGGCCAGATGTAGCAAAGTGTTTTCCCCATTCTGTGTCAATGGGAAAATGTGTTCGTACATATGGCCCTAAATCTCTTCCCTAATTTATCAAGACATGAGTGATTTTTACATAGGGCACAAATTCACATATCCCTCACCTGTTGCGAACACACAATCATTTTTACAAAATGTTTTCCGTTTTTGTTTTGTAGGTATATTTGCAGTATTCAATCATTCAGATAACCTGGATATGAACATTTAATTAATTACATAATAATTTTGATGGGTTGCGAACACATTTTTGGTCTAATTGTATTCCTCCCCTATGATGCAGCATCTCCGTTTTAACGTGCGTTGTCTAAATTCTCCTTGTACCGATGATAACCCTTCAATGAGATCGGTTTCAGAACGCCGTCGACACTACCCTGCTGGGAGAGACTTTAACTGAATGACCCCTACTTACAGAAATGCCTTGTTTACTGTTGGACTTTATTTTTAATTTCTTCAGTGTTCTGGAATTTGCCCATGCAGATGGATATTTTCCGCCATCTTGTGTGTTTACTCTGATTTCCCCCTTTCTAGCGCCGCCTGCTCAGTCACTGAGCACTGTGTTTTCACATTGCACTGAGCTCTTATTACACTGGTTTTAATAAACGTGTATGCTACATACAAATACACGTGGTTATAGAAAGCCATGTTGTATGTATTGAATTAGTTGGCCGTGGCCTATTTGATGACTTTGAGCCGTACACTACATTTCTTTTGGTATTCCGTAAATGTTGACTTTTGACCCATAATAATACCTGTTAGGACACTATAGCACATTAATGTTTGAAACCCTTATCGTTTTGTGTCAAAGGGTGGCTGCTGTAGTTTATAGTGCTCTCATTTGTTTACACCTGTCTGTCCACTGCAAAGAGAAGCTGCATGAAACACATTATGGAGCAGCTCTCGTCTGTGTGGCCATTTCCTGGAGCTTAGAATGTAAGCATTGGTGGGGAAAAACTAGACTACGTTGCTTGGAAACTCTTTGTCACTGAGAACGCATCAAACAGAGGCTTGGGTGGGAGTGCCTATTTTGAGACCCTCATACAATGAGCTTCACTTTATGACCAACAAAGAACCAACACACTCCAGGCCTCTTCACGTCTAATGCAGCCACCTCTTTGTTACTATTCCAGGGCTTGCAGCAGCCATCACTTTCAGAATAAATTATGATTATTAACAGCATTACTTCGTTTACTTAATTCACCCATGGAAACCATTCATTAAAAAAAAAAAAAAAAAAAAAAAGGTGCAGAAAATTAGCCTTGTGAACTCCGAAAAAAGAATTTGTAGCAAAGGCCTGCTTTTTTTCAAAGCTATCAATTTAAGGCAGTAGAGTTGAAGTGAATCCGAAATATATAGTGTCAGAACCCCATGCAGAGGGCCAAGGGGATAGCAAGAGCTACTGGACCCAACCCTGGGGGTTGAGGCCTTTTACTCCTGATGTCCTGAGGTCTGACCTACTACTGGGCGAAGTACCCTTTCAGCACTGGACTCTCAATTGAGCATGGGTCAAGCAGTTCAAGGCTTCTCAGGGGAGGTGTGAGGGGGTAAATGTACGGGTGGTGAACACAGGCTCACAACTCAAAATAAACTCAATAGCAGCAATAAATGATTGTCCATTCAAACGCTTTACTTTATGTCTAAAGGACTATGTATTTCAGAACACAAAGTAAAATGTGACATTCACAAACAAAGCACACACTCCCCTGAGTTCAGTGTTTCATACGCGGGTCCCTGAGTCCCACTCCCCTCTCGCTAGCAGTAATGGTTATTCCCCACTCACTATAGGCGACATTCAGGTTAAGTCCCACTAGTTGTCTGAGTCTCTGGACTCCCAGTCCGACTAATTACTAAAGTTAAAAGGGTTCCAACGTTATCTAGCGGGAAAGTTCCCTTGGGGCTGTGCAGCCTGAAAATCAGTCTTACCTGCAGCAGTAGGATCTGAGTTTCCAGAGTCTTTGAGCATGCCCCTTCATGGGCTCTGAAGCTGCAGTGCTGCCTCCGGTAACTCTTTCACATGTAACATGGGAGAGCTGCAGTCGGATATCCTCAAGTGTGGCCACGGTTTTCTTGATGCTCTTTTAGTGCTTGGTCAGTTTCTTGGTGTCCTCCCCACTGTTAGGAGAGGGGTTGTGATCCTCCTGGTGCTCATCCTCAGTCACAGTTTGGGCCCCTTTGCGTCATCACAGTGGCCTGCTTCCTCTGTCAATAGTCTCGACTAGACCATGCTTCTTGCCTACTACGAGTGACCCCCACTAGCATACTGGGCCACTATTCCTCACCTGCGCACAGGCTATTGCCTGATCAGCACAGCAGCAATGTTCATGGCAGCTTTTCCTGGCTTATGGGTTTCCGACTTGGTACCTGCACATGAGTGATGACCAGTTCGGTGCAGCAACGGTCAGTGCTCACTTCACTGCACCCCCTCTTTTGGCATACAGTGATCGCTGACTTTTCCTTTCACTCTGCCAACAATCTTATTGGTGCAGCAGCAGTTTCCTCACACCTCCCTACGTGGATCCACTTTCCAGGATCCCCCCATGGATCTTGATACCGCCATTGCTCTCCTATCACTCACAGGGCACACTGATCTTGGCAGGCAGGCCCTGGTGCTCCAGGCTACAAAGGTAAGTGGTCTTGGATTCCCTGGATGATGTCCCTTCACCCATCTTGGAGACTGACAAGCCTTGACCCCCGGCCCTGCTCACAGGCAGAAGCTCTGCTTGACAGTTGACAATTTTTGGCATCTAAACCTCCCATTTATATAATCCATTTCCAGACGCCAAATGTGATTTGAAGGTCATGGCTTGGGTCTGCTTCCTTTTGAAGTGCCCTGTCCTCTGTTCCTCTTCCTTTAGAAAGCAGTCTGTCACAGCAGAAGTAACTCCAAATCTGATAACCCTGCAACACTGGCCCTGTAATTGGCTAAAGGTTCACACCTGGATGTTAGCCACAGTGATGTGTATCAAAAAGTTACCCCTGTGCCTCAGCCCTACTTTTTACGATTCAGTTAGCCTCATCCTTCATGAGAAGTGCCCAGGCTTCTCTCCAGTGACCTCTCCACAAATCAAAGAGCTGAACTGAAGAGCCTGGCTTTGCCTTCCTCCAGTGTGTCCTACCCAGCTACGGGAATGCAGAAATCCACAAATCTGTCTGGGGGAGATAGATATTTGCATACTTCACTTAACCCCTTCGCTGCCAGGCATTTTCCCCCTCAGGTGGCAGGCCTTTTTTAGGCTAATTGGGGCAGTTCGCGCTTAGGCCCTTATAACTTTTTGTCTACATAGGCTACCCACGCCAAATTTGCGCCCTTTTTCCCCCCAACATTCTAGGGATTCTAGAGGAACCCAGAGTTTGTGGGTTCCCCTGAAGGAGATCAAGAAATTAGCCAAAATATAGCAAAAGTTCGTTTTTTTTTTTCTTTCAAAAAAAGGGAAAAAGGGCTGCAGAAGAAGGCTTGCGGTCAACAAAAGGTTTGAGGTGCTAAAATCACCATCTTCCCAGCTTTCAGGAACAGGCAGACTTGAATCAGAAAACCTAATTTTCAACACACTTTTGGCATTTTACTGGGACATATCTCATTTTTATGATTTTAGTGACAGAAAAGGGTGTGAAACCAATGCTGGATCCATGACAGTTAAACATTTCTGAAAAGTAGACAAAATTCTGAATTCAGCAAGGGGTAATTTGTGTAGATCCTACAAGGGTTTCCCACAGAAAATAACCGCAGAAAAGAAAAAATATTGAAATTGAGGTAAAAAAACAGCAATTTTTCTCCACGTTTCACTCTGTAACTTTTTCCTGCGATGTCAGATTTTTGAAAGCAATATACCTTTACGTCTGCTGGACACTTCTGGTTGCAGGAGCATATAGGGCTTGTAGGTTCATCATGAACCCTAGGTACCCTGAGCCAATAAATGAGCTGTATCTTGCAATGGGTTTTCATTCTATACCGGGTATGCAGCAATTAATTTGGTAAAATTTAAAGAGTGAAAACCAGGTATCAAGAAAACTTTTGTATTTCCAAAATGAGCACAAGATAAGGTTATGAGAAGCAGTGGTTATTTGCACATATCTGAATTCCGGGGTGCCCATACTAGCATGTGAATTACAGGGCATTTCTCAAATAGCCGTCTTTTTTACACACTGTCTTACATTTGGAAGGAATAAATGTAGAAAAAGACAAGGGGCAATAACACTTGTTTTGCTATTTTGTGTTCCCTCAAGTCTTATGATAAAAATGGTACCTCACTTGCGTGGGTAGGTAGGCCTAATGCTTGCGACAGGAAACGCAACTTGGACACATCACATTTTACATTGAAATCTGGCGTGTTTTTTGCAAAGTGCCTAGCTGTAGATTTTGGACTCTCAGCTGGCACCTACGGAAACCTACCAAACCTATGCATTTTTGAAAACTAGACACCTAGGGTAATCAAAGATGAGGTGACTTGTGGGGCTCTCACCAGGTTATGTTACCCAGAATGCTTTGCAAACCTCAAAATTTGACAAAAAAAACACCTTTTCCACTCATTTTGGTGACAGAAAGTTCTGGAGTCTGAGAGGAGCCACACATTTCCTTCCACCCAGCGTTCCCCCAAGTCTTCTGATAAAAAGTGGTACCTCACTTGTGTGGGTAAGCCTAGCGTCCGGGACAGGAAATGCCCCAAAACACAATGTGGACACATCACATTTTCCCAAAGAAAACAGAGCTATTTTTTGCAAAGTGTCTACCTGTGAATTTTGTCCTCTAGCTCAGCCGGCACCTAGGGAAACCTACCAAACCTGTGCATTTTTAAAAACTGGACACCCATGGGAATCCAAGATGGGGTGATTTGTGGGGCTCTCACCAGGTTCTGTTACCCAGAATCCTTTGCAAACCTCAAAATGTGCCTAAAAAACACTTTTTCCTCACATTTCGGTGACAGAAAGTTCTGGAATCTGAGAGGAGCCACAAATTTCCTTCCATCCAGCGTTCCCCCATGTCTCCCGATAAAAATGATACCTCACTTGTGTGGGGGCCCAGGTGCCTGCAACAGAAAAAGGCCAAAAACCTGTACAGATTCAGTGGATAGCACAGCTAGTTGATAAGAACATATTTTTCTTTTATACATCTTTAGGCTGACTCTGCTTTGGGGACCCAAACAAGTGAGGTTTTATTTTACTTGGGCGACTGAGGATAACGCTGGGGAGTAGGACTTTTGTGCCAGAGCGGTGATCCTACAAAGAAAAGTCAGGAAAATATGCTTTTTTAAGCAAATTTTGAAGTTTGCAGAGGAGTCTGGGTAAGAGAATGTTGGGGGATCCACACAAGCCACACCTCCCTGGACTCCCTGGGGTGTCTAGTTTTAAAAAATGTCTGGGTTTGGTAGGTTTCCCTAGATAAATGCCACACCTGGACCAAAAATATAGGTGCCCTATTCCCCCCAAACACAGGTAGTTTGTAATATATCATTTTGATCTGTCTACGTACTTCTGTGATGTTCCAAACACTAAAATTGTGAAAAGAAACGCACTTAGGTTATGTTAAAAAGACCCTTCACCCACCAACAAGTTGGTGGCATGCTTCATCATCTGGGTCTGACCTTAGACACCTAGCGTGTGTCAGGTGTGCTTTGATGCCTGATTACAGCAGAGCAGGTTTTGTCATTTTTACCACATATAATGGTTGGATTTGGCACGAGGGTGAGTGATGGTTCAGTAGATCAAATTTTATTAACAAGAGATTTCACACAGGTGAAATGAACTGTTATTAACTGAAAGACCAAAAAACTGAACCAATGTCTCACAGCTTGTGAGCTGTAAAGCCGCATCAAGGCACCAACCGTTTTACAGTCCATTCACACACCTTTCATACATGACATGCACAAGACCATTCACGGCGCCAGCCACGGGCCCACCACATTACAACACCACTCGCACATTACAACACAAGACCGTGCCACTCAAGGACCCATCACTTTCCTACGCCCACATGCCTGATACAGCAATCACACTAGCTGATGGGAGTGTGTGGACTGACGTTTGGCACTGCCAGCCAAGCACCACCCCACGCACACCATCAGCCAAGCGCCACCCACACACACTACTCTAGGAACTCTTGCCTGTTCCACCACAATAAGGCTTTCTGTCACTGACTCCTGAAATTTAACAAATTTCATCCTTGACTCAGGTGAACAATCCTTGAATACAATAAAAGCATTAAAAGTTGCCAAATGAAGGGCCAACTTTTTATACCACACGTAAGACTCACGAAGAGCAGTGTAAGGTTCCAACCTCTGGTCTACTCTATCAACACCACCCATGTGCTTATTGTAGTCCAAAATGCATGCAGGTTTACGCACTTCGGCAACCTGACCCCAAACAGTCACAGGGGACGTATTCTCATCATGGATGGTAGATAGAATGTACACATCCCTCCTGTCTGAGAATTTCAGAGCTAGAAGCTCATTATTCCACAAGGCACTGCACTGTCCCCTCAAGTTTTTTACAGACAAGCTCCCTTGGATAGCCTTTCCGGTTAGAACGGATTGTGCCACAAGCAACAGTGTCCACTCTGAACAATTCCTTGAGCAACTGCACTCGAGTGTAGAAATTATCTACGTGCAAATGTTGACCTTTTTATTAAACAGTCTTCTACCAAGTTCCCACACAATTTTCTCGCTAACTCCAAAAGTGGGCGGACAACCAGGGGTGTCAATACTGGAATCCCTACCAGAGTAGACCCGGAAATTATACACGTATCCTGTACTACTTTCTGACAGCATATATAATTTAATTCCATACCATGCCCTTTTTACTAGGAATGTACTGCTTAAAAACCAAACACCCCTTGAACAGGACCAAAGTCTCATCCACACTTATCTCTTTGCCTGGAACATACACCTCTGAAAACTGATCTATAAAATGATCAAGGACAGGCCTAATCTTAAAAAGACGGTCACAATCAGGCTGATCTCGTGGCAAGGCTAAACCATTGTCTACAAAATACAGCATACGAAGAAGAAGCAAATAGCGATTACGAGTCATAGTTGTAGGAAATATAGCTGTTGCCATCAAGGGACTAGTAGACCAATAAGAAGCCAGTGAAGGCTTCCTTATCAACCCCATCAAAAAAGTCAAACCCAAAAACTTTTTTATCTCTTCCAGATATGTGGGAACCCACAGAGTAGCTGTAGACTGAGGCTTAAGTCTGGCAGTGTTGTCCCTCAAATATTGCTCTGCATACAAATTAGTCTGCTCAACAATCTCTTCCAAAAATACATCGTCCATAAACAAGTGAGAGAAATTGACAGGCAAAAAGTTTTCCATATTGACTCAACTCTCTGGGAGACCATGAAATGCAGGTAACTGTGGCTGCTCCATGTTTGGGGCAATCCAGGTATCAGGTCTTCTAGTGGGAAACCCTTCAGCCCCAGGCTGCTGCACTCTTGGCACATCAACGTCCTCCTCTAAAAACAAGCCCTTCATCTGCACTGAGAGTGGCTTCCTCATCAGAAGAATCCTCTCAGACAGAAAACTCACTGCCAGAATCTCTCACTTCCTCCTCTGCCTCAGATGCAGAGTCAGTCTCATAACCATGGTCAGAAGACGACTCAAAAAGCATGCCAACAACCTACTGAGTGGTCACTCTGCGGCTAGCCCTGATCCTTTCTAACAACAAATGGATTGCCAACAACAACCAGCACTGTCTAAAATATGTAATAAACAAAGTGTAGCTTTATCACAAAGAGTTATGTACTAAAAAACTATACCACTTACTTGTCTGAAAAAGCTACTCACCAGCAACTACTCTGCACAGACACGGCAATCACCAATGATATCCCACTAAAAAGAAAAAAGAAAATTAGACATATGACAACACCAATATCATTGTGTACAAATCTAAGGACAATTTCACACACAATCCTGCATTTAGTACACCACCTACAAACATGTCATTCATGCATGTCAACAATACTCCTTTGGAGTAAATTGCTTTTACTTACCTAAAACATGCGACTATGCAAACCACAGGACAACTACTGCCAAAACTGCAAGGATCCACAGCAAAGTAAGCAAAAGCTTTGAACTAGAACAAAAAGAAGAAATAAACTTTTATAATTACAAATACTTCACTAGTTGACAACCACCCCGCCACCAAGAACTTAGAAATTGTCCCTGGTGCTTAAGTGGCTTCTGCCCCCCTTGCGGGCAGATGAGCCTAAAAAAATAGGCCGATCTGCCCCCATGGGGGACAGAAATGGCCACCAGTAATGTGCCCCTCCACCCCCTTTGGGGGCGACCCTTGCCAAAGGTGCCGCCCTCCCACACAAAACACACACACACAGGATCCCTGGTGCCCAAGTGGATTCTGCCCCTCCTGGGGGCAGAAGGGCATAAAAACAAATAGGCCGATCTGCCCCCAAGGGGGGCAGAAATGGCAAACAGCTCTGTGCCCCATTTAGGGGGCGACTCTTGCCAAAGGAAAGGTTGCAGACCAAAGGATGGGTGGCCTTGATGTAGAGTGTCGGGTCACAGATTATGCACTGGCTGTTTGCAACCTGTCTCCTTATTTTTATGATGTCACCTACGTACTAATAGATTGCTTCGCAAAAGTAGCAGTAGGTTTAATGAATATTATTTAGCCAAGTCACTATTTGTGACACCCTCCTCTCAAAAAAAAAAAACGCACACACAGGGACGTTGGTTTGTAAAATAGTTAGCCACTTATCCTGTATTTGCATTCCCAAACTGAAAACGTTTAACGCAGGCTGTGTTCCTTAAAGGACCCAGTGCAATTTTGTTTTTATTAATATTATTTTATTTGTTTAAAAAGCTTCCCATTTGAGAAAACAACGCTGGTGAGCAGGTAGTTGTCTCACACACAACCCCTGAGGCTGCCTACATCATTCACAAAGGGAAAGGTGTTCCATAGGGATACCTTGCAAGCCACTGATGCAAAAAGTACAGACTCACGATTATTAAGGAATACCTCTCACACTCCTTCCTAATTGTGATTGGGTATCGGTCAGTAATTCTTTTTTGTGAGTCGTGAACGTATTTCTAACTCCAACAGTGTGTTTTATTCAGTCAAAAAGCCATTTTGTGGTCATGTATCTGAATTTGCATATGGCAGGGTTTGTAGCCACAAACTGGTTTTGTTATACATCAAGCCCCAAATCCGGAACTACAAGCAGAAGGAATGTCTTCAGACTCAAATGATTTATAACGTCCTACTCTTCATCCTGTTGCACCTCACAGCCAAGAAATAAAAACACCCCATGCCATGATCACACAGTTCAAGCTGTCATGCATCTAGGATAACATGCCTTTGGGTCCATACAGTGAGAGACCAGAAACAAAGTTGGCTTCTCATAACTATCTGTGTGCGAGGCTCTATGGCAAGTCACCTGTGTATTCAATCCCTATGTGCTCTACTTACCTTTGCATGCATATGAGGTGGTACAACAACACTGGATAGACTTCTGTGGTATTAGTGTAATTAGTGATGCATGCATTGCCATCAAGAAGCTGCACAGGCTTCTTTTTCACCTTCCGCCTCAAAGCATATATCGCCCCAACATTTAGTGGATATGTAATGCTAACCTATGCTACACCACTTAAAATGGTGTAAAAGTTCCTGGCATTGTGCCCCCAGCCTGCATGCTAGTTGTGTTCTCTGCAATGATGTGCAGACACAACTACAGCATCTGTGCCCGCACACACGCACCTTTGTGCGAGGAAAACTGTTTTCTATGTGCATTAACAGCAACACAAGCTTCCTGCAACAGTCATGATGTTGGAACAGAGAGAATGTTGGAACAACCAAGGGGAATGCTCTACTGCTACTCACAGAAATATAACTGAACGGAAACGTGTAACTTCTTACTACAGTGCAGGGAGTAAGGGAGTACAGGCTCCATCCACCAAATGTACACTACACTTCTCCCATGGACTGGCACCTCACTTGGCTTACTGCTGCAGAGATCCAATGGTGGATAGGATTCAGTGACAGACAGGACCTGTCACTATGGTAGATGCCAGAGAGAGATGAGATGTGCTTGAAACCAGTGTGTCATGCACACAAACAGCAATCCAAAAGTGAATGCATGCAGGAAGGGCCTGAAACTCAACCTGTGCTTTCCAGTATAAATGTGTAGGGATAGAATACTCTGCCTACAAGCTGAACACTAAAGCAACCCTTACTATCGCTGCCTAAGGAAGGCTTCTTGGGGGAGGCGGTGTGTACGTACATCTGAGGCCCCTTCATTTGAACCTGTTCAAAATTGGTGTGTCTGCTTTCTAGTTAACAGCTATCTTACAAGTTGTTTTTGTGGGTTTAAATATTGCATTTCTTGCTTAGTACATTGCGAAGTGCCTTTACACTCGTTTTTGCCAAAAGTGTTTACCTCATGGAGGAAGTCTGGTGTATTTACTTAATACCCACCTCTGACGTTATTTTACTCACTTCTCGTGTGTTTTCCTATTCTGCTTTCTGCCTGTCAGATGTGCACATTAGCATCAGATGGCAGCTTGCATTTTTCAAACACAAATGGTGGACGGAATGCGGAACCAATCAAACATTCACCCCCAGTCACAGATCTGGGTTTAACCCAGCTACCAAATGGGCCTATAGTTTTTAGGATCCTCTCAGCTACTTTTTTTTACAGATGGGAACAATCTCTGCATAATGCCAAGAATAGGGGAGAGGCCCGCCCCCCCATTCAAAATCGATTTGTAAGAAAGTTTAAATAGGGGCCCCATATTGATGGTTCTGCAGCAAATAAGTCACCACCGTATACCATTGGGACTCGTGGCCTTCTTCAGAACAATAGCAGTCAGAGTCTCTCTAGAGACTCTTGGAGTGTTAGTTCATTAGGGCATAGCAGTTCCTTCGGATTTAATAAACCCGAGGTTGTTGTGTCACTAAAGATCATGCCAGTCTCCGTGTATAACCCTTCCAAATTCTCAACCCAGGTCTGAGGCTGTAGAAAAAATCAACATGGGTTGTAGAAGATTTGCTTCCATTGGCAACAATATTCCAGAAGGACTTCTTATGACCTGCTCTCACTGCCGTAACCAAATATCCCCACACATCTGTCTCCCAGTTAGAACTAGCTTTCTGCAAATCGTCCTTGCCGATTGTTTATTTTAATAGACTAAATTAGTGCTGCCTTAACCAGTCTCCATTGCCTATTGAACCATGGATGTTTCAATTTTTCTTTAAAACACCTATAGAATCCCCTAAAAAGAGTTCACCCAATTGGGCAAATAAACCATTATGCGAATTACACCATCCCCTTCAAGGTCTATACTGGACATCCTCTCAATTGAACCTGCAAAGTTTTAATATATTTGGGCCATGATACTTCTATATCATGTCACCCCTTCCCCTGGGAGATTGCTTCACAGCAAAAACTCGTAAACCCTACCTATAAACTGGATATACACACCAGGACTCTTGGAATATTCAGATGTGAAAGGAGTCAGCAAAAGTCCCCGAGGCCGAATCTGCAAGTTTGTATTTTAGCCCAGCAATAGTCCAGGAGAGAACTTTCCACTCCTCAGTGGAACTCACCGGTGATACAGGAATACGTTGTTCATAACCATCCTTTTTTAGTCACTCTCTGCTATACAAAGTCTGGGGGAGAGCCTCCAAAGGTTCGGAGGGGTAGTGGTGGCAACATTTTTTTTTTTTCGATACCGAATCTGTTTTATCAGTTTTTTTTGTTTGCAATTGTCTGACAAATAAATCAAGGCAAACACGGCTCGTAGAAAACATTAAACAACATCAATAATAAACAAGATCAATACCACATTCAATCAGTTGTCTTAGACAGTGTAAAGGGTTTCCCATTATGACCACATATGTTGTCAGTCGCCGTAGCATAAAGTTTCAAAGTCAGTGTTATGTTTCTCATGCAGTAGAATGATGAACAATGTCCTGCTTATTTATACCTCCTCAACCTTTAAGTCTTCCGTTGAGAGGCTGTCATCTGTTTCAAATTTAGTTATTAGTGTATCCCAGGCTTGGAGGTCTTCCACAGCTTGATCATTAGTTCTCACCCGCTTAAGCCATATTTCCCCCAACTCTGCCCATTCTGTAGTGGTGGCAACTTAATGTAAGTCCATCCTGGCCATGGGAGGATTATACATTAGTCTAAGATTAGTAGGTGCCTGTTGTATATGGCTCATGCATTTGCAAATATGGGGATGGAATTTAGAAGTTTGGTGATGTAGAACTGTGGTTCCCAACCTTTTGACTTCTGTGGACCCCCACTTTATCCTTACTGGAGCACGGGGACCCCCGCTGAATCTTTATTGGAATCCAGGGGTCATTACTGGAAACGGGGGACCTAATCTGTTAATATTATTTAATTTTTTAAGCAGTCGCGGACCCCCTGAGGAGGCTTTGCGGACCCCCAGGGGTCCCCGGACCACAGGTTGGGAACCACTGATGTAGAATGTTTGGAGGTTTAGGCAGTTGCTGATCCGGTGGCTGCCCTGCTGGAAGTGTGAATCTTAATCCGAAATAAATATACTTCAAAACAACTTACCAGGAGCTAAGTCTCTCCTTATCAGTGCCATACAAGATGACTGACTCTCCCAGGCAGTTAACTCATCAGCCAACTTCTGTGATATTTGTGAGATTTCGACATAATGAAAAATGCCTCCTGGTACCTCATATGGATCACCCTCACAATTTCTGATTAAATTATTGAGAAACATTTAGGGACTGTAAGGAAATGCCTCCTTGGCATGGTTACCCCCTGACTTTTTGCCTTTGCTGATGCTATGTTTTGAATTGAAAGTGTGCTGAGGCCTGCTAACCAGGCCCCAGCACCAGTGTGCTTTCCCTAACCTGTACTTTTGATTCCACAATTGGCACACCCTGGCATCCAGGTAAGTCCCTTGTAACTAGTACCCCTGGTACCAAGGGCCCTGATGCCAGGGAAGGTCTCTAAGGGCTGCAGCATATCTTATGCCACCCTGGGGACCCCTCACTCAGCACAGACACACTGCTTGCCAGCTTGTGTGTGCTGGTGAGAACAAAATGAGTAAGTCGACATGGCACTCCCCTCAGGGTGCCATGCCAACCTCACACTGCCTATGCAGTATAGATAACTCACCCCTCTAGTAGGCCTTACAGCCCTAAGGCAGGGTGCACTATACCATAGGTGAGGGCACCAGTGCATGAGCACTGTGCCCCTACAGTGTCTAAGCCAAACCTTAGACATTGTAAGTGCAGGGTAGCCATAAGAGTATATGGTCTGGGAGTCTGTCAAACACGGACTCCACAGCACCATAATGGCTACACTGAAAACTGGGAAGTTTGGTATCAAACTTCTCAGCACAATAAATGCACACTGATGCCAGTGTACATTTTATTGTAAAATACACCCCAGAGGGCACCTTAGAGGTGCCCCCTGAAACCTTAACCGACTATCTGTGTAGGCTGACTGGTTCCAGCAGCCTGCCACAACCGAGAGATGTTGCTGGCCCCATGGGGAGAGTGCCTTTGTCACTCTGAGGCCAGTAACAAAGCCTGCACTGGGTGGAGATGCTAACACCTCCCCCAGGCAGGAGCTGTAACACCTGGCGGTGAGCCCCAAAGGCTCACCCCTTTGTTCCAGCACCGCAGGACACTCCAGCTAGTGGAGTTGCCCGCCCCCTCCGGCCACGGCCCCACTTTTGGCGGCAAGGCCGGAGGAAATAATGAGAATAACAAGGAGGAGTCACTGGCCAGTCAGGACAGCCCCTAAGGTGTCCTGAGCTGAAGTGACTCTAACTTTTAGAAAACCTCCATCTTGCAGATGGAGGATTCCCCAATAGGATTAGGGATGTGACCCCCTCCCCTTGGGAGGAGGCACAAAGAGGGTGTACCCACCCTCAGGGCTAGTAGCCATTGGCTACTAACCCCCCAGACCTAAACACGCCCTTAAATTTAGTATTTAAGGGCTCCCCTGAACCTAAGAATTTAGATTCCTGAAACTACAAGAAGAAGAAGACTGCTGAGCTGAAAAACCCCTGCAGAGGAAGAACAGAAGACACCAACTGCTTTGGCCCCAGTCCTACCGGCCTGTCTCCTGCCTTCCAAAGAAACCTGCTCCAGCGACGCTTTCCAAAGGACCAGCGACCTCTGAATCCTCAGAGGACTGCCCTGCTTCAAGAAAGACATGAAACTCCTGAGGACAGCGGCCCTGCTCCAAAAGACTGCAACTTTGTTTCAAAGGAGCAGATTTAAAGACCCCTGCAACTCCCTGCAAGAAGCGTGAGACTTGCAACACTGCACCCGGCGACCCCGACTTGACTGGTGGAGAACCAACACCTCAGGGAGGCCCCTCCGGCGACTCCGAGACCGTGAGTAACCAAAGTTGTCCCCCCTGAGCCCACACAGCGACGCCTGCAGAGGGAATCCCGAGGCTCCCCCTGACCGCGACTGCCTGAACCTAAAGTCCCGACGGCTGGAAAAGACCCTGCACCCGCAGCCCCCAGCACCTGAAGGAACGGAACTTCTGTGCAGGAGTGACCCCCCGGAGGCCCTCTCCCTTGCCCAGGTGGTGGCTACCCCGAGGAGCCCCCCCCCTTGCCTGCCTGCACCGCTGAAGAGATCCCTTGGTCTCTCATTGAAAACCATTGAAAACCCGACGCGTGTTTGCACACTGCACCCGGCCGCCCCCGCGCTGCTGAGGGTGTACTTTTTGTGCTGACTTGTGTCCCCCCCGGTGCCCTACAAAACCCCCCTGGTCTGCCCTCCGAAGACGCGGGTACTTACCTGCTGGCAGACCGGAACCGGGGCACCCCCTTCTCTCCATTGAAGCCTATGTGTTTTGGGCACCTCTTTGACCTCTGCACCTGACCGGCCCTGAGCTGCTGGTGTGGTAACTTTGGGGTTGCTCTGAACCCCCCAACGGTGGGCTACCTTGGACCCAAACCTAAGACTTGTAAGTGATTTACTTACCTGCTAAAACTAACAATAACTTACCTCCCCCAGGAACTGTGAAAATTGCACTGTGTCCACTTTTAAAACAGCTAATTGTGTTTTATGTGAAAAGTATATATGCTACTGTGATTATTCAAAGTTCCCAAAGTACTTACCTGCAATACCTTTCAAATGAGATATTACATGTAGAATTTGAACCTGTGGTTCTTAAAATAAACTAAGAAAAGATATTTTTCTATAACAAAACCTCTTGGCTGGATTTGTCTCTGAGTGTGTGTTCCTCATTTATTGCCTGTGTGTATGTACAACAAATGCTTAACACTACTCCTTTGATAAGCCTACTGCTCGACCACACTACCACAAAATAGAGCATTAGTATTATCTCTTTTGGCCACTATCTTACCTCTAAGGGGAACCCTTGGACTCTGTGCATACTATTCCTTACTTTGAAATAGTGCATACAGAGCCAACTTCCTACAGGGATGTTGCGGATCAAGTTGGTCACTTTATTAGTCTGTGCCTTCTCTTGCCCCACGTTTATGTCTGGGCACCTTTGTGCATATATAATATGCCCATCTGGGCCATTTCCACAGACATGTGAAGCATTAGAAAACGTTTTTAGAAATAAACAATGTATTAGCACTTAGGCTGAAAGAGTGATTGTAAGAGGAAATTGATCAAGAGGGTAAATAAAGCAATTTAGAATTAAGGTGTCTGGGTTCTCCTGACGGGCCTTGATAGGGATAGAACACCTGGGAGATGTATGGAGGGACAATGCCATGATACCCTTTGAGGATCTGTGGACTGAATTTGACATGCAAGAAGCTTAAAGATACAGATATCTACGACTGGGCCATGCGCTCCATGGTCACCTCTGTACGGGGGAGCAAATCAGAGACATGACACTACTGGAGGACTGGGTCCTCTCAGAGCCGTTGCTGGAGCAGGCAATCTCTATAATTTACAGGAAACTGACTAACAACTCCTCTAATCCAAATGAGCGGTTGAGGGTGATGTGGGAAGAGGGTGTAGACCCCATGGATAAGGATGAATGTGTGGTCGCCCTGAAAAGCGCCAGGGAAATTGCAATTTGAACTAATTTCCGACTGGTGCAGCTTTTGATTGTGCACAGGTCTTACCTTTTTTTTCCAGGGTGCGGCCACAGCGGATGAGGTGAGCCCCGTCGGTTCAGTGTGAGAGGGTGTTGAATGCCGGGGACATTTTATTACATTCTGTGGGCCTGTTTTGGAGGGAAGTGGTGGATAAAATGTCATGAGTTATAGGAGGTACGGTCCAGATGGACCCCAGGTGGTTGCTCCTCTCGATTCCTGGGGATAATGCTTGGAAAAAATATCAGTGTATATGGCTAAGGTTAGCTGCAGGGGTGGCCAAGAGGAATGTGGCCAGTGCATTGGGGGGTGGGGGGGCCTCTATTCGGCCGAGAGTGGTGGATTAAGTGGCCTGGTGCTGTAGGTCAGAAAGGGTGGTTTACCAAAAGCAGGGGTTGTACCGTGAAATGGGAAAAGGGATGGGGACATTGGAATGCCACCCAAGGCGTGTTAAGAGAAGGGGGGACAAGAGGAAGGGAGGGAGGCTGAGAGGTGTAGTGAGACAGGACCATTTTGCTTGGGGAGAGGGTGGGGACAGGAAATGGGCTAGGGTGGATCCTGCTGTCAAAGCTCCTGATAAGGTTTGATACTCAGTCGCACCCATTCACCAAATGTAATTTCAGATCTCTGATCTGTATATTGTGTGTCACGAGGAGTTTAATAAAAAGATTTAAAGAAAATAAAAATAGAATAAAGGCATCTGCCTTATTTTAGGCAAATGAGATCCTTTACACAAAGCAGGTGGATTAGACATAGTTCCAGACATGGGCAACCCAACTTTGAACTCGTATTCTCCACAATTTACAGAAGAAGGAAGGGTTGGTACTTGGCCCTGGCAGGCTAGATGGCTACTTACCTCAGGTGGAATAGGACAACGATCTGCAGAAGGGACAGAATTTCCAAGGTGCAAAATATTTTTATGAGTATTTAATGAAGCCAAGTGCTGTAGAAGAGGGATGATAGATGAAATCCGGTATGTTAACTGCTTCACTTGCTCCTTAAGTGCCTCAAGCTCAGACTTTAAAGTACATTCGAGTTTGAAAACGCTCCCTGAGCAGTGACAATGTGATCCAAAGGAGGTTTTTTGTTCCATTAGAACTGAAAAATGGTTCTCACAAGGCACCGGAACATCACAGGGGGATAGCACGGGGGCATGTTCACAGATTGGTATAATCCGAAGGGTCTCCATTAGAACACATCTGTTAACAGGAGGAGGCGGGTAGTGATCAACCAACTGTGGTGATTTATGAGATTTACTAGATTACTTTGTAAATATTTTCGCTAAAGGTTTCCCTTTTACTTTGCACTTAGAGGGAGAAGATGAGCGGTTAAAAATAGACCTCATCAATTTGCTCACTAATATCTTAAAGCGTATTATCAGATGGCTGGTTAGTTGGATTTTTTTGGAAGCTACATCCCCTGGGGATTCTGTTGCCTTATTTTTCCCCATTTTATAGAGGAGAGGGAAAGGCTTAAATGTTTAACTCCCTCTATGGTACCCAGGAGAATGTTACCTTTTGCAGAGACCAAAGCTACCAGTCGTGGAGCCAGGATGGGTGGCCTAGCCCAGCCTCTTCTGGGCAATAACTGGAGGAGACGGCCTCACTCTTGGCCTGGTCTTCATCTAGGCACAGCCCAGGCTCTTCGCGCAATGTGGGCAATGAACACTCCTGGGTCCCTCCTCTTTGACAGGTCTAAGCGAGGCAGTCTGGGTCGTGTAGTTCCCTGCACAGTGTCTGGCTTCCAGCGTGTCCCCTTCTATCCATTTAAACCACAGATTAAGTATATGGGAAACTGCAGATAGTCAAGGCATGGAGAACAATTGACATTTTTATTTAATGCATCTCATCGCACAGTATTGCATTTAGTGGCTATGCAGTGAAAATAATACAGTGACCTATGTGCAGTTGTGAAGGTGATTGACATAAATATTTAAAAATACACACATTACAGACCAGATAAAGTTACAGTTGTATTGTAAGTTTGCCCAAATCAGTACTAAAACAATCTGTTTCTGGACATATTGCCTATTTTGCAGGAGTAACTGACCCAACGTTAGCTTTTATTCATTCATTTATTCTTATATTAATGGTCTCTCTGAGTTAGCCCTTTCCCAGGAAAGGTCTGTTACTGGGGTATATTGTTGTGGGTACCAGGATTCCGTCTTTGCAGCTTGTTCTGAAACAGGATAGGAGACCTTGGGGAAAGAAAACCATGATAACTTGAGGCTAGTAGCAGAACTAAAGAAGTTTTTTTGGTAACGTGTTATTATTACTCAAACAATCAATTGGTCATTTGTAGGGAGAGTCGCTGTCACCACTGGGGGTGCTGGGGTGCGATGTCTCTGTCAAAGAGCCAGGTCTTGAGTCTCTTTGAAGTCTGCCAGTGAGGGTGCAGTTCAGAGAGGGAGAGGTAGGTCGTTCCAGGCCTTGGTGGCCAGAAGGAAAAAGAGCAGCTGCTGGTGCAGTTGTGTCGGATTCTGGGTGTGTGTCCTAGGGCCAGAGATAAGGAGCTCAAGTGTCTGGTAGGTTGGTGGAAGTGTAGACTGTGGTTGATGTAGTCTGGTCCTTGATCCTGTAGGGCATTGCAGGTGTGCATGAGGAGCTTGAACTGACATCTCTTCTGGGCAGGGAGTCAGTTGAGGTTGCTGAGGTGGACAGTTATTTGGGTGTGCCTCGGAAGGTCCAGGATGAGTCGGGCAGTGCTGTTCTGTCTTGTCTGGAGTCTGTTTAGGAGCTTAGAGGACAGTACTGATTTTCATAACTAAAGTCTCACCACGCTGATTATCAGTGGAAGTTTTTCTTCTTCAGATCATATGTGACAATGCTGACAGTTCACCTCTGCAACTCTACAAGCCAGAAAACGGCATGCACATTTTCGTTTGACTCACCGTGACCAGGCTCAAGTTTTATCTATTTAGGTGGAGTTCGCAGTGTGGTTACTTATACGCAGGAAGGGTTGGGGGAAAGAAGGGACAAGAAGGAGGCGGGAGGGAGTGGGATCAAATCAAGATAACATAAAATTCGGTTGGAGGCCATCTGAGCTCATGATTTTTCCCCTGGACTTACTTTTTTTTAGCACTCCTCACGTCCTCCCAGGGTCATCAGAATACTCTTGTGCCTCGTGTCACTGTCTGCCCAGTGATGTCATCCTACGAGTTCTGTGTTAAGCCATTCCTGAAGTTTGTTGTCTATGCTCCCTGTTGGACTTTTTGCCTTACGCAGGGTCATCCCCAGTCTTTTTGCCTCCTTCCTCCTGGTTTTTCTGACCTCTCGCTGTTGGCTCTAGGACTCTGAGCACTTCATCACTGCTGACCAGTGCTAAAGTGCAGGTGCTCTCCCATCTAAAGTTGGTATGATTGGCTTATACCTAATTGGTATATTTAATTTACCTATAAGTCCCTTGTACAGTGGTATCTCTATACCCAGGGCCTGTAACTTAAATACTACTAGTGGGCCTGCAGCGCTGCTTGTGCCACCCACTGAAGTAGACTTTCAAACCTGTCTCAGGCCAGCTAGCGCAGGGCCTGTGTGTGCGCAGTTTTCTGCCACAGGGACCTGGCATCTAAACTTACTTGCCAGGCCCAGAACTCCCCTGTTACTACATGTAAGTCACCCCTAAGGTATGCCCTAGCTAGCCCTATGGGCAGGGTGCCATGTATGTAGAAAGGCAGGACATGTGCCATATTGCATGGCCTGTCCTGGTAGTGACAAACAGCCTAACTTGGTATCTCACTGCTGTGAGTGCTGCCTTCTCGTAGGATTGCATTAGAAATGTCCTGCATTATGTGTAAAGGGTATTGTCTGATTTATGAGGGGTAGCGTAGGCGTGTTTGGTATGGTTGTGATGGTGATAATAAATACTGCTTACTGGTGTGGGTGTATTTTTTATTACTATCACAGAAATGCCACTTCTAGAAAGTGCGTATTTATCTGTACTTATGACTCTGGTGTTTTGCAGCTTGACTCCAATCCACGTCTGGGCAGAGTGACAGTTGGGGCTTTGTGCATACTTTTCAGACAGCCTGTACACAGGGAGGGTGGAGGTGTCACAGAGGTGCATCTACATACTGAATAGTCTTCCTGGGCTGAGAGAAGGGAGAGGCGGGGCACACCTACATTTGTAAAGGCTGTGCCCTGGCCTCACACAATAGGGTTGTTAACCCCCCACTGATGTTTGGAGCCTGTGCTGAAAGGAGAGAGGGGGCACTCCCAGAACCAGTTGTAACTGGCTGGAACCTCCTCTCCCTACCATGGTAAAACACTGTAAGAACGGACTATAAGTACAGGGGAATTTTCCCCACAATTTGAACACTCTTGGAAATTGAACCTGGACACAAGACGCTGCTGAATGGACTCACCAGGAAACCGCCTTGGACTGCTGCTGTGCTAACCTGTGACCTGCCTGGTCACTAGGAGGAACTGCCATCATCTGCACCCCTTGTGCTGGCCTGTAGCTGGACCCACCAGCCTTGTGCTCCTTCCTGTTTCATTGTTCCCAGGGGCAGGGTGCCGTGGCCCCTGACCCCTGTAACTTTTCCCAGCACGAGGAGTGCTGCCTTGATATCCCCTTTGCGCTGAGAGCGCTCTTCTGTGCCCTCAGGCACCTGTTTCATGCTGGAATCACCGCCGCAACCCGGGCTATAAGTATGGCTTTAGCGCTTTGAAAAGCGCTTCCTGGATGCCCCAGATCACCGCCTCAGCCCGGGCGCCCTTTATTTACAAAGCGCAAGACTCGCGCACCTTGTAGTGCCCCTGGGGCATGAAGAAAACCTCCTTTTTGTTCTCAGGAGCATGCGTGCTCCTGTCTGTGCCCCCAGGGCGAGGACCGCTCCGTGGAGCACCCCTGGGGCACCGTAGGCCCTGCCTTGGGCCATGACGTCGTCGGAGGGAGAGGAGGACACCTCTCCCTCGTCCGTCGAAGTCCCGGAGGACTTTCTGTTGTCGGGCGGCCAGGCAACAACCTCACCGGAGGCTCGCCCGGACCGCCGGCTCCCTGGTTGGCCTCCTCGCGGGTCCCTGGAGGGGCCCGTTCTCAATTCGGAGGGGGTGCGTAGCGCCCCCCTCATTCCTTAAGGATTTCCCTGACCTGGGCCCCCCTGGAGAGGGCCGGTGGAGGCCTAGGGGGGCCCCCAGTTATCATGGTCCCTGGAGGGGCCCGTTCTCAATTTGGAGGGGGTGCATAGTGCCCCCCCTCCTTCCTTAAGGATTTCCCTGACCTGGTCCCCCCCTCGAGAGGGCCGGTGGAGGCCTAGGGGGGCCCCCAGTTATCACGGTCCCCGGAGGGGCCCGACCATTGTACAGGGGAGGTGCGTGCCGCCCTCCTCTCCTCAAGGGATGTCATAGGCCCCCATTTTGCGCATAGGAGCGCCGGGGGCCCCATTGTTCATCCTCTAGGCACTGGAGGTGCCTTCATCAAGCCGGGTACTGTTAAAGGAACAATATGTAGAACATAAGTTCTTACTAGAGACTTCTCCTGATTTATATATTGCCTACCTGTTTTTGATGGTGTTACATATGTGTATGTAAATGTTCCTGTTATGGGCATGACATGCTAATATGTTTTTCTAACTTGCCATATGTTTTCTAATGTTCCTACTATGGGCGTTTTATGATATTCTTATGACAAGTGTTCTAATGTGATAACGTGTTTCCTGACTACTGCTTATGTTGCAGAATACTGAGTAACCTGTGTGTTATTTGTGACTACTGCTAGTCTGCAGAGTAACTAATGTGTAACGTTCTGACAACTGCTAAGGTAGCAGGATAGTACTAATATGTGATGTTTGGTCTGATAATTACGTTGTGTACAATACAGTATATTTTCATATAATCTGGTGTTGTGTTTCCTTTGTGGTGGGGATATTGCGTCACATGTGTGTGTGTTGTGCAAACGCTTTACACATTGCCTCCTGGTTAAGCCTGACTGCTCGTGCCAAGCTACCAAGGGGGTGAACAGGGGTTATCTTGGACGTGTAACTCCCTTGCCCTGACTAGAGTGGGTAAGTTCTGCCTGGCTGAGTTACATACCCTAGCCAACCAGAAACCCCATTTCTAACACTCCCTTGAACTGATTCCACAAGTCCCCTCCTGCGATACTCGCAGTATCCATGCCACAGTCAATAGTGCTGTTTGAATTGTGCCTATGTTTGTTACCTTCATCTGGTTTTTTTCCATCTCATCATCATTAGCAGGCCTTACTCCTGGGTTGGGAAGGTTCCCATTACTAACCTTTCTGGCCAGTGTGTTGTTCTGTTCAGTACCACACCTCTTAAGGATCACCGAAGAATAACTGTGTCTCTACATCTGTCATAATTTTCAATGTAGCTGGGAATAGCATCACATACTTTACTCCCATCTCTCTTAAATGTCTGTTGACCTCAATGAATTGTAGCCTGCTGTTGTACAGCTGCAGTAAAATCTGAGAAGACCATGACTTTGCTGT
Source organism: Pleurodeles waltl (assembly GCF_031143425.1). Taxonomy (NCBI): domain Eukaryota; kingdom Metazoa; phylum Chordata; class Amphibia; order Caudata; family Salamandridae; genus Pleurodeles; species Pleurodeles waltl. The sequence goes on from NC_090438.1 coordinate 378,004,742, forward strand.
TCTTGACCACTAGATCCCCCTGCTTTCTTGCATGCTGCAAAATGAGGTCTCTATCATGAAAATAGAACAACCATGTAATCATTGGTCTTGGTGGGACTCCAGGTGGCATTGGTTAAGCAGGTACATGGGCACCCTTTCTAGCTCAAGGAAGGATGATAATCCCTCAGGAGCCCCTTTTTGCTTCCAAAAGGTTTCTATGAAGGCCAGCATGCATGACCTCTCAGCTGTTTTTCGGCAAACTTATTATCCTTGTGTTGGTGCACCTCAGCCTTCCTTCTGAATCTTATGTATTCCAAGTGCTTTATTCTTGTTCTGAGGTTGGTTACTTGGTTCTGTAAATCAGCAGTAAGTGACTGTAATGTAGAAATGGAGGTTTTGTTTTTGTTACTCGAGCTGCCATTTGTTTTTGGTCATCACACAATAGGTTTACATCCAGAGCAGCAGTGTCTGTCTTGGACTTTAACCAGTTTCTCGTTAACTCAGTAGCAGCAAATATGGCATCCAGTTTATACGGGTCCTCTGGAACGCTCTCCCAACTGCAACCTTTGGGCCCACTCGAACTGGCATCCCACTGTGACTCTAGGGGTTGATTCGCCGGCCCAGTGTCATTGGTCTTCGTCTTCCTGCCCATAGTGCCTAATAATCAGTGGGAATGCTGCCCACTGATTAATAATCCCTGGGAGTAGCCTTGCTGAAAGCACAAGGCTGTGATCTAACCTGCTGAATGTTTGCTCTGCTGTCTTTTCTGGTATCTACTTTTATGGAGAAGTGTGGCACAATGGTTAAAGCAGCAGACCCTGATGCAGAGATCTGGCCTGGGACCAGGGTTCAATTCCCACCTTGGTGGGTCTTGGGCTCATTTCCCTTGGACCAGATAATTCTTGCCTCTATGCCTAATATAATTGATGGGTCCCACTCTGTAACTCTGGGCAATAGCTTGCTTAATCTCCACAATGGCCCTCACAGCGCTTGGATGCCTGGCTTTACCCTGGGGCTGTCCAGGAGTGGGCGCCTCCTAGGGAAAAGCCAGGAGGGGTTCCACAGCGGTATGCATACAGCGCCTTGAGACCCTAACAGGTGAGTAGTGCGCTATACAAGTGCGAAGTTTACAGTTTTTTAAAAAAAAATTTTTTATGAGGGTGTCACACAATTTGTTTGTAAGGTCCAAGACCTTACAGTCTGGTTGCATGTAATGAACCACTGGTCTCCCGCTTTCTAGTTTCAGTGCTGACATCAGACCTGTCCCTCCACCCTGGGTGCCTGCCCGTAGTCTGGAAATATGGCCCTTTGTTTTGGTCTTTCTGGCACTGATCGGCAAGTAACATGCTAATATTGTCAGTCTCCTCAAAGGTGTGTGAGGTGGGTATCACGCTGTCCATTCAGTAACCTGCAACCCCCAACCCATGGCTCATCTCTGGCTTGGCCAGCAGCGCTCATTAATTTGCCTGTGCATCTGTCTTGATTTGCAACTTGGGTATAGTACAAGGGGCTGACAGTCACTTGATAAAATGATTTGAAAAGGTAAGGACTAGAAACATAGAACCCTGCCCACATGCACTGATTGGACAACTCAACCATCAAGGCTTCTTGTAGCAGAACCAAAAAAGAGTGTGTGCATTTAAAATAAGTGACTTTGGACTGTATTGTACATTACCCAGTTGTGAGTTTCGACGTAACCTAGGCAGGGGTGTTTGGGGTTTTAAACCCCTAAAATGTATTCTTAGTCTGGTAGTTTGATCAGGGGACCCTTTGTCAGGTCTGCTAAGTCTTTGTCAGTTTTGTTAGTTTTGTCTGTCGTTTTCCTCTTTCTAGGAGGGTTTTAACTTGTTTATGTTTTAGCTCAAGATAGTGTGTGTGTGTGTGTGTGTGTATTTATAAAGCGACTTGTTTACCAAAAAGTCATAAATCTGTGCTTCTAGAAATACTCCTTAAATGGATGCACATTCACTACATTTTGAAATTCATAAACATTGGCAGTAGTCGGCTTGAAAATCTGTGCTTGCCTCTAGTTCCAGGCATACTACTGGCACTCAAACTCCGAAAAGGTGATGGGATGAATGCATGCAAATAATCTAACCAATGCCAATCGTTCAGAGTGGCATTCCAAACCATTGCTTTTCTCCCAGTGTGTCACTCTAGACCGAGGCCTACCTAAGGCAAATCAGTACTAACCCTGTTCTTAATGGAAACACTCATCCCTGTACCTTGGACATCTCGCTCATCAACCCTGCAGACCACTACTTTTTAAGTCTGGAAATTTGAGATGCACACCACACGAATCTCACTGACTAAGCAACGCCCCTGATGTTCTCACTGTACTTTGCATTTGGAGCCAAATCTTAACTTTCAACATTGTTAAAAGTCGCCTTGTGAAACACGCTGCTCTATTTAGTAGCCACATGAATTAATCGTTATTATAAGTGAGAAACCAGACCAGGGCAGTAAGAGCAGACTTTAGTAAAAGGGTGAGGCAAGGCTGTGTGCTTGTTCCTTTTATTTAATCTTTATATTTTCGACTTGCAAGACGTTCGCCACCGCTACCCTGAGATGTGTGGAACTAGGTAAATGTGTTCATATCTTGTAGATGACCCATACTTTAGGTATTTTAAAACAACCATTGCATGGATCTACAACCAGTCTTTCCAGAATTCCCTTGTTGTAAATCTGTCAGAGACAGGTCGTGTATTTTGAAAAGTCGCCTAACAAAGAAGCTTGGTATTTGAGGAGTTACCAGTTGTCAACAGCTAAGAATACTAAGCATTTAGCTGTTGTCATAAATACCAAATTAAACTGGGGCTCATTTTGCAATGAGAAAAGGGGCATTTTAATCGGTGCCAGTACTCTAACGCAGTTTAATACCCAGTTGTATTAACACATTCGCGTAATCCTTGCTCTTCGAATTTGTTCCCCATTGTGTCTTAGGGCACCACTTTGGCTACTACACTACGAATCCTCAATGGATACAGTTTTATGGGGATAACTCTTACCTGCAGAAAGTGACTCCAGTGAAAGTACTTTGAAGAGAGTTTGGTATCTGATCAGTTTGCGGTATGTCTTTGACAACAGAGTGAAGTGGGGGTTTTGGTTGACAAGGCGAAAAGGAAAATCTTCTGTAGACTGGTCTTGGAAGACCTCAATAAACACCATAAACAAAACAAATTTTGTATAGTTTTGTCCTGCATGTTCTATAGTAGTAAAATGTGAAAAAAATATAGAAGATTGTGCTCCTTCTATGATCATGGTCAAAATCTCAATACTCAGTTACAAGAATTTGCAAACGTTCTTATGTTATATGTAAACCTGATAACTAGAGATAATTTTCCAGCATATTTGAAAAAGGTAAACACAATGTTTTGGTGTAAATACTTGTTGATTGGGATTGGTTATGTTAACACATTTGAATGCATGGGGGCCTGGATGGGTGTTTTGTAGACCAAAAGACTGCCAGGTGTGGTTGTATGTCAGAATATCGTATACAAAAATATCATCTGACATAAATATTGTGTCCTTAATATCGTTCACAAAAATATTGTTCCATCAGTTGTAAATTGGATATGATTTAAGTCAGTGTAAACGATATTTAGGACAGAGTATTTTTTTTGGATGATATTTAGGCAATGATATTGTGGTGCCAGACTTAGGCAGGTATTGAAACAAATTCACGTCAATTCAATTGTGTGCATTTTATAGTGCTTCTGGTGCCTTGGAAGATTTTTACAGGCTAATGAAGAGGTGAATCAAGTGTGTTTGACATTGATGAATTCAGCACACTTTAGTGTAATTAGATATGTATGGTTGCTGTGGTAATTATTTTTTAATTTGAAGCTGCTTACTTTCAATATTTGTTTATACTTGACCAGAAATTAAACTATTGAATAAAATATTGAAATGAAGCTTGTGTAGCAATATATGCTGAAAGACATCAGCAGTCTTATCAACTAGTGTGCATCCATTAGGATGAACATATGAACGCAAGTGCACTGCCGCTTGCCTTGTCTTAACATGATTGTCACCGCTCTTTGGCTATTAACACTGGTTTAATTTTTGAGAGGTACCTAATGCAACTGTCTTGTGAATCGGTGTAATCGTGGTTTAATGAGTCGGTATGTATTTTTGTTTTTAAGTATTTTGAATCAAGTGAGTACATCATTGCCTTCTAAGTGGGAGTCTGTGAATACAGCTTTGCGATTAGTTGTAGAGACATGCATAAATAAGGACAAGATGCAAGAGCTGGTATACTGCCAACAGATAATTTAGATCATAGGGTATACCTGTGGTACATTGAAATGGGCATAAAAGCACTCCTTGATATTTGACAATATGTCAGGAAAGGAGTTTGCTGGATCCCTCACTTGTCGCAGCAATCTGTCAGGCTAGGTTCTTAGGAGGAGGTAGAGGGTCACCTTATGTGTACCATGTGTAAGGTGTACAAGGAGAACACACACTAATTTGAGAAAAACGTGTGCGGTCAAAATAGGTATTGCCACGCTATGACCCACATGCTCGTCTGCAAAGTTGAACTGATTTTCCTGTAAGGAGTCCTTGCTCACCTCTCATAGTTTGAGTGAGCAACAAAGCTTTCGCATTAGGGATAAGCTTGTCACATGTCACAATTTAAACACACTAAAACTAAACCAACTTCAACATACAGACCAAGATCAGCTGAAGATAAATATTTAATGGTTCTTCAGGTGCACAATTATCAAAATTTAATTGGAGTATCAAGAGTTATTCATTGGCAAAGACTGCCCAAAGGCAATAAAGGGTGCAGTTAGGGAAGTGCTAAAACTAGGGTAAAGGATAACTAGATTAAGAAGTCACCTCAAATCACCCTTGTATCCAGTGAGCCATGATCAGGCTGGGTGCAGAAGGGTCCAATCACCAAAGGGGAGAATGAAGATTGCTGATATAAGATTTTCATCTGAACCATTCCTATGAGTCTGTGGGCAGCACAGATCTGTTCCAAATTAGAGGAATGCCCTGGAAGTTGAATCAGAGTGGGTAGAGCCATTGTCAATAGCTACAAAGTTGTGCTAAAACGTTGGTGCTCTTTATTTGAGTCTTTATTTTTTGTAAGTGATAGAGCTAGTTTCAGAGGTATTTTAAGTTGTTGCAAATACTTTGGTCAGTGTCTCAGGCACTGACCGGTTAATGAAAGCGCATATTCATGGGTGGCAGCTTTCTACAACACAGAGTATGCTAGACTCTCTTCAACACCATCCAGACAGCAAAAAAATAATAGCAGGAATGGCATTGACACACAAGGCTGTTGCACTTCTAAAGCTCCACTTATCTCTAACAGGCAGCAGGTACCAATTTAGCAGGTTACAGCTTTCAACCAGCTTGCTGATTTCTTTGTCCCTGACAGTCTAGCATATGGTTGCCTAATTGCAACTGTAAAATCTGTTTTTTGTGACCGAGTTTCTGTTTTCAAGCTGGCAGAGAGATTAAAAAGTTGCAAACCTATGGTCCTGTTGTATAATTCCTGTATGATGAGCCCACATTAAAGATATTCCAGACCATGCATTCTTTTACCTCAAATTATTTATTTCCTACCCTAGGTTGTATGTTGTGACTCAATGACACAGTAGTTCAAAAACTGTGCTGGAAAGTACGTTTTTTTAACACACATCTATGCAATCTGCTGTCACACACGGGTAGACACCAACCGTCCCAACTTTTGAATCGAGTTCCCCATGAAACCTTGCCTAACAATGGTAGATTCCATGGGCACATGTACATAGATACTACATGGGTTTTCCTTTTTACAAAAATAACATAAATGCATATTACCTGACAAATACATTTACATAGCATGCAATAAAAATATCATGGTAAAATAACCTAGAAAAACAAAAGAAAACAACTATGTACAACTGCACTCAACAACAGATCTTAAGGGAAAACATTACTACGTATTCTCATTCAATTCTACACTATAAACCCATGAGATAAAGAGATATAAAATGGACACACTTATTAATCTCTAAATTGCAGAGGTACATTTCTCACCCTGTGGCTGCATCTCACACTTGAATCCTGGCCATGTTCTTTGACCTTTCCACTCTTATCTCTACAAATTCTAAACCTTGAGGAATCTCAGAAGCCTGCAAACCACCCTTACTTCTATCCAACTTCTCCTCTCTGTTCTTCACTTTAACCACATGGCTACAGTTCCACCATTGACCCTGTTTCTCTTTATCTCTAGGACTTTAACAGGTGGTCCAAATTTGCTTCCATCTTTTTTCCTATTTTTTATGTGTTCAGGCTTCCACACCCAAACTGTCTCACCAGCCTTGTATTCTAAAAATGTAAATGTTTCTTTTATCAAAGATATTGTTTCAGTTTCTCTTTAACTTTTTTATACTTTCAATCAGACAGTTTCACCCATCCATTTACTCTTTCACTTTAACCCATTTTTCCTCCATTGTGGACAGAAACACGTTCAGGCTCTCCTTCCTCACAACAGTTCAAAATGTGAAACTCCAGTAGATGCATGGGAGTTGGTGGGATAAAACCATAACATAGTTTTGGCTGCATTCACCACAACACATCTGGTTGTAATGGCCCACTGAACATACTCTTCCACAACTTTATTTATCCTCTCAACCAGTCCATTATTTTGGGGATGATATAAAGAACCTCTGAGATGCATGATGCCACTAGTTTTTGAGAAAGGTTCTAGTTCACTAGAAATAAATTGAACCCCATTACACAATATTAATGGGGCAGGGAAGCCCTCCTTTAGAAAAACATTTTTCAAAATGTCTACGACTGCTTTCGGTGTGACCTCCCTTACAAATTTGACTTTGGGCCATTTGCTGTAAGTTCATCATGACCAGGGTAAACCGTTAAGTATTAGCCAGAGAATTAAATTCTCCCACAATCTCTATGCCTACATTTTCCCACTGAGCTGTAGATACTTCTGTAGAACACAACGGAGGAGTCCTTAACTTCATGGACTTGTCACAACTAGAACATATGACACATTCTTTTACTAAAGATCATGATGGTATTTCTCAACAAGATAGGAGGAACAAACTTGACTGCTTTTAACAGCAGACTATCTTCCACTTACCGTTCCTCCGCTGCTTTAACAAAAGTCTTCAAATTGAAAACGAGATTTCTCTCCTTTGGCTACCCTGACTCCACATACTTCATGACTGTACTCAAATTGAAATCTTCTTTTAAAGATTTGCGCCATTCATGCTCTGAAAAGGCACCTATCTGTGGCATATTGACCAATTCAACAATACAGTCTTACATATCCTCTTCATATCCAAACTCATTGTTTTTATTCGGTACAATCTGAAAAACGGGACGCAGAATGGGCACATCCATTCTTTCCACCAGGAATACATTCTGGGACAACATCAAATTGTAGAATTTTTATTGAAAGTCTAGCAATGCACAGAGTAAATCCTCTAGCATTCTTCCCACTCAAAATATACATTAATGGTTTGTGGTCAGTTTGAATCACAAATTCTGAAACTTCATGACCGCTAACCAGCAAGCAAGGAGTTCTTTTTCAATTACTTAATATTGTTTTTTTAGCACCAGTCAAAACTCAGGAAGCATAACCAACTGTTTGGACTTGGGCATCTTTCACTTTACTAAGGACTACACCTAACTCTACGTTGCTGGCATCAACTGTTATTATATACTTGCAAATCACGATTATGTTTCAGCACTTTGGAAGATGCCAAATGCTCTTTTATACATCTAAGCTTCTTGGCAATCTACAATCCATTTAATCGTAAAATCTTTCATTAACATACGGGATAAAGGTCTCCACTTAGTTGCAACGTGAAACCCACTTTATTTACAGGTGGTTTAGCTTGGGCGATACTTGTAACAAAGCTAGGCTTCGGTTTGATTCCCTGACTGGTTACAAAATGGCCCAAATACTCATTGTTTTCAGTGAGAAAAAATGCACTTGTCCCATTTGAGGACCACTTCCTGCATCTGTAATCTTTTTAGGACTTCCTCCAGAATACTGTCATGGGTTTGTCTGACAGTGCTTAAATTAGGACAGCATCCTAAAAGATTGAGAAACCTTTGAGCATGTTGGCCGCTACCCTTTGAAACACTGAGGCCAATCCCAAAGGCATTCCATAATACTGATGTGTTTCAAAAGGGGAAACAAATGCTGCTAAATTATTTGACTCGGGTCCCTGCTCAACTTGATGATAAGCAGAAATCATTTTTAATTTGGAAAAGTATTTTGCCTTTTTTAACCCATCCAAAAGTTCACTGATATTTGGTAAGAGCTGAAACTCGATCCAGATTTCCTTGTTGAGACAATGGAGGCCAACACAAATCCTTAATTCTCCACTGTGTTTGCGAGCAACCTCAACGAAGATTCAATAAGTTTGATTATGCCACTTTTACACAATTAGTCCAACTCTTTATCAAGATTTTGGAGAATACTAACGGGCACATTTCTCAGTTTGTTTAACGGGTCTTGCTCTTTCCTTCACTGGTATCTTATGTTTGAAGTTTTTTACTGTTCCTCGTTCCCCAGAAAACAATTCTGTAAAATTGATACTCTCCAGCTCCTCATCTCGAAATGCTAATACTTTGTTGCTGGTTTGAGGATCATACCAAAGAGTCCTTGGTGGAACCACCTTAAAATGTTCACTCCTTTGTATGCTACATAAATTTTCCTAGCTATCCTCCGCCCCTTCAATTCCAAAACATCTTCAATGTATCCACTCAAATCAGTAGTACGTCCTTTGTGACACAGCTGTATGGTCAGGTAGTATTAGTTGTCTAGTTGGCCATACTTTGTCACATAACTCTTGAGTTATCATTGTGATTTGTGCCCCAGAGTCCAATAACAACTTCAAGTTTTTCTCACCAACCATAACTGCCACATATGGATCTACACATGAATTGGGATCACCAATCCTGAAATAGTCACTTTTAACCACAAGGCCCATGCCCCTTAATTCCTTTGCGGTGTTTTTCTTCTTCTTCCTGAACACTATAATCAGTAACACATCTTACAGACGGTGGTAGTTTTGTTCTTGAATATTGACAGACTTTTTTCAAAATTACCATATTTGTTACATTGTCTGCAGGTTACATTTTTTGCAAAATTTCTTCCCACCTTTGACATGTATACGATTTCCCACAACGTAAACACACATCTGTCTGAGAAACGTGTTTTGGACCTATCCATTTGCTTTACATCTTTTGGAGTTTTTGCTCCACTTGTTATTAACCATAGCCACTGAACCAGGATTCTTAGATTATAACTCCTTAGCTGACACTCAAGAGGTTTCAGTACTTTTTGCCATTTTAATTGTTACATCTAAGGAGAGATTTCCCATTGATAATAACATTTCTTTAATGGTTTTGCCATTACAGTGTCAAATAAATTAGTCTCATACAAGTGGATCAGAAAAAATTCTCAAATTGGCAATCAGCAACAAGCTTCCTTAACACCTGTAAAGTGTGTCTACATCTTCACCTCAGTTCTGAATTCTTTTAAAAAATGTATGTCTGGCCACCGCTAAACTTGGTTGAACACCAAACCTAGCCTGTGACTTTTTTCTAGTTTCTTGATATTCATCTAACTCCTTCCCTCTCTCTATTACCAAATTAGGGAAATGTGTAAGTATGGCTCTGCCTTCGAAATCTAAAGAGTGAAGCAACAAATACTTCTTCCTTTCAGCTGGAAAGTAGAGTGATCCAATGGCTCCCACATATGTCTTTAAAGCATTGAGCCATTATTTCCACATCACTGGAGGATCCCTGGAGTTTGTAGAAAATGAGGAAGAGGGTTTACTGCTTGCATTTTTTTACACCAACAATACGAAATGATAGTCAGAAAGGCTGAAACGCACAAATTTGAGCAGAAAAGGCTAAGTGGAAATCAAGATAAAGTTACTCAATAATCGATGCACATACCACAACTAAAAAGATGTCTGTCTGGAGGAAAAAAAAATGTGTGTATGTATGTGTGTGTGTGTATGTATATATATATATATATATATATATATAGTTTGATAACCTAAAGTCATCACCAAGCACTTGCGGACTCCGGCTTCATTCAGGTAAATTTATTACGCCACAAATCAGGAGAAGTACAGCAAGGCAGACGTTTTTCGGTGGATAGTCTTTCTCAATTCTCTCTCTCTCTCTCTCTATAAATTCTCTCACAATTTTCTCTCTCTCTCTCTCTCTCTCTAGATATATATATATAAGACTATCCACCGAAAAACGTCTGCCTTGCTGTACTTCTCCTGATTTGTGGCGTAATAAATTTACCTGAATGAAGCCGGAGTCCGCAAGTGCTTGGTGATGACTTTAGGTTATCAAACTATATATATATATATATATATATATGTCCAAACAATAGCCACTTAACTGTTCTACACCATTGAATGGGTGCCTCCGATGTTTTAGTGGTGAAATTGCGCATTAATTTACAAACAAATCCCAAAGGAACAGAGCATTCACAGTTAAATAGAAGCTCAGTTTTTCATCAGCCAGACGCCTTTCAGCAAGGACTGCCTTTCTCAGTGGCAATAATGGGCACAAGAAATCACATGACATTCACTTTTAAAAGGGCTGAAACACTCCCATTGGATAATTAACCATGGATGGCTGATGTAATTCAGGCTCCATCTCAGCAGCTCGCTTATCACCAAAAAGAAAGTTGTGACTTAATGACACAGAAGTCCAAAAACTGTGCTGCAGGGTAGGTTTATTGAGCACACGTCTATCCCAGCTGCTGGTGGCACACAAGTAGACACCAACTGTCCCACCGTTTGAGTCTAGTTCCAAATGGAACCTTATCTAACAATGCTAAGGTTCCATGGTCACACATGCATAGGTACTACACTGTACACTTTAGCTTGAACTCTCTGAAGTCTTAGTTCTACAAAAGTGCAACATAACTTGATAAAGACTCCCTGACCCAGAACTCCTTTCACGCCTCAGTCCTTTTTCTTCTTTGTGTACTGCAGCCACCTAAAGAGAGAGAAACTCTCTGCTGATACTTCCAGAACAGTATGTGCTGGTGGGCATGCATTGTACAGCTTTGACCCCCAGTATGACTAGAGCAAGTAGGAAAAGTGGCACACCATGTTTGTAGTAAACTCAGCCAGAGCTGTAGCAGCTAGTGGTGCAGGTGCTGCAGTGACACCCTGGCCCAGAGCTGGCACCTACTGCTGCTTTAAGTTTTGGGTTCAAGGTGCTGCTTTTCATTCTGCCTGCCCCATTCTGCATGGAAAATGAACAGACCGATTGAGGGAGTCATTCAACGGGCAAGTAAACAGGGAAAAAGCACAATGAGAGGGAGTGATCTTGAGAGTATTTGAAGGAAAATGAAAAATGAGGTTTGGAAAATAGGTGAGTAAATTGATTGTGAATGAATAAGTTGGTGATAGACGGAATCAAGTTAAGAGAGACTGGTTGATTAAATGAGAGGAACAATGAAGGCACGGAAGATTGAAACATGAATGTAAGAGGAGTGAATACTTGGAAAAAATGAAGAAGGGGTAAATAAATAAAAGAGTAAATAACTGGGCGAGCTGATGATATGTACATTCGGGATAAAACGTCTGCACTCATAGTAATTTCGTTAACAAGGTGGGCTTACCTGGCATGAGGAAAAAGGCCAGCTAATTCCAGGGGTTCATTGCACATGTTTTGTAACCCAGCTTTGCCGTCTTAGAAGCAGATTGGATGCGGGAGAACAGGCAGTGGGTTCCTTCACTGCAAGGTGACCTCATGTCATGTTCATCGTGGTCAGCCACTTGTTTTATTTATATTTTTGTAGTAACTATTTTAGCATGTTGGAACTTATTGGTCCATCCCTATATTAGTTTGTCCAGAATCGCAAGCCTCATCAAGCAAGGTGCTGTTGGCTTAAAGACTGGATTGAAACGTGATGGCAGCTAATCCAACTGAGGTATCAGGGGCTCTGGTGCCTGTTGGGGCCCATTTTCCTTACTTGCATTAGGGACCATGGCAGCCTTGCTATGCCATGAAAATATTTTGTATGCAGGGGTACTTCTTCCCGCGTTGCAGGAAGGATTACATCGAAAGCTTCAAGAATTCTTCTGATCAGAACCTAAAAGAAATAACAACCATAGGTAATATCATAATACCTAGTATAAGAAACAGAACTTTAAGTCCATACATAAATCATAGGGTGGGATAAAGTAAAATCTTGACATGAATATCAGTATATTATTATAATATTTTACTCTATACAGTATTAATGAATGGGAGGGATAATCCTCGCCTCCGTGTCCTTAATAGAATTGAAAATTCTTGTTGCATAAGCTAGAATTTTTTTAATTCTATTTCAGGACCGGAGGCTCAGATTATTCTTGTTTAAAGCTGATTAATAACAACCAAAGCCACATTTACTACAGGCTTATGATAGAATTTTCAAAACATAGACTCTGAAGACCAATCGGCTATCTTCATAATATCTTCTAGGCGAGAGCCTAGTGCATACGATTTGGATGCCATAGCTCCTCTAACTGAATGGGGTCCAAATTGGTTGGTATCTATTCCAGCCTCCTTCATTATCCATTTAATCCATCGAGATAAGGTGGCAGATGAGACTGGTTTGAAAGGTTTTTGTAAAGCTATAAGTAATTGCCCACTAGGGTCTTGACAGAATTCGTCTGTTACTATTTCATACTCTTTTAAGCATTGAACTACACAGAGTTTTGAATTGTCCAAAAACATTGGGTATGTTACTGACCTGCTATTAGTTTTTGTCTGCTTGGTATTGAATGTAACTCCGTCCGGAGTGTAAACTCTACCAGCTAAGTCTAGAGCTTTGACATCTGATACACGCTTACAGGATATTAAGCATAACAACATTGTCAATTTGGCCGAAATCTGTTTTCGTGACAGGTATCTATTGGATGGCCAGGAATCTAAAAATCTCAAAATAATGTTCACATCCCACAATACTGAATATTTGGTTTGAGGGGGGTTAGATAGACGAATACCTCTAAGCAATTTACATAAAAGAGGATGTTCACCGATAGGCTTACCTTCTAAATGAATGTGTCCAGCTGAAATGGCCGATCTAAAATTATTCATAGTTCTGTAAGCTGAGCCTGCCAGTTCTGCTAGAAAGTTGACTATCATTTCAATACTTGATTCCACAGGATTAATATTCTGTCTAACACACCAACCATTCAATTTTCGCCATGCGGATGCATACCTTTTATGCATGCCTGATGCCCAAGCTTGCTTGATGAAATTAGCAGCTTGTTGCGAAATTCCTGGGGAATTCCATCTTGCCCTGAAACCTTCCTGGCCATCAGTGTCAATTTTTCTGACATGATCATTGGATGTTGATGGTTCTCCGGGTTCAATAGAAGATTCGGATGAGGAGGAAGGAGAAGAGTGGGAGCGCAAGCTAATTGTAGTGCAATCGGGAACCAAGGTTGAGCTCTACATAATGGGGTCCCCAGAATGATCTCCTCTTTTTGACGCCTTATCTGAGCTAGAACTCTGGAGATCATTAGAAAAGGAGGGAAAGCATATCCCCGAAACCTTGACCAATCATTTAGGAAGGCATCCGTCACCAGAGGGTCTGTGCGCCAGCTGAAGAACCTCGGAATCTGGGTATTGAGTCGCGAGGCAAACAGATCCACTTCGCATGGGCCCCATATCTCGACCATCTGCATAAAGATTACCGGATCCAGTCTCCAATCGCTGGAGTCCGTTAGGTATCTGGAGTTCCAGTCTGCTATAGTGTTCTGGTCTCCTGGGAGATATTCCGCCATGATCGTCAGACGATGACTGAGGCAAAAATGCCAGAATTCTTTGGCTATCTCCACCAAGATCCTGGATTTCGTCCCCCCTAACTTGTTGACGTACCTCACTGCAGAAATGTTGTCCATCCTCAAAAGGATGTAACAATCCGTCTTCTGAGGAGAAAGACTCCTTGTGGCAAATGACCCTGCTAAAAGCTCTAGGCACTTGATGTGTAGAGTCTGTTCCCAATTCGACCAACGGCCTCCAGTTACTAATGAGCCGCCGCGGGCTCCCCATCCCCAACGGCTGGCATCGGATTCGATCACTACATCCGGGTGAGATCCGAATATTGCCCTGCCATTCCAAGCTTCCATATGTTGAAGCCACGAACGAGTTTCTGACTTCACCTCGTTGGACTGGAGAATCCTTTCTGAGTAACTCAACTCTTGTTGTAAGTGTCTGATCTTGTCTCTGTAATGCTTGATAGTGCAGGGGGGCTGGAAAGATTGCCTGAATCGACGAGGCAAGAAGCGCCACTATTCTGGCAATGTTCCTTAAAGAAACCATCTGATTAGATAGAGCAGATCTCAATTCCCTCTTGATATTTCAAATTTTTTGGGAAGGAAGAATCAGAAGGGATCGGAGAGAATCTATCACTTGAGAGAGTCAATAATGACTTCTGCACATTGATCAGGAATCCCAGATCTTGTAGAATACTGATGGTCCATTCTAGGTGAGATATGAGAGTTAGAGGGTTCTGTGACATCAACAGGATGTCATTGAGGTAAACTATCAATCTGACTCCCTTGGTTCTCAGCCATTCCATCACTGGTCTCAGCAGTTTTGTGAAGCACCAGGGGGCTCATGAGAGACCAAAAGTAAGTGCATTGAACTCTAGACAGTGACCGTTCCATAGGAACTGCAGGAACCTCCTGTGAGGGGGATAAATTGGGACTGACAGGTAAGCATCCTTCACGTCTAGTCGTACCATCTAATCTCCCTCTACTAGGATATCTCGTAACATGTGGATCCCTTCCATCTTGAAATATCTGTATAAGATCCAGTAGTTGAAATCCTTTAGATTCAATACCAGACGATGGCCTCCACCTTTTTTGTCGATTACAAAAATGGGGCTGAGAAATCCGGAAGGATGAGGAGAAGAAAAAAACTCACTGCTCCTTTGTGTATTAAGGACTGAACCTCTAAGTCTATGAAAGTCTGCTCTGCGAGGAAAAAAGACATTTCTTTTGGGGGAGTGAGTTGAATCGGGGTCCCTATGAATTCCAGGTGAAACCCTGATATACTCTGAAGGACCCAGGGGTCTCCTGTAATCTTTTTCCAGTTGTCCATGAACAAACCCACTCTGCCTCCAAGTCGTACTTGAGAATAAGGAATAATTCTCACCTGTATAATTGGATTCTTGGATTGCTCCTTGTTGACCTCTGCGGTTTCCTCTTCTGTATTTGGAGCGGCCTCCTCTATAACGGGTGGGGTAGAAGGTGGTGTCCGCCTGGTCGGTATGCCAATTACCTCTCCCTCTTGGGTATTGGTATTGAGGACTTTGAAAAGATCCTCTGCCGGGCATACGTCCTCCGAAACCTCCGGCCCTGGCAAAAAGGTTTCTCTTAAACACTTTTTTAAGTGACAATTGTGCTTTGTCAAGAGATGAGAAAGTAGAGCAAAATTTGGCTAACTCCTTAATAAAGGATGAACCGAATAGGAGGCCATCTGCAGAAGGGCCTGCTTCAGAAGTGGCCAGGTCGGTTAGTTTAGGATCAATCCTCCTGAGAATTTGCGTCGTTCTGATGAAATTGCACAATTTGCGTTGCCCAAAAGACACAAAGATCTCTGGGCCCAGCCAATCAGGACATCTGTGTCCACAGGTTCTCCTGACTCCTTGGCAAGAAATGCCATGTCTAGGATTTTTGTCAGTGGGCCAGTGACCTCAAGTAATTTGTCTTGGCATATACGCTAAGATCTGTCTAAACCTTTCTTGGGGTCTCTGCCGAATTTTTTCATAAATGTGACCATTGTAGGGTCAATGTCAGGAGTGTCTGTAACTTTCTCCTCTATATCTGGTCTAGGACATTCTGCCCTAAGATGTGAGCGCACTTCTTTATCGAAACTCCTTCTGATATTGTCGTATAGATATAGCGCTACTTCTGGAGACGGAACCCAATTGGAGGCCCTAGGATGCACAATTTCTGAGGGGTCAAAATCCAGCACTCTAGGTGCGGGTGCCTGTTTTTTAGATCTTGTAATGGGGAGTGAATTTTCCGGATCAGAATCACTGGAGTTGGAGTCAGAATCTGAAGAGGACTGTGAGGATATTGTATCTTTATTGGAACTATAGTTGTGCTCAGCAGAGCGGTTTTTATGTAATTGATTAAATGCGTCTGTATGTAAATTAGCAGTCGTCTCTTTATTGTCCTCCAAGTTTTGGGATTTTGATTTGCATTTTGCTCCCTTTTCATTTAGAGGGGGATGTTGTTCATTAATCCAACCCTGGGTTTTAGCGTAATCAAAGAGTTGTCCTGAAAAAGGACCAAGAGCTCTTACCAAGGCGCCATTTACAGATTGTTGGACCCTATTGTCGAGGGCTTCCACCAAATTCACTTCTAGCTGATTGCCCAGCTCTTCAGGGTAATACCCTGCATCATCCTCGCTCCACTGAGCCATTAGAAATTATTAATGATACAATCTGTAGTCCAGCAATAGGGGGAGTGCAAAAACCCCTGACAGGTAATATTAGCCCAAATAGGATGTGAAGGGAGCAAACCTGTCACAAACACTCTAGGCGGAGCCTTTAATATTATTACAACCCAAGTTCTCTATGAACTGGGCGTCAGGGAGCCAAAACGGTTGTAGGGGCAAAGGTTGGGGCTTGCTGTTGTCTCGCGCATCCGCTATTGAGTCGATCCAACACTTCAAAAGTGAAGGATGGGCTCGAAGCGAGAACGCGAGCACTGGAAACAGAAATAGGACTACATGGGGACGTGTAGTGAGGCTCCCGCTCCCGCTCCACAGGGGCTGAATTGAATTCACCACGAAGCTGAGAGAGGCTGCGTAACGCGCTGTAACAAAGCAAACAAGCGCGCAAAATCGCGGCGCTGTAATAAGCTCTATATTTATCACAACAATCACAATCCCATATCCATAATTAAAGGAAAGAACAAAATGTCACTTATCTGCTGCGGAGCAGCAAAGAAAGAGGAAGTGACATTGAGGGTCAAGGCTTTTATGGACAAAGGGCATGAGCGATGATTGGAGCATGTGATATAGGACATATGCATCATGGGAAATGTAGTTTGTTGTTTTTCTTTACTTTGATTGGCTGCTGTGTTTGGAACAGTAACGAAGGAGATAGCATAATCTGAGCCTCCGGTCCTGAAATAGAATTATGTATTTAATTACGTGGCTTGAGGATTATGTAAACAGCATATGTATTTCTTACAAATTTAGGAGAGGCAGATAATTTGATGGAATCTAGTTTGTGTGAAGACTTTTTTTACTAGCAATGGAAGTATAGGCTTCTAACAATGTAACTTGTAAGCTAAATCTCTTCAACTTGTGTTGTTTCTGCATATAGTATTGTTGGCTCTTGGCATCCATGTAAATAGTGATTTTTTTACTTCTTCACAGGAGAAGATATCGGAGTTCAAACCATAATCAGTCCAACAATGATGGTTCCTCTTACGAGACATTTAATCCTATATATATATATATATATATATATGTTAGTCCATTGAAGTGGAAATAAATGTGTCGCAATAGCACGTTTTATGCGGTAGGCCCAGCAAAATTTCCATTATGGTAGCGTAATCTTGCATAATTTAGGACATTTCCTATCACACGTGTTATAACTTAATTTTGGGAATTTCGTATAACGCCACGTTGCATGTACTGTTCAATGCCGTTTAGCACAATAGCATGGAATCAGTGCAAACAACCAGAAGGCAAATGCTTGCTTTTTGTAGAGTTTGTGGTGTTTGCGCTTTTAAAAAAAAGATTAAATGCCTCGATGTCCTAAATTTACACATTTCAAGATCAAATATAGTGGCAAATGTCTGTTTTGCGTTTCATTTAATTACAAATTACACGTAATGTTTTCGGAATTGTTTATATTTTTGCAAAAGCAAATTGTGCTGATTTCACTCAACGCTAATTTAAAGTAGTTGTACTAATAAACACACATTCACACCCCTATTACCACAGTGCAGAGGTCAAAATTGAGATTACCACAGTCTAGCATAATTGACATCAGTAAAACACTTTTTAATGCTTCACAGATTCCGTGTAACAATTACTTTATGAAGGAAAACACTCCAGTTTTTTTCTAAATACCTTTTTAGTTAAAAAAAAATATACAATGAAAATGACCGGGCATAAACTATATATAGAGTATAATAATATGCTGTTTATTACCGTTGCTGAGCGAGGAGATGGGCATCATGACACATCTCACGTGACTCACGACCGCTCCATGGCATATTGGAAGCACTTTGGTATACAAACATATGTTTCCCTGATGCGTTTGGTTCTTCCAGTGCATTATCCTAAATGTAATTTTTTCTTCTCCTTTCCTTGCCTTTATAAATGTGTGGAAATAAGTGTGACTTAAGTGTTTTATCGGTAGCTGAGTTTTGGCTTTAATTTTTGTTAAAAAAAAAAAAAAACAGCACTTCTAATTTGCGCAGAATTTCATTTGCACTTACTCAGAAACGTTGATTGATGTTACTGTGTGCTTATTCACTACAAGTTAATTTTGGACTTGCCCTACAGGGTAGAAAGAAGGAACTGTGAGAAGGTAAAATTATTTTCATTTAATTAGCCTTGGTGCGAGATGAGCGTCCACACCTTCCTAAATTACGATATGCAATTCAATCATTATTAGATTGCAGCAATGCATGACCGTGAGGGATACATGGTAACTTCCTGTTTGAAGTGCGCTCATTCGTAAGGACCTCCTTCTAGAAGAGAGACAGTAAACTAGCATTCATTCATCTATTAAGCAGATAGTTTGCCTCTGTAGTCCAAGTAGGGATTGGTCTTTAGAACAGGGAACAGGCAGTATTTACTGTGGTAGCGACTACCATTAGCTGATCCTGTAACCCATGTGTTGTATCTTGCACTCCTGCAAGGCAAGCTCTTCCTTGCGCAGCAGTGAAATGTGTTGATGCTTGACTGAATGGTGGGGAGAAAGGCAGAATCATTTGCTTAGCAAGAAGAGCAGGGAAACTGCTGCTTTTTATGGAGCACATATTTCTTTCAAAATGTATTGCATCTGAACAAATTAGAATATCGCTTGTACCTGAACATGTCCTGGATTCTTCATTTAAGTGCTATCTTCGTTTGTGCAATAAATATTTGCGACAGGAGGTATCTCAGAATAATTAAGCAAAAAGAGCTTCTTCAGTTCATGCACCTATAAAAGGCTCACCATTTCTTGTGAGGAAGCTATGCATATGCAGCTTGTCAATCAATCATTTCATTTGTTAAGTGCATCACTATCACCGCTAAGGGACTCTGGGCTCTGAGGGTGCTGTGTCTCCGCTGAAGAGCCACGTCTTGAGTCTCCTTTTGAAATCCACCAGGCAAGGCGCTGTTCAGAGGTGGAGGGGCAGTTTGTTCCAGGGCTTAGCTGCGATGTAGGAGAAGGAGTGGCCTTGGCTGCAATGGATGCAGGGGGGTCTGTGCGAGGCTGAGCACAGGTGTCTTGCGGGAACGTAGGAGCTCAATCTATGGTTGATGCAGGGCTACCCCTGGTTGTGAGGAGCTTTGTACGCAAGTGTGAAGATCTTGAACTGGCATCTCTTCTGAATCAGGAGCCAGTGGAGGTTTCTAAGGTGCGGGGTGACGCTGGTACACTTGGGGAGATTCAGGATGAGTCTGGCTGCGGTGTTCTGTATGGTCTGGAGTCTTTTGAGGAGCTGGGTGGAAACTCCGACCTAGAGAACGTTACCGTAGTTGTGCTTCTGTGTACTCTGTTAAGGAACAAGCTGTTCAGCCTTGTGTACCTGGCACTTGCCATCCCAGGAGTGAATTTGATGAACCTTGATGGAGAGTATGGTGGGAGATGCAGTACATTAGAGTGACATTGGTCAATTGTTGAGGCACCATGAGCAAGGAAGCTTTATGCAGTACCTCATTGTTCGTATTCCTTATCTTAGTCCTTACTGGGTTAAAGGTGTCATTTCTGAAACAGAAATTGTTTTCCTATCCAAGCCAAAAAAAAAAAAATACCAACATGGTTCACTTTCTCTTCCTGTCTGGGGGATATGTTGAGGAGACAGACGTCCTCTTTTTATTTTTATTTTTATTTTTTTTCCTTCATGTTTTGTGATGCGGGTTGCTTCCTGTGACGAGCAGTATGATACAGGTAAGTTATTTAATATGTATTTAGAGTTTGACTATAGTGAGCAAAGTTCTATTTATATTTAACTTTTACCTGTATCGGCCTGCTGTAGCAGATGGGTTCCTGCTGTGAGACAGCGTTTTTGGACCTGCTTTAGGCTCCTGTGGAATGCAATTGTTTCACTCAGCCACTGACCACTCGCTTTCCTTTGTACCAGCAAATCGCACTGCAGTTTTCATTTTCATTTGAGAGTCACACAAGACTTCACAGGGAGCTTGAGACCTGGCCACCAGGCAACGCTTCAAGTGGGAAGTGGTTGGTAATCCGGCTTATTTAAGATTGACTATTATTACAATTTCAATCCCTTAACAAAATGAAGAGCTACCAGACACTGTTTGGAGCCTCATCCAGTAATGGAGGAAGAGGATGAGCCTGCCTCTAGTGATAAAATAACCATGGATACAGTGCAAAAAGTGATGCAGCACAATCTTTCCTTTCCAGCAAACTGAGGGCCTGCTGGAGATGAGGACTTTTTTGTCAATACCATAAGAAAGAGCCTAAACGTCAACCACGCCAAGCTGCGGATAGAAAGGTCATGAATTGTGAATGGCAGAATGTTGAGAAAAATACTTTCCTGAGATCTCTCTTCAAACAGCATTGCTCTTATAAATTCCCATATAAATTTCCACCTGTAGTCAAAGTGGATTCATTGATGGGGCGTTGTACTCTGAGGGGTTGAACATTTCTAAGGATTCTGGCCCATCAGATACTGTAGATAAGGCCAAAGCAGTAATACAAAGGGCATTTGCTGCTGTACGAAATTGGGTTATTGGTTGGGAGGGGTGGGTGGAAGCCCCACTCAGGCAACAACCGCAATCCTTGTTAGGGTGAACCACAAAAAACACTAAATTAACTTGTGCTTAACCCTCTGGTAGCTTAGCACAAAGCTGTCAGGCTTACTGTAGAGGCAATGAGTATTTCTGCTGTATACAAACAGTAATAAAGTGAAAACATTAGAAAAATACTATTCCAATTAAAAAAATAGAGTAATCTTTAATAGATAAAATGATCTTAGAACAACAAAAATGCAATTAGTAGACCCTGGGGTATGGAATTGCTAACTTTGCAGTCCATTTTACAGCAACTGAAGGAGGACTGTTTTACATCAATAGATATAATAAAGTATGTAATCTCCATGTTTCGATGTACAAGGACTCCAGAAATTTCTTCACTTTTGTGTTCGGCACTGACACTTTGTTTCAAGTTCTCCTGTTTAGGCTAGCATCGGCACTGAGGATCTTCACACATTTGCTGGTTCCAGTGGTGGGTAAAGATCTTTTGGCAGGGATTAGGATTGTCTGATACATGGGTGACTGGTTCATTACTTCTCCTCCTTTTCTCAAGGGAACAGAAGATTTTCAGACTAGGTGCAAGATTCTAACAGTGTTGGGCTCCCTCATAAATGCAGAGGAATCCAACCGTGTGCTGGCTCAGACAATTCAGTTAATTGGGTTCAATTTCAGCATATCTCTGGTGAGATCTTTTTTACCAGAATAGCTGAAACTTCATGCTTACCTGAATAACTTGTTAGGTGAAACCTCATGAAACAGCAGGAGAGTGCCTGGTGTCCAATGGGACATGGCCCTTGCCATAGTGATAGTTCAGCGGACCAGCATCCATATTTACCCCTTAGTTCATTATCTCTTAAGGCGCTGGGCCCTGTCATCCCAAGAGTAAGGATATCTGTTTTCTGATCATAACTAGATTTTGCAGGAACTTCAGTGGTGGTTCCGGCAGAGCCGTTAAGCAGGGATTGTTTGTATTTTGTCCTCCCATCCTGAAGGTGATTCCAGTGGGAGGGAGTTGGGAGCAACCTTCAAAGACAGAAAGGTTAAGGGCAGGTGGGATCTACAAGTGCTCTTGAGATCATCCAATCAACGGATTCAATTACTGTCCAGGTAGACCTGTTGCACTTTGAACCTTGCTACTATTTATTCAATCAAATGTTGATGATTCGTGCAGACAATCGGTTAGTAAGAGCCTGCTTGAATCACTATGGAGGGACAGGATCCTCATCCCTAGCTCTGACCCATGACATTTGCATTTGGTCAGCAAGTCACCTATTCAGTGTCTGTGCAGCTTACCTTCCAGGGAAAGGGATTATGCTAGTGGATCAAATGAGTCGCACCTTTCCATCTTTAAGCTCTCTGATTCTCCATCCCAGGGTGTTTTGTCCAGATAGTTGAACGTTTTAATTCACCATGGTGGATCCCTTCAGCACTAGTGAAAAACCAATCACTGGTAGCCAATGGAAATCCTTTTCTACTTGATGTGGGTCTAGAAGCTATGAACCATCCTCTTGTGGCTACATGAGAATTTCAGATATCTTAAGGGATAATTTTTTGTCTTGGAGCTGGAGTATTCTACGTTGCAAAGGCAGAGGGCCGCTATCTGGGCCTTGAGGAGGGAACTGGAGAATAGATACGTTCTCTGGTGTCAAGATACTTTATTTTTGGGTGAAAGGCCCAAGGTGAATTCCCCTGTCCCATTTTGGGATCTTCCATTTGTAGTTAAACCTCTACAAATGTCTTTATTTGAGCCATTGATCTTAGCACATTTAAAATGTATGTCTTTCAAATTATTTTCGTAGTAATTTTGTTCTGGTACACAAATATCAGTAATGATGAGATTACTATGTTCTGATCCTTTTTTTCCTTGTCTTCCATATTTGGTGAGCTTTTGCCCAAAGTTACTTTGGATTTTCACGTGTCTCACGATATAGTCCTTTAGGTGTACTTTTTATCCATGTCCTCTCAAAAAAGAGAAAGGTCTTTATACCCTGAACCTTCATAGGACCTTGTCAATTTATATATAGAGAACGGTCACATTGAGGAAGATATTTTTTATGACAGTTGGAGTATTGGGACAAGGTTTGAAACCATCCCTGGCATCTCTGGAGAAGCTACTGAAGAAGGCAATTGTTTTGGATTATGAAAAGGACTTATTCCTTGCCAGTTGCAGTTCACAGGAGGTCGCCGTGATGCATTTCTATACCCTGGGTAATGTTGAAGGGTGCTCTATAAAGGGTGTGTGCATAGCTGCTATGTAGGCATAACTGCACATTTTGAGATCATTGCCATGTAAAGATGGGAGGAGTATTTTCTTTATTTTTGGTCAACGGTTTCTTTATGCAGTTCTGCGGTGTTCTTGGTTTACTTTTAATTACATTTTTGAATATTGCAGTAGCTTTGCTGTTTGCTATATGTTCTGGTTGATTACTGTTACTTGGGTATGATCTCATCCAGTAAAGGCTGGGACGAGGAAGACAAACCAGAAAATGGTTGATAACTTACCAGTGATCTTCATTACTTCACGGTTAGGTTTTTGTCGTCATGGTCTGGGTTACCATTGCAACCCTCGAGGTGTTGAGGGTACAAGCAGAAAAATATTTTGTAAAAGTTCTATATTCACTCTGCTTGGTACCACTCCTATAGTACTCTTTGTACAAGTGTGTTTTTAATTTTTAGAACCCTTGAGTATTTTCTTCATTGTTGATAAAAACACAAATGCTCCCCTAGTCTTGCGCCAGTCACATTGGATACCTGCATTTTAACACCCCTCTCAGTACACCCTCTGAGCCCAAATAACACAATCCACCAGAGCAATAAGCTTCACATTCACTGTACTCTGCATCATGACCCTCTTTATCTTAAGATATGCTTTACTGTTGAGCTGCCAGGCTTGCTGGAGGAGTGTGTTATGGTTTTCTCCCATTTCTGGTAGTTTTAGATATTGATTATTTCAGTTCATCATTGTAGTTCTGTGTATTGTATAACGTTACCAACTCTGTATTGCTTGGAAATCTCAGCACTACATGATCCTCATGGAAAGTCCTTGTCTGTTCCTTTTTCTTGCCAGACGATAAATATGCTGGAGTGATATGATGACTTTACTTTCTCATGTTAAAAAATCTCATAAAGATAAAAATAAAAAAAAGACTATGGTTGGTATGATCACGGAGTGATATTGCATGGCTTCTTCAGTAAGTCCTCCAGACTGGAAGAGGAAGTCCGCCATCTTGGCAGCTTTTTTAATTTTAGCTTAGATAGGTAAACCATTTCTTTATTAGAGATGACTTCTCTTATTTAGTGAGAGCTGTGACGAAGAAGACCTTAACTCTAAATAATAAAGATTTCCAGTAAGTAACGAGGCTATCTAGCTAGGATAATACGTGGTAGAAATCTTAGCGGGCAGGTGTAGCTGAATTTTAAATCTTGGCCAACTAAAATTGTTCAGGGTAGGGACCATTTAAGTAATTTACAAGTTTCCAAAAAAGTTGAAAACTAAGCATGTTGCCTTCTGCTCTGAATGCTTAAATTCCATTATGTGGTTAGCT
Organism: Pleurodeles waltl; assembly: GCF_031143425.1. Classification (NCBI taxonomy): domain Eukaryota; kingdom Metazoa; phylum Chordata; class Amphibia; order Caudata; family Salamandridae; genus Pleurodeles; species Pleurodeles waltl. The sequence continues at coordinate 378,029,233 of NC_090438.1, forward strand.
ACATTTTTATAGCTTTTTAAAAGTAAAGGGATGAGTTAATGGGTGGGCTTGTGCAGGACACTTTTGCCTGTCAATTAACTTGGACGAGGTGTTTGGAGGAAGCAGCAGTATGATTGAGAAAACACACCTAGGCATTTATATAAACATTGGCAGCCCTTATTAGATCAATATTGATGTTTTTGCAGAGCACAAGGCATAATATTTTTGTCCATTGTATCTGGGAGTGCAGCGTTGGAGAAGCTGCAAGAATATTTGCTTACACATTTGTAGAGTTCCTTTTTATAAATCCTAGCCAAGAAGGTTATAGAAGGGACAGTTACCAGATTTTTTACATATTCTAAGTCTTCACAACACACGCTTCATTGAGATCTGGGGCGACTGAGCACCCAAACGTGGTATGATCTTTTAGGGCATCCCTTCCTTGAGCTGCGCTGGCAACCCTGTTCAGCATGGATCACGTAGTTGCAAGAATGACATGAGGATATAGGAGTTTTTCTTAATTTTCCATTACCCTCTTATTTGCATAACCTTTGCGCGTATATCTTTGTCATTTTGCCTGCATATCAGATTATATTATGTTCATACTTGCTTGTTAATAAATGAGTTAAGATCCTTTTAGAGTGTCATTCTCTGTGAGTGGCACCCATCTGGTAGGAGAAATCAGATCAGGATACAAAAAAAAGCATGCAGTAAGTTAAATTCTGCAGCTTGGAAAGACTAGGGGAGTGTGGTAGGTAAACATATTAAATCCTGGCTGTAAGAAAGTGAATAATTGTTTGGGTGGGTATTCATCCACCACAAGGAATAACACCACCAACTTGTCCGTTTGAATCCCATAAGCCCCTAAATTAACTTGAGCTCAGGTCCCTGGTAGCTGTGGCACAGAGCATACAGGCTTACCTTGGGGTAATGTGTGTAATGTAGTACTACAACAGTAACTAGGGCAAAACACCAAACAATACAATTCACATTTGAATGTAGAAGAAAATAAGTGAAAGTTAATAAATGGGAAGCCATGAAGACAACAAGCAAAAATCCAGTGAGACTGAGAGCCAGTGATAGTCTATAGTCACAGTAGGCCGGGACCTATCTACACTTTGTTGCTGACTTCAATGGATACAAAAAACAGACACACAAAGCGGGGAAGTCCGGTCAAAAATTGTATCTTTGGAGTCTGCAGCATGGAAGTCAAAACATTCTTCCACAGGCCAAGGCAGCAAGCTTTGCTGCCAAAGTCCTATCTAAGTCAGATAGCCACTGGACAAGGTCCCATTGAAGCTGTTTGTTTAGGTGGGAAGAGCTCAGAGTGGGGAAGAATTTGAATTTCCCACTGGCTGTCGTGCAGATACTCAACCCTCTGGCACCTGGAGTCCACTTCTTTGCCCTCAGTAGAGGGAGCAGGTGCAGTCCTTCCTGACTGCTCCCAAACTTATGGAGTAAAAGTTCCTAGGGCTAACACTACCCTCTTTTTCAGCAGTTCCTGTTTGCCCTACTGTAAGCAGTCCCACAATGCACCCAACTCCTAAACCTTGAGATGGGAAACCTTTCCTCCCTTGTGCAGAGCCCTTGTGTCCACCTTGAGGTGGAGCCAAGGAAATGAGCAGTGCCCTCCTGTGTGTCCACTCCAAACTGTGTTTTTAGAGCTAGCCTGGCTAGTGTGGTCACTTTTGTCCTTTACACATTAATGAAGTTCCTGGGCTAATTTCGACTCTTCGTCCTACAATTGGCCTGGCACTAGCAGGCCAGCTGTCCCATGCTAATGCTAATCAGTCTTCCGGGCGCTCAGGCAGGAAAAGTATAACTTACTAAAAGTTACTTTTGCCATGTACTTAATAAAAAGTCGCCTTCACCAACGGATAGGATTTTTAATAAGTATGAAAAATATACTTTGAATAAGTATTCTAGCTATTTCCTGTCAAAAGATACATACTTAAGTTTATTATTTGTACTTTAACATTTTCCAGCATCCATCTGGAGCCCTGCCATTTAAAATAGCGTTTGAGGGCTAGTCACTAGAGGAGGATGCCATCTTTAATTTCACACATGGTTTTTCTTTTAAATACCAGACCCTTTACCTTGTGGACAACAACGTGAACCTAGAGTTGTTTTATTAATATTTAAAAGCAGGGTTTCCCACCTATAGATACGTTTATTTTGACAGCAGGATTTTGATACACATGGTAGCCTGACTCCATGCTTTACCGGCCTGCTCTGTGGATGGCCAAAAGATGCGGCACTTTACAGGTGGCATTTAACTTCCAACCCCTGGGTGTTATTTCTACAGCATCTACTGAGGACTTTAGGGCATGTTGACTATCTCAGTCAGTTGTAAGCCAATTAAAATGTGTTTGGGGGCACAATATCTTTACTCCTGTTTAGCAAGAGTAAAGTGCACAGCATTCTGAGTCTTGCCAAACACGGCATAAATTGAGGGCCGATCACGCCAAAGATGGTAATTTCCTGCACTAGTCAACGTTTCACTTCCCTGTATTTGAAAAATATGTTTTGTATAAATGTTGCTGTATGAGAATTCTAATTATCCCTGACTTACAATGAGTATGTAGTATAGCTGCCAATATGAAATCCAGGAGCATGTGCTCTGCATTCATAGTCCCAGGACCAAGAATCTGTGATAATAGGCACATTTTACCCAGGCCACATTATTAACAGCATCTTGGTTATGGGTTCCCATCACTGTAGAAGGACAGTTGTGAAAATATTTTTGGTTTGCTCTTGCAGAGCTAACATAGGTTGGCGGTTTGACTGCATGCCTTACAGAATAATAACTTTTAAATAATCTGACATTCTTGAAATGCATGACGTGGGTTACATGTGGCCACAACTATTCTGTTCAGAAGATCACAGCTAAATATTCCACTGCTACACCCACTTTTTCCCTGTTAATGTTACCTTGTGTTTTATATATTAATTGCTACAGTATAATATGTTTTTTGTAGCACTACAGATGATAGCTGTTGCTCTAGTGCGAGCAGGCCTTGTTGATTCCAGGAGAAGAAACCAAGTGCGCAGTCAGAAAGCTTTCAACTGAACAAGCTTGGAAAAGGCACAAAACTGAACTCGCTCTCAAGTGAAAACTAACAAACTTTTCAGAACTCAAAACAACACATTCTTTGACTTTAGTTCTTTATAGTGACTCATCTGAATAGATTTGCTAATTGGACAAAACAGAAGCCCCAAAGCTAAGCCAGAGTTTGGCAGTGATGTATTTGTCTGTAATACCACCATCAGTTTCCACCCCTCCCCACCCCTCAACACCATGCTGCTGTTTAGGTTTTGGATTAACATCTGGTTCTTAATTTGGCTCCAGCCATGGCTGATTTCATTCACCTCATTTCCTGTATCTATATAAATCAAAGTGAGTATTTTCATTTTAATGTTTTCCTTTACTCCATATGCAGTTTACATTTTCCAGGAATTTTACCGTTCCTTTCATAGTTCTCAATTTGCATTTTTTACTTATTAATATCCTGCAGTTTTGTTAGCAACTCAGTTATACACTCCTTATGGCCAGGTCTCAACTGTATTTGAGTTCTGTCTATCCTCAGATGAATGCTAAGCCTTTAGCCATTCTCCTTATCATTGCATAATTTTCTTCCCAGGCATGTCCAGAGTCAACTGGCTCATAGTAATACCTTCAAAATACAACTATTTGTAGTTGATGTCACTCTCTTATATCGGGACCGCCTCTTGCTGGATTTCGTATAAAATATTCAACCCTTCTGCTGTATGAAAGGAAACAGAAACGTTTGGGGTTTATGAGGTTTTGACCCTTTCTCCAATTCTGCACTTGAACTTATATACTGGATTGATCCTTTGTCTTGCAGGGTTTTTCTGATGCCTTGAGGATATTCTCTGTTTTCAGATACCCTCCATTAGTTGTTCCTTTCCTGGTGGTAGTCCTTTGCCATCCTTTGTTGCTCTCCACCAATCACTGGCTTTAAATCTGTGGATCTGTTGAGGGGGAAGGGATGTGAGGTGTTGAGGGCAAAGATCTATAAGGGCCACTCAAATCCTTCAACGTAAGTTTAGGGTTACAATGTTAGTTATGCTGTGGTAGGTGGATGGTGTTCAAATCATCCCCTTTCGCTTGCTTCCATTGACCAAGCTGTTAACCACCAGCTACTCCTGGGGGTTTAGATGTAGTACATGAAAGGTCTAGACATATGGAGGAAATTAAATATAGAAAATGAGTTCAGTGCTTTTGTAGCTTTGCCACTATCTGTGTTGGAAAGTGATGCTGGAAGCCAACTCTACCGGAAATTGTTATATTTTAGTACATATGTAACAAGACATTGCCTAATTTTTCTGTGCTGGTAGAAATAAAAACAACCTGAAATGGTCATGCAAGAAAATGTGACTTCATCTTTTTGATACTGATCATTTGTTCAGACTTTCACTTTTTTGTTTAATGTTTCTTTATTACCATTAGCAACATAAATAGAACCTATACAAGTCTTATAGTATGTGAAAGATACATTGTACATTGCATTGCAGGTGTTCTCACTGACCATAGGGTTTAGACATCTGGTATATTTGGGAGTGATACGATATTGAACTGCAAATACAGTACGTTGATAACATTATTGCCGATTACATTACACATCAGACCTCTGGGGCTGCTATAACGTAAGGGAATAAACTAGAATGTAAAATATAGCATGTGTTGATCTGTTCGCCTGTAGGGATGAATATGGGAGGAGCATGGGGGATGAGCATCTAGTAAATTGTGAGGGGGGGGAGGCCGAGATGCAAGTGTTACCTATTGTTTGTGCAAGCAGGGTCAAAGTCTCAACTAACCCAGGAGTGGCCCTTGCACCCACAGGGGCTGTGCCTGTAATATGTATTATGGGCATTGAAAGTGTGTGGAGGGTATCCGTCATGTGGCTACTGTAGTAAGGTGGTGCGGGAACTGTCTAAGGTGGGCGCTCATCAGATTTTTCTTCTCAAAGTATGCCAGCCAGTCCGGTGATGTGAACTGGGGAGCCTGTCTTGACCCACTGTCTCTTTGCGTTTGTTATTCTGCTAATATGCTAGATTGTAAATCTGAGAGCCACAGCTCTGTCGGAGGAGGGGTGGTAGATTTCCAGGACAAGGATATACTTTGTTTTGCTAGTACCAGTACAAGGCCTATGAACTTGTTGACAGATTTATGTGCTGCGGTTCGGGTGATGATGCCTAATACACAACACACACTTTTCTTTTGGAAGCAGGTGTCTAGTGCGACTATGAGAAATCCTCCGATTTTATCCCAATAGTAGGCAAGTTGTGGGCAGTCCCACACCATGTGTATAAAGTCAGCTGTGGTAGTGCGTCAGCGGGAGCAAATGTCTGCTGCTCCCGGGTACATGTCTGCCAACTGTTTAAAGGTCAGATATGTATGGTGCAAATAACTGAAGTGCGTGTATTTGAACCTAGCGTTCATTAGGATAATTTTCAGTAAGCTCAAACACTGTGCCCATTGTCTGTCTGTCAGCAGTGTCGCTAGGGTCGTCTCCCAATAGGCTCAGGGCTGGTGCAAGCGGGATCTCCCTTTCTGAACGTATTATGTTGTAAAATTGCGTTATGGCCTTGTGAGCATTCCTGTGTGTCAATAGGGCCTGAAGTACCATAGACGTCTCCGGTTCGTAATGTGTTTTTTGCCAAATGATTTGTAGAACTATTTAAAGTGTAGCGTAAAGCAGGAATGTGCTTTAGGTTATCCCATAAACATCTACTAGGCATTCAAATGTGCTAATGATCTTATTGGTGAACAGGTCTACCATCAGTCCCGCATTAGACCATGCATTCGCTTCTGCTCGTGTCTGCAACTCCTGGCACTCCGGCATCGCCCACAGAAGCAGTGCTGGTGAGTATGGGGGTGCTACTATGTTTTCCTGATACATATGCAGCCCGCAAGACTTGGTCACCCTCGTTAAGACGTTTCTCCTGTTCCTCGGTATCTGTTTTGTGTCCTAGTAATCATTGTAGTGTCAAAATCAGTGTCATTCCAACCCCTCTGTATCCCATTTCTGACATATTTTGGCCCGCAAGCCATAGCATGGGCCTTTGGAGTTAGGCGGCTGCATAGTAATACTCATAGTTCGGGCACCTAATCTGCCCCTTTCTGGTGATGCATACAGTTTGCCCTTGCCCCATGTCAGCCAGCTAAGGAAGGTGCGGAGGTCCGCAATAATTTTTGCCGGTAATAACACCAGAAGAGCGGGAAAAAAGTACAATACCCTGGGGAGGATGAGCATCTTGTAAATGGCAATCCTGACCACTGGTGAAAGTGGTAGGGATGTCCAAAATGGAAGGGACGATCTTGCTCTCCTAATGACTCCTCGCACATTGCCATCTATTAAGTCTGTGGTGGAGTGATACACACGAACCCCCACATGCTTAATGGAATTGTACTCCCAGGAGAGTGGGGTACGCGGTAGCCCCCTCCGCTGAGGTGCAGTTAAAGCAGTCATTGGGAACAAATGGGACTTGTCTCAATTCAACTTTAGTCCAGATGCCTCAGCAAATCACTGCAGGAGCACCATGAGTTGAGGGAGCACTGTGGCATCCTCTCTAAGGTATATCAGTGCATCATCTGCATATAACGAAATAATATACCAACTGCCACCAACCTGTATCCCTCAGTCTGCAGCATGTACATGGAGTGCACAGGCTAGGGGCTCCATCACTAATGCAAAAATAATAGGGGACAGGAAGCATCCATGTAGAGTTCCTCATTCTATGGTAAACTGGTCTGATATGGTGCACCCAATACGAATATGCGGCAGTTGAGAGTTATAGAGTATTGCAATCCATTGCAGAAACTTGGGGCCTATCCCCATATTAGTGTGGACTGCCAACAGTTATGACCACCCAAGAATGTCAAATGCCTTCTCTATGTCTAAAGAGGCAACCCATGGATTGTTACCCGACGATCTCTCCGAGTTCATCAGCATGAATAAGCGGCAGAGGTTCAAGAAGATATTTCTTCCTGGAATTAACCCATTTTGGTCCTAGTGTCCCAGTGTATTAACTGCTGTGTAATGGGTATCAATCGGTTAGTCAATACGTTCCCCATGATCTTATGGTCTGTGTTTAATAGGGAGAGGGGGCGATATGAGCCGAGCAGCAGCACGTCATAATCTGGCTTACGGAGGACCACCAGAACTGGCAGTATTCCTTTTGAAAAAGCTGCATTGAACATCTTTAGCAAGTGAGGCATGAGTTTAGGTTGGAACGCAGAGTAAAACTCTAATCACCTCACTATTCGTCTATGGAGAGGGAACTTTGAGGTCGACCTGGTGTATTATCTGGAGGCATGGTAATTCTAGGGTATGTAAGAACTATCCAATCATGGTGTCCTCAGCAGGGTATGGAGCTGTGTAAGAGTTCAGGATAGTAAGACGTGAAAGCATTATTTATGGTCTCTTGGGTGTTTAGTATATGACCTGTTGTGTCACGAATAGCAGTAAAGGGTTCCTGGGACGTTTGATTGGAGAAGCTGCACCAGCGGTCTGCCTGCCTTATCGCCCTTTACATGTTTTTTGTGAGGTCTTCCTTGTAATCTACTCTGCCTTGTTGTTCTGATGTCATCTTGTATGCCAGCTGTGTTTTTGCCAGTGGGCCGCCACCGTCGGATCACTGCTTTAGTTTACGAATATCAGTTTCTAGAGTGCTCAGCTCTCGGTGTAACATCATCCATGTTCTGTATACTGTTTTTATCACATGGCCCCGCACGACCACTTTGAAGGCGTCCCATTCAACGCCAAAGTCGGATGCAGTGCCTTCATTGTCTGTGAAATATGAGGTGATGTGGGACAATAGGGTGTCTCGAAACACCTCATCTCTTAGAGCTTGAGACGGAAGACACTAGATGGGCATACAGGGTGACCATGCCCCCCAAGTCAATTGGAATAGTAACAGACAATGGAAGCGGTTCGTCCCACATATTCAGCCCTGGTGACCCCCGGAAGTGCCTCTGAGATGCAGGATATGAGGTCTGTCCTGTCCCCGAATAACAAGAATATTCCCTGTGCAGGGGATGAAGGCTACACCACATGTCCTTCACCTATGTGTTGGTGATCCAGCGTGTGAGGTGTTGGGAGAGTATGATTGATTTTGCTTCTTGCATCGGTGGGCGGGAACGGTCCCACATCTGATCTGGCATGCAGTTAAAATCCACTCCCCAGCAACTAGGTGCCATTACATTGTGAAATAAAGAAGGTGAAAGTGATTGGAGGAAGTGTGCCTGATTTGTGTTGGGGGCATATAAAGAAGTTAATGTTATGGGAAGACCATCTAACATTCCATACAATATGGCATATCTCTCCTCTGGGTCTACTCTGGTGTATAAAACCTGTAATTGCGAGCCTGGCACAACCAAATTAAGAGCCCCCTGGCGTACCAGGAGTACGTGGTTCCAGTCAGGGTGCCACGTCCACGCTTGCACAAGCTGTTCAGGTATGTTTCTTGTAATAGTGCAACATTTATATGGTGCCTGCGCAGGTATTAGGATACTCAATAGCGTTTCACATGGCTAGTTAACCCCTGCACATTCAAGGTCAGTAATAGGTATTGAGTCCCTGATCCTATCCCTGTTGCAGCCATGTAATTGAACCATCTGTTAAGGCATCCCTGTTCTGACCCTCCACCCCCTCCCTCACTCCCACAAGCCCCATCCCAGTCCACTTAGCCCCTCCGACAGTCGAGCCACATGCCATGATAAGAACAAGTAACAATAAAACAATTCTGATCAAAGTAAGTATATAACCCATAAAGATATAACCCTCTTTCCCGAGCTGGCACGCCAATGGTCGTCCGGTCAGTCGCACTAAATTGCTGTGTAAGAAAGTGAGAATACAAACTGGTCAATTATGATCACGTCAGTGTGTGTGTGGGGGGAGGTAAATAGTTTCAAGGACATCTTATCAGGGACATATGGCCTCAACAAACGTGTAGGGCTGTCCTCTCTTGGTCTGTCTCATAGCTTCCACTTGGGTGGGCCCTAAGGTAGAATCAAAGAATGCTTATTACCCCCCCAACTCCATGCTTATAGTATATCTTCTGCTGTCTGTGGGGTAACCACTGCATCACCCTGAACCCCCCCCCCCCCCACAACACCTCTTCCCTCCCCCCCACCCCCAAGTAAGGCCTCACCGGTGTTTGTTGGCCAGGTGCTGCACCATCATCGAGACCTCTGATCCAGCATGAGACAGGGTTGATTCTCTTTGTTCTAGGTCTGCTACTGCTTGTGCCCTTTCTTTGGCGGCCTGCTCTTTTGTGGGGCCCAGTTGAGGGTGCGCCTTGCAGGGTCTGCGACGCCTTTGTGCTTTCCAGCCTTTGGATGTGTTGTCTACCTCTGGTGGCGTCACGGCTATGTAGTTGCATTCAAACCAGTTCCAGGGCTCTTCTGAGGTTGGTTGTGCAGATTGTGGCGTTGTCACCCTGCATGATCCTGAGCGTGGCAGGGAAATGTAGTGCGTATGTTACGTTCGTGCAGACAGCACTTCACAGGGAGGAAGGAGGATCTGCGGCGCTGTACTTCCACGGTATCATCAGGGAAGATGTTGATTTGGGCATAATCCACTGTCCAAAGTCCTTTAGTTCGGGTAACCTGTAAGGTATGGTCTCTGTCCCTGTAATTAAAGAGCCAGGCAACTACTGGATGTGGTAAGGCACTGGGTGGGTGTGGTCTTCCCAGTACCCTGTGGCCCCTTTCCGCGGAGAGGAAGGTCGAATGCCTTCCTTGTAGAATCATTGTCGAGACCCACTCCTCCAGATATAGTTCCATGCAGGGGGCCTCTGTCTTTTCCGGTAGGCCAACTATCCGTACATTGTTACGCCTGGATCTGCCTTCTTGGTCGTCAGCTCACTTTTTGATATAGTCCACTTCATCTTGGAGGGCCTTAATTTATGATCTGGCTTCTGTGATTGCATGCCTAAGGGACGCTAGTGTGGATTCTGCGCTTGCATCCCAATATTTCAACTTTTTGTGGTCTTCTCGAATTAGGCCTATATCGATTCTCAATGCATCTGTCTTTGGCTCTAAGGTAGCTTAACGTCCTGCACCGCTGACGGGATCCTGTCATGTCAGCAAGATTGAGTGGCCAGAGTGGTCTCAATAGATCCTCCTGCGGAGGTATGTATGGGTCCCGCTGCCACATCTAGCTGTGTGCCTGGTATCCCCACCTTGACCCTATCTTGTTTAGTACGTACCATAGTGAGGGGCACTGTTTCCGTAGGGTGTGATCACAGATTGTGATCCATTGAAAGGGTCATCCGGGGGGGGGGGGGGGGTTCCTTGCCATATCCATGGAATTGTGCTGTTGGCCCCGAGTGAAGGGCAGGTGTAGTGGAGTGTGCAAAGTCCTCGATCAAGCAGCACTGAGATGAGTCCTTGAGTCTGATTTGTCCCTCTGCCCTCCTTCCTCCATTCTGCTCACGTGCACACAGTTGGGGACCCTTAGCACTGTACCTTAGTCAACTCGCAGTGGTGGTGTCCAGAGGGTATGTTGGTGTGTGCCTTCTAGCGCCAGTCTCTGGGCCCCAAATAAAAGCAAGGAGGTCCTTCTATACAGCTACAAGCAAGAATATTGATTGTCTGCCTTAGTAGGGGAGGGGCGATTTGCCACGACTCCCCCATGTGTCCTGCACCAGGTGGAGGTCTCCAGTCTTCGCGTCTTAAGGAGGCAAGGTGATGAGCTGCCAATGGGCTGCTCAATGGTCGCCTGCAATTGCCTACTCTGTATTGCGTCTGCCAGGTGGGCCGCCGGCGAGTCCCACAGGCCAGCACATGCCCTCCTGTAGTCGCGTGGTAGGGTGCAGGAGGATGGCAAGCCTCCGCGGGTACAAGGGTTCTGCTTCCACAGTCACGGCTGTACTATGGTGCGTGGCGCCCACCATGTAGCGTCCCCACCCTAGGCATCCAGGTGTGGCCCGTCACTGTGTTTAATTCGTAGAGTCCTGGTCTTCCAGAGCAGTAGTGATGTGCACCCACAGTGGGGCCCCAGGAGCACCTCCCGATCTGTTGTCCGTTGTGGGGAGTCATCCACTTTATGGTAGGATAACTTTCTGTAGGCTGGGGTCTGCGGAGTCCTGATCTCTGCAACCTTCACAGTCGCCATCTTGCTCACTCCCCCTTCTGATATTCACTTATCTATGAAACCAATAGGAATAAAACAAAAGTAGCAATATGTGAACCTTCTAAAATATCTTTATCTGGTCTGTACTTTATTAAAATAAAAGCTGATTGACTATCTGTTTAAGAAGTATACAATCTAGTACACCATTATTGGAAAAAAACCTTATGTTCAGATGCACTTTGTAGGAAATGCAAATAATGGAACCAGCACTGAGGGAAACAAACTTCATCTCAAACATGCCTGATGTACTTCTTGCCCCACTCTTCCCTGTGAGTTGTATGAATGTCCTATTCTTTATGTTTATGTACTCAGCAGTGTCCCTATATTTGAGATGTCCTCTTCTCCCCTGTGCCTTCTATGCTCCATTTTGCCCCTTTTACTGAAGATTTCTCTTGCAGAATTGATCTGTGGCTTTGACATCAGTAGGTAATAAAGGACTGTTCTTACCATTTTCATCAATCTCTTTTCTTCAGGATTGAGCAGGGAGGAACAGTGTTGCAGCCTTAGAAAGCCTCCCAATGAGCCACAGCTTGCTGTGAGGACACCCATTTCCCTTTGTCCTGCAGACTCTAAGCATTTGCTAATAAAGTTACAGAGGGCTACTGTGTAGTTGGTTTCACAAAATATGGCCTGTGTGATGTGACTTCAAATACATGTGTTATGCTTCATTCTTAGTGCTATGACACACAGATTCTGGGCTTGTCTTTCAACTGCTTCAGGATGCACAGGAGGAAATGCAATCGAAAGCACATACTTTATGTGGAGTCTAAATTGCTCTGTGTGCTGTTGTGAGTGTAAACATATTGGTGAATTGCATCAACATGTATAAACCTAAAGAAGTAAACTCACATTGGTGGAAGAAACTGAGACTCTTAGTGATCTGTCAGCCTACATTATTTGCTGAGGGTCTGATGTTGGTATGGCGTTTTATTATAGGCTAGGCCCTGTCCCCGTGGGCGTGCACTGCAATGTCATGTAACAATATAAACTGTGCCAATTAAAAAGTAAGGCAAACCTACTGCCTTTGTCAGAGGGTCAAAACATTGTCATAAAAAGGCAAGGCGCTTATTGGCTTTATCGAGGGTCAGCACTTCAAAATATATAACGCAGATCTATTGGCTTTGTCAGGAAGTCAGCACTAACTATAATCAGATGTTTATTTTATAAATTCCACTTTCCAATGTTTGATAATAGCAGTTGTCACAACTTAAACAATAAAATGTCTGCAACATTTTTTTCTTTTTTTTCAGGCCACACAGTGCAGCCATAGAACCAGCCACAGGGGGTGCGAGCACACCAACTGAAGAGCATGCTGCTCCAGCTTGGAGTGTTTTTTAAAAAACATGATAAACTTTCCTGGGGTCATGGATTCAATGACCCAGGGGATTTTAAGATTTTTTAATTTTTATTCTGCTGGTGGGCTGCTGCGCTCACAGCAGCTACCCACAACACCCGGACTAACATATGACTAAAATACCTTCACCAGGCATTATGGGGTGCTCCTTGCCGTAGCAGTGAATAATAAATGAGTGGCTCTGGCCACTTACTTTTTTCTGATTTTTAAATGTATTATTGGGATGTCCTGTGCCCATCTGGGGCACCCACACATTTTTTATAATTTAGTACCGAGAGGGGAGCACCAGAGGCCCCTGGCGGCTTCCTAGCCAGCAACCATACCAGGTGCTGACAAGAGCCAGCATATTTGTTTTTCTAGTGGCTGCCCTGGTTCTCATCTGGAGTACGCACACTTTTTTTGTTGTTGTTGTTGTTATTTACTGTTTATAAGTTGGGACTGCGCAGGTTAGCCCGAAGGCCCCTGTCTGGTCCCTAGCCAGCACCTATTGTGTTGGTGGCAGAGGTGACTCTTGATCTTTGCTACTGCATAGGCAAGAGCACTTTTTCCCCTCTTCCCCCTCCTGAGCAGGAGCAAAGTTGTAGTTTCTGTCTGGTAGAGTGCGGGCAGGGAATGCCTGCACTCTCCCAGGCAGGAAACAGCAGAGTCCAGGGGCATGGGCACTGCTCACATCTAGCCATGGTGAATGAGGTACCATGGACTACTGGCTGACTCTGGTAGGGGAGGGTTGCATGTAACCCTCTACTAATTATCATCAGACCCGAGGATGGGGTCCCGAGGACCTCACTGAGGCTCAACGGAGGGGGGGGGGGGAGTCACATGCCCCCTTTTGCCTGATTATCATTATTAGCCCAGGAGATCGATTCCCCAGGGCCACCCTAAAGCTCACGAGAAGGCTGTTGGCTACACACCCTACCCCGCTAATTATGAGGACAGTCTAATTATAAGGACAGGAGGCCTAAAATGGATGCAGCAACATCTTTTTTGATGCGGTGGCAGCCAGTCAGATCAAATCTTTTGTTCAGTTGGAGACCTGCAACCTCCATGCTGTATTATATATAAATATATTTTGAGCCTTAATATCTTAAAAACAAATGAACATTTTATGCCAGATGACGAAAAGCACGCTTTTGGATGAAGTTCTAGCTTTCTGTCAAATGTGGCGCCATTTCATTCACCAATTTTTGCAGTATCGTTGTTCAATTATCCTAATGAATATTGCACAGGGAAAAAGCGTTTTGGGCCTCGCCCCATTTTTCTCAGCCCACACTTACCAGACAGATTATTCAAAATTTTCCAGGAAGGAGCAGAGATGGCCAAACTTTTTAAAGAAAGTTTTGTGAATATTTGTCGAGTGATAACACAGTTTTTTAGCAAACCAAGCTGTAGCTCTATAACTACCCAGTGGCTACTGCCACTTGGATATGTGTGATTATATTTCAGACTTTGCACTTTGGGTTCTATTATCCCTGTGCTCCAGAGAACAAGAATATTTCCAAGGAAGTATACATTGTGCAATTCTATATATGAAAAATGGACTGCAGTATTTGAGTACATAGTGTCTTGTTTATAGGTCATTGAGGAGGTCACAGTACTCACATAGCCTTCAGTTGTTGGCCTCCAGTTATAACAGCCCTGTGATCTTGGATCCACACTGTTCATCAGCCACAGCCCATGTTCTGTCTAAATACATATATATATTTGTTCACATAGCTTGCTTGGTACATGAAAATTACTGCATTCCTCCACTGTGTGCTATAGATAAATGCTGCTCTGGTATTTATTATAGTACTAGTGAGTATCATTAACTTGTGGCTCTGTCTGCTGATTGCTTTTATTGTATTATTGTGTTCCCTATGGTTTTATATAATGTGATGCTGCGTTTTTCATGGATCTAGGTCTAACATGGTTTAGTATAATGTATATGCCTAGTGTTCTTTTACGTGTTAACGTATATAGAGGACTGTAGCAGTTCTCATGACATTCTTAACACACTGCCCTAGTAATCAAAAGGTTATGTTCTCATGGTTCTTATGCAGAAAAACTGTAAATAGGAGGACCTCATCATGCCTAAAACAGGGAGTTGCAAGGTCCTTCTGATCAGTAATACAACTTTGTGAGCTGAGGGGGCATTCCCTTGCCTAGTAGGTTTGTGGGTGCTGTTTTTGAACTCTCATTACAGCAGACTTTGTAAATGGTAATTCTTAGTAACAGAGACTGCTGGAAAAGGTATTATTGAAGGCACCATTGTTAGAAATGGGGTCTCTAGTTGCAGCCTGTTAAAGTAGGGACCCTCACTCTAATCAGGGTGAGACAGTCACACAGCTAAGGTAACCCCTGCTAACCCCCTTCGTAGCTTCACTCAAGCAGGTTGGCTTATCTCTGAATCAATGTGTAAATGTATTTGTGTGTATACACACACACACACAGCACCACAAAAGTACTCCACGCCAGTTTAGAAAAATAGCCAATATTTATCTAGAGTAAAGTAAGACCAAAATGACAAAAGTCCATCATACACAAGTAAAGATACAAATTGTTAAAGATTAAGGCCCTCATTACAACCCTGGTGGTCAGTGTTAAAGCGGCGGTAAAACCTCCAACAGGCCGGCGGTAAAAAAAAATGGGATTATGACCATGGCGGAAACCACCAACATAGACAGCCACTTTAACACTCCGACCGCCACGGCGGTACAAACAAACAGCATGGCGGTCACCGCCAACAGACAGGCGGAAAACAATGTACCGCCCACACTATTATGAGAGGCCAATCCGCCACCTTTTCAGGGGCGGATTCAATGCGAACAAAAACACGGCGGAAACAGGACTTGGAAGGGGAAACACTCACCTCCACACACCCCACGAGGAACCAGGACGCCATGGAGCCAGAACTCCAAATATTCCCTGCGATAGTCTTCCTGCTCCTCTACCAGGAGCACGAACGACGGCGGCGATGACCACGGTGAGTACTGCACCTACAACACAGGGGAGGGAAAAGAGAGTGACACATACACATGCAACACCCCCACCCCCACCCTCACCCACAACACCATACACACAAATACATGGTGAAACATTATATTTACACCCCCCAAACCCCCCTGGAAGAACACAATGACAAAAGGAAATGATTGTAACCATATGTAATCAAGAAAAATCCATTAGTCAAAAATTTATATACAGTATAAACAGTTATGTACACCAACAATTCAAGTCCGGGTACTGCACCATTCATAGTCTGTGGACCACTGGGTCCAAAATGCATGGGCGAGGCCCACTCTCGATACCCGACTCGAAACGGAGAGAACACTGCTGGGGCATCAGATCAAAATGAAACAGGCACCTCAGGGGAAAGAGAAGGGGGGGGGCACCTTGGCCGGATAAGTGCACGACGCCAGCTCCACGAGGGGGCTCCATGCACATTGATGTATCCTGGGGAGTGCAAAGCCACAGTCTATCAAGTCTCTCCAGTGGGTGGGTTGCCCACTGCTTCATCCTGGGGAGTGCAGAGCCACAGTCTCTCAAGTGGATAACAGTCTCCACTGGTTCTGGAGGGGGCTTGGTGCCCAGAGTGCTTCATCCTGCCATGGACTGAGGTAGTGGATGCCTTTCTCCACTGGTTCTGGAGGGGGCATGGTGCCCAGAGTGCTTCATCCTGCCAAGGAATGAGGTAGTGGATGTGACACTCCGCTGATGGTGGTGCAACATGCAAGCTGCCCAGGCTCCTGGAACTGACCACCAGCCTCGTACGACTGACCACTGGAGATGCCAGCCATGTCTGCGGTGGTGCCACTGGCTCAGGATGTCGCGGGCCGCTGGCGGTGGGGTCAGTAGCAGCGGTGCTTGCGGCTGCCTCAGTGGCATCGGTGCTGGTGGCGGTCTTTGTGGCGGCGGTGCTGGTGGCGGCCTCACTGATTGTGGTGCTGGCCTCACTGACTGCGGTGCTGGCGGCGGGCTCACTGACTGCAGTGCTGGCGGTGGTGTCAGTAGCGGCGGTGCTGGTGGCGGGCTCACTGACTACAGTGCTGGTGAAGGGCACAGTGTCTGCGGTGCTGGTGACAGTGCAGGTGGCAGTGCTGGTGGCGGTCTTGTCCGCCGTGCAGGTTGGCGTCGACGTGGACCTGCCTTTGTCTTCGCCTTCTCTCTCCGGGATGTGGGCAGCTTTTTCTGTTTTGGAGGTGGGGGAAATGTCCTTGGCCTCGCTCCTTGGGACATAGGCAGCCCTGTTGCTTCCGCACTCCAACATCCTGCTATTGCTCGCACTACTGTGCCCGTTGATGAGGTGCTGGGTTTGGACCTGGAAAGGTGGGCCCTAGGGGACGGATGGGGAGGTGGAGGTGTACGGAAGAGGTCAACATTTGAAAGGAAAAGCTTTTAAGACACACTGGGACGGGTAGATGGAGGGGGTTTGGGAGTGGAGGAAGAGGTAGTGGTTGTAGGAGGTGTACGTTTGCTGACTTTGGGTGAAGGTGCATGGGCTGGAGGCTGTTGTGAGGTGGAAGGCTGTTGGGTGGGTGTGTGGCTGCGTTTGTGTATTTTGGGAGGAGGGCTCACAGACACACTGGGAGAGGGCACAGGGGATGTGTGAATGGTAGTGGGGGTGGTGAGTGCACGTGAACGGTGTGTGGTGATGGGCGTGCTGGTGATGGAGGTAGCAGCTGAGGATGTAGTGCATGCAGGTGTGAGTGGAGATGAGACTGGGAGAGAGGAGGGAGACATGGAGGAGGGGGACACAGTGGAGGCAGTGGATGTTGGTATGTCTGCATGGGTATGATGCTTTTGTGAGTGCCTGTGGGATGTGTGGTGCTTATGTTTGCCTGAGCCACCCTTGTGTGTTGAGCTGTGTGCATGCTGGTCTGATGGTGTGCTTGGGATAGGCTGAGGTACAGGGGATTGGGTCTGGGTGGAGGAGGTTGGAGGGGGAGGCTGAACACAGGAACAATGGCTGCCATCAGTGCTGAGGCCAGAGCCTGAAATGCTCGCTGTTGCGCTGCCTGGCCAGAATGAATGCCCTCCAGGTATGCATTTGTTTGTTGCAACTGTCTCTCTACACCCTTGATGGCATTCAAAATGGTAGATTGCCCAACAGTGAGGGATCTCAGGAGGTCAATAGCCTTCTCACTGAGGGCAGCAGGGCTGACTGGACAAGGGCCTGAGGTGCCTGGGGCAAAGGAGATGCCCACCCTCCTGGGTGAGCGGCCACGGGACACACGCTGAGGGGCTGCTGCGAGGGCGGTGCTGGTAGAGGGGGTGGCGGCTGTACCTGTAGATGCGGTGGGCACAGAGGGGCCTGCCACCCCGAGGGAGCTCCCATCAGAGGAGGAGTCGGTGTCTCTGGTCTCTGCTCCTGTCCCTGCCGTGGAGCTCCTCTCGCCCTCCGTCCCACTGGTGGCTTCAGACTCCGTTGTCTCACCCTCCAGGGCCAAGAACAGGGAGACCACAAAAAGGGGGGGTGGGGAAGAAAGACATGTTCAGTGCATGCAATACCGCTACCGTTGGCGGACACAACAGACACAGCAGCCCTCTGCACTACACCATGCACTTAGAGTTCCCTAATTAATCACAGGGTCATGGGGAACAAGGCCTGTGTCCGATTGCTGCACACATGGAAGTCACAGGAGCCTGACTAGGTGGAGATGGCTTTTACCACTGGTGGGGTTGGGGTGCCACACTGCCTGCCTCACAAAGGGTCCTTGCCTACAAAGCTCGCCCTGGCCTAGGGTAACCCACTGCCCACCTCCCCCACCCAAACACCACCTAATGCGCGCAGAGTCAGATGGATGTGACTGTACTCACCACCTTGTGGCTGCTGTGATGCCCTCAAGCGCCCATCCAACTCCGGATACGCCACCGCCAGGATCCGGAACATCAGGGGGGTCATGGTGCGACGGGCACCCCTCCCACGTTGGGAGGCCATCCTCAGCTGGGCCTCCACCGTCTTCTTGCACCAGCGGCGAATGTCCTCCCATCTTTTACGGCAGTGGGTGCTCCGTCTGTGATGGACCCCTAGGGTCCGGGCGTCCTTGGCGATGGCACGCCAAATATCCTTCTTTTGGTGGGCACTGACCTAGAGGAATAGTACAGGGCAAAAGAAAAAACTTTAACCGTCCGGACCATCACAGTCATTGGCTCACGTTCCCACCCTTGCCCTGACGCACATACACACACCGTCCGCTCATGCAGGCCTCCGTCCCCCCCGTATCTTCCATCCACACACTCCAAACAGGCATTACCCATACAGTATGCTCACAGTGTACTCACCTGTTTGTCTGGAGGACCGTAGAGTAGCGTATACTGGGGAAGGACCCCATCCACTAACTTCTCCAGCTCCTCCGAAGTGAAGGCAGGGGCCCTTTCCCCAGACACATGAGCCATTGTCGCTTCCAGACTGAGGTCACAACAGCACTTGCAGTGTAGGTTCTCTCCTGTCGAAGGTCAGGTATCAAGTGAGTGAACAGACAGAAAATGGCGGTCACGTACCGTCACCGCTGGCGTACATCGTCATTGGCTCCTCAGACTCATACGGTCCAATGTTAACCAATTCAGGATTGCACCGCGGTCTTCAACCGCCTACCGCGACGATGTAGAACCCCAGCGCAGTTACCTCATATCCCCTTGTCCCACCTTACAGGTCGGGCAGCCGCCATTTCAGGTGGCCACATAGCATTATTTGTAAATGCGTCACACATATCTAGGCCTTGCATACACACAGAGACAGGCACATAGCGAATTGACAAATGTGTGCAATTAAATCTATTTTTACTACCTCAGTGTTGGCTGACTCTGTGCTCGCTGTTCTCGTCCATAGGGCACGTCCGCTGGGGCAGGTGAGGAGATGGCAGCATCCTCCGGTGTACAGACCGCTGGTGGACCTGTCAACAATGGAAGAGAGACATGTAATAGTCACCTACAGGCTTGATCGTGCCACAATCCAGGAACTGTGTGTGCCCAGTTGGAGCCAGACCTGATTTCAGCTATCCGCCATCCCACAGGGATCCCCCCTCTAGTGCAGGTCCTGCCAGTACTCTATTTCCTGGCAAGTGGGTCTTTTCAAACAACAGCGGCCATTGCATCAGGGATGTCCCAGCCTATGTTCTCCAACGTGTTGTCCAGAGTGCTGTCTGCCCTGCTGAAACACATGCGCAGCTACATCGTTTTCCCTCAGGTGGAGGAGTTGCCTACAGTGAAAGGTGACTTCTATGCCCTGGGACATATCCCCAACATCATAGGTGCCATTGATGGGACACATGTGGTCTTGGTACCCCCCCGCAGGAGTGAACAGGTGTACAGAAACCGGAAGAGTTACCATTCAATTAATGTGCAAATGGTGTGTTTGGCAGACCAGTACATCTCCCATGTGAACGCCAAGTTTCCTGGCTCAGTGCATGAGGAATAGCAGCATCCCTCATGTGATGGGGCAACTCCAGAGGCACAGTGTGTGGCTAATAGGTGAGGACAAGGACCCTATACCGTGTGAATAGTTGTCTGGGGTTGTCCCTACGGATTAGTGTGTGTCTAACAGTTGTCCCTCGACATTTGCAGGTGACTCTGGCTTCCCCAACCTTTCATGGCTACTGACCCCAGTGAGAAATCCCAGGACAAGGGCAGAGGAACGCTACAATGAGGCACATGGGCGAACTAGGAGAGTGATAGAAAGGACCTTTGGCCTCCTGAAGGCCAGGTTCCGGTGCCTCCGTATGACAGGTGGGTCCCTATACTACTCACCAAAGAAGGTGTGCCAGATCATCGTGGCCTGTTGTATGCTGTACAACCTGGCTTTGCGACGACAGGTGCCTTTTCTGCAGGAGGATGGTCCAGAAGGAGGTCTTGTGGCAGCTGTGGAGCCTGTGGACAGTGAAGAAGAGGATATCGACAACAGAAACAACGTGATCCAGCAATACTTCCAGTGAGACACAGGTAAGAAGACGTCACAGCCTCCTACATCTCATACAGTTGTTAGACCTATCATATGTCTGTCACTTTCACCCAGTGTATGGACCCTGACCTGTCACTTTGCCTTTCCATTTCACAGATGTGGGTCCCACTGTGTCACCTCTGCTATGTTACCTCATGGACTACAGCTGTGTGACATAGGTATGTTGACAATACAATGGACATTGCTATTTTCCTCAGTTATTGCAAATACACATTAATGAAAGCACAGACTGACTCCAGATTGTTTTGTGATTCAAGGGTGTTTATTTAAGTGCAAAATAGTGGAGGGGTTGTAAAATGGTCAGGGGTGATGGTGGAGGAATGTCCATGGCAGAGTCCAGCCTATTTGTCTCACAGGTGCATTGTCCAAAGGGGCATAGGAAGTGGAACTAGTGCAGTTTAAGGATGGACAGGGTGATGAAGTGGGACAGAAGGATGACATTCAGGGTGGACTCATTTCTTGGCGGGGGTCTTGGCATTGTTCTCAGTCTTTGTCCTGGATCTCAGGGACCGTTTGCGGGGTGGTTCTCTATCTGCAGGGGGTGGGGTGCTGGTGTCGTGGTCCTGTGGCGGTGCCTCCTGTCCACTAGCGCTGGCGGAGGTGGTGGGCTGTTCATCATCGAGGCTAGTGTCAGGGACCCCTTGTTGTGCCACAGTGTCCCTCCTGGTGTTGACAAGGTCCTTCAGCACCCCTACAATGGTGACCAGGGTGGTGTTGATGGGCTTGAGTTCCTCCCTGATCCCCAAATACTGTTCCTTCTGCAGCCGCTGGGTCTCCTGAAACTTGGACAGTACCATTGCCATCGTCTCCTGGGAATGATGGTACGCTCCCATGATGTTTGAGAGGGCCTTGTGGAGAGTGGCTTTCCTGGGCCTGTCCTCCCCCTGTCGCACAGCAGTCCTCCCAATTCCCCTATTTTCCTGTTCCTCTGTCCCCTGAACCATGTGCACACTGCCACTGCCCCAAGGTCCCTGATGTTCTTGGGTTTGTCTGGGTTCCCTGTAGTGGTGGTCACACTGCCTCTTGACATGTCCTAGGGACAGAGGTATGGGCCCGATGGGTGGGTGCTGTGCTGGTGTTTCCTGAGTGGGGAGGCTCTGAGGTGGCATGTGCCAGTGTGTGAGGAACAGACTGTCCCGAGGTCCCAGATGGGCCGGGCTGGTCATCTAGATCCAGTTGGACAGAGCTGCTCTTCTGTGGGGGGTTGGACATGTCTGGAACCTCCTGTCCGGTGAAGTTGGGTAGGGGTCCTGCAGAAGTGTAAAGGCATGATTATTGCATCTGTGTGTGCCATGGTGTGCAATGGGTGGGTGACCCTGTACCCCAGTGCTTACATTCTTGTCTAGGACCTTGTGTGATATTTGGTTTGGGGATCTGTGTGGGTATCTGTAGTGGACATGCTTTGGTGATGGGTGTCCATGCTTTGGTGTTGCATGCAGGGCTTGGGGTGAGTTGTGATCATGGGACATTTGTGAGGTGATGTAGTGATGGGGGTGAGGGTGGGGGTATGTGATAGCATGCAGGTAGGGTGGGGAATGTAATAGTTAAGATTTGACTTACCAGAGTCAATTCCTCCTGCTACTCCTGCGAGGCCCTCAGGATGCAGTATAGCCAAGATCTGCTCCTCCCATGTTGTTAGTTGTGGGGGAGGAGATAGGGGTCCGCCGCCAGTCCTCTGAACTGCAATCTGGTGTCTTGAGACCACGAAACGCACCTTCCCCCGTAGGTCGTTCCACTTCTTCCTGATGTCATCCCGTGTTCTTGGATGCTGTCCCACTGCGTTGACCCTGTCTACGATTCTGCGCCATAGCTCCATCTTCCTAGCAATGGAGGTGTGCTGCACCTGTGAACCGAATAGCTGTGGCTCTACCCGGACGATTTTCTCCACCATGACCCTGAGCTCCTCCTCAGAGAACCTGGGGTGTCTTTGCGGTGCCATGGTGTGGTGTGGGTGATGTGTGAGGTGGTGTGTGTTGTGATGTATGAGGGGATGTGTTTGTGTGTGTTGTGTGAGATGCGTGGATGTTGTGTGAGTGATGGTGTTGTGTGCCTGTGGATGCTAGTT
This sequence comes from Pleurodeles waltl, assembly GCF_031143425.1. NCBI lineage: Eukaryota > Metazoa > Chordata > Amphibia > Caudata > Salamandridae > Pleurodeles > Pleurodeles waltl. Next base: position 378,051,729 of record NC_090438.1, read on the forward strand.
TGTTGATGGTGATGTCTCTCTCTGTGCTTCGTTCTCAGGTTTTCTCGTAGAGGTTTGTATGTAATGTGGGTGTGTGTTTTATAGTGGTGTGAGTGTGTGGGAGTGGTGTGCGTATGTGTATCAGGTGTGTGTATTTCGATTTGTCCAATGTGGTTTTGTTTTGTAAATGTGTGTGTATTTTGAGCGCAGCGGTGTGTACCGCCAATGGTTTACCACGGTTGAAAGACCGCCCCGTGGATTCGTGGGTCGTGATAGTGTGGGCGTATTCCTGTTGGCGTGACGGTGGAGGTTTTGTTATCGCCTGCTTATCACTGACCTTTGGTGTGGCGGACTTGTGTGGGTGTTTAGATTTTGGTGGATTCCGACCTCTGGGTCGTAATAGCTGTGGTGGATTTCCACAGCCACAGTGGTGTGTTGGCGGTCTTCTGCACAGCGGTAAGCAGGATTTACCACCAATGTTGTAATGAGGGCCTAAATCTTAGTATAGTGCTTAGAAACTCGGCGTCTTGACGGTTCTAACAGTTCGACGCAACTCATGAGGGAGTGCGGGCCGGTCATGGAGTCACACGGACCCCGGGTACAGTACCTTGGAAAACGATGAGGAACCAAAGACGTTGGATGGAGTTGAGGCGTCGCTGGAGCGGGTGAGGCATTGGTTCCTTACTGCTAGACAAGCGAGGTTAGGCGTCAGTTCCTTACGGGTGCAGGGGAGGTCATGCGGCGCCAGTGACTAAACGTTGGTTCTTTACAACAAGGCGTAGTTGATGAATCCAGCAGGTCAAGATGTAAGGCTTTGACCTTGCAGTGTTGCGAACACACCACAGGGCCACATTTGCTGCGGCAGAGTTGGGTGTCACGGACAATGGTGACTCAGCACTCAGGACTCATGCTGTGGCGGCATCTGGCCTGTGTGGTAGGTTGCGTCATTGCACTCAGCAAGGCCCACAGCTGCAGTGCAGACAGTGGGGCAGAGTCAGACAGCGCACTTGTTCTGAACTCGCTCTGGAGTTGATGTGTTTAGTTTCTCCTTTGTTACTACAGAGCTCAATTCCAAGGGTCCAGGAACTTGATTTGTCACCGCTTGGCAAGTCAGGACTCTCAGCGGGAGAGCCCATATGTTGGCAGGTGACGTCTTTGATGACCCGAGACTACTTCACAGGAGGCAGTTCAGGCATTTGGAAAGCAGGATGTAGAAACTCAAGTCCAGTTATTTCACTCCCAGGACATAAGCAGCAAGCAGTAGGCCAGCACAGCAAAGCAACAGGCAGAGTGGCACTCCGTCCTACAGCATCGAGCTCCTCTTCCTGGCAGAATAACACCACATAGAACAGTTCTGGACTGGGGACAGAGGTCCAGTACTTATATCCATTTTTGTCTTTGAAGTAGGCGAACTTCAAAGAGAAGTCTTTGTAGTGCACAAGACTCTACCTTTCCCTGCCCTGGCCCCAGACGCACTCCAGGGGTTTGGAGACTGCTTTTTGTAAGGACAGACACAGCCATATTCTGGTGCAAGTGTCAGCTCCTCCCACCGCTCTAGCCCAAGAAGACCCATCAGGATATGCAGGGCACTCCACAGCTCCCTTTGTGTGACTGCCTACAGGAAATGTACAAACAGCCCAACTATCACCCTGACCCAGAGGTGTATTCAGCAGACTGCCAGAGGCACAGAATGCTTAAGCAAGAAAATGCTCACTTTCTAAAAGTGGCGTTTTCAAACTTACATCTTTTTTGGTGAAGCTGGTTTTTGAATTGTATTTTTAAATTGTGAGTTCGGAGTCCCCTCTCTCCCCCACTCCATTTCTCTATCTGCTCCCAATGGGAAATTACACTTAAAAGATACTTGAAGGCAATCCCCATGTTACCCTATGGGAGAGAGTGGCCTTGCAATAGTGAAGACTGAAATTTGCAATGTTTCACTCTCAGGACATGTAAAACTCACCAGTACGCGTCTTACCTTTTAAATACACTGCACCCTGCTCAGGAGGCTGCCTTGGGCCTACCTTAGGTCTGACTTTCAGGTAATAAAAGGTAAGGTTTGGGCCTGGCAAGTGTGTGCACTTGCCAGGTCGACATGGCAATTTAAAACTGAACACACAGACACTACAGTGGTATATCTGAGACATGTTTGCAGGGCTACTCATCGGGGTGGCAAAATAAGTGCTGCAGACCCACTAATGCATTTTATTTACATGGCCTGGGCACAGCTGGTGCACTATACTAGGACTTATTAATAAATCAAATGTGCTAATCATGGAGAAAGCATTCACCAAAACATTTTAGACAGGAAGCACTTGTACTGGTCATTAGTGGTAGAGTGCAGAGTCATAAAACCAGCAAAAACGAAATTCAGCACAGGATCAAAAACAGGAGGACAGAAGCAAAAATACAGGGGGAACCACACCAAGAGCTGCTAGGTCTATCAACCATACTACTGCTTTATATTTATTTATATTCGTTTTTGACACCATAAGTTTGATATTTGCTAACATTAATTTGCACATCTGTGCTAGCTTGACTTCTGTTAAAAACATTTAACAGCAATAGTCCAGGTTTCTGGACTAAGGTACGGCGAATCTAGAAAAATATACCTGTTGGCTCTGACTGGTTTGTGTGTTCCTAATATGGCTGCATAAAAAGCATGTCGGGAGAGGTTAACTGGTCACCTGTCTGTTTTAAGCACCGCAAATACTAAGTTGGTACATATGCACTACCTGGGGGCCGAGGGAAATCTACTGGGTGTGACCAAGATTAGATTAGCAAAACGCAAGCTCCAAAATTAATGTAATTTCATCCATTGTCCAAAGTGAATTGTTAAAAAAAAAGAAAAAAATGAATGAAAACTTAATAAAATCAAGTTTTGTTTTTTTCCTTGATTGGAACATTGGTAGCAACTATTTCCATGCACCATCGTCTCATTAGTGTGATTGTTGTTTCCTGTGTAATTCATTTCATGTTCTTTTATATGTGGTCTAGTTCATGTGCCATTTTCATATACAAATTTGTTTGAATTGGAATTCTGTGTTATTTATGCTGTCTGTAGCCAACCAGTGGTTCCCTACCTTTTGACTTCTGTGAACCACCACTTTATCATTACTGGAACCTGGGGACCCCCACTGAATCATTATTGGAAACCGGGGCCCCCCCCACTCAGTCATTACTGAAAGATGGGGACCTTAACTGTTAATATTCTATAATTTTTTAAGCAGTCGCGGACCCCCTGAGGATGCTTTGTGGGCCCACAGGGTCCCCGGACCAAAGGTTGGGAACCGCTGCTCTAAGCCACGCGCTTGTGCGCCTGCAGAGAAAGATTTATCAGCGTGCAGGAGGTCTTTCAGAGAACACGTTACACATGATTTCCTGAGCCATAAAACTTTAAACAAAGGAAAAGAGCGTTACAAATTCGGTGGAGAGCAGACTGGAGGGAATGAAGTTGGAAAGGCATAAGTTACGTTCCCCAAAGCTATGATGATAAAATGTTGTTTTTTTCCTTGCTTTTGTCACTGCTGAAATCCCTCTGCTAAGGCAAGCACTTCCGTCTCACTCACCAGTTAGTTAGTCCTTCTGTTCTGAATGTATGTGCGTGGTTCCCCCACTGCCCTAGGAAACTACTAATGCAAAAACAATTATAATATTGCATTGCATTTCTCCCATACACTTTTTCACGAAACTGCCTTATAATGGTACTGGCTTGCGCTGCTATGTGAAAATGATACTTCATAATAGTTGGGTAGCTTGTGTATGGAGAACAGGTTCTGAGAAGTGTCATTGGAGCAGTGGAGACAGTAAAATGTATTTTGTTTACATCATGCAAATTTTCAACTAGTGTAATGAGCAGGAGTGTGAGTTTGAGTAACACGTTATTAAAGAAAGTGGAGTTGATTAGGTGAGATAGTGGGCGTTTCAGATAGTGAACATTGTAGGAAGCTGGCCTGGTGTGTGGTGAGCACCTATGCTGTTATCACCCTATACCAGATCCAGGTTGACTGTGAAGACCAGGAGGCGGCTTTCCAGCACAGGAGCAGAGGAAGAGTTCCAAAAGTGATGGAGTCGATGTCCCACATTGGAAGAAGAGTTGCAGTCCTTCAGTGGTGTGAAAAAACCACCAACAAGCCTTGGCAAAGGCAAGAGTCTCAGAAGAGAAGTTGTAGAGCTGCTGGGCACCAGGAAGATCCGAGGGGACGCAACCCAAGGAGGGGAGTCTCAGACGGCCCTCAGCAGTGACAAGAGCCAGAAGTCGAGGATGCAACTCCCACAACCAACTCACGGGCACAGGAGTCTCAGTGAGGCCCACTCAGCACACCTGGAAAGGAGTCCCACGTCGCTGGAGCAGTAGGCAGGAGACTGTGTTGCAAATGAGTGCTGGAGGCCGGGGCTACACAGAGCCTGAAGATCGCTTAGAAGAAGAGCCAACAATCCTTGGTAGCTGCAAGAGTAGAGTTGCAGCGGGGTACTGTCATGCAAGGAGAAGCAAAGACTCACCACCTCCAAAGTTGGACAGCTTATAGAGGGGACCAAGAGCTCAAGACCACCACCTGTGTTGCAGGATCCATGCAGAGTTGTTGGAGAGAGGACCTATGCAGCCGGTTGTCTTTGCAGTTGGTGCCTGCAAATGCAGGGAGTGTCTCCTTCACTCCAAGGGAGATTCCTTCTTGCTTCTTGGTGTAGACTGAAGACTTGCAGCCCTCAGAGGATGCACAGGCTGGAAAAAGTTGCAGTTGCTGGAAGGAGCTGGAGAAACAATGTTGCAGAGCGAAGTCGTCGCTGGAGCTGCAGAATGTAGGTTCCTGTGAAGTCCATTTGCGGTTCCAGTGGTCAGAGGTCAAAGTAAACAGTGCAGAGATGTCCTGCTGGAACCTTGCACATCAAATCTAAGGACCCACCCTGGAGGGAGAACCTATATATTCCTAAAAGGGGGATTGGTCACCTAGCAGGGTGACCACCTATCAGGAGGCGGGGTGAAGTCGCCTGCCTGACCTGGCCATTCGGATTCTCCCAGAGGCCTCTGCCCACCTTGGATTCAAGATGGCAGAATCAACTAGCCACCTGGAGGAGTTCTGGGCACCACCCCTGGGGTGGTGATGAACAGAGGAGTGGTAACTCCCCTTTCCATTGTCCAGATTTGCACCAGAGCAGGGATCTGGGGTCCCTGTACTGGTGCAAACTGGTTTATGCAAGGAGGGCACCAAATGTTCCCTAAAGCACACAAGTGGCTTGGGGAGGCTACCTCTCCCAAGCCGTGTAACACCTATTTCCAAAGGGAGAGGGTGTTCCCTCCCTCTCCCAAAGGAAGTCCTTTGTTCTGCCTTCCTGGGCTTGAGCTGCCCAAGCAGCAGGAGGGCAGAAACCAGTCTGTAGGACGGCAGCAGCACGGGCTGAGTGGGAAAATCCTCTAAACTGGTAGGAGAAAAGCTGGGGGGTCCTCTAAGGAGCCACCAGAGTGCATTGAATCATACAACCAATACTGGCAACAGTATTTGGGTATGATTCCGACATGTTTGATACCAAACATGCCTAGGTTCAGTGTTACCATTATGTAGCTGTCCAGTAAAATGGCTTCCCTGCACTCAAAGTACAGGAAAATCGAGCTGGAATTTTTGGGGGCTCCTCTGCTCATGCAGGGGTGCCCTCACACACAGTTACCTGCACCCTGCCCTGTGGGCAAGGAGGGCCTTCCATGGGGTGACTTACAGTGAGCTGGTGCAGTGATCTGTAGTGAAAGGGTGCATTCACCTTTTCACGCAGGCTGCAATGGCAGACCTGTAGACACATTTTGCTTGTGCCCCCAGGGATAGCATAATACATGCTGCAGCCCATGGGGAACCCCCTGGTGCCCAAATGTCCTGGGTACCTATGTACCATATACTAGGGACTTACATGGGGGCACCAGTATGCCAATTGTGGGTGTACACAGTCAGGAGCAACCAAATTTAGGGGGAGAGAGCACAGTCACTGGGGTCCTGGTTAGCAGGGTCCCAATGAACACAGTCAAAACACGTTGACAGCAGGCAAAAAGTGGAGGTAACCATACCAAAAGTAGGGTACTTTCCTACAAGCATCACATATGTAGAATGATAGTAAGCAAGAAGATGACATGCTGAGGGAGTTAAAAGAATGTGTGATAAAGATGGCGAGTTAGCAAGAGAGTGAGGGTGAATGAGATGTGGGTGTTAGGACGGGGTTAGAATGCAAGGAATACATATGAGAATATGAGAGTGCATGGCAAAATGAAGACAAGATTAAATGTGAAAGATTGAGAGTTAGATTGATAAAATGAATCTGAAGACAAAGGGGTGTGCAGAGGGAGATAAATGTTAAGGGAGTCATGGTGGCATGTAAAGAACGAGTAGAGTCAGTGAGATACATAAAGAAATGGAAAGGAAAATGAGACAGGGTAGAAAGGTTAGGAAATTATTGCACATTAAGTATTATATGGTTATTTTGGTGCACACTCGTTGCTCAGCATATATGTAACACCTTGTATACAAAGCACATGCTCTGAAGTCTGTAGGCACAGTAAATAAAGGTCATGCATTGTATGTTAAACTAACTGCTGAATGTGCATTCTGTCACAGTGCAAGATCCACATTTGTGTGCATTCCTTGTAGAAACAGTAACAGACCACCACAATAGTCACACAGAAGTTAAGATTGATATATTCTGTGCTATAGTAATGCTGATGAACTTATTTTTCTTCCATGTATATTCTGATAAACATCTATTGCAAAAAATGTTGTAGGACGTTTATACCTTTTTTTCCCAAACAAAGACACAAACGACATCCAAGTCATTTTTGTATCTTATCAATATACTGGTCTTCAAGGAAAGTATATCCGGACAGCCGAGCATCGCTAGGCTTAAGGTTACATACTTTTATTACCTTCATTGTACATATATGACACCTTGCAGGTCACACAGGATAGATCCCTCCAGGTCCCAGAGTTGCCTTTGGTGTGGTCATCCAAAGGCATCATTCCTGCACCTTGCAGGGCATTCTCCTTCAGTGAGTGTTATTTTGGAACCGGGTAGTTGAGAAGTTGACAGGAGTTTTACTGATTTCATGTCCAGCGGACCCAGTTGCCTATTTTCTGGAGAAAATTTGATGCAATAAGGGCCAGAAGATGGCCTTTAAATTCTTACACTTACTCCTTGTATTGGCCAAGGAACAAGTAATAATTACATAGATGGATACAACTGGTCCAGACATAGAACGTTGGGAACATGATATGGTGGAGTGGGGTGTGCCTGAAGGAGTGCGACTTAAAAAGTGTAGAACTGACCCTAAAGTGGTAAAGAACCTTGACGCTTGGGCTGGACTGCTTTCTGGGACTTCTTTGGCTTGGAGCTGGTTTCCATGGGAAAGACTAGTGCTTCTCCTCAATGTCTACCTCTGATTGACCTGGCGTTCTTGTGTGCACGCTTTTGTATTTGCCTGGCTCTCTGTGTGCATGTGGGACTAGATACTGTTTGATGCTACATATATACTTGTATGCTTTGTTGTGAAACTGGACTGGGATGTTCCTGTTCTTGGGTCTGTGTGGATAAAAAAAAAGGCAAGTTTTTATGATTATTCATTTTTTTTTTTACTCTTATTGTCTTCAGTAACCAATAAAGAATGTTTTAAAAAAAAAACTAAAAATTATATTCGGAAACCAGACAATTTGTGTAATAATATAAGAAAGGCAGATCTACATAAGTGCCATCCAATGGAATTTGGGTTGAGTTTTAAGCCATAACAAATCAGTCATCCCTGTATAAAGCCTTTGTAAAGTCGGCTTAGGCAGCACCTGCGTCACACCATAAAACAGACACACCTAGGGAGTATCAACATTTTTATCAAATGCAATACGACCAATCCGTGTCAACATAGTTGCCGTGATCTTATTTTTTGACATGTCCACAAACGTTCTAGAATGCTTCTGGAAAGGTTGTGGCTCTTTACAAGTAAATACTGTTCCAATGCAGAGGAACAATGCTTCGAAGAATTTTAGAGTTTGGATGATTTTAAAAGCTCCTTTTCAGGGCAGTCTATAAAATATTTGACTTTTTAGACAAGACCGCATTAAATATGCTTTCAGATTTACACTGTAGCACCATTTTAGTATGTAAAAAAAAGAAAGTTGCATGGGGCCTGGCCTGTCCCTCTCAATCATCGCATAGAAGTGGTAGCTTGCGTGCCTACACATTGATTAACCTCAATGCGCTGCTGTGAACAGGGTGAAAAAACTTGCACCCACAAACGTTCCATAGCTGCACACGGGAAAAGAATTAGAGGGCACATTGTCTGTAACTAAAATACTGATTTACCTCCAATCACATACGCATCCTAGTATTTTTCGTTTGACATTGATGCCTTTTATATCGCATTATCTTTTGCATTCATTCTAGTGTGTGTGTATCTGCTGGTGATAATGTCAATGTACAAGCTTTCAAATTCTCAAAGCAGTGTGCAGAGTCTCGGCATTTCTTTTTTGCCTTCTGTAATTCACCTGCAATTCTAAGGAAACTCTTCAAATATTTTAGGTATTTAATTAAACGTGACATGTTTACTGGCAGGTAACATTACAACATCAGTAAAACTGAGTGATACTTATCACATTCGATATAGCCTTTATTAGCAAACCTCTATGTCATTCTGTTTACATCTTTACTTGAGTGACAGTCAATAACATCTTGATGCACCTCTACTAAGTAGTTGATCTTAGTTGGGAGCTGCCAGATTCCTTAATATCTTTGATCTGAAATCACGGTACTGGCATATTGCTTTAAGTGAGGGGGTCAAGGAGAGGTTGCCACCCTAGAGGACACTTTCAATTTCAAATTATACCCTTTGGAATAAAGAATGCCCTGACATCCTGCAGAGGTTGATCAACAGGGTCCTTGCTGGATTGTAGGGCTTCAGTGCTGCCTGCATTCACAACGTTGCTGTCTTAATCCCCATCTAGAAAGACCATGTGCGCCACCTCTTGGCAGTGCTTCAGGCCCCCCCCCCCAAAGGGCAGGCCTGACAATCAAGGCCAGTAAGTACTAGCTAGGGCAGAGCTTCAGTGTGTGCTTAGGCCACCAAGTTGATGGGGGCAGAGTACAGGCCGTCCAGCCCTAGATCCAGACCATCCTGACTTGGGAATCTCAGAGACCCAGACTGAGGTGAGAGCCTCCTTGGGCCTCACCGGGTGCTACAGAAGATTAAGGGGCTCACTTCCAAAAGGCAGCCCAAGAAACTAATCTGGACAGAGTTAAGCCAGAAAGTACCCAACTTCTCCAAAGGATTCGTAGTACAGACAGATGCTTCAGAGTATGGCATTGGGGCTGTCCTCTTACAGCTGAACAAAGAGGGCTTAGACCAAGATATAGCCTTCATCAGCAGGTGGCTACTTCCCCGGGACAGAGGTGGAGTGCAATAGGAAGGGAGGTATTTGTTGTGCCCTGGCCACTGAAGAACTTGAGACCATACTTGTTTGACACTCACTTCCACATTCAGACAGACCACAGACACATCAGATGGCTAATTAAGATAAGGGGTGAGAATCCCAAACTGCTGAAGTGGCCCATCTCCCTTCAGGGAATAGGCCTTACTGTGGAACACAGCCCTGGGACTGACCACACCACTGCTGATGGTCTTTTTCAGGTTTTTCTGCCTTTAAGGGTGAGTAGTCCTCGCTGCTTTCTTCTGGGGTGGTCCATGTTGGTACTTACCATCTTTTGCCTGGTAGTCTCCCAGACTGTTTCCTTCTGTAGGCGAACACTCTCTCGTTGGTATTATAATTCTGTGCAGTTTAGTCCTTTGAAACAGTGGTAACTTGTGGGTGTTTTATCCTTTTAACATGTTTGAATTGGCATCCACCTGATTGACACATTTATTTTTTTATTTTTTATTATTTGGTTTTCTCAGCAAGAAGAAAAGAAAAAGAAAAACATGACACATGAGACTGGTACAGTCCTTGTCACACAATGAAATAGCGTACTCAGAAGGGAGGAGGAGCAGTGATGTTAGTAGGTATCACAGGTGCAACACAGGTATACACAGTTATTTGGCCCAAGGGTGGGGGGGCTGTCTCCTTCTACTAGTTCCCAAACCAAGATCGCATAAGATTGCACTACAACAACAATTTGGCATCAGTCTGGTATAGCAGCACAGTACACTTTTGATTGACCCATTTAATTTACCTATAAGTCACTAATAAAAGGTACTATATCTACCCAGGGCCCTTAAATTAAATGCTATTAGTGGGCTGCAGCGCTCATTGTGTCACCATCTCAGTGCTGACACTGCAGCCTGTAGTGCAGTTTGAAACTGCCATTTTGACCTGATAAAATAAACATTTCTCCAGGTCCAAATCTTCCTTTTAATCCCTATGTCGCCTCTAAGTTAGACTCTAAAGGCTCATGTGGCAGGGGGCATGGTAATTTAAAAGTAGGACAAGTGTACTTAAATGTTTACTTGCGCTGGCAATGAAAAACTCCATAAGTCTTTTTTCACTGCAGCAAGACTATTCCTTGGTGAGGAAATGTTGTTTCTAATATGGTGTGTTTGTGCGATCTCACTGTATAATAAACTTATGAACCCATCTTTGGTCTAGTTAGGCTCGTTTCTAAAACCTTAGTTTAATCCTGTCTAGCCGTGGCTTCGAGCAGTTAGGCTTTAACAAAGGAACTACTACAAAGCATTTAGAAGTATCAAAAGAATTGAATAAGAAAGAAGAGTGACACAAAAGAAATCCAACACCAAGTCAAAGCAGTCTCCAGTCCAGTTCTAAACTCTGTGGGCAAATTCTCAGTGACTTCAAAGAAGGAGTCCTGATGCAAGGAGTACAAGATGCTAAAGATGATGATCCTTTTGATGGCAGTGTTGTTGGGGCTACTCCTTGGTCCGCAACCATGGTGGGGCAACTTTGGCCACAGAGGTTGAGCTTACAGCGAAACCAACAGTTCCCTTTAAATGCGACTAGTGTCAATCTTTGGTTCCCAAACTGTATTTTGATGAGTGTCCCGGGTTCAGCATACTCAGATCCAACATTTGAGAATCAGGGTTCAGTCTCTGAGGCTGCACTTTGGCAGGTAGCAGTGGACAAGCAATTGTGGCTGCCACCTTGCCAAGGTGTTTTTCTTTTTTTGCCAAAGTGCTTTTCTTTTGTAGGCAACGAAGCCCGAACAGGAAGACAGACAAGTAACTCTTGGAGTGCATGCCTTCAGTCTGCTACTCCGGGACGATGTTTCCTTGAGCAGGACTCCACAGGCATAGATCTGTCTTTGCTAGCCCAGGAATAGGAGGTGCAGTGCAGTCTTTGGAGCAGCCTCTTTGGCAGGTCCAGCGAACAGCAGGGCAGTCCTCCTTTAATCCTTTCTCCAGTACAGATATAATCTGAGGTCTGGGTGCCAGGAGTGCCACTTTTATGCCCACAACTTAACCTCGGGGAATGCAGTGACTACTAGCCAATGGTCTACTAGGTCCTCTTCTGCCTGATGACAACTTCCTGCAATGTGTATTAAAGAGAAGGGCAACCGAATAGACCCTTGTGAGCATGGGTATAAACTCTGTTGGAAAGTAATGAGCTAACAAGGGATCATTAAAAAAAATATATATATATATTTTTGGTTATTGGTTCTAATAGATGACAATCTAGAATCAGACATATCCGAGTTGAATACACAATTTGTAACACAGATAAATATGAAAGAAAGAAGGGCAAAAGGAAATTTAAATCAGGTGAATGCTAAAGCAAATTTAGAAAAAACGTCTTTGTTTTGAATGGAGTTGCAAAGGGCACAAATCATAAAGTTCCATAACAACATTAATCCACATTAAACAGTTACACAAATCGGAGATTAATGTCGGAGGAATCCACTGCAAAAATATATAGTCCGTCAGACATGATAAATCAATATGAAGATCCAATACTTGTGTTTGGATAGAGTCAGACTTGACTTTGATGTTTCGGTCTCAATTGTGCTTAGTCTGTGAGACCATCCTCAGGACAATCGAATTTTAGAACATGAGATGAAGACCCCCAATAAATTCATGGAAAAGAGATCACAACTCTTGGTCAACAATATAAACAAATTTAAGAAAGGAACATTACCGATAAATGCAGCAGAACTTTCAGTTGAGCCTGGTGGAATGACACACTCAGTGTGTTTTACATGCAAAGACGCTGCACAGTCTGCCTTAACAGACTATCTATTTTTGGAGTGGACGTTGATGCAAAGTCAGACTCAGCATTCTGCCCACTCCAAAAGTGGCAGAAGTCCTTTCTCAGTGTGTGGAGCTTGGTAGCTTCTTTCAAAGGTGTTAGGTCATGCAGATTTGTAGAGTGTACTATCACCCAGAGGGGGGATTTTGGCGGTAAGCAGGCTTGACTTTAGGCACACCATCGGCCTAGTAGGGCTACTCCAAAAGCCAGGTCTTCAGCTTCTTGCAGAATTCAAGAATGAGGAGGAGGCTCTTATGTGTAGCAGCCGGTCTTCCCACACTTTAGGAGCATTGAAGGAGAAGGCTCAACCACTGGTTCTGGTTTTCCATATGCATGAGATTTGTACAGTAGGAGTCCGCACTAGCGTAGGTGTCTGGAAGGTTTGGGAAAGAAGATGCAGTTATTGAGGTATGCTAGGCCAGTGTTATGTAGTGCCTTGTAAGTGTGGGTGATAAGTTTGAATTGTGCTAGTTTGAGAATGTGGAGCCAGTGAAACTCTTTCAGGTGAGGTGAGGTGTGGTGTGATGTGAGTGCGGTGAGGAAGGTTGAGAGTGGTTCTGGCTTCTGAGTTCTGCATGGTCTGTAGCCTTCTAGTGAGTTTTTTGTTTGTTTTTTGTTTTATTTAATCCCAGCATAAATGGTTTTATTGGAGTGCAGCTTGCTTGTGACCAGTGTGTGTGTGACATTTTTCCGGGTGCTGATTGTGTGCCATTTGAAAAACTTCCTCAGTATCTTCAAAGTATAGACACATTAAGCGGTGATGGCATTGGCTTTGGTGGTCCTGTTGAATTTGCTGTTGATGATGATCCAAAGGTTCTTGGTCGGGGTGTTTGTCGGTACTAGCCTTGTTGGATACCAGGTGGAGTTCCATGGTGATGTGCTCTGGCTGAAGATCACCATTTCATTCTTGTCAGTGTTCAGCTTCAGACCGTTGGTCATCATCCAGTGGATGATTTTACTTATACGGGCATTGAGTCTGATTCAGGTACTGCTTGTATTGTCATTGAGGGAGAGAATGCGAGTGGATAATGCTGGCAAGCGGGATCCTGTGTGCATTAAAGAGGGTTGGGCTCAGGTAGGATTCTTGCAGAACTCTCCAGATAATATTGCTGACATCTGAGGCATACAGTGCCAGAATGACTGCCCGGGTCTTTCAGTCCGGAAGGAGCAGATCCATCAAAGTGCATGTCCTTGAATCGCAATGTTGTGTAGGCATTGGATGAAGGTAGGGTGGGAGACTTTCAAATGAGAGGTCCAGGAAAATGAGGGCTGCAGTGTCTCCTCTGTCCAGTCTTGTACAATGTCATCCGTTGCAACGATGAGGGCAGTTTCTGTGCTTTGGTTAGGTCTGAAACCAGATTGAGTGATATGGAGGAGTTGGTGGTCGCCGAGGTAGTCAGTGAGTATGAATTTGAGTGATTAATTAAAATCATTACAGTAGGCATTGATACACATACAAATCAATTTAAGAAAAAAAAGTTTAAAATGTTAAAAAAACGAAAGCAGTCCAGGACAGCTGTATCTATTGCAAAAATACAAACATTAAATACATAGTCAATGTTGTATTAAATCTTTATTAAACTTTATTAAGAGGAGGGGAAAGAAACGAACTGGGGCTTGTAAGGTACAGTCCGGGCAAAAAGTGCTTGGTGCATTGTGCATTAATCAACTACGGAACAGACCCAGGCTAAAGAGCTTTGTGTGTAACTGTGGCAGTGTCATCTTGGTGTTGGGGTAAGGCCGGACTGCATACTGCCGATGGCTGTGAAAGCCCCTAGTGTGGCACAGCCGTTTAGTTATTGTGCCCTTCCAGCATCTTGGAGGCGCGTGTGAGGAACCTCACAGCCTTGCATGATGATTGCACCGGGGTCCCTCTCAGCGGGGCTATTACTACTAGGCAACAAGATCTAACTTGTAGTGATCTTAAGGTTGGAGGTAGAATATTTAGTCAATACTGCAGCAAGGCTTGAAACACACATAGTAGAAGGAGCAGGGTTTCATTTGTTTACCCGCAAAGGAGCTACTAGTTGTTGGACCAGAACTGCTTCCAGGAAGGAACTGGGCACTTGGATGGAAAGAGTCCAACATGGACAAGAATCAGGTCTTGTTTCAGGCCTCAGAGAAATGAGTGGACAAGTAGTGCTATATGCCCCAGACCACACACAAAGACATGACTCCCCATGCATGCCGGTGGCACGCAAAGGTAGCCTTATCTAAAGTGTGTGATAAAAGCTTGACTGCTCTGTTGGTGTTTTGTTTGAAGGCATTGTGTTCCATAGGGGTATACCAAACATCCCCTTATTGCAGCGTTTTGATTTAATGCCAGATTTCAGGGAACCACAAGTTCTTGTTGTGCACCTGCTTTTCGTTTTCCAACCAGCATTGGTGTGAGAGTGACTAAACTTCAACCAATCTCAACCTCCAGCACAGTTTGACTAAGGCCCCATTCCTTGCTGGACTCTGATGGAGCAGACCGATCACGAGCCTAATTTGAGCTTGCAAGACGTGCTGTGGTAGCGCAAAGTTTTCTGAAGAGGCTCATTTGCAGAGTGTTTAGGGTTGCCGCATCATTCCCTTTTAGTAATTCTGAGCTATAGGTTATGAAGGCATGAATTTAGCACCCACGACCTGAAGAAGGTGGTGTGTCGGTGTTTCGTGCCTTTTGCTGCAAAGTTTTGAACTCAAACAAATGCTTTCTGTGGTTTGTCTGGATGCTAGATGCATTTTGAAGGTTAAGTGAGAATCTAGGTACACACTGAGATACTTGTAGGAATACACCAGTTAGAGGACGTTGCCCTTGGCCTACCAGGTGAATTTGGTCTGCCTTTTCTTGTGTTTACTCAAGTAGAGGACCTTGGTTTTGCTGAAATTAAGTTCCAGTCGCAGTTAAATTAAGCAATTAAACGCTGCAGGCCTGTTTTGTTGAGCAATACGATGTTGTCTGCGTATGGCAGGCTTCTAAGTTGTTCCTGGCGAGCCTGAGGGGGTATTAGGGGTAGCTTGAGCCATACGGCTATCTAGGTCAGCCATATAGATGTTGAATTAGCAGGGGGCCAGAACACACTCCTGTCTTAGGCCATTGTTGGTTGGGATTCTTTGGGTTGTGCTTCAGCCGTCCCCGATCTTGATTTGGATCCACGTGTTGCTGTAAAGGTTTATAATTGCTTCCAGTAGTTTCAACAACACTCCCCAGCGAGACATTTTTTCCCACAGCTGTGCCCTCTGCACCTTGTCGAAGGCCTCCTTGACATCAAAGAAGCAGGCTTACTGGATTTAGCTAGGACTTGTTCAGCAAGCAAAGTCATTGTCAGCAGGTTGGTGGTTGTGCTCACTCCTGCTCTGAAGCTGGTCTGAGTTTTCGGCAAGATGTGTGAACCGCTGACCCAGTCCTCCAGTTCGATGAGAATGTTAGAGGCATAGATCTTGGCTTCAACATGAATTAAGGCGATTGTAGTTGCACGAGTGTTTGCCAGATTTATGGAAACAGTGTAATACGCTGCCTCGCCAAGAGTCCATGATGGAGTTTGTTAGTAGTGCGTAATTATATAATGGTGTTAGAGGTGTGGCCCAGAAATCTGATAGAAACTTGTAGTTGCAGATTCCTTACCTTAGAATTTCCCTCAGGCGTTGGACTGGATCCGGAGATTTTTCTTCAAGCAGTACCCCTGCATGCCAAAAGGTGGCATCGGCTGACTCAGCGTGCGTCTTTGGCTTTGTGGTTGCTGTGATGATGTCACAGTTGTATATAGGCGCCACCCTGGCTTGCTGACGTCAGTTCTTTTCTTTTCTTTCAGTGCCGCGCGTATCCAGAGAAAGAGCTAACACTAGTCATTGTTTGACTAACTGCAACACTTTTGTCATTCTTTTGCAGAGTTTTGGATACATCGAGGGATGTCCCGGAAGACCGGATTTAAATCCTGCATCTCCCGTCACCGAATAATGTCAGTGACGAAAAACATCTCCTCTGTCTTTTGTGTCTGGAGCACGACCCGAAGTCGCACTCCATGTGTTGGGCCATGAACCCGAAGACTTAGAGGGAGCAGTCCCTAAAGCTCATGGTGGCCCGGTGCTTGACTCCGCATTGCTTCCAGTCTTGTTCGAGCAGAAGGTCGTGAGATCGATCCCGGAGTCATCACCATTCCTCCTAGTCCCATTCCAAATTCTCGGGACACTCTGGTCACAAGAGGAAGTCGAAGAAGGCCAAACCCTCTTCGCCCTGTTGCTCGGACGATGTGATGCGGAAAGAGCGTCAAAGTTCTAGACCTCTGTTTTTGGAGCCTGCAGCTGGGTCAGCTCCACGCCTCTCTGACTTTCCGAGAGCCAGAGCCACCCCAGCCCACTTGAAAGAGTTCTATGAGGCCATGTGCCTCATCGTTGGCGAGACTGTCCTGCCCTCGGCACCTTTGGGCCCAGGAAGGTCGGTGAGGGCCCCCTCTGATTCTACGCTGGCAGCTGCCAACACGAACTTCCCTGGCATCAGCACAGATGCCGCCCTCCCAACATCTTTTGGGCCCACAAATGATGTTGCTCCTATAGTTATCCCTGATGACCCTGAATGCCGTCGCTCGATGCCGATTCAGTTTTCCATGGGCTCTACTGGGCCTAAGTGGACCCTGACCTTTATTCCCATGGATATGGATACAAGGATAGTGTAGAGGGGTTGCTGGGCCCTTTAGAATACCAGCTTGACCTAGACATGGACTGGGTTCAGGATTTGGGCGACACTAGCAGACTGGATACCTCTCCTGATGCTGGCATGCTTTCTCCCCCTACCATGGGTACAAAGGAGGGAGCTTCGTACTCCATGGTGGTTAGAAGGGCGTCTGAGGTCCTGGACCTCTAGCTTCATTGTGTGGAGATCAGGACTAATCTCCTGACTGAGGTGCTACAACCTGTGGCTTTCACTTCAAAACCCCTCCTGCCCTTTAATGAAGCCCTTACGGACGTCCTCCTAGGTACCGGGTCCAGGCCAAAACAGGGGTTCCTGTGAATAGTAAAGTCACCCGCTGCCATAAGCCTGCGCCTACCAACCCAAAATTCCTGATCCAACATCCTACGTCTAAGAGCCTTGTTATCCAGGCTTCCTCTTCTTCTGGCGCATTCCCTTCCGCTCCCCCGGATAGGTAATCAAAAAGACTGAATACCTTTGGGAAGAAATTGTTTTCTTCCGCCAGTCTAGTGTTGTGGTCTGTCAACACTGTGTGCCTTTTGGGACGATAAGCCCATATTCTCTGGGATACGGTCATGCAGGTGCTGTCTCGAGTTGCAGAGGAGGCCCGGGCGGTTCTCTCTCAAGCTGTTACTGACAGGAGAGAGACAGCAAAGTTCATGGTTTATTGTGGGCTGGATGCGACCGACTCATTAGGTAGATCGTTTGCATCGACGGTGACCTTGCGGCGCCACGCCTGGTTGAGGACATCTGACTTTTCAGGGGATGTTCAACAATCTCTAATGGACATGCCCTTTGATGGCACCCATCTGTTCGGAGACAAAGTGGACTCAACGCTCAAGCGCTTTAAGGACTCCCAGGCTACGGCTCTGACCCTTGGCCTCGTAGCTGCTCCTCACCCCCCACAGTCCACTTTTTGCCCCTTCGTGGCTACGGAAGGGGCACCCAGCTCGACCATTTCCACCTGGCCACTGACCAGTGCATGCTTCACAGTCTCTGCGCGGCTGCGGGATCCCACATGCTCGTGAATCGGGGAGCCAGGTGGGTGTTGCAAATTGCCCAAAGGGGCTATTCCCTCCCCTTCAAGACTATCCCTCCGGCTATGCCACCCTCATACAATCATCTGTTGGAAGATCATTTGGCACTTCTCTGTGAGGTAGTGAAGGCTCTCTTGCCCAAGGAAGCCATTGTGAGGGTCCCTGTGCCTGAAGTAGGTCATGGTTGTTATTCCTGCTACTTTCTGGTGCCCAAAAATGACAAGGGCCTTCGTCCTATCTTAGGTCTCTGTTCCCTCAATTTCTTACTCAAGAAGTAGTTCAGGTCCTGTCTGCTGTGGGCCCTGGAGACTGGATGGTAGCATTGGACTTGCAGGACGCCTATTACCACATTCCCGTCCTGCCAGCCCAGAGGCGTTACTTGCGATTCATGGTAGGTCATGAGCACTTTCAGTTCACTGTGCTCACCTTTGTCCTTACCAGCACACCTCGGGTGTTCACGAAGGTGACAGTAGTGTTTGCAGCTCATCTGCGCAGCTTAGGGGTTTCAGTCTTCCCCTACCTTGATGACTGGCTGTTGAAGGCGAACTTGCCCAAGGCTGTCGTCTTTCAGCTCCAGACTATGGCGAACCTCCTGCATTGACTGGGGTTCGCTATAAACATGTCAAAGTCACACCTGACTCCCTCTCAGATGCTCCCTTTTATCGGAGATGTTCTGGACACAGTGCAGTTTCAGGCTTATCCTCCAAAAAAGCGAGTCCAGTATATTCGGGCTAGGATTCAGATGTTTCAGCCTCTATCCTGGATTTTGGTGAGAATCACTCTGAGGCTGATGGGCCTCTTGGCCTCCTGCAGCCTGCTGGACGCCCATGCCAGATGGCAAATGCGGGCTCTGAAGTGGGCCCTGAAGTTCCAGTGGTTGTAGCATCAGGGGAACCTCTCCAACATGGTCCAGATCTCAGAGGGTACTGTAGTAGCTCTGAAGTGGTGGCTATCAAATCCAGAGTGGGTTAGTATCAGATCTCCCTCCCTTCCCCAACCAGATCTCACAATAGTGACAGATGCGTCACTCCTGTGATGGGGCGGCCACATGGGAGAGGTGGAAATCAGAGGCCTGTGGTCTCCAGCGGAGTCTGAGCTCCACATCAACGTTTTGGAGCTCTGAGCGATCCGATTTGCATTGAAAGCATTCCTTCCTTCTCTCAAAGGTAAAGTGGTGCAGGTGTTCACCGACAACACCATCGCAATGTGGTATTGCAACAAACAGGGCAGGGTTGGGTCGTGGACCCGGTCAAGAGGTTCTTAGCCTCTGGAATTGGCTGGAACGCCAGGGCATTTCTCTGGTGGTTCAACATCTAGCAGGCTTTCTGAATGCCAGAGCAGACAAACTTAGCCGTCGATGCATAGTCTATCACGAATGGCTTCTCCATCTGGTGGTTGCACAAGGTCTCTTTTGGCAGTGGGGAGAGCATTGGTTAGTCTCCGCAGAGAATGCACTTAGTCAGCCGTTTTACGCGTTGGAGTTTCCAAGGCGGCACTCGCTCAGCGATGCTTTTCATCTGGAGTGGAGCTCAGGCCTACTTTACGCCTTCCCGCCAATACCACTTCTGCCCAGAGTTCTGAAGAACATCGGGCACGACCGGGCTCAAGTAATCCTGGTGGCTCTGGACTGGGCATGCAGAGTCTGGTATCCCAAGCTGTTGGGCATAGCCATCGATCTTCCGATCAGACTGCCCCTTCGGGAGGATCTTCTGTCACTGCAGCAGGGGACGGGGCTTCACCTTAACCTGTCCAGTCTCCACCTTCTTTTGTGGAGATTGAGCGGTGGCAGTTGACAGCTTCTGACCTTCTTCCCGAAGTCTGTGATGTTATTTTGGCAGCCAAGCATCCCTCCACCAAAACGGTATACACATGTTGTTGGAACAAATTTGTGGCTTGGTGTTTCAACAAATCCGTTGATCCCCTTTATGCACCTCTCTTGGAGGTTCTCCTCTTCATTCTCGCTCTTGCCCAGCAGGGCTCTGCTCTGGTCACCTTCAAGGGTTATTTGTCTGACATCCCTGCCTTTTTAAGACTGCCAGACCAACCTTCTCTGTTAAAATATCCACTTGTTGGGAGGTTTCTTCTAGGACTTACCCTCATGTTCCCTTCTACCCCATTCACAATGCCCCAGTGGGATTTGAACTTGGTCCTCACATAACGCATGTGTGCTTCTTCCGAGCTGCTCCACAACTTACCCCTACGGCTCTTGATTCTTAAACCTGCCTTCTTGATTGCCATCATCTCAGCTCGCAGAGTGAATGAGCTCCAAGCTCTCTCTTCAAAGCCACCATTTCTATCTGTCCATCCTCACAAAGTGGTGCTTTGTACCGGGGCTTCCTTCCTTCCCAAAGTAGTGACACCTTTTTATGTAGGCCAATCAACCACCTTGTCATTTTTTTACACCCCCCCACAATCCTCTCATGAGGAGGAGAAACTCAACCACCTCAATCAGTGCTTAATTTGTAAATAAAAACGTGCCGGTGCCCAAAGCCCTCCTCTTAAAAAGGCGGCTGCTGCATTTAAATATGCGAGCACAGAATACTGAGACAGCGTAATCCTGAAGGCATCTCGGGTCTCTTCAATACATAAACAGCCACTCCCTGCCCCTTCAGCTCACTCTTGGAAGCTTTTTTCTTTCTATCTTTGTGATGCTTTTTCGTTTTTCTCTTCCTCCGTCTTTCCCATATGTGTCTTTTGCTCACAGCAAATGCTTGAGGCAGAAGAATAAGCACTGGCCCTCAAAAATAAGTGCCAGTGCTTAGCACCGGAAACAGTAAGCACAAATTAAGCACTGGCCTGGATCCAAAAAGAGCATTGGTGTTCTACCTCAATCGTACCAAAGATTTACGGGTGGACGATCAACTCTTTGGGGGTTATGTGGGTGTGAAAAAAGGAAGAGCGGTGCAAAAGAGGACCATCTCGCGATGGGTTGTCCTCTGCATCAAGATGTGCTATGCTTTGGCGAAAAAGCAACCAGCCCTCGCGAGTTTGCGTACTCATTCCACCAGAGCAGCTGCTACTACCACTGCATTAGCACGCGGAGTCCCAGTCCTGGATATCTGCCAGATAGAGACGTGGGCATCCCTTGCCACGTTCACTAAACATTACTGTCTGGATAGTCAGGTCAACAGAGACAGTTACTTCGGCCGTTCAGTGCTGCAGGACTTTTTAGTTCACAACCCATCACCGGGGAAGGTATTGCTCGGGTATCTATTCTAAGGTAAGGAATCTGCAACTAGAAGTCTCTATCAGATTACTTGACTTTGGTAACAATGTATCTGGTAGAGACATATTCTAGTTGCAGATTTCTTACCGACCTGCGAACTGATTTCTAGGGACAAGGACTTCCCTTTAAGGACCCTAGTTAGGGCGCACCATTCTCGGTGTTCTTCTTGGCTCCGCACTACTGGCACGGAAAGTTGTGAAAAGAAACTGATGTCAGCACACCAGGGTGACACTTATATAGGACTGCAACGTCATTGTGGAGACCATGATGCCGATGACGCATGCAAAGTCGACCTTTGCCACCTGACGGCGTGAAGGGGTACTGCTTGATGAAAAATCTCCTGGATCCAGTCTGACGCCTTGGGTAAATTCTGAAGTAAGGAATCTGGAACTAGAATATGTCTCTACCAGATACATCATTACCGAAGATAAGTAACTTGTTCATCAGGATCCTTTTTTTAATTGCACATTCGAAAGGCCTTTGGCCCTGAACCATTTTGAAATCTGTGTGACCTGTGTAGTTCGAGCTGAGGTACCCCTGCCTCTTTTTGTTGGAGCCTTTGAGGAAGGTGCCAATAGGTGTCTACTTGTTTTTCGGGTGCTGGCATCGGTTTGACTGATTGTGGACTCGCTCTATGTGTGTGGCCCAGTCGGTCTCTGTGATACCGGCATTATAAGTCCAGAAGGACTTTGGGTTCTTCTGCTTGCTTGCGTGAAGCAGTTTAATCCAGAGGCTGCTGATGGAATAGAATTTGGCTTGGTTGACCAAATAGCCTTTTTAAAGTCTATTTTTTCATTTTGACTAGTTTGAGCCTTGTTTTTTTGCTGAGTTTGTAACCCGGTCAGAGAGTACGTCTGATCTCCTTATTGAGTTGCCTTTTCATGATCCGCAGTTGGTGCGTAAACCAACCGACCACAGTTTGGTGGTGTCAGCTGTTGATAGGAGGTTTGATTGGAAATTTTGTTGTTAGGGCCTTCTTAAAATCCTCCCAGGCCCGGTCAGTCAAGTTGCTGGAGGTAGCACCAGCAGGTCAGTTTCACAGTAAACATTGATGAAGTCCATGATGCTGGCTATTATTGAATCTTTCCAGATGAGGTGCTTCATGTTGTACAGCTGAGGAGATGAGGACTGACATATAAATTCTCGTGCCTGTGGGGGGGGGAATCTCTGAGGTCAAATGTTTGAGAGGAATGATGACTTTTCAGTCTCGGTTTTATGGTGATGTTGGTGGTGCCTGTGAATAGTTTGGAGTCTGCTAGAGTGTAATCTAAATTGGAATTTGCCTGCATGTCGATCTGGTGAATGCAGTTGATTAGTCCTGTGGGCTCTGCCCGTTTTCCATGTAGAGACCCAGGGCTTTAAGTGCGGCAATGCATGTTTTGCCAAATGTGTCTGGCCTGGTTACTAATTATTACAAGAATTTGGGATGAGGGCTTGAAATTTGAGTTTTGCAGTATGTTCATATTAAAGTCGACTGAAGGCATTATATGGGCTTGCAGGTGCCTGGCTTTAAAAAGATTTGAGCAGGCCTATCGGGGTCTTAAACTTTCAGAGCTTGTGCTTTTGTGGTGGGCAGATATATAGATTTAAAATCAGTAATGTTGGCACTTGCTCTGGCTGCAGTACCATGGAGAGCTTAACACATTGTAACCATGATAAACCCAGGTCCACGGTCTCATTAGCTCACACGATATCTGTCGCAATCTAGAGTGAGAGCCATCCCCCCTTTGCTTGGCCCGATTTGGATTCTTTTGTTGCAGTGATGTGGTGATATTCTTTGAAGTTGAGTTCTGCATCCACAATTCTTGCAGCAGCAAGATGTCAAATGTTCATAAGAAATGTAGAAAGTAATCCTCTCCCACCTTGCTCCTCCCATCTAGGCAGAAACATCACTCATACAGATCTTATGAATCTGCTGCGAGTGGGCTGTGCTGACTGCAGGGCGCCATGGCTTACTCTCTGCTTGTGTTATCTGAAGTGTGTCAATCTTGTTATTTGTAGCCCCCTCCTAGCTTCTGTCGGGTGCGTGGGGCCAGTTACCCCCGTCCTTCAGCAGACCTTGCACTTGCTGGATTGTCAGATGCTGTAGCAGAGGGCTTGGATAGCAATCTGGTTCGGGTATCCTCATGTTGATTACCCATTCTGCAAAATTGTCCTTTTTCTGCCAGTCTTGGGTAGCAGTACCTTCATCCGTCCAAGTTATGGTGGTGATTTCATTCTCTGGTAGTTGAGGGTTATGTCTGAATATGACCACTTCTATATTATTGGACCTTATGTGTTGCAGGTCTTGTAGTGCTTTGAACAGCCTTAAGACTGTACTTCTGTTTAAGATGTTGTAGAGTGGGATCAGTTCAAGCCATGCTTTCTCCTTGGTGGTGCTGCTGACCCCTTGATACTGTTCTGCATGTGACTTTGTTGGATTACCGTACGGTCTTCTGGGTCCACCTAGGCGGGCCTTGAGATACAGGAAAAGAGATCCTGGATGCTTTTTGGTTCTCGGTGTGGGGAGGCACCCGGGTGACTGATCTTTGGATGTTGTTTACCTATGGGATCAATGAGTTGTTTAGTTTGGGGGGCTTGTTCCTGTTTGAGAAATATGGGATTTTGAACATGATTGTTGAGCCCATGGTCAGGGTGTATGTACTCACTCCTGAGTCCCGAAAGAAAAATGGGGAAGTAACTACATCCGAGAGGCACCTGTGCATGTTCTTGATGCTCGCTTGTTGCAAGCTCTTGTAGTGCAATATTGAGAAACTTTGAGATTGACCAGACTAACATGCAGACAACTGGAAAGCAAATGGCGAAATTATACTAGTCAGGACAAGTAAGTGCTGAAAATTGCTGTAAAAAACTATAAAAAGGAGATTAGGAAAGCCAAATTGGAGCTTTTCACAAATTCAATTTTGGGAGCATTGAACAGTGTTAAAAAGGTGTTTGAAATTGTCCAAGAGATGTCGAATCCTCTTTGTTTGAAACACAGCCTAGTCCGTTTGCAGGAGCTATGTGATAATCGACAACCTTTTTTCAAAATAAGATAACTAAATTCTTAGAAGACCTTGTCAAATCATCTTATAGAGACCACATGGCTTTAATTGCAGATGAAGTCTCTCTGCTGTGACTTGTCATTGTGACCCAGTCAGTTCACAGCACCCACAAGATCTGGTACTGAAATCCAATTGTCAGATTAATGATTTTGAGCCTGTATCAGAAGACTGTTTTTTCAAAACTACTCTGACTACTAGGTCTGGATCTCCGCTAGAACCACTTCCAGCCAGGTGCTATACAAGGTGGGTTGATGAGCTTTTGTCACTCCTGAGGACTCTATGCAATCAATCTCTGTCCTCAGGAACAGTTCCTCTTGTCTGGAAAAAGGCTATTGTCAAACCCCCCTACTCGTCTATCCATTAAAGTTACTGGAATGACTTATCAGTAGGATCGTGGCCCAACATCTAGAGGAGCATTCTTTGTCAGAGGAATAACGATGTGGGTTTAAGCCGGGCCAGGGCACTGAGACAGCCTATGTGTGTGCTTTGGATGAGCTACGATGGAGAGCTGGTGGCTATCAGATCGTGGTTCTAGTTCTTCTTAATCTGTTGCCAGCTTTTGACCCGGTCAACCACAACATCCTTTTGACTAGAGTGTCCTCAGTGGGTGTTGGTGGAGCTCCGCTAAATTGGATACAATCCTATTTACAGGATTGCTGCCAAGCAGTGGCCTTACCACATTTTTGATCTGAGTTTAGACTCGTTAAACAGGGAGTACCACAGGGATCGGCTCTTAGTCCGATCCTGTTTAATGTGTATCTGAAACCATTGATCTAGCTAATAAAAAAGCATGATAACTCTGTGATCAGTTATGCTGATGACACTGAGTTGATTCTGTCCCTGAATTATCAGGACTCCATTTCCTCTTTCCAGAATTGTGTGACTGATATAGTAAAATGGATGAAAATTAACTCTCTAAAATTAAACAGGGACAGATCCCTGCCTAAAATTCACTACCAGTTAATCTTTGGCCTTTTCCTGTTAAAGCGGAATTGTGTGCGTCTGATGCAGTTTCGTGATCTTGGGGTAATTTTTGATGCTCATTTAACGCTTGAGAATCATGTACATAGAGTTGCCAGTGTCTGCGTTGCCCTTTTGCAAGGCTTAATTCCTACCTTCATCTGCTTAACCTTTATTTGTTCAAAGTACTATACTCAGTAGGCTGGATTATTGCAATGCCATCCTGCTGTGTGCCCCAGATTTTCTGATCAAGCAACTGCAAAGAGTCCAATTGGTGGCGAAGCTGGTGGCGAACTGGTCTTGAAGATCTTCCGCCTCAAGTACCCTGGCTCCCGGTTAGACAGATGATTCAGTTTAAATCAATGTGCATGGTTTTCAGAGCGCTACATGGGATAGGTCCATGGCTGCTACAGCACAGACTAAAAAGATATATACAGAGGAAAGCCCTATATTCAGCTTCAGCAAACAATTTACAGGTTCCGAGATTCAATAGAGCCTGCATTGATGGTCGCTCCTTTTCTGTGACGGCAGCACTTGAGAGGCCATCTTGAGGTGCTTAGTTTTAGGGAAGCCTTGGAAACTTGGCTTTTTCCGTATTTTGTTCGCTGGCCCAGGGCCTTGTTTGTTTTTTCTCTTCTGGCAAAACAGCCTGCTCTCAGCGTCAGGATACCAATTTTTGATCGCAGTGTACTTTACAAATGATCATACAATTTCCTCTTTGCAGGATGGCCATAGCTGACACAGTAGCTTCTGGACGGTCCTCCAGCTGCCGGAATATTGGATATGGTGCAGTTGCACAGTAAATGCCCTTATCTGGGGCAGAGTCCTGTTTTGGACCTGGTTTTGCGAGGTTTTGGCACATTTTGCTGTGTTTGCACCTCTGTTTTTCCCTGCTTTTCTTTCTTGGCCAGTGTTGCTATTTCTGAGGAGATGTCTGTTTAGATGGTATGATGTCTGAGAGGTTTTCTACTGGCATCTCCATTAGCAAGCTTGATTGTGCTTCAAGTGGTGTTCCTGTGTGGAGAGTAAATACCTAGCTCCTGTTGACGGACTCTTGAGATAACTGTACTCGCTGATGGACTGTGTATTGGATGAAAGAGGTCAAGTTTGAGAGATCTTGACTTCTTTTAATATTTTTGATAAGATTGTGGAGACAGTCGCTATAAGGTCCAAGGTCGGGCCACATTGGCATGTGTGGTAGTTTGTGGCTGTTCTTGCTGTACTTTTATAATCATGTTGTTCAGAGCCTGCAATTTTTGATCAGTTCCCTGAATGTGACCACCTAGGGCATTTAAAAGGTTGACTTGTATGTCCAGCTTGTCTGCGTGGAAGGTTGGTGCTGAGGAGATCCCCTCAATTCTGCTCAACAAATAAACATTTCTGGAGGAAGATTTGGAGGAAGCTAGCCTGGTGTGTGGTGGGTACCTGAGGTACTTACACATTATATCAGCTCCGGGCATCCCCTATTAGTGTAGTGTAGGCAGTGTCTAAAAGCTAGGCTCGCTAGAGGTAGCTGTGGATGAGCAGACAAGGTGACATGCAAAGCTCATGCAATACCACTGTCGTCACACAGCACTTACACACACGAAAGAAAACACTCAGTTGTACAAAAATATAGATACTTTATTTTTGGAACACAACACCAAAAATAACTAGGATGGTAATAACTACAAGGAGGTAAGTGATACACTAAATACATACACTCGTAATCAGAAATAGGCATAGAAAAGGGTAGAAACCAGTGCAAATAGCAATAACGAATAGTGAACCTAGGGGGAGCACAAACCATATACTAAAGAAATGGTGTGCGAAAAAGGTACCCCCCCACCTAGGTAAGTAAGATGTGTAAAGGGGAGCTGGGAGTACTAGGAAACCAAATAGGTAAGTACAACAATAACCCCCAGGAATTCAGGAGTAAATCACTGGATTTTCCCCAAACCACCCAAAAGGAGGAAAATAAAGAAAAGACACCCAGAGAAGCCTGCAAGAAAACCAGCGGTGGATTCCTGAAGAAAGAAGACCTGTGGAGAGAGGGGACCAAGTCCAGGAGGCACAACAGAGTCCAATGGGGGCAGGAGCCCCTACCTACCACACTGAAGATGCAGGAGTTGGTTGACTGTGAAGAAGAACAGGTCAGCACTGCAGCCTAGAAGCCTGGAGAGAGTTCCTGATGGATGCAGAAGGTGTCCCACGCTGGCATGAAGACTGCAGACGGGTGTCAGTGCTGGAATTCCACCAACAGAGCTTGGCAAAGGCAAATTCGTGGTTGGAGGAAAAGAGATGCTGCCGGGGACCAGCAAAGCTCAGGAGGAGTCGCCGCAGGGGACCCTCAGCGTCGCAGAGAGTCCACGGGAGCAGAGGCAGCACCCACAGGAGTCCCACAGGACGATGACACAAAAGGTGCAAGCATGAAGCCCACGCTGCACTGCAAAAGAGGATCTCACGCCGCAGGAGAACAACGTTGGCGGCTGTGATTTGCAGGAAGGAGTGTTTGGGACTGCAGCCACACGATGCCTGAAGAGCTGAAGAGCTGGAGAAGATTCAAACAAGCCTTGGCAGCTGCAAGAGACTCAGTGCACGGGGGTACTGTCCTGGGTGGGAAGGCAAAGGCTTACATCAACCAAAGTTGGACAGCTAGTAGAGAGGATGGACTGGACCACTCCAGACTACCACCCATGATGCAGGGTCAATGCAGCTCAGCAGGATAGGGGATCCATGCAGCCTGCCGTCGCTTGTTGTAGGTGCCTGCGGTTGCAGGGGAATGACTCCTTCACTGCAAAAGAGATTCCTTCTTCATTTGCAGGATGAAGAGTTGGAGTCTTCTGAGGATGCATAGTGAGGAAACTGTTGCAAAGCTGGCAGGAACTCTGGATACAGTGTTGCAGAAGAGTCTTCCTGGTGGATCTGCAGCTTGTCAGTCCCTGGAGAGTCCAGTTGTGGTTCCCGAGGCCCAAAGTCAAAGGGAAGGTTGCAAAGGAGTCCTGTTGGAATCTTGCAAGCCGAATCTGAGGACCCACCCAAGAGAGAGAGACCCTAAATAGCCCTGAAAGGGGGACTGGTCACCTAAACAGATAAGCACCTATCAGGAGGGGGCTCTAACATCACCTGCTGGCACTGGCCATTCAGATGCTTCCAGAGTTCCCTGCCAACCTTCAATCGAAGATAGCAAAACCCAGGATCCCTCTGAAGGATCTCTGAGCACCACCCTTGGTGTGATGATGGACAGAGGATTGGTCACTCCCCTTTCTTGCATCCTGCCATCTGGGCTAGGAGGGCCTGCCATAGGGGTGACTTACAGTGACCTGGTGCAGTGACCTGGTAGTTAAAGGGTGCATGCACCCTTTCACGCAGGCTGCAATGACAGGCCTGCAGAACACTTTGCATGGGCTTCCTATGGGTGGCTTAATACATGCTGCAGCCCATAGGGATCCCCTGGTACACCAATGCCCTGGGTACCTAGGTACCACATTCTAGGGACTTATATGGCGGTACCAGTATGCCAAATGTGGGGTGAAAAAGGTTATGGCAACCACGTTGAAAGGGAGAGAGCATAACACTGGGGTCCTGCTTAGCAGGCTCCCAGTGAACAGTCACACATACAGACAACATGTAGAAAATGGGGGTAACCATGCCAAGAAAGAGGGCACTTTCCTACAGGATTGAATGTATCCAACAAGTGTCTTGCTATCTGATCAGGGAGGATCTTTGCTTTTTCAGCTGGGCCCCCTTTTAAACTTGAGTGTTCCCTCGGGCCAATGTGGCTTCTTGTTGTGTGTTCCTCTTTGAAGCTCCAGCAGTGGCCATTATCCAGGGCAGTGATCTGATTCCGTAGTGGCAGTTTAATGGTTGATAGCAAGATGTTGTAATCGTGCTTTGAGACTGGGATTGGGAACATGCAGAGATGATCTGCTGGCCTATCCAGTATACGGTTAAACCTGCTTAAAAGCATGTCCCACCATATTGCGGAGTCATCTGGGGCCTCCTAACGCAATGCGTTGGTTGGCTCCTTGGGCAATTGACTTGTGCGGAGGGGCTCCTTTCAGTTGTTTTTCATGGGACCTCATATGCAGATAGCCTGAGAGACCCAAAGGAGGGCTTTGGATGATGTGCTCCTGCCTTGTAGCGTGCACTTGGGCCTCGACCAAGAGCTGAGCCTTAGGGCAGGTCACCTGTTTTTTTGGCAATGTTAAAGGTTTGGGGCTGCGCTGATGTTTGGACTCAGTCATAATCTGGCTTCACTTTACACCTTGTCAAGATTGATTTGTGGGTGTGGGGTGGTGGCTTGCTAGTCGATCCTTTAACTAAGTAGTTGTGTGCTTCCTTTGGCGAAGATAAATTGTGTACCAGTGGGGATGAATCATGCTTTGACTAATGCTGATCAAGGGAGTTGTGAGCCTCTAACATACGTTTTAAATAGTTATGTAGGCCTTTCTTCATCCCGGACAGTTGGGGGTAGTTGTAGTTGGCAGCTTGGTGACCACCTTGCTTGTTGCCTATACTATGTCTAGTCCAAGGTCTAGAGCTGACACTAGGGGTTTAGGATCAACTTTGCCTTCCCTGATCCCCTGACTTTGTTGCCATGCAGACTTTTCCAGATCACATTGTGACCTGCTGTGATGTATTGAAAGCGAGGGGGGGGGCAAAGCAGTTGTGACTGCTGGAACTGGTGTTGAAATGGGCTGTTGTGGTATTGGGGGTGCTGGCTGAGATGGCAGGTGAGCTTCTCAGTAGGGGCCACACTGCACCCTGACTTAGCTGTGCCGCTTCTGCACCACCCCTGGCTCATCCCTTGATGGCAGCCCCTGTTGCTGTGTCATGCCCTTGGGCCTGGCTTGACACAGGCCTGTCGCTTGTCGTGGAATGGACCTGACCCAGTTATCCTAAAGAGAGCCCCTCATGTCCTGCCCCCTGCTCTCTAGTTCTGGCCTTGTCCTAGTCTGCACCTTTAAGCTGTTGTGTTGGAGATGGAGGCATTGGTACTACTTGGTCCAGTGGGCTAGGAATGTACCTGGCACTGGTGCTACATCTATCAGAGCAGGAGCGATCTCAATTTCAATGTGGTCTGTCACTGAAGCACACTATGGTTTTCACACAGCAAGAAATTCTCAGTCGTGTGTGATAGAACTGCTCCTATTCTACGCACCGTTGGCAACTCTTTTGGCTCACCCCACACCAAAGTTCCAGAATGCAGACGGGGAGGCTCTGGTTATTGGTGATGCAGATGTGAGAAAGCTCTTATGGTTGTGAGCACCTCAGGATGGGGCAAAACCTGGCACAAGGAGTGGCGGAGCACACGGAGAGGCATAAGCTGCACTGGGTGTAGGAAAGTACCCTCTTTCTTGGCATGGTTACCCCCTTTTTCTGCCTGATGTCAGTGTGCTTGACTGTGTTCAGTGGGATCCTGCTAACTAGGACCCCAGTGATTATGCTCTCTCTCCCAAAAGTCTGTATTTCACCCACAATTGGCACTCTGCTGCCCCACTTTAAGTCCCTAGTATATGGTACCTAGGTAGCCAGGGCATTGCGGTTCCAGGGGATCCCTATGGGCTGCATCGTATATTTTGCCACCCACAGGGAGCCCAAGCAAAGGGTTCTGCAGGACTGCAATTGCAGTCCTGCAGATACGTGGTCACTCAGCTAGGTGACTGATCCCTCTTTCAGGGCTATTTAGGGTCTCTCCTTTGGGTGATTCCTCAGATTCGAATTGCAAGACTCCAGCAGGAATCCTGTGCACTCTCCACTTCGATTCCAAAGAAACTGCATCTAGACTCTTCAGGACCCCACAAGCTGAAACAAAGAAGCAAGATGCCTTCTGCAACATTGTATCTCTGGCTCCTTCCAGCAACTGCAACATTTCCCCGGTTGTGCATCCTCTGAGGACAGCCCGTCATAAGCCTGCATCAGAAGAAAGAAGGAACCTCCCTTGGAGTGAAGGATTCACTCCCACGCATGGTTAACTGAAATGGCCCCAACGGTCCACTCTTCCAACTTAAACCCTTGCCTGCCCACAGAGGATAGTACCCCCCATGCACTGCGTCCTCTGCAGCTACCAAGGCTTATTGGCATCCTTCCTCCAAGATCTTCCGGCATCTTGAAGCTCCAGCCCCAGGCAGTCCTTCATGCGACGCACAGCTCCCTGAGTAGTTCTCCGGCAGCGTTGGAGCTTTTCTCGTAGTGCTGCGTGGGCCCCTTTTGTGACTCTCCTGTCTCTGTCCTCTAGGACTCCTGTGGGTGCTGCCTGGGCTTCTGTGGGCTCTCTGTGTTGCTGAGGTCCCCCTCTAACTCCCCCTCCTAGGGAGATTCTACCTGGTTTTTCCTGGTCCCGGCAGCTCCACTTTCCGCAGGTTTTGCGTGTGAAAAGGCCTGTTGGTGGACCCCGAAAACGCAAACCTGACTGCAATCCTTCTTCCGGCGTGGGACATCACCTGCATCCCCAAGGAACCTGATTTTGTCTTCTTGGGTGCAGTGCTGACTCTTCTTCTTCACCTGTAGTTCTCCTTTTGCAACTTCATCCTGGTGGGTAGTGGGTCCTGCCCTTCCTGAACTCTTCTGTGCTTCTTGAACTTGGTCCTCTTTTTCCACAGGTCTTCTTGTCGAGGAATCCACTGTTGGTGTCTTGCAGTCTCTTCTGGTTTTTGAATTCTTCTTCTTTAGTTCTCTGTGTGTGTTATGGGAAAATTACTGTGATTTACTCCTGTTTTCCTGGTTGCTAGGATGGTTTGTGGTACTTTATCTTTGGTCTTTCCTAGTACTCCCAGCTCCCCTCTACACACTACACTTACCTATGTGGGTGACTGACGTTCGCATTCCACTTTCTTAGTATATAGTTTGTGCTCCCCCTTACCATTTTCCTGCCTATTTCTGCATACTAGTGTACATAATTTGTGTATCACTTCGCTCCTAAGAGAGTATAGTCTCTATGTATTTTTGGTATGTGTGTCACCAAAGTAAAGTACCTTTATCTTTGTAATACTATGTGTGTAAGTGTGACTACCCTGGTATTGCATGAGCTTTGCATGTCTCCTAGATACCCTGGCTTCTAGACACTGCCTACACTAATAAGGGATATCTGGACCTGCTATAAGGTGTAAGTACCATAGGTACCCACCACACACCAGGCCAGCCTTCTACACCGGGTTCTAGCCTGGCCGCCTTTGCACCCCTCCAGCTCTACCCGGGGCTGCAAATCTAATGCCACAACTACGCTCACCCCGGACAATCTTAATTCCCTACATGGTGCTGTACACGCAACTTCCCACTTGTTTATTAGATTACTAGAGGCCTTTCTAATGTTACTGTCATCTGTTGCCCCTCACTAATGCTCGCCCAGCACTGTCGCTGTCAGCCGTGGAAGAACAGTGGAAATCAAGGAGTTGGACAGCAGTCTCTCTTTCTTTACTGTAGGGGGGTGCAGTGTGAGACACATGCAATGTTATGCCATATTTGCAGAATTTGGGGGGGGGGGGCAGATTGAGCAGATTAGGCAGATTGAGGTGGCTGGGGGTGAGGTAGGCTCAAGGGAGATGAAGCAAGAGCAACAATGCGGGCAACAGTATGATTATGTTTTGACTACTGCATGGGCTCCATAGGCGTATTGGGCATTGGTCCCTTACCTTGCCTAAAGAGAGCCTGGTGCCTGAATGCTATTTCCTCTGTAGTTGCAGACAGTGCCTCAAGCAAGTCTGCATCTTCTGTGTCGTATCCCCCCCTTCAGCTTCAGGGTTTTGGGATGCGGCACAGCCCTCGCCTTCAGCGCTTCACGCTGCACTGCACTCCGATCCCCTGCTTTGCTGCCTGCTCGGTGGCGCCATGCTACACTACTCTCCGTGCTTTTTTTCTTGCTCTGCAGCAGAGGTATTAAGGAGGTGGTTGTTTGATGATTTTCTCTAAGCCCTTGGCCAGGAATGGTAGCAGGGAGGTTGGTCTGTAGTTGGTGAATGTTGAAGGACCCACAGAGGGTTTATACAGTGCTTAGATTTGGCTACCTTATGGGTACGTGCCCACGGGGAAATCTGATTTGGCACCTGTATCCCCCTTTCTGTCCCAGATGCCAACCTGTCTACTGGAACTGAAGAACATCCCCTCTTCTGTGTCCATTTGCCCTTCAAAGTTGGCATCCCCTTTGAAGCTCCTCTTTTGGGCTCACACCCTATGTGGCTTTGTTAGAAATGGGGTCTCTAGTTAGCAGTCGGTTTGCACCCTGTCCAAGTAGGGACCCTCACTCTAGTCAGGATAAGGGAGATACCAGCTCAGATATCCCCTGCTCACCCACTTGGTAGCTTGGCATAAGCAGTCAGGCTTTTCTCGGAAGCAATGTGTAAAGCATTTCCACATAACACACAGTAACACAGTGAAAACACTACAAAGGGACACCACACCACTTTTAGAAAAATAGCCAGTATTTATCAATATAAAACAAGACAAAACTGATAAAAATCCAACTTGCAGTAATAAAAATATGAATTCTGCAAGAATTACTTAAAAATACAGTTCTTTGAAGTCAATAGCTCCACCTGGGGCTATCACAGCGTTGTGATCAACAAAACCAACAGTTCATGCCGGCCACGGCATCGCGGGCCAGCTACAGTGTCGGGAAGACCCATAAACAGTACCTTTGGATTTGCAGGCGTCGTGATCCTCGGGGTAAGCCCCAGAGAGTGGCGTCACTGATGTCGGTTCCGGAATCGGTGTGGGGGTTGTCAGGGCCTTGAAATCACACACATTGTAGATCAAACTCCAGGCTGATGAAGTTGGGAGTGCTGGCGTGGATGGCATTCGGGGCTGCGGTACGCAGCAGGACGATGCAACGTGCGGTGCCCACAGGTCACGGTGCAGGCAGTGTCTCGGTGACAGCTTCCAGTGGCATCGGCGTGACCAGGTCTGCGATGTGAAGCGGGGTGGTGCGACGTGGGGTGTCACCAGGTCACGGTGCAGGCAGCAGCGTCATTGTTACTGAAGTGCTGTCGTTGGTAGGCCCAAGTCGGTGGTGTGGTGTGGGACAGCTCTGGGTGATGTCTACGGGTCCCTGTGCAGACAGGGACGCCTGTTGATGACCCTGGAGTCCATGGTGCTGCCGTCAGTGGACTGGGACTGCGGTGCGGGATGGGACCGTGCTTCGTGCTCCTCCTAAGTGGTGTCCACAGGCAACTCTGCAGGCAGTGGCACCGGTGGGAGCAGGAGCTGTGGCGTCTGGGATGCCCAGGCTGCAGTGTGAGCAGGAGATGCCGTAGTGCATGGCCCACAGGTCGTGGTGCGAGCAGCGGCTCTGTGAAGTTGTCCAATGACCACGTTGGTGAGCCCAGGCTTGTGGTGCGAAGTGGGGCAGTGCGACTATGTGTGGTGTCGGCAGGTCACGGTGCGGGCCAGTGGCTTAGTTGACGGCGTCACTGTGTTTTTTCTTCTCTTTCAGCACATAATTCACAGATCTCAGTGTGCAGGCTGAGAACTGAAGTCTTTGGTGTCCCTGAGACTTCCAAAAGGAGGCAAGCTCTACTCCAAGCCCTTGGAGAACTTTCTCAAGCAGATACACAGCAAAGTTCACCCTTTGCTCTCTTTTAAGGTAGAAGCAGCAACTGCAGGCCAATCCAGCAAAGCAACACATCAAAGGGACAGTACTCCTCCAGCTCGTCAGCTCTTCACCTTGGCAGAGGTTCCACTTGATTCCAGAAAGATTCTAAAAGTCTGCCTTTGAGGAAAGTCTCAGTTGTTTGCAAGATCCTTCCTTGGCCAGGCCAGGCCCCAGACACACTAGGACATTGGAGACTGCATTGTGTGAGGCAGGCACAGTCATTTCAGGTGTAAGTGACCACTCCTACCCCCCACTCTAGCTCATATGGCTCATCAGGATAGGCAGGCTACACCCCAGCTCCCTTTGTGTCACAGTCTAGTGGAGAGGTGTAGACAGCCCAACTGTCAAACTGACCACAAACAGGCAGAGTCACAGGATGGTTTAAGCAACAAAATGCCTACTTTGTAAAAGTGACATTTTCAAACTAATAATCTAAAAACCATCTTCACCAAAATATGCATTTTTAAATTGTGAGTTTAGAGACCCCAAACTCCATATTTCTTTCTGCTCTCAAAGGGAATCTGCACTTTAAAGTTCTTTAAGGGCAGCCCCCATGTTAACCTATGAGAGAGCTAGGCCTTTCAAAAGTGAAGACTGAATTTAGCAGTATTTCACTGTTAGGACATGTAAAACATGTCAGTACATGTCCCACCTTTAACATACACTGCACCCTGCCCTTGGGGCTACATAGGGCCTACCTTAGGGGAACCTTACATGTACTAAAAGGGAAGGTTTTTGCCATGTGGAATTGGCAGTGTAAGCCCGCACATAGACACTGTAGTGGCAGGCCTGAGACATGTTTACAGAGCTACTCATGAAGATGGCACAATCGGTGCTGCAGGCCCAATAGTAGCATTTGATTTACATGTCCTGGGTACTTCTAATGCCCTTTACTAGGGACTTACTTACCGGGCAATCAAATATGCCAATCATAGATAAACCAATCACCAATACAATTTACATAGGGAGCACTTGCACCTTAGCACTGATCAGCAGTGGTAAAGTTCTCAGAGACAATGAACCAGCAAAAACAGATCAGAAAAAATAGGAGGAAGAAGGCAAAAGGTTTGGGGATAACATTGCAAAAAGGGTCATTTCAAACCGGCTTCCTTCAGGGCAGGCCTCTATTGTTTCCTTTCCTGGTAGTTATTCACACTTCACCCCAGAAGGGCTGATAGCCAGGGCCACTGCGAATAGCCAGTGGAAAACTTGAGCAACAGATTGGCAACTTTCTAAAGTTGCCTTTTACGTAAAAGTTACAGTAAATTCAACTTGGGCATTAAGTTGTTTTTAATGTACCAGTTTTTTGATACCTTGAAGTACCAACTTCAGTAGTCCCATTCAGGAATTAGCACAACTGAGTAGTTGGCTTATAACCCTGTATTTGCCAATGGGGCTACTAGCCTTTGCACAGTAAAAATTACAATTTGGGGCTTTTACTGTTAGGACGTGAAAATATACGTCCTACTTTTCTTTTTTGTTTTTGTTTTTTAACCATTTTGTTATTGGCATTTTGTTTGTCAACATCACAGGCATATGTGTCACATCCAGTACAAAAAGCATTAACAATGAGTCCATCACAGGTTTATACATGGTAAGATGACCTATCCAAATCCAAAATGATTTATAGAGTACGATTTAGCACCCTGGGGGCTTTCCAGGAGCTGGGAGTTGAGGCTGCGAGCCGGTTTTCTATTCCTGAAAGAGCCAGGTCTTGAGTTTTCTCCGGAATCCAATTAGGGTGTGCGTGGTTCGCAGATGGATGGGTAGGTCGTTCCAGTTCTTGGAGGCAAGGTAGGAGAAAGTGCGGCCTCTGCTTCGGGTGTGGCAAATTCTCTGGATTTGGGCACGGGTGAGGGTGGTTGATCCGAGCTCTCTGGTTGGTTGGTGGAAGGAGAGTCTGTAATTGAGGTTGAGTCCGATGTTATGGAGGGCTTTGAAGGCGATAGTGAGGACCTTGAATCTCTTGTGTATGGGGAGCTAGTGTAGGTCCTTAAGCTGAGTTCATCTGGGTAGATCCAGGATGAGTTTTGCTGCTGCATGTTGGATGGTCTGGAGTTGGCAGATTGGTGGGGCGTCCCAGGTAGAGGACATTTCTGTAGTCCAGTCTGCTGGTGATGGTGGTCTTGGTTACTGCCTTTCTGGTTTTTAGGCGGGGGTCCATTTGAAAATCATGCAAGCATAAGGAGTTGATGGAAGCAGGAAGATGCTACAGAGCTTACTTGTTGTCTAAAGGTGAGTTTGTTGTCCACAATGAAGCCTAGATTTCAGGGGTGTTCTGTTGAGGGTTGTCAAAGCGGAGGGCCACCATGAGTCGTCCCAGGGGGAATGGGACGTTCCTAAGGATGATAATTTAATTTTTTTCTGTGTTTAGTTTTAGACAGCTAGCTTTCATCTAGTAGGTGAAGTGGCTCATGACTTCGCAGGAGTTTTCTCTGTAACATCAGGAGTCCTTGGTTCAGTTCTCATTAACCAGAACAAACTGCAACAACAGTTAACTGGTCATGTGATAGCAACTACTCATTCAGTGATGGTGCAAGTAATACAATGCATTCTTTCCAGTGCGGGTGCATACCGCTTCCATCAGGGTTCAATATTCAGCAAGAGCAACATCGGGGAGCAGGGGCAGTTGGGGTCTTAGAGGTTGATGGGATAAGGTCTGATAGTTATGAGTGCAATGTTAACCAACCAGTCCCTCTTGATATGTTTGTAAGCCTAGAAGCAGTGTCTCCCAATCTGCTGCTATGGGATATTTATGGACACCACAAGCCTCTTCCTGTCGTAGTGCCACTGCTTCTGCCTGCTCCCACTTGAGTGTCGCCATGCACCAGTACACTATTTCAAGCATTATTGGGGCTTTACAATGCATGGCTATTAGCTTACAAGCTATCAGCATTGCCAAGTCAATGACACGGTTGGCAGCTTTGACTGTTTTCAAGTACCGGAGCAGTCCCAACAATGAGCCCTCTCTTGTGCACATATGCGTGCGACCAGTCACCTTTTCTAATGCAGTTGGCACTGCAACCCACAATGCTGTTGCCTCTGAACAGTCCTAGAATGAATGCATCATATCAGCCCACCGATGTTGGCACCTAGGGCAGTTTGAAGAGGACCTGAATATTTAAGAGGGATGCTGGTGTGAGCTAAGCTCTGTGTAATAAGTTGAATTGAATGTACTGGAACTTAGCATTTCGCAATAACTTTATAGACTATGCTATTGCCTTTTCCCACTCCTTGCCTGACAGTTTCTGACCTAGATCCCTTTCCCACTTCCTGCGGACCATAGATGATGGATCCTATACTGTGTATGCAAGTGCACAAACAATCCTCCTCCCATTATGTATAGTGTGTGTATCAGTGGGTTCTGATACGTTTCAGAGTCTGCAATGCCCCAGTCTCTACAGCTATGCCAATAGATGCCTATGCACCTAGAAATGTCCTGCTGGAAGCTCATCTTCCCCCTGCATTTGATCATAGGGTATTAGCACACCCTCTTGGAATAGTGTGCCCATTCCTGCCTCACTCCAAGCGCTTTGAGCCATCCCTCCCAGCATGTCGCCAAAGGAGGTTATAGAGCCTACTGGGACTTCAGGCAACTATCGGGGGATTTGCGGCATGAGTCGCAGGCTGCGATTAAAGCTCTTATCGCAATCCGTAGGAGCAGTTCTATGCCGCACTGAAGGAAGATCTGCTGTATGACACTGTTAGACCTGACATCCTTAGAGTGGTCATTCCCCCAACTGTTTGCCTGCCTCCCTCCTTTTTTGCTGGTTTTAGGATTCTGCACACTTTACCACTACTGACAGTGCTAAAGTGCATGAGCTCTCTCCCCTAAACATGGTAACATTGCTTCCTACCCAATTGGCATATTTAATTTACTTCTAGACCCTAGTAAAGTGCACTAGTGGTGCCCAGGGTCTGTAAATTAAATGCTACTAGTGGGCCTGCTGAACTGGTTGTGTCACCCACATCAGTAGCCCCTTATCCATGTCTCAAGCCTGCCATTGTAAGGCCTGCATGTGCAGTTTCACTGCCACTTCGACTTGTCATTTAAAACTACTTGCCAAGCCTTACATTTCCCTTTCTCTACATATGTCACCCCTAAGGTAGGCCCTAGGTAACCCACAGGGCATTGTGCTATGCAAGTAAAAGGCAGGACATACTTGGAGGGGAAAACTCACAAATTTGTTTTTCACTACTGTGAGGCCTGCTCCTTTGATAGTCCAGCATTAGAACTGCCCTTGTATACTTTCAAGTGGTAGATTCCGATCTGAAAGGAGTAGCATTGTCACGTTTATTATGGGCAGAATGGTAGTAGATAATCCTGATTACTGGTGAAGGTGGATTTAATATTACTATTTTAGAAATGCCACTTTTAGAAAGTGGGCATTTATCTGCCTTTACTGGCATCTGTGCCTTACAGTCTGTCTCCAGTCCACATCTGGTCTGTGCCGGTTGACAGCTCCCCTTGTGCATTCCACCCAGACTGCCATAAACACAGGACACTCAGTCGCATCAGCATTCATCTGCATAATGAATGGATTTCCCTGGGCAGGAATGGTGGAGGGTCTCTCACATTTCAAATGCCAGTGGCCTGCCCTCTCACAAAGGACTGATAACTTCACACAGGGATCCTGGCAGTGCTCTTCAAAACCACTCTTTGAAATTTCCCACACTTCAAGGGCACTTTTGGGTATATATACTGAATCTCTGACCCCACTAAATCAGACACTTAAGGATCTACACCTGGTCTCTGTCAGAGGGACTACCTGGCTGCCCAACAGACTCATCTGGACTGCTTTGCCGAAAAGGACTGCTGCCCTGCTTGTTGCCCTGCTGCCTGCTGGCCTCTGACTCTGCTGGAAGGACTCTGCCTTCCCCACAAGTGCTCTCCAAGAGCTTGGATTGAGGTTGTCTCCTGTTCTGAAGTCTCAGGGCCACAAAGACTGCACCTCAGAGAAGAAAATCTCAGTGCGTTGGGAAATAGAAGCAATGCCGCAAAAAATGACGCAGAACCTGCCTCACAGCTGAAAATTCGCTGCATCGCCTACCGGATCAACGCAGCGCCTGCTCCTTACCAGTGCATCAAGGATTTTCAGTGCATCGTCCCTGGGTGTCACAATATCCCTGAATCGCAGTGAGAAACCAGGGCTGCGCTCCTGGAAATCGGCGCATCACCCTGCAGCTTGAAAAACAATGCATCGTATGTGCTGCGCTGAAAAATCCAGCGCAGTGCCTTTTTTTTAACGCATCTCCCCATCTGCAGCCCAGTGCTTTGTATTTTTGTTGCATCATAGGTACTGTGTGTTACAATAGTACAACCACTGATTCTTAAGGATTGAGACCCTTTTAAACCTTTAAAAAGTGATATCTTGACTTGTGCATATTGGAGTTTTATTTTGTTTTGATATTGTTTTATTCAGATAAATATTTGTTTTGCTAAATTGGCATAGAGTACTTTTTGTGGTGTTTTATTGTTACTGGAACAGTTATTGTACAAATACTTTACACGTTACCTCCTAAATTAAGCCTGTCTGCTCTGTGCCAAGCTACCAGAGGGTGAGCAAAGGATCATTTGGATTGTGTTGTGACTTTCTCTGACTAAAATTGTGGTCCCTACTTGGGCAAGGTTGCATACCTCTACCAATTAGAGACCCAATTTCTAACAGACACCCTGTGCTTGAGCTGTTGTGGGAAGTCCCAGTTCCTCAGTGAGGCACCCTGCC
Organism: Pleurodeles waltl; assembly: GCF_031143425.1. Lineage (NCBI taxonomy): Eukaryota > Metazoa > Chordata > Amphibia > Caudata > Salamandridae > Pleurodeles > Pleurodeles waltl. The sequence continues at coordinate 378,092,147 of NC_090438.1, forward strand.
AGCCAGTGTTTAGACGACTAACTGCACTGCCAAATAATGTTTGTGGTTCGGCGCCCCAATGCCTCCCTTATGCATGGGTAACAGCAGCTACTCTGCCACAACAGCAACTTTGCGCCTACCCTTGTTCCATATGAAGCACCCTAGTGCTGAATGCAAGGTGTGGACGGTGGATCTGGGGATGTGGACCGAAAGGTTGTGGAAATAGTAATCAGGGCAGAATTACCATTGTGGACAAGGACTCTACCTTGCACTGTAAGTGGCAGAGTTCTCCAAAAGCCATATGGGGTCGCTGTGATGCCATTGATCATGTACGGTTGCCATCATCCTGATCCTTTGCTTCTGGATAAATGTTAATACCAAGGGAACAAAACGTTCAAGGTCTGCCATGAAAAGCTATTTGGGCATTCCGGGCTTAGGGGATATATGCATGATTTGGCCCAATTCACCCCTAAGCCAGACGCAGTCGAGAACTAGTACATTATACATCAATGTTCGTTATTCCCTCCTGAATGTCTCAGACATTGATCAACACATCATCTGTATACATCGAGACAGTGTGCGTTCCCCGGACAGTGGGATGCCCCATACCTACCCCTGCTGTCATAACCTTTGAGCTAAGGGCCCCATGGCCAAGGTGAACAGTTTTGTGGATAGTAGGCAGCCCTGCCGCGTCCCTCTACTCACCTGGAAAGGAGGAGAGATACACTGTTCAATTTTCATTCTTGCCATAGGATCGACATTCAAAAGGTGTATTACCCAACTCTTGCAGGTGCCTCACGATGCCAAAAGCAGTCAGAGTTGAGAAGAAGTATTCTCAGTCCACTATATCAAAAGCTTTCAAGCACGTAGCAAATGGACACTGGACCAGAGAGAGCTCCATTACTCTAAGCAGACGACCTATGTTTAACATGATTGATCTTCTTGGTATAAAACCATTCTAGTCTGAGTGCACGAAATGTCTCATATGTTCATACAAGCGGCTCGCCAGTACCTTGCTCAGGATCGTGTAATCAGACCGTACCAAGAACACTAGGCAGAAGGAGGTAAGCTCTATGGGGTCTTTGCCTGGCTTAGGAAGTGGGAGTAACAGGGATTTGCATTGGGATGGTGGGAGACGGCCTTCCGCATGTGCTTTTTGGTACAGCTCTAAGAGTTTCAGGCCTAGAGGGTGCTCATAAACTTCATAAAATTTGATAGGGGGCCCGTCCAACCCCGGTGTCTTATTGGTCACTGCAGCACATAAGCTCCAGCGATCTCCTGCAGTGTACATTAGTGTTGGGAGGTCCACCGATGTAAGGAAATGGTATATGTCACCGTGCCAGTTCACAAAGGGGTGGTCGTAAAGGGTATGGTAGTGCATAGTGAACGCTGTGTGTATGTCTGCCTGGTGTCGGGCGACCACTGCTGCGAAGACCCTAATGGTTGTGATCCGGATGGGTGGGTCTGCCTTACACTAGAGCCTTGTCAATAAACATCCTGATTTATCCCCTTCTGCATGCACTTTAGCTTGATACACGCTGAAGTTGAGACAACACATCCGCTCTATTAACTGAGCATGCTTACCCCGCACTACTGTCAGTGCGTAGTATATCGGCTCTAGCTGCGGCTTCCAGAGCCCCCAGGGATAACTCAAAGGAGAAATCTCTCTGGAGGTCTGCTCGGTCCTGTACCGTCTCCATGATACAGTGTCCCCTAAGCACAATTTTTATTGCCTCCCAGTCTGTATGCTTAGATATGCCCCAATGATCGAATAGACATTGTGACAGCATGTCCTCAATTTCTCCTCAAAGTCTGGTCCTCTAGTAAGGCGTGCTGTAGCTGCCAGGTGGGAACTGAGGGTCTTGGTGCACCCCACTCTACCTGGAGCTGCAAGAGATTATAGTCTGAGAAGGTCTTCCCTAAGTATTCCGCCCGTCGTTAGTAGTCTGGTGACTGAGTCAGAGTATCCATTCTAGCCATAGGTGCAAGTCATGTGAGGAATAGTAGTAGGAGAACTCTGCAGCGTCCGGGTACAGAGATCGCCAACAGTCCAGTAGGGACTAATGCTGTAACCACTCTGAGAAGTGAGCCAAAGCAAATACAGCTGGGGGGTTTGGAAGTGGTGGATGTGACTGGTCCGCCTGTGGGTGAATCACACAATTAAAGTCTCTGCCAATTATCCAAGGAATGTGGGCCCATTTAGTTAATACTGAGGATAAACTGAAAAAGAAAGCCAGTTGCGCTCTGCTGGGGGCGTAAATGCAGCCTAGTAATACCACCTTCTTGTCTAGTTGACCATCTACCAATACTTTTCAGCCCTCATGGTCAATATCCATCCCCCAAGTGTTTGAAAGGGGCTTATATGGATTAAAGCCCCGAAGACAAAGCCAGAGTATGTGGTATAATACAAAGACATAGGAGAGGGCCATGTACAAGAGCTTCCTGCCTATATATGTCCCTCTTTTTAGCATACATCACCCTCCCTTAGAGCTTGGGCGATCTGAACTGTCACTCCTCCAAATGGCAGCGTTGAGTTAGCATTTTTAAAATTACTCCACCAGTCTGGAGTGGCAGGCTGGAAGGCACGTTCTACTATGTCACACTCATGGTGGTACAATAAGTGCTGCCGTCCATGAGGGACATGTTAACATATAGGCCCTGTGTGCCCCTGGTACCATATTGTTGAGGCTTAAAACTAAGCCAACTCATGCCAGTGGGTATAATCCAGGTTAGCAAACATTTAAGGATCAGAGCACTGGCACTGAGGGTTGTTTAGTAGGCCTCAATGCATTCAAGTCGAAAAACCAGCAGCATCTGTACAAAACTTTGGGGGTGGTCATGCAAAAAGAGGTATTTTTTTTTACACTCTCCTATAAGCTAAGCAATTGGTTACCTTGTCATACTTAATAAATGATAACTTTGGTTTGGGAGCAGATAGTGAAATACCTCTTCCAATCAGTTCAGTTGTAATTTAAAATCCTCTGTAATGGGAAAGTTGGATTTAAAATTATTATTCTGACAATTCCACTTTAAGAAACGTGGTATTTTTCTGCCTAGATCAAATGTGCCTTTTTGTAGTGTCCTGGCTCACATGGCTGTTAATGGCTCTCCTGTTGTTGAAGGGACTTAAGTGTGGGGAAGGATGTCCTGGGGAATTGTATCAATCCTTACTGAGCTTTAAAGGATAGCCTGAGGTCTGTGACCACCACTTTCCTGACGTCTGAAGTCACCTGCTCTGTTACAGGCAAATGCAGCTTACCCTTGGGCCTGCCTAACTTTTGTTCCCCTAGATAGATTGGAGCCAAACCTAGGAAAAGGGGGAGGTTAGACAAAGGAGGCTTCCCACCACGATATAAAGAGACACTGGGTATAAAAGGGGCACCCTCAGATCCTCTCATCAGAACACACCTGGACCTATGCAGAATGTTCCGAAGGACTGCCCTGCTACCTGAAGGAGAAAAATTGCACATGCTTGCCTTCTAGGATCCCAGAAGTGACTCCAAGGGTCAGTTTCCTGAGCTTCTGTTTTACAGGGACACAATCAGCTTCCAGAGGCCTTCCCTGCAATTGCCCAGCACCAACTGGACGTGCCTAGACCCTGTTTTTTGGCCTCTGCTGAAGTTAATCCTGACCCTCATAGAGGTGTCTCCGAGGTCCTCGATCCTTGACTGGTGTCCGACTGTATTCCTCCTACTTTAAAACTGCACTACAGGTGAAAATCCAGAAATTCTGGGCTCTTCTCCTCCAGGGGCAACCGCCGACATCTCCCCCAACACTCCCAATAGGGCAAAGTTCTCATGGCGACCTGCTCTTCGTAGCTGCAACAAGCTCCCACCAATGGAAAGCTTTGCCTGTCACATTCTCTTCCCACGGGTAACAAACTCCTCCCGGCTCCCACCAACATGAAGCTCCGGCTGGAGCTTTGTGTGTAGAACTGGATTGTGAGAGAAGGTAAACTTTACACCGGGATGAACCTGGTCCCTGTATCTGACCTGTTCTCCATTACAGTAGGCCTGAAATTGTGACACTGACCCGGTCCAGCTCAACCAGAAAACTGCATGTGGCACATTGTGCTTCTGGTTGCTATTTTTACCTTTAAACTTTTAAAATGCATTACTTCAGTTCTACTTATTGGATTTTGGTAATTTTGGTGTCATTTTGTATATTAACTTGTACGTACCCTATCCTTCTAAATTATTTTGGGATTTTTCTGGTTTTGTGTTTTCACATTATTGCTGTTTAAGTACTGCTTATTACTTCACACATTGCCACTATTTTAAGCCTGCCTGCTTTTGTGCTAATCTGTCAGAGGGCTAAGCGTAGATTTATTTAGTGACTTTGTGGTTCACCCTGACAAGGATTGTATTTGTTACCCGAGTGAGGCTGTCACCCCTCTCAACGAATTGCCCAGTTTTCTTTCAGTGAAATACCAGGCAAACCTACTTTACTTCAGTCCCTGGCAATGAGGCCAAGTCAAAGCTACCATTATAGTACTCAGTAAGCTTCTATTTATGTTAGGTATTAAGATTCTGTGACCATAAACAAAGCATACTGGTGCAGGGGCCCAAAGTATCTTCAACAGTTTGCACATACTATATCCTAAACGGAGTCCTGGGATCATACTTGCAACTTTGACTATACAACAATGCTTCAAATTCAAAAAGATGGAAGTAGAGCCGAAGGATTAAAGGTCCCTAGACACTGCAATGAATTAAAACCTCAACTGAGGGCATACTCTAAAGGTGGGCCAGGGAGCCTCTAATAAACCAAATTGACCAGTTTGGCTTTTTGGCTCAACTCATTCGGCTGCAACTGAACAATACTGGATAGGAAATCCTTCTTCACATCAAGCAAGACTTTGAATAAGTTGTCAAATACTCAGTCACCTATGGTAGCATGCCAGAATAACCACAAAGAGAAACACTATACAGCAGTAATAAATAACTTACTTTTCATGATTGAAAGGATGCCACATTGAGTTCCTATCTGTCACGCAAATTTTCATGAATGATTTTCTTTTATAAAGAAAAGTCCTTGAAAAACAGTTTGTCACTAACGGTTTTGAAGGAGTGAGTGCTTTGTGTGACTTAAAGACAACTGATTTATATATATATATGAATCCTCTGCCAAAGTCATTCAGCCTCAACATTACAATTCACACTGTGGGCCCTAGACATTTCACCATATGCGGTCGGTAAGATAGTATACGTGAAAGACCCTGTCACTCACTTGGCACCCATAATATGTGAATACCTGCAGTTTGGTCACTATTCGGGTATTAATTGGACCAAACCAATTATTTTCCCTTTTATTCCAAACACTAAATCCCACACATTGGAGTTCCTCTTACTGTGGTTTACTGACCCTGTGAAATATTTAGGGATCTGGATCCATAAGGATCCGGGCCTAGTGCTTCAATGTAATTATGGCAGGGCCAAGACACAGCTTGAGGACCAGGTGCACAGATGATCTAGGCCACCAGTGTCTATGGCAGACATGGTGGCTGTCATGAAAATGGTGATATTACCTACATTTCTTTCTTTTTAATAAGCTCCCTATTGTACTGTTGCAACACTTTTTCAAAACGCTAAAAACACATTTATTAACAATAGGATGGGCAGAAAAACAATCTGGAATTTATTGGGAAACGCTCACTTTACCATACATGCAAGGGTGTTTCTGTGTGCTAGACCTTGAACTTTATTATTTATGTGTGCAAACTCGTTTCACACACTATTTGTACTTTCACCATGATTACGTCCCACATGAGGGATTGACCATGATGAAGCCGGCCTGCTCCCATTGCATGCTTTCCTGTCACACAGGCAAACTTATATTACTCAGACTGAATTCAATACAATTCAATGCACCACATGAATTTGGGGTGTGCTCCCACAATGAACCCCTTACCTGCCAGCACCCCCCCTCCTATTTCACCTGGCCATATCGGATACACAGGAACCGTGAGCATTGAAGGTCCTTGGCAAGGCAGGTTTGAAACCATGGCAGACATCTACTCTCAGGAGACTTTTATTGCCCTAGATGACATCTCACACGCACAGCCAACATCTCTGTGCTGCTATACATGCATTGTTTTCTCAGTTCCTGGGGGCACGCCCCACACTGCATGCTTTAATGACTAGCTCTACGCATAAGGGACTCATTACCAAGTAATATGTGTCGGTAAAAAACAATAGGTCTGCAGTCCCTGATCCGGCGCTGGAGAAATGGACCTCTGTTTTGGATCAACCGATGGAGTCAACTGACTTGGCATTCTGTCGTGCACAAACTAGAATGCTTACACCTAACTGTAATTTATGTGTAATTTACTTCAAATACTTCCACCAAATGTATTATACACTTGTAAAGTTATACAAATTTGGTTTGAGGGGAGATGCTAACTGTTTGAGGTAGAGTACGCCCAATGACGATTTCTTGCATTGGGCATGGTTTTGTCCGCCCATACAGCAATTTTGGATGCAGGTCATGGATGCCCTTGCTGCCAAGGCACTGGAGCCTGTGGCGTGTTGCCTGCACGTGTGCCTTCTTGGTTTGGTTAAAGATCTGCAGCCGTAAATCCGTAGACTCACAGCAGTGGCACTTTTGCTGTCTAAGAGATGAGTTGCTTTGTCCTGGGCAAGAGTGCAACACCCACTAAATGGCAATGGCTGTCAAGTATGATTTACTGTCAAGAACAATTGGAACTCTAAGCCAAAGAACGTCTGGTGCCTTCACGGCCTAAGAACAATAGGGGGGACACTCACTACCTACCTGCTGACAATTTCGGACCTCTCCTAAAGGTGTGGGGAATGAATGCTACTGTCTCCACTAGGACGTAGTGATTTGATGGGTGTGACTAGTTGATGTACGTGAGAACAGATCATATTCTGTTGTGGGTGGTGTTGACGCAGATATGCTAATTAGAAATTATTAATAAATGCTTACATGTTATGATTTACAAACGTTCATAGAGAAATTAATTGTAGAGAAAAATTAATATGCATGTTTGAAAATGTGCCCATGGGGTATGTCAGCCACTTATACGAACTTGTACTAAAAGAACTAAAAATGTGTGAAATAATGAAAATGTATAATAATAATGTAGTAATATGTCATATTAAGATGTATAATCTATGTTTTGCATTAATTTGTAGAATTAACTTAGCCGTAGTTGTGGCCTAGCATTCCAAGCCTCATACAGAAGCTGAATTTCTAGCGCACTGCAGAGAAGCTGGTGCCTTGAACTGTCCCTGAACTGCATACATTAATAAAATCTGCTTAGCTAGAATTTTCCGCAATGTACCAACGAACAGGAGATGAGGGACTAGGAAATGTAAAAAGTTTGATGTAAGACAGACTTGATGTACTTTCCCAGGACTCGAACAATAGAAGCACTGACTGGAGAAGAAGATGCAACATTCTCGATACCTGATGAGCCGGATGATGAGGGCATCGTACAGCAAACCAATCAACTAATTGGGGATGGAGAAATATTCTAACTCATAGATTTGTAAAATTAATATTATAGGTTAGAGTCATATCTGCCGATTGACTGACCAATTAGGAATTAGAGGGATGGACTGAACAACTCTAATAAAAATTAATGACAAGGGGCTAAAACTTCAGATAGGAGGGCAGATGCGAGGGGAGAAATGCTGATGCCAGAAGATGCGATTCAAGATTGTCATTGGGCTCATGCGCTTGAGAACCTGATGCATTGCTAATCGAGTGATGACCTGAGGATGTAGACTGACTTTGTTGCTGATCCATTTCGTGGATAGGTAGCTATGAAAATGTGACTGATAAATGTTTATGCCTTTCTTTCTAGGTACCAACTGCACTGTTTTATAGTTTTTCTCTTAGCTAGATGTTTTCCTAATTCACATTTTCTAAATTGTTTTTCCATGAAGTGCCACATGCTAAATGCTAATCTGGGTTAGGTAAGGGTCCTTTGGGTGACGTTGACAGTGACAAATGATTGATGGACTGATTGCTGAACTTGGCTGTTAATGCTGTTATATTAATCTTTGTTGGCTTATGCTGAAGCCTTCAAGCATATGTTTTCTCAAGTTCTGATTAGATTGTTATTGGTGGTCATTAATGAACTAATTCTGATTTGATTTAATAAAGTTTGATCTAACCTGATGACTTAGTATTGTAACTAATAGGGAAATACAATTGATAAAACGTATAATTATGTTGTGGTTATTCATGAAATGTTGATTTATTATCTCATGCTTAATAATTCTCTTAGTGGTTGCTGATTGATTACATTGATAATTGATGTTCATCGATTACTACATAGCTAGGATACTTCATGCGATCCTAAAGGTTCATCGGCCTATACCCGTCCCCTTGTAAGTTTACTTACTAAGGACCAGGCGCGCTAGCACTGGTATACGTGGGTATGTTTGATTATGTCATGTATACTTTAAATGCACACTGCACAAAATGCTGATTTAAAAAAAAAATCTATGGCCCAAGGCAATATGCAACCTTGGCATTATAGCGTGTGTTATGTTAGGAGCTGTATAACAGACTGCAATTTAGTCTTAATTTTTATTGAAACTGAGGTGTGCATTTTATCACCTTGTTATTTCCCACTCTTATCGTTATCTTACGGTTTTCTCTTTACAGCATGAAGGTCTCATCAGATAAAGGCCTCCGTTTGTGAGGTGAGTGTTTGGTTTGGTACTCTTAAGGGGCGCACTTCTTTTTCAGTGCTGGCTCTAAATAGACATAGCGCCCAGTTTTTCTAGGTTCTACGAGTTCTATTTTTTGGGCTTTGCCACATCGGAAACTAATGATGTGAGGACTGGACTAATCGTTGCAAACAATAATGCTTCATTTATTGATGGTAATGAGCCGCGTGTTGTAGTTATGCTGTGTTTGCAGCTATTTGTCTTGATTTGTAATTGTTTTGGGGGTATTTTGTAGACTGCTGGAGGTTTCTTAAAAGATTAAGGGCCATATGTACAAACACATTTTCCCATAGACACCGAATGGGCAAAACTGCTTGCTACATCTGGCCCTAAATGTATTCTGTGTGCCATAACATATTCGGAAAAGTTAACCAGAGGAAAGTAAAAATGATGTGTCTGTATTTGTCTAAATCGATGGTAAACTGTATTTTGCAAAAGCATTATCCCAGTTTTAACAAAAAAAGCCAAACAGAAATCGAACTGAAATTAGCATATTTATTAATCTAAAAGTATTTAGTCTAAATTTATACACAGTACAGGGAGTGCAGAATTATTAGGCAAGTTGTATTTTTGAGGATTAATTTTATTATTGAACAACAACCATGTTCTCAATGAACCCAAAAAACTCATTAATATCAAAGCTGAATATTTTTGGAAGTAGTTTTTAGTTTGTTTTTAGTTTTAGCTATGTTAGGGGGATATCTGTGTGTGCAGGTGACTATCACTGTGCATAATTATTAGGCAACTTAACAAAAAAAAATATATACCCATTTCAATTATTTATTATTACCAGTGAAACCAATATAACATCTCAACATTCACAAATATACATTTCTGACATTCAAAAACAAAACAAAAACAAATCAGTGACCAATATAGCCACCTTTCTTTGCAAGGACACTCAAAAGCCTGCCATCCATGGATTCTGTCAGTGTTTTGATCTGTTCACCATCAACATTGCGTGCAGCAGCAACCACAGCCTCCCAGACACTGTTCAGAGAGGTGTACTGTTTTCCCTCCTTGTAAATCTCACATTTGATGATGGACCACAGGTTCTCAATGGGGTTCAGATCAGGTGAACAAGGAGGCCATGTCATTAGATTTCCTTCTTTTATACCCTTTCTTGCCAGCCACGCTGTGGAGTACTTGGACGCGTGTGATGGAGCATTGTCCTGCATGAAAATCATGTTTTTCTTGAAGGATGCAAACTTCTTCCTGTACCACTGCTTGAAGAAGGTGTCTTCCAGGAACTGGCAGTAGGACTGGGAGTTGAGCTTGACTCCATCCTCAACCCGAAAAGGCCCCACAAGCTCATCTTTGATGATACCAGCCCAAACCAGTACTCCACCTCCACCTTGCTGGCGTCTGAGTCGGACTGGAGCTCTCTGCCCTTTACCAATCCAGCCACGGGCCCATCCATCTGGCCCATCCAGACTCACTCTCATTTCATCAGTCCATAAAACCTTAGAAAAATCAGTCTTGAGATATTTCTTGGCCCAGTCTTGACGTTTCAGCTTGTGTGTCTTGTTCAGTGGTGGTCGTCTTTCAGCCTTTCTTACTTTGGCCATGTCTCTGAGTATTGCACACCTTGTGCTTTTGGGCACTCCAGTGATGTTGCAGCTCTGAAATATGGCCAAACTGGTGGCAAGTGGCATCGTGGCAGCTGCACGCTTGACTTTTCTCAGTTCATGGGCAGTTATTTTGCGCCTTGGTTTTTCCACACGCTTCTTGCGACCCTGTTGACTATTTTGAATGAAACGCTTGATTGTTCGATGATCACGCTTCAGAAGCTTTGCAATTTTAAGAGTGCTGCATCCCTCTGCAAGATATCTCACTATTTTTGACTTTTCTGAGCCTGTCAAGTCCTTCTTTTGACCCATTTTGCCAAAGGAAAGGAAGTTGCCTAATAATTATGCACACCTGATATAGGGTGTTGATGTCATTAGACCACACCCCTTCTCATTACAGAGATGCACATCACCTAAAATGCTTAATTGGTAGTAGGCTTTCGAGCCTATACAGCTTGGAGTAAGACAACATGCATAAAGAGGATGATGTGGTCAAAATACTCATTTGCCTAATAATTCTGCACTCCCTGTATATAGGTACTCTAATGCACGCGTGCCTGATTCACAAATAATATTGCACATCCACCAACACCTGGCCTTCACAACGAATCCACCCCCAACCCTACACATGCAAGTCCCATTCTGAACCGCAGAAGGGAAAAATTGGATTTCAGCCTAACAAGTGTGACTGTCCGTCTAACTCGAAATTTCTGCAACTATAATGGAAGTTCTGAGTGAGCAAACCTGCTACTAGGGACAGTTTGAGAGTCCTTTTGTGTGCTTCCACAGCTAAAAGTGAACATCTACAGACTTGAAGGTTTGTCATTATTTCCCATAGTGTTTCAGGTGATGTCTCGTCGTTAAAATGCTGGTAAATGTAACTGTGTTAAAAATGGGGAAAGTACATGTGTTTTAAGAACCAGAATTACACCGGAATGGTTTCGGAATTGAAAGGGGCATTTGCTACTCAGTTTCTCATCAAGAAAAATAGCTGTAAGCGTTTACAGACATCTTATTTCATACTTAAGTATACACCTGTGACTTTTCTGTACTTGGACCTACTAAAGAATGTAATGTGGGACTCTCCTACAATATTGGGTTTCCAAGAGTACTCCAGGATTTTTTGTGGGCTTATAGAAAGCTGGATATGTGCTCATAAATTCAGAGCAATCTTACAGAAGCAATTTAGGTCTTTATTTTATATAAATTGCACCACATTGCTCTTTTTTGTCTGGTGAAGAATGGGCATGTAAATGTACAGAGACCTGTTTCATAATGTCTTTTTGTGGAAATTGTGAGTTGATTTATAAAGCAGAGTGCTTGGCAATGAAGTTATTGTGTTAGTGATCTTTGCGTAACCACTGCGATTGTTTTCTTTACAACATCCTAAATATTCCGTTTTTGGGATCTCGCCAGTCCTCTGGATAATTTGAAGTAATCACTAAATTATTGTCTTTTATTCCACCAAATGTTCAATGTCCAGTCTTCTTCTGGTATTGCAAGTCCTGATCTCTTTGATATTACCCCATTCCCTCCTTCAGATTTCTACTTTAAGGTTGCACTCCATCAAAAGAGTGTAGTTTCACTGCAGAGAGGAGTATGTTAGTGCTTCGGTAGACAGTGCTATCTTTTTTTTTCCAGGCCAGTAGGAGAACAACGTTTTTATGAGGCTTTTCAGTCTCTAGTGCTGCCGCCACTCCATCCTCTGTTCTCATTGGATTCCAGGAGCACGCCCACCTCTTTCTTCCAGTAGGTATTCTTATTTGTGTGCAATGTAGACAGTCCCAGTTGAGTTCTGCCCTCTTAGAAGCTTGGCGCACACCCAGTGTAAGGGAAGAAATGAGGATTGAGCTTCCTAATTTGCTAAAGTCAGGGTCTCAAATAATACAGAATTTCCTCTGATACTCTAGACACGATTTTATCCAGATTCCTGTCAAACTCCTGAAGATAAGAGTGAGGATTGAAAACAGATCTTATGATAAGAGTCCCTCCCTACTTGAACTACTTCCGCAGCTGTCCCTACCGCAAAAGGCAACAAAGGTAAAGCTGCTTTTGCCTAGATGGAACCATTCCCTGACCATCTCTCCCTTAGCCTTGGGTAACATATTGGTAAGTGGTCTTCGTAAAGGCTTGGAATAACTGAGTGTATGCTCTGTTCCTATCCTGCTACGCTGAGACTTCCTTTCAGGTATTCCCATCAGCAGGGATTGGGGTTTTGACCTAGCCTTGCTGCCTGGTCTGATCTGTGACAGTCATCAATGCGATTATTTCTGTATACATTGCCTTTTGTTGTAAAATGTGATACCAAAGCCAGTAGAATAATGAAAAATATCCATGAAATAGATGTACCTCAGTAGTATGAACTGTGCAATTTATGGATGTAGACAGTGCTTTTATGATCACAAAATACACATTGTTTAAATTTTAGAAAGTATGAGGTTTTACCACAAATGTTTGTTGTGGTGAACTAGAATGAGTGAATCTCAACACTTTTCCTCGTTGAAGCAAAGGAAACCTTAAGTCACAGTTAGTTTTTGTTTAGCACTGCATACCTTCAAGATGGTATAATATGGCATAGATGCTTCTTAATTTCCTTTGTATACCACCATTGTGGTATCACATGCATAAGCTTAGTAATGGTGGGTAATGTATTATCCTCAAAATAATGCCAATAGGCCTTTTTATGGTCTTTCTTGACAGTGCAGCTGTCACCAGACAATTGTGTGCTCATCTCTGGAGAGCAGCTTTGGATCTGCCCACATGTTGGTAGTCAGGCGTACATGCTTTTTTTTATTTATCAAGCTACCTAAGCTTGAACTTTCAGGGGCACACACAAGACATAGGAATGCTATTAACGATAACTAGATATTTTGTTGTTTTTCTCTGGCGGCAACCCAGATGGGAGGTGTGCAGTCATGAACCTACATGTATTTTTAGGTCTGGCTTGACAATGCAAGATTCACTTAACCTTTTAAGGAACACAGATATTCTACAGTTCTTTGCATCCACACAAACATATCTATTGCCAACAAATTGCATCTTACAGCAAAAGTTGCCCATGTATTTCCACTAATAAAATCTACTGGTTTGCAAAGAAGGTTCCCAAACTATTCTCCGTGAATAAGCATGCATTGCTCCTGGAATTTAATTATTCGCCACCATGGATGGCGTAAGACACAAGTAGTCACAGAAAACTCTTAATGTATGCAGCCTGATTTATGTGGTATTTAAAGAGCGAAAACCTAGCCGAAAGGGAGCGAAGCACTGTACATAGGCCATGGCAAAGACGCAATCGCCATGAGATTTGAGAGGTTGCCGGTTTCTAAGAGCAAAATGAATGTAATGAAGTGGTATACTTATGTGGTGGTGAATGTAAATAAATCAACCCTCCTGTCACTCTTCATTGCAGCGCTTTCCATCGTGGCCTGTTGTCTTTAGTTGTCTTTATAGCCTTTGCCGCCAAATGCTGCTGAGTTGTTTGTATTTCTGTCCCCTGTATTTGACCGGCTTCAGAATAAAGGTGATATTTTCCCTTTCAGCTCATTTATATAATTTGATGTGTCAATTCTTAGTTTTTTAAGACTACCTGCGTTCTAATCAATATTTAAATAATTGTACTTAATGTAAATGTAACGTGGTTTAGAAGTTGTAAACCAAAGGTTGAGGGTGCCAAAATACATAAACAAACATTGTCCAAAAGTATCGTAGTAATGTATTGTAAAGCAAATTATTGTGTCAGGGTGGGCCGTATTTTTTTTTATAATTCAAATGATACAGTAGGGGGAGGTGGCGCTGGACTTTTTATTTTGTTTTTGACCACGAGGTCACAACTCTGTTACTCTTACTGGCTTGGCTAGTGGTCTGGCTAGGTAAACAAATTGTTATACCTGCGAGTGAAGGAGCCATTGCTGACCCGATTTTGTTTCCCAGCCATCATCCATCAGATTATTACTCACTATTAAGCATATACTTCTTTTCGTCCCTCCTTTCAGTCTTCTTTTTTACTTTAAACGACTTCTCTCTGCTATTTTAGGGAATAAGGGTTTTTACTGTGATTGTCCTTTTTTTTCTCAAATATGTAACGCATTCAGTTTTATTTTCTTAAATACATAAACATAAAGTGTTCTTATATGATTTTTCACAATATGTACTATATTAGAAATAAGCTAATTACTAAAAGTGGTGAACAACAACCACCACAGCTCACGGTATGGACTGTCTCATTCCATCAATATAACAGATCATTAAATTTAAATGTGACCTTCTGATATGAGTCTGAGAGGTTTTTTTTTTTCTAGGTATATTAATGCTAAAATAAAACAACATGCATTAATTAAACATAACAGTAAACTAATTAGAGAGTCACAGGATAGAATCCGGAGATTAGTGATTCATACCACAGTGTTATCGCGTTCATTTGGGATTACTATGTTATTGTCAACGTCTGAAGACCCATATAACCTGCAACTGTGTGTCACAAAGTTAAACTTTGTTAAACTGCTTTATTTGCCCTTTAGCATTTAACTGTTTTTCAAGAGCACAGAATCTCTGGTAGCAATTAGAAAGTGACGTAATGATTGTGTCCAGCCAGTGAACGCTGTTTGGTTTGCCCATCTGATAGTCCTCCACGAATCTATCACCAAAGCACGGTTGTTCTTTTGCTATTTTTTGCAGAAAATATTGTTAGAAGTCAAGACATTTGTCTAGAAGCAGTAAGACAGCTCTAGAGAATTTGTTTTGTGAATGAATGCCTAAATGTTTTTCAAAGTTCCCTAACCCATACCTGCCGCTTCTGAACAAATTATTGCTGAATTGTTCCTCCTATTTTGGTTGGTAGGCTTTTTCAGCACAGTAGTGAATTGAGTTGGTAGTGCTTAGAAACTATTTTAAAGTAACCTTACATCTGTACTGTTATGGATCAGTTTTTATGTTGGATAGTGTCCTTCACCTATTGGATCTGTTGGTGCTTTTATTTGCATGCTGAAATCTACAGTTGTTGAGTTCTGATTTAGGGATCTCTGCCAAGTGATCTTTTTAGGCTATCCAGTTGAGCGTGGGCTGGTCCCACTGTGGTGCTTTGAAAGATAAAGGGGATTTACAATGTTCCAACCTAACTCCTGTGCGTGGTATCAATAATGGGCTGTAGCTGCAAAGTCTGATAGATGGAAGAAAATGAACTGGAAGAGAGATGTTAAGGAAGATTGCTTGTTGATGAGAAGAAAGGGCATAGTGACTGAGTTAAGTGGAAAGAGATGATTTGGTGTGAGGTGGTTGATATGGCGCAGTCAGGGAAGGCATATTGTCATTGTAACTTCTGTTAGCTTTTGTGAAATGCGGTTGAATCTGTGTTTTGTGTGGAAGTAGTTGATAATGCTTAATACTTTTGGTGTGGTAATGGTTAATGTGGTGCCACCTGATAAATTATACCCGTGTGTTAGCATCTGAATACAAATAGTGTGCTTGTGACATTGCTATTTGTGTAGCAGCAAAAGATGGCTTTGTGAATTAATTAATTGGACACTGTCTTCCATGTACTTAGAAAAATACAGTCTTTAAAACCCCTTTTAGTGGGCTTTCACCACGAAATAGGTAGTAAAATGCATCTCATTATGGTCCAAGACAAGCACAAATAGGGAATAGATGAGGTATTTCCTATCTGCCTTATTGTACTTGATCTTTCTGCTGGCTTTGACATGTTTTGCCATTTCATGCTCCTCCAGTGTCTCGAGTCAGTAGGTTTTCAATAGTCATTCAGGACATGATTTGCATTTTTTTTTTTTTTTCAGCAGAACTCAGTTTTTGGCTATCTACCCTTTTCTTTTCGTTTGAAATGCTCAGTAGTGGTTTTTGGGGTTCTGCAGGGATCTTCTCTATTCTCTATTTTGTTTAATATTTATATGCATATCGATGCCAGTTTCATTGGGTCTTATGGTACGAAGTGGTCTCTTATACTTATTATACTCCACTAATGCTAAGAATGGGTAAACCACCTAACTAAATACAGAAGTCCCTCAATATCTGCCTCCCTGACCTCACTTAGTGGAGTTGAAGTTTAATGCTTGTACAAAAAAAAATATCCTTTTCTTGGTCAACTGGCCCTCTGGAACTCAGCTTTTTTTCCCCCTTAGTTAGATGGGTAGATAACCCATATTAGCTCTTCCTGCTTCTTTTCGGATGATAGTTATCTGGAAACTATTCTTTTGTGTCCTCCAATCTTAAAGCCTTGGCAGTAAGTGCTCCCACCTTCTCAATACTAGATTAAGCATTGTGCATGCTACGAGAGCCTTCCCTCCTGCTTTCTCAGAGGGTTGCAAGGAGTGCATAACATGTCTGTCAGATTTCTCAAGATTGTTGAAAAGCCTACTGTACCGGTAGCTGGCTGGAAGCTGCACTGGTTTTCAGTTGCCCAGCAGTAACTATTCAAGCTCTTGTATCTTGTTCACACGTCTTTCTATAACCTGGTCTTAATATACTCTTCAACAAATATACTAGATACATGCCCACTTGCTGCCTCACTAATAGCTCATCCTTACTGTTCCATATTTTTCACTTTTAAGAAACTCATGCTGTTGGCTGCTCCTTCTCTATAACTGCCCCTTATGGAATAACCTTCCACTTTTTTTGCGTCTGGTAAATCGGCATGTTTCATTAGGAATGCTCTAAGGACTCCCCTCTTTTGCTGGACAAATTCCATCATTGGTCTTAGTTTATAGTTCTATGAAGGTTGTTGATAAATGTGTGCTTTACAAGTACTGTACTTGCCTACTTACTAGAGCATATCAATGAGCAGTGTTGAGCAGAGTGTTTCTGTCTCTTGGGAGGCTACTGCCGTGGGTGGCAAGACTTTTTTTAAAGTAAAAAAGTGCATGCCCTTTAATAATGTTATTAAAACTGTTGATAAAGCCATTACCTGATAGACGGTAATTATTGAATCCCCCATGTTCTCTTCTATCCCATCAACTGAAGTATTCAAGAGGTGACAAAGGTGCAGGATGAGATGAAAAAATATTGCCAGATTAAGTAGATTACAAACATTGTAACAAAATCTTGGAAACCGAAATATAGTTAATCCTGTAACCCTGCCCTAACGGTGGCTAAAGTTAGCTATAGTCAGGTCTTGGGGAAGGGCACGGAATGTATACTGGTGTATTCAAGTGAAGGAAGCAGTGTACAAAGCCCAGAGTTGTCCATAAAAAAATCCTCAAGTTGTGGGGTCCCTGGTGGGACACTCTGGGCTTTTTGGGGGAGGGATTCGGACACATGGTGTGAAACCATGCATGAAACTGGGATGGGTGAGAAGGGTGTAGTTTGGGTGGGGCCTGGGTTGTAGCAGTCATGATGAATTGTATATTCTTTTGTATACTGTAATGAGCATTATGTGGTAAATTGACGCCTGTACCACATGATTACCACTTCCAAAGTTTTTTTTTAATTATGTTATATAAACCTCAAAAATATATATTTTTTAAAGATTCCAAAAAGGGCAGTGTCATGTTTTACAGGGTTGTATATTTTAAACAATGTCAAAGGCATCTTATCCTAATTAATGTGCATGAACACACAACAACCAGCATTATCAATTTCCAATAGAAGGTAAAAAAAAAATTGCAATACAGTTTCTTTTTAGTTTCAGATATTCCACTTCCTTACAATGTGTTTCCAGTAAAAGGGCAATGTTTATATTTAACCTGGCAAGTTGCTGAAAGACGTACCTGTTTGGTGAGGAAAGATTGAGATAATCTTTCAATTTAGTAGGGACTTCAAACGCCCTAGTAAATCCACTATGGTCGATTGTGCAAACACATGTGCGCAATATGCCAGATCTTACAATAAACTTTGTATGAATAGGTCTTAAGGCAAGGAATTCGTTTCTTCTAGCATTTGTGGCATTGTACAAACCTTGAGAAACTGGTATGGTGTGGTCACAACATATATTTTCTTTCCTCACCTTGGCAGCCTTAGGAATATGTAACTAGTCAGCATATTCCGAGTAGAGCATTGTAATGCCGCAAAGCTTTTATGTGGAAAAGCTTTGCTTTCAAAGGTTGCGTGCTGTTTGCAAGTTGAATGAAGGTGATTTCAGAATGCCCGCTAGCTCTGGAGTACTTCTTTTTTAATTTATTTTTTTAGGACGATTATAAGGTCTTCATCATCAACCACTTCTGAAAGGCCATACAGATGTACTTATTGTGCCAGCTTCTATATTCTAGGACCTTTGTCTGATTGAGAAACTGTAAAATCACTTTGAGATTTAAGTTGTGAAATCTCTTTGAGATTTTAGTGGTGTCTTGCAGTTTGCTAAAACGCTGCTCTGTTTCAGTTTATCTGCTCTCCTCTTGTCTTCAAGCTGTTGCAATTTTGCATTTGTGGCGGTCACAGGGTGTTGCCTGTCTAGAAAAGTTCTACTGTAGAAGTTAATAGGAGACACAGGGATCATTTTTGGGTCTTTTAGGTTTTGCTCTGGAAGAGGAAGGTTTGGACTTGATACAGGTCAAGAAGTCATCCAATTGTTTGTTAGAG
Source organism: Pleurodeles waltl (assembly GCF_031143425.1). Lineage (NCBI taxonomy): Eukaryota > Metazoa > Chordata > Amphibia > Caudata > Salamandridae > Pleurodeles > Pleurodeles waltl. The sequence continues at coordinate 378,110,916 of NC_090438.1, forward strand.
CAGGTTTTGGTGGAAGAGGAAGTCGGGATCCGCTCATTCTGATGGTCGATGAGTAAAACTGAGCTACCCTCAGAAGCACATCAATGAGAAAAGAGGAACATGAGACAAAATCACCTTAAAGGTAATTTGTAATATGGTGCCACTAGTGTATAAGACCAGTAAGTGCATAAGCTTTTTTGTCTTTTGTATTATTTTATGTAGGTCACTTAAGATAATTAGTAGCAATACAGGAGTGAAGTTTAAAATATGCCAGAAACACAAAATGATGGCCGCTGCAAAAGACATGATGATCCATTGCTAGTCAATAAATATAATTTGGTTGCTAAAGATATGAAAAAGAAAAGGGATATGATGAAGTGCGTTTGGACTGTGGTATGCTGAAAAGATTATCTGAAGCCGTCCTAGTGAGGAAAGATTAACCATGCCACACAGACATAATGGCGACTGGTGTGTGGAATCACTGAGAAAACAAGGCAGCACATTAAAGCACTGGAATGGCCACAGAAAACAAGAAATATTATTCCCCTCTATACAGCGTCCATTCACAGGGCAATAGGAGCTAGGAAGTAAGTCTCCTCAACCACACAGAGTTTACAGTTTAGAGCAGTGGTTCCCAACCTGTGGTCCAGGACACTGGGGGTCCTCGAAGCCTCCTCAGGGGGTCCGTGACAGCCGAGGAAATTAAATAATATTAACAGATTAGGTCCCCAACTTTCAGTAATGACTCAGTGGAGGGGTCACCAGATTTCAATAATGTTTCAGTGGGGGTCCCCGGGTTCCAGTATTGATAAAGTGGGGGTCCACAAAAGTCAAAAGATTGAGAATAACTGGTTTAAGAGGTCATTTAATTCTGCGCCTCGTCGCATCTCCCACTTTGTTTTTGAACAAAATAAACTGTCCTAGCTAATGCAATATTCTCCCTACTTTGCAATAGGCAGATAGTGCATTTATGCCTGATTTCGAGATCTGGCCTTTTACAGCTAGTTTTGTCTCTTTTAGGCCTAGTATTTCTGATATTGTAATTACTATGTGATCTGAAAGTGTCATGCAGGCTCATATCCTCAATAGATTGCAGGGTACAGGCATGCACATGGGTGGACGGATGTTAACAGTTTTCAGCAAATGCCTAAAACAAACGACTTACGTCTGTACTTACATAGCTTATACTTTCTCATTTAATTTAAATACATCTCACGTTTCCCCTTAACTCCCTGATTCTAATCTCGTCCTTGTGACGTACGAAACAGAGGGATGGGCTCTGCATACACTCTTCAGGCGTGTACTCGCTCTTTCTCAGGGGATGACGACATTGTGGTCGCCGACCAGCTCACTGGACTGGTTGAACTTCATTCTTTAAAGTTTACCCTAGGTATCAGGGGCGTTGTTGGAGCAGCAAGAACGATCCACAGGAAGGCATGTTTCCGGTAGTAGTATGCCTGCTTCAGATGGAAGGCCGACTGTGCAGAAACTTAAGACCCGAGGCCTTATTGCCAAAGCCATTTTCATTAATAAAACCATTACGATTGGAATGGTCGAGTCGGGGCCTTTAAGGCATCTATTAACAGTAGCCTTGGAGGTATGGATGCATTTGGTTCTGCATAATATTACTCATTGATTGCCTAATATTATGCGGGAGTAAATCTCAAGCAAGAGTTTGGGAGTAGACTGATGAAAGTATATTATACCTTGTAAGTTTGTGAATGTCCGAGTGTTAACAAACTCCTTTAACCCCTTCGCTGCCAGGCCTTTTCCCCCTCAGGTGGCAAGCCTTTTTTTGGCTGTTTGGGGCAGTTCGCGCTTAGGCCCTCATAAAGTTTTGTCCACATAAGCTACCCACGCCAAATGTGCGTCTTTTTTTTTCAACGTCATAGGGATTCTAGAGGTACCCAGACTTCGTGGGCTTCTCTGAAGGAGACCAAGAAATTAGCCAAAATATAGAGCAAAATTCGTTTTTTAAAATGAAATAGGAAACAAGGGCTGCAGAAGGCGGCTTGTGGTTTATCCCCCTGAAAATGGCATCAACAAAGGGTTTGCAGTGCTAAAATCCCCATCTTCCCGGCTTTCAGGAACAGGCAGACTTGAATCAGGCAACCCCATTTGTTAACACAATTTTGGCATTTTACTTGGACGTACCCCATTTTTACTATTTTTTTTGTGCTTTCAGCCTTCTTCCAGTTAGGGGCAGAAATGGGTGTTAAACCAATGCTGGATCCCAGAAAGATAAACATTTCTTAAAAGAAGACAAAATTCTGAATTCAGCAAGGGGTAATTTGTGTAGATCCTACAAGTGTTTCCTACAGAAAATAACAGCTGAAATAAAGAAATATTGAAATTGAGGTGAAAACAACAGCCATTCTTCTCCACGTATTCCACTGTAACTTTTTCCTGCAATGTCAGATGTTTGAAAGCAATATACTGTTACGTCTGATGGACTCTTCTGGTTGCGGGGATATATAGGGCTTGTAGGTTCATCAAGAACCCTAGGTACCCAGAGCCAATAAATGAGCTGCACCTTGCAATGGGTTTTCATTCTATACCGCGTATACAGCAATTCATTTGCTGAAATATAAAGAGTGAAAAATAGGTATCAAGAAAACCTTTGTATTTCCAAAATGGGCACAAGATAAGGTGTTGAGAAGCAGTGGTTATTTACACGTCTCTGAATTCCGGGGTGCCCAGACTAGCAAGTGAATTACAGGGCATTTCTCAATTAGATGTCTTTTTTTACACACTGTCTTACGTTTGGAAGGAAAAAATGTAGAGAAAGACAAGGGACAATAACTCTTGTTTTGCCATTCTATGTTCCCCCAAGTCTCCCGATAAAAATGGTACCTCACTTGCGTGGGTAGGCCTAATGCTCGTGACAGGAAACGCAACATGGACGCATCACATTTTTACATTGAAATCTGACGTGTTTTTTGTAAAGAGTCTAGCTATAGATTTTGGCCTCTAGCTCAGCCGGCACCCAGGGAAACCTACCAAACCTGTGCATTTTTTTAAAACTAGACACCTAGGGGAATCCAAGATGCGGTGACTTGTGGGGCTCTCACCAGGTTCTGTTACCCAGAATCCTTTGCAAACCTCAAAATTTGGCTAAAAAAACACTTTTTCCTCACACTTCGGTGACCGAAAAGTTCTGGAATCTGAGAGGAGCCACGAATTTCCTTCCACCCAGCGTTCCCCCAAGTCTCCTGATATAAAAATGATACCTCACTTGTGTGGATAGGCCTAGTGCCCGCGACAGGAAATGCCCCAAAACACACCATGGACACATCACATTTTCCCTAAGAAAACAGAGCTGTTTTTTTGCAAAGTGCCTACCTGTGGATTTTGGCTGTAGCTCAGCCGGCACCTAGGGAAACCTAATAAACCTGTGCATTTTTTTAAAACTAGACACGTAGGGGAATCCAAGATGAGGTGACTTGTGGGGCTCTCACAGGTTCCTTTACCCAGGATCCTTTGCCAACCTCAAAATTTGGCTAAAAAACACTTTTCCCTCACATTTCGGTGCAGAAAAGTTCTGGAATCTGAGAGGAGCTACAACCCAGCATTCACCCAAGTCTCCCGATAAAAATAGTACCTCGCTTGTGTGGGTGGCCCAGGTGCCTGCAACAGAAAAATGCCAATAACCTGTAGAGATTGAGGGGTTAGCACAGCGAGTTGATAAGCACATATTTTTCTTTTATACATCTTTTAGGCTGACTCTGCTTTGGGGACCCACACAAGTGAGGTATCATTTTACTTGGGAGACTGAGGGGAATGCTGTGTGGTAGGAAATTTGTGCCGGAGAGATGATCCCACAAAGAAAAGTGAGGAAAATATGCTTTTTTTAAAGCAAATTTTGAGGGTTGCAAAGGAGTCTGGGTAAGAAAATGTTGGGGGATCCAGGCAAACCAAACTCCCTGGACTCCTTGGGGTGTCTAGTTTTAAAACATGTCTGAGTTTGGTAGGTTTCCCTAGATGTGTCCACGTACTTATGTGATGTTCCAAACACTGAAATTGTGAAAAGAAATGCACTTAGGTTATGTTAAAAAGACCCCTCACCCTCCAACCAAGTTGGTGGCATGCTTCATCATCTGGGTCCCACCTGAGACACCTAGTGTGTCACGGGTGTGCTGCGACGCCTGATTACAGCAGGGCAGGTTTTGTTATTTTTACCACACATTCTGGTTGGATTTGGCACGAGGGTGAGTGATGGTTCAGTAGATCAAATTTTATTAACAAGAGATTTCACAAAAATGAAATGCACTGTTAATAACTGAAAGGCCAAAAAACTGAACCAATGACTCACAGCTCATACGCTGTAAAGCCACGACAAGACACCAACCGCTTTACAGTCCATTCACACACCTTTCATACATGGCATGCACAAGACCATTCACGCCACCAGCCGCGGGCCCAGCACATTACAACACTCGCATCGACAGACAGCGCCACTCAAGGGCCCAACACTTACATACGCCCTCATGCCTGATACAACAGTCACACCAGCTGAAGGGAGTGTGTGGACTGGCGTTTGCCTGGCAGTGTGTTGCAGTAGCCAACAGCAAGTCAATATTTACACCGCCAGCCAAGCGCCACCCCACGCACACCGCCAGCCAAGCGCCACCCTACGCACACCACCAGCCAAGCGCCACCCTACACACACCGCCAGCCAAGCGCCACCCTACGCACACCGCCAGCCAAGCCTCGCCCCACTCACACCACCAGCCAAGTGCCACTCCACTCACACCGCCAGCCAAGGGCCACCCCACTCACACCTCTAGCCAAGGGCCACCCCACTCACACCTCTAGCCAAGGGCCACCCCACTCATACCGCCAACCAAGCGCCACCCCATGCACACCGCCAGCCAAGCGCCACCCCACGCACACCGCCATCACTTTTTTTTGTTTTTAAACAACAAAGAAACCACTAATTATAAATAAGTACGAAACTACAACCACTAAAGCTCTAACTGAATACATGACAGTAATGCCAACCATTAAACTGAACGTATGAAAATCTAAAACAGCAGTTTACGCTCACGGTATTTCCCAATAATTCTTCTGTGTGTGGTAGCTCCTGAAACAGCCTCCCACACACAGCCCAGGCTTTGAAGGACAATCAGGGTAGTACATCCTAGTCTCCTTCCTGATACCTCTTCGAGCACAGACTCTACATCTCTTAGCAGGAATGTTTTTTTTTTTTTTTTTTCTTTTGGGGCCGTGGGAGGAATGTGCTTAGCAAAGTGACGATCTTTCAATCTAGCCAAATCCTCCACCACTGCTTCTCTAGGAACTCTTGTCTGTTCCAGCACAACAAGGCTCGCTATGATAGACTCCTGAAATTTCACAAATGTCGTCCTTGACTCTGGAGAACTATCCTCAACATAACAAATCCATTAAAAGTTGCCTAGTGGAACAGGTGAACCGCTAATTTCTTATACCAAACATCAGACTTACGAGCAGCAGTGTAAGGTTCCAACCTCCGATCTACTCTGTCGACACCACCCATGTGCTTATTATAGTCTAAAATGCACACAAGTTTGCGCACTTCAGCAACTTGACCCGAAACAGCCACAGGTGAAGTACTCTTTTCATGGATGGTAGTTAGCATGTACACATCCCTCCCGTCTACAAATTTCAGAGCTAGGAGCTCATTATTCAGCAAGGCACTGCACTGTCCCTTAAGTTTTTTACAGACAAGCTCCCTTGGATAGCCTTTCCGATTTTAGTGGATTGTGCCACAAGCAACAGTGTCCACTCTGAACAACTGAACTCCAGTGTAGAAGTTATCTACATAAAAATGGTGACCTTTGTTAAACAGTCGTCTACAAAGTTCCCACACAATTTTCTCACTAACTCCAAAAGTGGGTGGACAACCAGGGGGGTCAATATTGGAATCCCTACCAGTGTAGACCCGGAAATTATAAACATATCCTGTACTACTTTCAGACAGCAAATACATCTTAATTCCATACCATGCCCTCTTGCTAGGAATGTACTGCCTAAAAACCAAACGACCTTTGAACAGGACCAAAGACTCATCTACAGTTATTTCTTTGCCTGGAACATAGATCTCTGAAAACCAATCTACCAAATGATCAAGGACAGGTCTAATCTTAAAAAGACGGTCCGAATCAGGGTGATCTCGTGGCACTGCTAAAGCATTATCTACAAAACGCAACATCCGAAGAAGAAGCTCATACCGGTTACGACTCATGTTTGCAGGAAATATAGCAGTTGCCATCAAGGGACTAGTAGACCAATATGAAGACAGTGATGGCTTCCTTATCAACCCTATCAAAAAAGTTAAACCCAAGAACTTTTTCAACTTTGTGGGAATCCACCAGCTAGCTCTAGAGTGCGTCCAAAGTCTGTCAGCGTTGTCCCTCAAATACTGCGCTGCATACAAATTAGTCTGCTCAACAATCTCTTCCAAAAATATATTGTCCATAAACAACCCAAAAAAGTTGACAAGCAAAAAGTTTTCCGTATTAACTCGACACCCTGGGAAACCAGTATACGCAGGCAACTGTGGCTGCTCTATGTTTGGTGCAACCCACATGTCAGGTCTTCCAATGGGAAGCCTTTCAGCCGCTGGCTGCTGCACCATTGGCACATCAGTGTCGTCCTCTAAAACAGGCATTTCATCTGCATTGAGAGTGGCTTCATCATCAGATGATTCCTCTCTGACAAAAAATTCACTTCCAGAATCTTACACTTCCTCTTCTGCCTCAGATGCAGAGTCCGTCTCATAATCATGGTCCGAAGACGACTCAAAAAGCACAATAACAGCCTGCTGAGCGGTCATCCTACGGCTAGCCATGATCCTTCCTACAACAATTAACTGGACAAATGCACCATCAACAACCAGCAGTGTGTAAGATAAGTAACAAACAAAGTGTAGTTTTATCACTAAGAGTTATAAACTCAAAAACTATACCGCTCACTTGCCTGAAAAAGCTTGACTCGCCAGCAACTACTCTGCACAGGCACAGCAATCACCAATGATATCCCACTAAAAAGAGGAAAAAAAAGCAAATTAGACATAAGACAACCCAATAATCATTGTGCATAAATCTAAGGACAATTTCACACACAATCCTGCATTCAGTACAACACCTACAAACATGTAATTCATGCATGGCATGGAGTAAATTTATTTACTTACCTAAAACATGCAACTACGCAAACTGCAGGACAACCACTGTAAAAACTGCAACAAGCCACAGATAAGGAAGCAAAAGCTTTGAACTAGAACAAAAAGTAGAAATAAACTGTTATTATCATAAATGCAACTACTTTGCCATTTGACAAACAAACCTGCCACCAACCATTTTTAAATTTTCCCTCGTGTCTAGTGTTCTCTGCTTGGGGGTAGATGGGCCTAAAAAAATAAATAGACTAAATGCCATAGAATATATTGCCCCCTTTGGGGGGTGACCCTTGCCCAAGCCCCCCCCGCTTACACACACAAAGCACGCACATGATCCCTGGTGCTTTGTGGATTCTGCCCCCTTTGGGGGCAGATGGGCCTGAAAAAAAGAAAAAGAATAGGCAGACCTGCTGCCCAATAGTGCTTTTTGCCCCTTGGGGGCGATCCTTGCCCAAAGGGACGCCCCCCAACACAAAAAAACATAAGAAAGAAAAAAAAAACACTGGCGTCTTCATGGTTTCTGCCCCCCCGGGGGCAGAAGGGCCTAAAAAAATAGGCCAATTTGCCCCCAAGGAGGGCAGAAATGGCCTAGCTTATATTGCCCCCTTTGAGGGGGCGACCCTTTCCCAAGGGGCCACTCCCCCACACAAAGCACACACATGATCCCTGGCGCTAAGTGGATTCTGCCCCTCATTGGAGGCAGATGGGCCTAAAAACAATAGGCCTATCTGCCCCCCTGGGGGGCAGAAATGGCCTAGATTATATTGCCCCCTTTGGAGGGCGACCCTTGCCCAAGGGGCCACTCCCCCACACAAAGCACACACATGATCCCTGGCACTAAGTGGATTCTGCCCCTCCTTGGGGGCAGATGGGCCTAAAAACAATAGAACTATCTGCCCCCAAGGGGGGCAGAAATGGCCTAGATTATATTGCCTCCTTTGGAGGGCGACCCTTGCCCAAGGGGCCACCCCCACACACAAAATAGGCTGATCGTCCCCCAAAGGGGGCAGAACTGCCCAGTAAGGCTTTTTGCCCCTTGGGTGCGACCCTTGCCCAAGGGGCCACCCCCCAACACAAAAAAATCAACAACAAAAAAAAAACAATCCCTGGTTTCTAGTGGCTTTCTGCCCCTCTGAGGGGCAGATCGGCCTAAAAATAAGGCAAATGGCGAAAAATAAGTTGCCCCCCAAAGAAAAGCAACCCTTGCCCAAGGGGTCGCTCTCCCACACAATAAAAACACACACACACACCAATTCCCTGGTGTATAGTGGGCATTCCTGCCGCCCGACCGCGTCACGATCGGGCAGCAGAAATGCTCAAAGAGACATCGAGGGAAAGGAAAACTCTTATCTTTCCCTCAATGCCTCTTTCAGAGGGATCCCCCGCCCGGAGGTAAAACTTACCTCCTTCCTGGTCGACATGCTGGAAGCAAATGGCTTCCACCACGTCTTTCCACTCGTTCATCATGTCAGCGCATGATCTCGCGCTGACGTCATTGGGGGGGAGAGTCGGGGTGGAAGGGGAATCCATTCCCCTTCCAACCCTGACCTGGAGGGGTGGGGGGGCGGCCCTCCAGGGGAGCGCTAGCGCTTCCCCCCCCAAGGCCTATACACGGATGTAATCGTTATGTCCGTGGCGACTGAGAGGCGCCGCCACAGACGTAACCATTACATCCGTGGCGTAGAAGGGGTTAAAACTGTGGTAGATTAACATCAGTCAAGGTCTGGAGAAAATCGCTTTCCAAGTTGGGAAGAAGGAAGTGCAGTTCTAGGGCAAGGGGTTTGGCGCTGACTTTCCCTTATGTGGAATAGTGCTGTGCACAAACTCTGCAATGAGAAGTAGCAGCACTTGAAAAAGCATGACTTCCGTCAGCATGTCTGGAAACCTGTAGCTGCCGCATCTTGAAGGACATGCTACTGAGAAGTTGAGGAGAGTAACTCTGTGGGTAGGGGGGGGGGGGGGGGAGTGTTGTGGCATAACGGCCAGGCTTGGATGTCAGCAAGGGCTCAACATCCTGTGTTTCTGCACAAATCACTTAACCACCCCTGCCTACCAAACAAGCATTTGCAATGCAATGGGTCTCACATTTGCTCGAGTTACAGCTATTAGTGTTATAAATTCCTAACTGGACTTTTCTTGCCACACAAACTGAAAATAACAAAGTAAAATAGTTGACATAAGCCAGCCTATTCAAAGCGCCACCACCGCCATAAGCGTGAGCACCAAGGAGAGACTCAAAAGGAAAAAGAAGTTCACTTGCAGTCAAAGTTATCGGCAACAGGATCCATGGCCAAGGTAGTAACTAAACTGCCCCAAGGAGGGACAAACGTAAAGCATTTACCAACGATAACAAAGGATTTTTGAAAGGCAAGCCCATGAACTAGTGATCGTGAAGGGCATGCTGTGGGCGTGGTTAAAAGCCCTGATACAAATAAACACGTTGCAAAAGCAGTCCTTGCGCGCTGCTATGCTCGACCTAAAAATGAATGTGCCTTTGTGTAACGTAACTGGTGCTAATGTAAAGTGCTCCAGTACATTCGGGTCGAGTTTGCGCTATATGAAATGGCAAAAAAATAAAAATACCACACACCATGTAAGATTGAAGCTTCCAGGAGACGGACATATTGCTGCTTTTGAGACTTTGAGATGCCAAGTATACACCACAACATACAACCAGTCATACAGGGTGGTTGGGAAGAATGTGCTTGTTTTACAGAGGATTCAATTCCCCATATTCATGCCTGATTTGAAGCACTATTCACCTGAAGTGTAAATGTGAAGACCGACGTTTTCCTTGTATATGTATGCAAGTGACTTAATATTTAGCATAAAAATGTGTTCTAATTTATTTTGTATTGATATGTAACTTCGAAAATATAATCTCAAGATACCTAACCAAGGCAGATAAAATATATTTTGTTTTGAGAAATTGCATAACTGAATTTAATTTAGGGGTTTGAAAGTCGATCTTTGCAGCCCCGCTGTCGTATAAAGTTAATGTGTTTATTCCATAATTTCTTGCCTGCCTATTTGAAACATTTTTTGACGATATGCACGTTATGGCGTTATAGCGTGTAGCTGCAATAGTCTGAGCGATGAATGCTTGGCTTTCGGCATTAGCTGATTCTGTGTGTGACCTAAGCTGATTCTGGAAATTGTCATAATGCCCTGTGATGCTTTAGAACACTGACAGGGAAGGAGTCTGTTTGCGAGGTGAGCTGTTTCCTCAGATATTACGATTTGACCGTGGCTGCCGGAGGGACCAGATCCTGTTTAGAAATGAGGTAATGTTTTTTTTTTTCTGTTTTGGTGATGGTTACCAGGTTCTACAAAAATAATATAATTTGGGCATATTTACACGGTAAAATGTACCTTTTACTAAAGGAAAATAAGGGTTTAAACGAACGTTAATAACAATATACTTGTCAAAAAGCTTTTCAAATCTGTAGATTATTTGTATTTATAGAACTATATTTTTGACAGGGGCGTAGCTAGGTCACCAAGATTAGGGGGTGCGAGTGTCGAATTTTCCGACAATAACGTTGGCATATTACTGTAAAATACTTTACATGACAAGCAGAGCGCATCAGAGTGAATTACGGGGCAGTGGAAATGAAGAGGAACACGGGTTGGTAGGGGCAGTGAGAGAAAAAAATAATATTTTGTAAAATAGCCAATATAACTAATATTTTTGAAGACTTTCAAGACAGAGTATGTGTGCGTTTGAGTCTGGTGAATTCTGGAAGACACCTCACCATGCCGGGAAGCAGCTGTATCCAACTAGTTATCACAAAATGTTTATTAGGAGGTGTAATGACCCCCCTCGAAGCTACGCCCCATATTTTCGAAATAGAACTAAAAACCATGTAAGAATAAAAAGTTGTTTTGCGGTATTACAAAAAACATGCATATGCTGTATGGGTGTGATTTTAAGAAACGCCTCTAAATGATTTCTATTTGATTTGCTTCAGTATATTTCATATTAATCAGAAAAGTATTTTTTTGCAGAAATAGTGTCCCTGCCCTTCTCTAGTACCATGGTCACCAGATAACATACTTTGGGGGTAATTTTGACCCTGGCGGTACATGACCACCAGGGCTAAAATGACGGAAGCACCGCCAACAGGCTGGCGGTGTTTCCTGGCTCATTACGACCGCTGCGGAAGCGCCGTGGTCGCACCGCCGGTGCTGGCGGTATTCCGCCTCGCTGCCCAGGAGATTACAAGTGCCTGACCGCCAGCCTTTTTCTGGCGGTTTGAACCGCCAGGAAAAGGCTGGCGGTACGGGGAGACTTGGGGCCCCTGGGGGCCCCTGCACTGCCCATGCCACTGGCATGGTCAGTACAGGGGCCCCCTGACAGGGCCCCATGCGGCTTTTCATTGTCTGCTGCGCAGACAGTGAAAAGCGCGACGGGTGCAACTGCACCTGTCGCACGGCCGCAACACCGCTGGTTCCATTTGGAGCCGGCTCCTGTGTTGCGGCCCACATCCCCACTGGGCCGGCAGGCGGAAACCTGGTTTCCGCCCGCCGGCCCAGCAGGGATGTCAAAATGGGCACCGCGTGAGTGCGGCCGCATTGCGGCGGTTACAACGCCGCCCGCCAATATGAGGCCCTTTGTGATAACGTTTTCCGTAATGACTGGGCTTTAATATTTGCTCACAGCTCAAAACCTTAAGCTGTTACTACTTTTGTTCATTACAAAAGTGTAAAAATTTTTGTGAATCTGATTTGTGCAGCGTCCTTTACAAAGTGAATTCACTTGAGATGCTTACCGCTTCTTATACTATGGTTTAAGATTAAAGCGGAAACATTAGGTGAAGGACCTTGCTTGCTCGGCTCGGCGGCAGGGCATTCCAAGGGCCAATTATAAATGGGCTAAAATGGCCCTCTACACTACCACTTCTCACCCCCTGAGTTACTGATAGCAGAGGCATCGGTAAGTCGGGGTCAAATTTTTTGCCCATGAGTGTCCACAAAGAAATGGGCTTTTCCTTATATCGGGAATACCCTGAACAGTTCATGAGGTTATTACAATTGTTGGCTGGAGAGGGAGCACTGACTGCGCCAACGCTCCCATGTTAATAAAATAATATATTCAGTAACTACGATGGAGTTTATCATCAAATTTTTACACTGGCGACGACCTCCTGCCGTTGTGACTGTCCTTGGCGCTGAGGCAGTCAGTGTGAGGACCCACATCACAAAGAAAGAAACCTTATGAAGAAACTCCGCCGATAACAAGGCAAGCGATAAATACACATATATATGGGCTACAATATTCGTATAAACTTTCATGCGCAAACAAATTATTTTGGTTATCACTGGCACGAGCAGATTATGGACGGCGCATAGACTTGCTTACACGAGCCATAAACAGTTCCTTGATGCCAGTGTTGCCAGATTTTAAAAGCCTTCTATAGCCCAAAGCTGTTGAACGACCAGCCCAAAGTAAGCCCAAATGAACCGGTCCCAGCCCAAAAAGTAGCACAAACTTTTAACACTGAACTAATGCAATCGTAGGCTGGAGCAAACATTTTAAAGCATAAATCAAATTTCTATTGTAAGCAAATATGTGAAACTCACAGTGCCTAGATTATTCATTGCATTACACACTAAAAATGGAAATAAACATGGAAAAATGGTCACTCACTTGTTATGATGAGCAGCAAATTGGAACAAGTAGTAAATCTGGACTTGGTGAGAGACGCAAATCTTTGATTATGTGCACAGCAGTCCTTCTTTGAAAAACCTTTTGAAATTGAAGCCTGTAGCAGCTACTTTATTTTCTTTTGTTTGGAGATAGAAAGATGAACATCGCTTTGATCAAGTTCACAGCAGTCCTTTTGACACCAGTTTTGGCATTGGAGCTCTTTGTAGCAGGCAGATCATTTTCCTTTGGTTGCAGACAGAAAGAAAGGGCAGTAGCCACTTCCTAGGCCGCAAGATGCTTGTTTCAGAGTGCGAGGCATGCACCGGTAAGTAAACATGGCTGGTAAAGTGAAACTGCGAATGGTTCATTCACTCACATACGGTTTGATCCTTTCTAGGATTCACAGCTTTTGGCTGAACATCGCTTTCATCAACTTCACAGCAGTCCTTTTGACACCAGTTTTGGCATTGGAGCCCTTTGTAGCAGGCAGATCATTTTCCTTTGGTTGCAGACATTAGCCCCGTCATTAACCTATGATAATCAACACCCCCCAAATGGATTCAAAGCACGACATTTGTTCTTTTCACTGCCTTTCAGATGCACACGGTAGATAAAGGTGAAATGCAAGTAGCCATCTAACATTCCCAGTGTGTATCTGCAGTCTGCTCTACTACTGTTCTAATTTCTGGACTTTTCATTAAATGGGCAGAAGACCAACATTTCACTCATTTCCTGCCTCCTTCAGACGTACTCAGTTTATACCCCTACACTTGTTTTAGCAGGCTGCCTCTACCCTGGACAGTGGAGGTCAACAGGGCCCTGCAGAAAAATACATCCTTGTGTGAGGTGAAAAAGGCTGTTTGTGTGAGGCGATAGACACCCTTCTCCAAATTGCTACCAGAGCCCAGAACAGTGACCCAAACTCCGTGAACTTGAACTTAAATTATTGGTAAAGGCTAGTGTTTTGTGTCAAATGCAAGCAATGGCTACGCTAAGCAGAGCATGACTACAAGTGGTGTCGATAATTTAGGCACTAAGATCACGAACAGAACCATGCAGTGAGGCTGAGCACTGGCCATGTGCCCCCATTTTGCTTAGCTCAGCCAATGAGACCACATTTGTGCTTGCACTGCCTGCAACTGGAGTGAAATAAATGAATAAATCAGCTGCGCACACAGCTCAAAATGCATTTAAAAAAGTATGGGAACAGTGATGCTTTATGCAATGGGGCGGGGTTAAACGTGTGGCTACAAAAAAAACAAAATATTCTCTTTCAGGTAGCCACATACATAACTCATGCCTTAAAATAAAAAATAAAGTTCAGTTAATCACTGTATAATATGAAACATCTATTAGTTAATGCACTGAAAGGTCTGTGTATAACCAAAAAGCCACAGAATGAAATCTTCACTGCTGCAATGGAGAAATGTGTGTTGTGCAAATGTAAGTCATTAGGTTAAACTTGCATTACTGGCAGTATAAGATAGACTGCTACCAAACGTGCAAAAAGGTTTCAGATAAAATGGTTTAAGTAATACCCAAACTGAATGATTTATTTTTATTTAACTGCCCTGCAAAGCATGCACTGCGCAGCTGGTAACCCCCTTGCATTACGAGTTGAAAACAATAACTCTTTGTCATCACCAACCTTCATGTGATTCCATCCAGTGCTTAATTTGTGCTTGTTGTTTCCGGTGCAGAGCATCAGCACTTATTTTTGAAGGATGGCACTCTTTTTTCCTGCCTCAAGCATTTACTGCGAGCAAAAGACACATATGGGAAAGACGGAGGAATGCAAAAATTAAAAAGAGCGTCAGAAAAGGAGAGAGCATAAAGCTGCAGGAGTGAGGTGAAATGGCTTAAAATGGACTAAAAAGGCCCAACATGGCTTCAGGATTACGCTGCCCTAATATTCTGTGTTTGCACATTTAATTGCAGCAGCCGCATGTTTAAGAGGAGAGCTTTGGACACCGGCACGTTTCTATTTAAAAATTAAGCACTGGCTATGCCACTCATTCTTATTCAGTCCTGCCATGCTTTAGATCCTATGCACTCTCAATCCACAATTAGCCCCTGAATATTAAAAATAAGGAATACATCTACTCACAACAAGTCACAAAGGCAGAAATTGAAGGACACTTACCTTGTCTTCCGCAGCTGTGCACCAACTGGCCGCACGTCAGTGTAGTAGGTAGCACCTACACAACAGGAAGGTGCTGGGGGGTGTCTTCCCCTCTCCCGGGCCACAATCTCGCACTCTGGAGCTGGCTTTAATTCGGGGTCCACTCCAAGAGCACAACAGGAGAGACTTTTCCGGGGGGGGCACCACCACCACACCTGCGCAGGCTGAGGCTTGCAGCGGGGCCCAAGAGAAGAGCCATACAGACACCACCACGTGCGCAGCAGCCAGTGAGTAACAGACGGTGCACAGTGCGCTGCGCACTCGCTGACGGCTGACTGACTGTGATGCTCGTACGCACGCAGGCATTTTTAATAATGACGTGGGGGCAGGCCAATAATTTTTGGCTGGGCCGTCAATTGGTAGCGCTTTCGCGCGCTACTAGATTGACGGCCCAATCCCCCCATCATGATGATCACACTCAGTTTGTGCCACTCTGTGTGGCTCAGAGGCTCTGTGTGCGCGGCGCAGCGCGCAGTCGCAGACTAGAGGCAGCAGCCCACGCTGCCGCACAGGCAGGCAGGCTCAGCCTCAGCCTCAGTGATGATGTCACTGGGGTGGGGCGGGCGCTGGGCGGGCCTGGGGCAGTGCATGTCCGCTGCTGCTGTGGTGGCGCCCCGCAAACATTTTTCTGCACAGTGGGCTAATAATAACCCCTACAATTAGCCTCCCGCAATTGTTTTTTTTTTCCCTCACAAATGGGAAAAATATCGCCCATTTGTGACCAATCTGGCAATACTGCTTGATGCCAGGAATTATGGAAGCAAACAAGCCCTACCTCCTGCAAAAACCCACGTATAGTGACTTTGTGGCCATCTTAAGTGGTTGGGAAGGATTATATGGAATTATACATAAAGCATGATAGTTGCACACGCACAGTAACAAGGAAAGCCTTTCAATCAGTGATAACACGGTGATATGCACACCATAAGGAGAAGTGCCTATTATTTGCTGACAACACAGTGATAGGCACACCACAAGAGAAATGCCTGCACCTCAGTGACAACACAGTGATAGGCACACGAAAAGGAGATAAAGCAAAAACAACAGACCGACACTAACAGTAATACATTAGTATTGAGGTCATGGAAGGAGCTATAATTCCCCCACCAGTATATTTGGACCAACCTGGAACCCAGCAAATTTAATGGATAGAAATGTTTGAAAGTTATTTAGAAGCTTTAGATGAGAGGGAATTTCGCCCAGCTAGGAAAAAAGCATTGGTGTTTAGTACATTAGGTACAGAAGGGCAGCATGTCTTTAAATACTTACAAGTAGTGATGGGTGACGACGGTCAACCAGCAGCAGATGTTTATCTTGAAGCTGAGGCAAGACTGGAGAAACATTTTGTTAAAGATAGTAATGTAGTGATGTGTTGATATAAATTTTACACTCAACCGCAGAAAAGTGATGAGACTAGAGACCAATTTGAGACGAGATTACGAGAATTATTGCTACAATGTCAGTTTGCAAGTATAACGGATGAGATTATATGAGACCAGTTGATTGTTCAATGCAATAAACAAAAAGATGCAAGAGAGACTATGAGCTGCGAAGAATCAGTCATTACAAGATGCGATAGAGATAACTAAAGTGGTAGAACAATCAGAGCAATGTATGGCGGCGATGGATCGGAAAGTGGGTGACAGTAAAGTGTCATATGTGGATCAAGACAGAAAACAATCAGTGCGACCAAAAGTTGTTACAAGCACAAACAAGCATTTGCAATGCACTAGGGTCTCGGATTTCTCAGAGTTACAGCTATTAGCAGTTTTAAACTCCCAACCGGATTTTTCTTTCCACATTAAAAGAAAAACCAGCGTGATTGCGCTGCTACAGTTCACTTGTAATGAAACCTATCGGCAAAAGTGCAATTAACTATGTAACAGGGTCAATGCTATGCAAAGCGCTCGACTTCTGCCAAGTGAGATCGCACTGCAAACAAAAGATAAAAAGTAGTCCATAAACCTGACTGGAAACAGTGAGCCTCGCATGTTTTCAGTACTTGGTCGCTACGCATCTCCTGCAGCCTCGGATATCTGCCCACTGGGAATGTTGTCCATGTCGGCTGTAGTGGTACTGTCTGTGCACGTTGCGGGGCTGGTGGTTGCGGCGGTGTCTGTGGCGGAGATGCTGCCGGTTGTGCATGTGTCAGCACCTGTGGAGGGAGACAGAAGGACATCTCCTGCAGCCTCGGACGGCTGCCCACTGGGATTGATGCTGAGGACTTTTGCTGAGGCAGCAGACGTGCAGGTGGCCGTGCAGGTGGCGGTGGTTGCGGCGGTGTCCACCGCCATACAGGTTGCTGTTCTGTTTCCCAGAAGGGGTGACACCAGTCCCTCAGCTGGAGGCTCCATGCCCTGTGCTGACTTTCATTTAGCCTTGTGTCCCTTCCCCACCTTGGAAGTCGCTGCTGGGACCTTGGCACTGTCCCCTTGCTGGGTGGTTGGTGCGGCTTTTCCCTATGGCATGTGGGCCCCTTCTTCACCTTGGCAGGTGGCGGAATGGGCTGATCCTTGGCCTCGCTAGATGGCACACTGGCAGACCTGATGGGTGCCGCCCGCGATGTTACAGGACTTGCAGGAGGATTTGGTGGAGTGCTGGAGGATTTGGTGGCTGAGGTACTGGGTTGGGATCTGGACATCCTGGCCCTAGGGGAAGGACGGGGGGGGAGGTGTAGGGAAGAGGTCAGTGTTAGCCAGGAAAAGTTTTTTGACACACTGGGACAAGAAGATGGAGAGAGTTTTGGAGTGGAGGAAGAGATAGTGATTGCAGGAAGTGTACGTCTGCTGAGTTTGGGTGAAGGTGCATGGACTGGAGGCTGTTGTGGGGTGGATGGCCGTTGAGTGGATGTGTGCCTGCGTTTGTGTACTTTGGGAGGAGGGCTCACAGACACACTGTGAGAGGACCCAGGGGACGTGTGCATGGTAGTTGGGTTGGTGATTGCACGTCAGCGGTGTGTGGTGATGGGCGTGCTGGTGATGGAGATAGTGGCTGAGGATGCAGTGCATGCAGGTGTGAGTGGAGGCGAGACAGGGAGGAGGAGGACGTTGAGGAGGGGGACGCAGTGGATGTTGGTGTGTCTGCATGGGAATGGTGCTTGTGTGAGTGCCTGTGGGATGTGTGGTGCTTATGTTTGCCATGTCCACTCTTGTGTTGATGAGTGTGCATGCTGGTCTGATGGTGTGCTTGGGATAGGCTGAGGTAGAGGGGATTGGGTCTGGTTAGTGGAAGTTGGATGGGGGAGGCTGGAGTCAGGGACAATGGCTGCCATCAGTGCAGAGGCCAGAGCCTGAAATGCTCTCTGTTGGGTTAATCACGCCAGAATGAAAGCCCTCCAGGTATGCATTTGTTTGCTGCATATGCCTCTCGACACCATGGATGACATTCAAAATGGTTGATTGCCCAACAGTGATGGATCTCAGGAGGTCAATAGCCTCCTCACTGAGGGCAGAAGGACTGACTGGGGCAGGGCCTGAGGTGCCTGGGGTGAAGGAGATGCCCACCCTCCTGGGTGAGAGGGCTCGGGAAACACGCTGAGGGGCTGCTGGGAGGGCGGTGCTGGTGGGGGGGGGGTGGCGGCTGTACCCGTTGATTCGGTGGGCACAGAGGTGCCCACCACCGCAAGGGAGCTCCCATCAGAGGAGGTGTTGCTGTCGCTGGTGTCTCCTCCTGTCCCCATCGTGGAGCTCCCCTCGCCCTCCATCCCACTGGTGCCTTCAGACTCCGTAAATTCACCCTCCAGGGCCCTGTGGGTTGTAACTCCCTCCTGCTCTGGTGCCAATACTCCTCCGCCAGATGATGCTAATGCACACAAGGACAGGGTGACAAAACCAAAAAGGGAGGGAAGACAGAAGAGACACAACACACTGGGAGCAGCCAGATGCACTAGCCCATGCACTAACAGTTCAGGGGAAAAGCACATGCCCGGGGGGACTCTGCTTAGACCCATTTGATGCACAGCTGGAACCCACAGGAGCCTGACTAGGTGTAGAGGGCCACTACCACTTTTGGGGTTGGAGTGGCACTGAGCCTGCAAAACAATGGATCTACCTTGGCACGTCTGCCCTGGCCTAGGGGACCCTACAGCCCACTTCCCCCACCCAGAAACCTCCTAAAGCGTGCAGAGTCAGCTGAATGAGACTGTACTCACCCCCTTGTGGCTGCTGTGATGCCCTCAAGCGTCCATCCAACTCAGGATATGCCACCGCCAGGATCCGGTACATCAGAGGGGTCATGGTGCGACGGGCACCCCTTCCACATTAGGAGGCCATCCCCAGCTGGGCCTCCACCATCTTCTTGGTCCAGCGGCGCAGGTCCTCCCATCTTTTGCAGCAGTGGGTGCTCCGTCTATGGTAGACCCCCAGGGTCCGCACTTCCTTGGCAATGGCACGCCAAATCCCCTTCTTCTGGTGGGCGCTGGCCTAGAGGAATAGTGAAGTAAGAATGGATGTTACTCCCCATTCCGGTCCTTCTTACTCATTGGCCACAAACCTCCCACCCTGCCCCAGAAAACATATACTCACCATCCTCACATGCTGGCCTCTGCCCCCCTCCGGTCTCTTCCATCCATGACAATCCATACATTCATGTGCCATACATTCATGTGCCATACATCATGCTCACAGTGTACTCACCGGTTTGTCTGGAGGACCGCAGAGTAGCGTGTACTGGGCGAGGACCTCATCCACCAGTTTCTCCAATTCCTCCGCAATGAAGGCAGGGGCCCTTTCCCCAGACACTGTAGCCATTGTCGCTTCCAGACTCAGGTCACAGCAGCAATTGCAGTGTAGGTCCTCTCCTGTTGAAGGTCAGGTATCAAGTGAGTGAACAGATAGAAAATGGCGGTCACGTCTGCGGCGGTGCGTACCGTCACCGCCAGCGTACATAGTTATTGGCTCCTGCAACCCATAGGGCCCAATGATAATGCTGAATTGATCCACGGTCTTCGACCGCCTACCGTGACACTGCACAACGCCAGTGCAGTTACCTCATTTCCCCTTGTCCCTCCTCACAGGTCAGGCAGCAGCCATTTCGGGGGGGCACATGGCAGGGCAACTATCTGTGTCACAGCACTTTTGGCCAGGAATACGGACAGACAGCTCCACACACCGATTACATCACGATTGTTCTAAACAGCCTTGTGAAAGCTATGTGGTGTATGACCCTTCTCTTCCATAAGGCACTTCCGCTGGGGCAGGTGTTGAGATGGCATCATACTCCGGTATACAAACCCCTGGTGGACCTGTCGACAATGAAAGACAGACACATCATTATCACCTACAGACTTGATCGTGCCATAAGCCATGAACTATGTGCCCAGTTGGAGCCAGACCTGATGTCAGCTATCCGCCACCCCACAGGAATCCCCCCCCTCTAGTGTAGGTCATGTCAGTACTCCATTTCCTGGCCAGTGGTTCTTTTCAAACAACAGTGGCCATGGCATCAGGGACGTCACAGACAATGTTCTCTAACGTGTTGTCCATAGAGTTGTCTGCCCTGCTGAAACACATGCGCAGCTACATCGTTTTCCCTCAGGTGGAGGATTTGCCCACAGTGAAAGGTGACTTCTATGCCCTGGGACATATCCCCAACATCATTGGTGCCATTGATGGTACACATGTGGCATTTGTCCCCCCTCCGCAGGAATTAACAGGTGTACAGAAACTGCAAAAGCTACCATTCTATGAATGTGCAGATGGTGTGTTTGGCAGACCAGTACATCTCCCATGTGAATGGCAAGTATACTGGCTCAGTGCATGACGCTTACATTTTGAGGAATATCAGCATCCCTTATGTGATGGGCCAACTCCAGAGGCACCGTGTGTGGCTGTTAGGTAAGCCCAAGGTCCCAACACAGTTGACATAGGTGTCTGGGTATGTGAGAGTCCCTAAGAGTTGGAGGATGTCTAACAGTTGTCCCTCGATATTTACAGGTGACTCTGGTTACCCCAACCTGTCATGGCTACTGACCCCAGTGAGGAATCCCAGGACAAGGGCAGAGGAACGCTACAATGAGGCACATGTGCGAACTAGGAGGATAATAGAGCGCACCTTCAGCCTCCTGAAGGCCAGATTCCGGATGCCTTTTCTGCGGGAGGATGGGCCTGATGTTGGTCTTGTGGCAGCTGCAGAGCCTGTGGACAGTGAGGAAGAGGAGGCAGAAGAAGAAGATATAGACAGCCGAAATAACATCATCATGCAATACTTCCAGTGAGACCCAGATAAGAGACTGGCACTGCTCCTCTCGTATCATACTACTGCAGGACATTGCATAGATCTGCCTTTTTACCTCTGTGTATGGACCCTGACATGTCACTTTGCCTTTCCATTTCACAGATATGGGTCACACTTTCTGCCTTCTGCTATGTTTACTGCTGCCCAACAACTGTCTAACATTGGTATGTGAACATGAACACTGACATTGCTATATTTCTGAGAGGTTGCAATTACACATTTGTGAACGTACAGACTGACTCCAGATTGATTGGTGATTCAAGGGTGTTTATTTCTGTGCAAATAAGTGGAGGGGGTGTGCAATGGGCTGGGGTGATGGTGGAGGAATGTCCATGGTAGAGTCTAGTCTCTTGGTCTCACAGGTGCATTGTCCAAGGGGGCATAGGAAGTGGAGTAATGGCAGTTTAAAGTTGTCAGGGTGACAAAGTGGGACAAAAGGGTGACAATCAGGAGAGTGTTATTTTTCTGGCGGGGGTCTTGGCAATCTTCTCTGTCTTGTTCCTGGATCTCAGGGACTGTTTGCGGGGTGGTTCTCCTTCTGCAGGGGGTGGGGTGCTGGTGGCCTGTTGGTCCTGTGGCAGGACCTCCTGTCCACTAGCACCGGCAGAGGTGGAGGGCTGTTCATCGTTCAGGCTAGTATCAGGGGCCCGTTTGTGTGCCACTGTGTCCCTCATGGTGTTGTCCAGGTCTGCCAGCACCCCTGCAATGGTGACCAGGGTGGTGTTGATGGACTTGATTTCCACCCTGATCCCCAGGTAGTGTTCCTCCTGCAGCCGCTGGGTCTCCTGAAACTTGGCCAGTACTGTGCCCATGGTCTCCTGGGAATGATGGTATGCTCCCATGATGTTGGAGAGTGGCTCGTGGAGAGTGAGTTCCCTGGGCCTGTCCTCCCCCTATCGCACAGCAGTCCTCGCAGTTTCCCTGTTATCCTGTACCTCTGTCCTCTGAACCGTGTGCCCACTGCCACTGACCCCAGGTCCCTGATTGTCTTGGGTTGGTGGGTTTGCCTGGGGTCCCTGTAGTGGTGGACACACTGCTGATTGACGTGTCCTGGGGACAAAGGGATGGGCCCTCTGGGTGGGTGCTTTGCTGGCGTCCTTAGGGGGGAGGTTCTGTGGTGGTTTGTGACTGTGGCAGGGGAACCGACTGTCCAGAGGTCCCTGATGGGCCGGGCTAGTCATCTTGATCCAGGCATGCAGAGCTGCTGTCATCATTGTGGGCCTCTTCTGTGGGGGGGCTGGATATGTCTGGCACCTCCTGTCCGGTGACGTTGGGTAGGGGTCCTGTTGGGAGTGTAAATGCATAGTTATTGTATCTGTGTGTGCCATCTTGTGCAATGGGTGAGTTACCCTCTACTCCTGTGCTTGCATTATTGTGTTTTCCCTTGTGTGATTAGTGATTTTGGGGTCTGGGTGGGTGTCTGTACTGGACATGTTTGGTGATGGTTGTCTATGCAGAGGTGTTGCATGCAGGGCTTGGTATTGGGATGGGTGGGTTGTGATGGTGGGGCATAATTGAGGTGTTGGAATGATGGGGGTGAGGGTGGGGGTATGTGATGGCATGCAGGTGGGGTGTGGGGCATAAAGTAGTAAAGATGTCTCACCAGAGTCCAGTCCTCCTGCTACTCCTGCGAGGCCCTCAGGATGCATGATTTCCAAGACTTGCTCCTCCTATGTTGTTAGTTGTGGGGGAGGAGGTGGGGGTCCACCACCAGTCCTCTGTACTGGTACCCGGTGTCTGGATACCACGGAAGGCACCTTCCCCCGTAGGTCGTTCCATCTCTTCCTGATGTCATCCCGTGTTCTAGGGTGCTGTCCCACTGCGTTGACCCTGTCGACGATTCTCCGCCATAGCTCCATCTTCCTAGCAATGGAGGTCTGCTGCACCTGTGATCTGAAAAGCTGTGGCTCTACCCGGATGATTTCCTCCACCATGACCCTGAGCTCCTCCTCAGAAAACCTGGGGTGTCTTTGAGGTGCCATAATGTGATGTGGGTAATGTGTGAGGTGATGTTTGGTGTGCTGTGTGATGTTGTGTTGGGGTGTGTTCTTTGAGGTGTGTGGATGTTGTATGAGTGATGGTGTTGTGTGCCTGTGGATGCTGGTGTTGTGTTTGCTATTCTCTCTCTCTATGCTTCTTCAAAAAAATGTTGTTGTAAGGGGTTGTGGGTAATGTGTGTGTGTGTTTTATAGTGGTGTGAGTGTGTGGGTGTGGTGTGTGTATGTGTATTAGGTGTGTGTATTTTGAATTGTCCAATGTGGTTGTGTTGTGTAAGTGTGTGTGTATTTTGAGCGCAGCGGTGTGTACCGCCAATGGATTACCGCGGTTGAAAGACCGCGCGTTGATTTGTGGGTCGTGGTAGTGTGGGCGTATTACTGTTGACGTGACGGTGTGGGTTTTGGTATCGCCAGTTTATCACTGACCTTTGGTTTGGCGGACTTGTGTGGGTGGATGTATTGTGGCGGATTACGAGATGTGGGTCGTAATACCTGTAGCGGATTTCTGCCGCGGCCACGGTATGCTGACTGCCTTCAGCACGGCGGTAAGCGGGATTTACCGCCAGGGTTGTAATGAGGGCCTATGTCTGCTAATGTATTGTAAATATAGAATTCACAAGTGTACTTGTTTGTATAAGAATGTTATATGTGTCATGATGCATCCATTTAATGTCAGGGAGAATATATTTAAGGTCTTTAAAAGAGGGAAGATATGTTGTAATGTGAATCTTACGTGGTGGTCTATGTTCTTCGAGGCTGCAGTGTTCTCTTTAGAGTCAGTTGAGATCTACAGCTGGCTGGAGAGGGAGCACTGACAGCGCCGAGGCTCACTTGTTAATAAACCATTATATTCAAGAACTACAATGGAGTTTATCAGCAAACTATTACATTATTACAAATGTGCCTTCCGTATTTCAGCCCGACATTTTGTCTGCTTTCACCTAGTGTCTGGTTTAAACACTCCCCATGAGTTTCCATAGGATTTATTAGCACAGTGGGGCCGGTAGCTCATGTTACTATGCTGTGTGGAGATAACTCCTATTGAGGGGCTAAATCTCGTATAGTGCTTGGTCTGCCGGAGCATGCGGGTATGTGCAGGCTCACTGTGGGTGATTGCATAGGTTTGTCTGACAGAGAAGAGCCACACTCTGACCTGAATCTAATGGAGTTTTTTAATGACTTGTAATTCATCACTTTCGACCTTTTTAAGCATAGTGAATTGGTAGTCGGGGAGGTGTAATGCCGTGCTAATATACTTACAACGTTCATGTGCATGATGGTTTATGGTTCCCTGAAGACTGTTATTATTCAAAGCTTACTTGAGCCCCCACGTTCTGGTTCAGTACGCTGGTGTCACCTTGGTTCCACTGCTGTCATTTGGAACTGGGTGTGCTCCATGCTACTGCCTTCAGACGTAGGCTCCCTTCTGTTCAAATAAGCTTGGATTAAATCTCACCTGCCTCTACGGATTCTTCTGGTCACTGGAGGCCTGCAAAGGATGCATCAAGAGAGCTCCGCCTCCATTTATCAATGACATGTGCTTTGTAGAGTTTAGGGAAAAGCATGGACTAAATCATTTAATCTATAACAACAAAACTAAATACACTATTAAATAATTAACACATTGACTAAAACCGAGGTAACTGAAACCAGTTGAAAGAGACACCCTCAAGTCTAAAATAAACAATGGAAAAGGGATGCGGAGAGGGGAATGTAGGTTGGCAGATAAAAGCAAAAGTGATTTTCCCCATTCTGTTGCTCGTTCCAGACATGAAATAAAGCATTTTTCACCACAAATGGCTTTCCCAAGTCGGTTTATTTAGCCTGCTGAATGTCATTCAAGTTGAAAAATGAAAAGGAAACCATTTAGATCAAAATGATTAATAAGAACGTGTATGAAATTAGACTATTTAAAGAAGGGGATGGGAACCCACTTAAAATAACAACCACAGTCCTTGTTAGGCTGAATCACTGAAGTCACTAAACACACCTGTGAGTAACCTTCTGGCAACTTGGCACAAAAGCAGCCAGTCTTAACTTAGTGGCAATGTGTAAAATATTTATGCAGCACTCAAACAATAAAGTGGAAATTGCACAGCACAAGGACAATCCCAAACCAGTTTAGAAAAAAGGTACATTTCAATAATCGAAATGACACCAAAATGACACAAATCGAGTAAGTGGAATTGGAGCTAAGATTTTTTTTTTTTTTAAATAGTTTTAGGTAAGAATAGCACTAAGTCATAAAGCGCCAACTGCAGATATCTAGTTGCATGGGACCAGCACAAAGTCACAAGTTCAGGCTGATCCCATTGGAGTGTAGGCTGGATACAAGACTAAGTTTGTGCTGTTGAAAGTTTTTCCTTCTGAAATTGGTGCAAGTTTCTGTGTGGCGCTGCTCTGCGGAACTCTGTGTAGGATCCAGTGAAGCCTTTTGTTTGGAACTGCACTTATCGGCGGAGCTCTGTCAGATCAGGTGAAACCTTTATTTGGGAGCTGCATGACTGTGCTGAGCTCTGCATCACATGGCATCTAATTTGGTGAAGACTTCAGTTAGGAATTGCAGGGCTGTGTTTTGCTCTGCTTTGGATTCAGTGAAGCCTTCAGTTAGGCTGAGAGAAGTGCACTCTGACTCCAGCCAAGCGCCCTTTACCTTGAGGACAGCACCTGGTGGGCCAGAACTCCCTCCCACAGAGTGAGGCAGGCAGAGGAGACCAGGTCAGATCCAGTTGGGTCTGGTTAGCTGGAGGCAGGAAAGGCCTCTGAAACTTGTATCCCTGTAGGTCACACAGGATGTCAACCAATTGACCTTTGGGGTCATTTCTGGGGCCCTGGGTTTCAGTTAAGCAGGCACAGTCTTCCTTCATGATTGAAACAATAGGGCAGTCCTTCTTCTGAGTATTCAAAGATCCAAGAGTGTGCTGATTTCATTTATTGGGGATGCCACTTTATGCCCAGTCTCAGCCTGTTGGTAGGGGTGATAACGCGTCCAGCCCTTATAAATTACCTGTACCTGGACACGTTGGAGGTCGGTGAAATCTTTTAACCGAGTCGGGCTCTCCTCATCCTCAATAGTCGAGTCACTCAAATCAATAATCAATAACTGTTGTAATCGATAATCAATACTCAATTAATAGATCAATATAATACATCAGAAATCAATAACAGTTGATATTTCTGCGCACCATGACCTTTCAGTCATGAATAACCACACCAGTTTATTAAAAGTTAGTGAATTTATTTCCCTATATTAACAAAGCTAGCACGATATATATGTGTCTCAAAACCAATTGATATATGTATATGAACATTACTAGCTGTCCATAACGGCGGAAGAAACGCAATCTACGTAAAATCTGAATAATGATACACTCTGTTATAGCAATGCAAATCACCAATGTGACTAACTGTATTTGACTAATTGCATACATTCGGTCAGCATAACAAGATTTCAATTCTTCATGGTACATTGAATGAATACCTCGACTAACCTCTAATTAGCATTGGCATGTGGGACTTCATGCAAAACGAATTTAGTCAACAAAAATTTGGAAAAGTTCTAGCTAGGATCCTATCAAAATAGCAGTTGGTACCTAAAAGGAAAAAAACAATGCATAATACATTTATCCTTTCATATTTACCAAATACAATCAGCATTCAAGAAAAGTCTTCGTCCTTCAGGTACCGGTTGATCAGCATGGGGCAAATTTCAAAGGGGCAAAGTTAAGGGCAAGCTTCCTTGCAACGGCAAGGAGAATAGGGCAAAGTTACTGCATGGGCAAGACGGGGCAAATCAAAGTTAAAGTCTCTAGGGTGAGAATTCTTAAAGTCTCTTTCTCTCAGATAGAGAAAAGGGCATCAGGGTGTCGTCCAAAATGGAGTCTGGCATCAGGCTTCAAACTGGCATCGAGGAAAAATGGCTGACTTCTCTTTGTCCGGTGGGTTTAAGTAAGAAACATTCCAAATTCTGTAGGGTCTTCCATTGGAGGGTTCATAGGTTGGCTTCAAATTGTCCAATCAAAATTCTTTTACTAGCGCCCATTTATGCATACACTGTCCTTGGCGCCTTGGAACACAAATTGTATCATGGTTTGCCAATTATTTTACTATCTGTACCTTCATTGTCCGCACCTGCAGAGACTGACCTTGTATCAAAGGGGATGTAACCGGCCTAGCACGAAACCTTGGAGATAAGTGTACCAGCCAGTTTCTACTGGAAAAATACAACTTCAAGCAAGAATATATTTCATTAATTCAAGGAAAAAAAGAATCACGCAGTTAGAATTTGAAACCAAGCAACTAGGCCAAAGCCTGTACTAAATTTAAGCTAAGCAAAACAGTTTTCAAACAAGAAATCATGGCATACATTTGCGATTATGACGGATTAATACATGTTTAATACTTCATGATTAATAAAGCTCGTTTATAATGATGGCGAACTGCCCAGAGGGCACAATTTCCCTCGTACACTATTTCTTTTACTTAAAATCACACTTCAATATATATGTCGGTTACACAGTGTACATGAATATATGTCGAACCCTCTTTTTCTGCGTCATCAATCCCTCCTCTGATGACTAATTATGTCATCACATCAAATCTACCCACAAATTTTATTCCATTAAAATTCTGTATAGTAATTTGGCACTTCAGTCAATTCCCTTTTTCTTTTAGTCCCTTTTGACTTCTCCCTATAAATTTCCACCATTTTGTTCTCTATTTTCTCTTCTCTTTTTCTTTTGTTCCTTGCTTTTAACATTTTGAAAGCTTTCCATATTCCCCAAGAACCTAATAGACAAATTAATATTATTAATATTCCCTTTACTATTTTTAGTAACAATCCGTTCCAAACGTTGCTGAACCAATTTCCCACAGAAGCAAATCCTTTTCCAATTTTCTCCCAAACTCCGGGTTCTTTCAATTCCTTTAAATCTACACTTTCTCTAGTTAAATTTGTAAGCATTGTTCTAATTTTTCCACTGTTGTCGGGTATATAGGTACAACAGTGACGCGTACCAAGCATTTTGCAAACGCCGCCATCCTTTGCTAAAAGAATGTCTAAGGCAAGCCGATTTTGAAGAGTCATAGCTCTTTCTGCAGCGAGTTCAGCATCCATCAGGATTATAGCTCCCGAAAACTTTGTCAACATGTTATCCACAATAGTAGACAACTTTCGTATTTTGATTGAATTCAATATGACTCCTACTGAAGGAATCATAGCTCCAAATATATCTCCTACCACACCAGCAGCTGTCTCCCTTTTCTGAACATGATGTGATTCAGACAGCCTTGGAAATTTCTTTAAGTCCTCTAACTGGTAAACCTTTGGGAACAATATTCCCAAATAACACCTCCCATACCATCCTTTAGGAAGACGATAATAGGCGTTGAGTCCACAAATATAATATACTCCAGGAATAACTGGGTCTTGTCCATTCAGCATGAACGTCCACTTTTGTTGAAATGCGTATGTGTGTTTACATTCACTCGTTCCCACAAAAACTGTGTCATAATATGATGGAAATCTATGTATACAAAATCTTCCCACATGCAATGTATCTAAGGCTATTTTCCCTTGTGTCTTTATTGCGGCAAAAGCATAATTATCTACAGACGTCCTTTCGTGCAACTCCTTCTCTAATTTCTCCTTCATTTCGTTCTTTCTGTCGTCAGTGCGGTCTAAAAATTCTATTTCTATTGGTGAAAGCAAGCATGTAAGGTTCTCCCTATGTGCGTGAGCTGTGTGGAAAGGGGACATTGGTTCGAAAAATTCCCTCATTAATTTGGCAGACCAATCTCTAGCTATCTTACTTAGGTGCCCTATTATGGGGACATATGCAAAGTTAACATCGTAATTAGTATAGAAATAATGAATGTCCTTTTGAGCATAAAATCTGGAAGCTACTATACTACATGTAATTCCATACGTAAGAGGCATGCTGTGATACGTTACCCCCTCCACTACTGAGGTAGGTATTTGTGTACACACATAAGAATCTTTCGCATCCATGGTCTCAACATACTCACTCAGTAAGCGATAGAAAACGTTAGATGAAAGTTCCTTCTTATCATGCAAGTGTCTCTCGTCTTGCTCGAGTCTCTTCAGAGCTGTTAGTTCAGTAACGATAACAGGTTTAGAAGTAGAAGCATCATTCGTCTCACTCTCGCCTTTACCATGCATTCCAAGAACTATTGCTACAATTATTAGTACGCATGCGATCAGTAAGCCTATACACATGTATTTACAACACTTCATTTTACGCCCCTGTGTAGTGAAGCTAGTCATGATCTGTATAGAATCAGAAAGCTGAAGACACTTTATCAAAGCGTATTTGCAGGTTTTTTTTTTTTTTTTTCTAAGTTGCAGGTATTTACAAAGCTGAACGAGTTCAATGTTCACACAGTTTCTTTAGCAGCTTAGTCTCTTATCGGTTAGCAGCGTTGTCTCAAAATCGGTTTCAAAGTCAATCAGGTTAGCAATGTCTTAGCCGGTTGAAAAGTCAATCAGGTTAGCAATGTCAAGTTAGCAATGTCTTAGCCGGTAAAAGAAAATCAATCAAGTGATCAATGGTTTCAATCAACAGAGTCCATAAAGTTTTTATTTCCAAAATGAAGTTCTGCCTCTTCGTTCTCAAGGCTGAGGGATACGAATTCGTCTGACCAATCGTTATTGGCTACGTATGCCCACTCCGGACCGGAATACCTCCTGCTCGGTATCCTTTTTCTTTTCAGTTTTGCATCTCTCTTTGATTCTGTCTCACTGGTACTTTCCTCTTTGGCCAAGTCCTTTTCTTCACTTGATGTTGGTACCACGACAGACACTTCCTTTCTTTTCTCTTTCACTCTTGGCCCTTTACTGTCGTTCAACGTTTCTCTAGTTCTCAGTTTCACTGGTGATTTACTTGGTCTTCTTTTTGCACTAGGTCCACTTGATGGGCCTGCGATCTCTTCTGAAGAAGTTTGAGCAGTTTCGTTCTGTTCTGCCTTGTCCTCTCCTTCTGGGGAGTCAGTCAGGTTTTCCTTTTCTTTTTCTGTACCGTCTGCTTCTGGGAAAGCCCTCCTCTGATCAGGCTCTCCTGCTTCTTCACCTCTTTCGAGCCGTTTGTCACTGTTACTTTCTTCAGGCTCTTTGTCACTTTCAGCTGCTTCAGGCTCTTTGTTACCTTCAGCTGCTTCGTCGCTGTCTGAGGCTCCTCCTTGGTCTTCCCCAAGTGAATCGGTTGCTTCGTCCTCAGAGAATATTTCTCCCTCCTCTATTTCTGCCTGTTCGCTTCTAGTTCTGTTTTGCTCTGCCTCAGCGCTCGGCACTTTGTTATCAGGTACTGGCAGTTTCAGCGCTTCAACTTCCTCATCTGTGGGACACAACACCACCTTTGTGTGACTGGCGTGAATCCAGTTGGGAACTCCCGCACACTTCACAGTGGTGGTAGTCGTCAAAATCACTTGGAATGGTCCTTTCCAACGGGGTTCCAAACACGACTTCCTCACGTGCTTCTTTATCACGACCCAGTCACCTGCTTTCAGGGTGTGTCCTGGACCTTGGATCGGTGGCAAGGTGGTTGCCTCCACCTGGTGAGAGAAAGATCGAACCACATCAGCTAGACCTTTGCAGTAGTCTAACACCATATCATCTGTAATATTCAAAAGCGCATTTGCAGGAACTGCTGGAAGTCTCATAGCTCTGCCCATGAGAATCTCGTGTGGGGACAATCCAGTCTTTCTGTCAGGGGTGTTTCTCATTGACATTAGTACCAAAGGCAATGCGTCAGGCCATTTCAAATTTGTCGATGCACATATTTTCGCCATTCTTGATTTCAATGTGCCATTCATTTGCTCCACTAGACCTGATGCTTCAGGGCGGTAGCTACAATGCAGCTTTTGCTCAATGTTCAGTGCTGCACAAAGCAATTTTATTACTTCATTATTGAAGTGACTTCCCCTATCTGATTCTAAAGAGATCGGGAATCCGAAACGTGGTATTAACTCTCTCAAGAGTAGTTTTGCAACTGTGAGACTGTCATTTCTGCGTGTAGGGTATGCTTCAATCCAGTGACTAAAAATGCACACAATCACCAACACATACTTCAAGCCTCCATGCACAGGCATCTCAATGAAGTCCATTTGCATCCTGCTGAATGGACCCCCTGCTCTTCCAATGTGGCTCAAATTTACTACTGTTCCCTTCCCTGCGTTCATCTGTTGGCAAATGACGCAGCGGTGGCAAACTGCTTCAGCAACTTGATGGAATTTGGGGTTAAACCAATCAGTTTTAAATAACCTAATCATGGCATCCCTCCCAAGATGAGCTTGTCCATGGTAAAATCTGGCTATCTGTGTCAAAAGGCTATTTGGAAGAACGAATTTCCCTTCACTTGAAACCCATAATTCATCTAGTCTCTTTACACATTGTGATTTAGTCCACGAGAGTTTTTCATCCTCACTGACACCATTCTGTAGGGATTTCAATTCGTCCATTGTTTCTATAACTTTTAGAGCAAATATTTCGCTTTGTTTAAGTTCTGGTTCACTTATCAAATTCCATTCATCCCTGAGCAATATACAGTTCAATGCGCAAAACCTTGCGACTTGATCCGCATATCCATTTCCTAGGGAAACATAGTCTTGTCCCTTCGAGTGTGCACTGCACTTCACCACTGCTACTTCCCCTGGTAACTGAATGGCATGTAACAAGTCTCTTATTCTTTCACCATTTTTCACTGGTGATCCTGAAGAGGTCATGAAGCCTCTCTGTGACCACAATTGTCCAAAATCATGCACTATTCCAAACCCGTATTGGCTGTCAGTGTAAATGGTAACTTTCATTAGTGCAGAAAGTTGGCATGCTCTAGTAAGAGCTACCAATTCTGCTACTTGTGCAGAATAAACCCCTTGAAGCCAAGAGGCTTCCAGAACACCTGTTACAGTACATACAGCATACCCTGCTTTCAATACACCCAGTGCATCTCTTAAACATGAACCATCAACAAAAATGATTTGATCATTTTCTTCTAATTTGGTATCTTTGATATCAGGCCTTGGTTTGGTGCAAAATTCAGTCACCTGAAGACAGTCGTGCTCGATGTCTTCAGCGTTCTCAATTTCAGCATTTTCACTGGGAAACAAGGTTGCTGGATTCAACGTAGTGCACCTTTTCAGCTGCACATTAGGTGATCCCAGAATTATTGTTTCGTACCTTGTGAGTCTAGCACCAGTCATGTGCTGTGTTCGGGAACGTGTCAAAAGTATCTCGACTGAGTGAGGGACCATGACTGTTAATGGGTGTCCCATCACTATTCCTTCACTCTGAGTGAGGCTGATACCAACTGCTGCTACGGCGCGCAAACACCCTGGCAGTGCTGCTGCGACCGGATCCAAAGTAGCTGAAAAATACACTACTGGTCTGTTTATGCCACCATGGGCTTGGGTCAAGACAGACAAGGAACATGCATCACGTTCATGACAAAACAATGTGAAAGGCTTTGTGTAATCAGGCATACCTAAAGCTGGAGCCCTGCACATGCATTCTTTCAATTCAATAAAAGCATCCATCTCATCTCCTTTCAGCTCAATTTCATCCAATGCATCCTTCTGGGTCAGTTTCAGTAAAGGTTTTGCTAGAGTTGAGAAGTTGGGAATCCATTGGCGACAGTAGCTCACCATCCCCAAAAAGTTCCTCACCTCCCTCCTCGTCTTTGGTGGACTCATTTGAAGTACACTTGTTATTCTTTCCTTCATTATTCTCCGTGACCCTTTCTCTATTTGATGACCCAAATATTTCACTTTCTTCTGACAGAACTGCAATTTTGAAGGAGACACCTTGTGTCCATTCCTTCCCAAATGGTTCAATAGGGCAATGGTGTCGGCTGTGCAGTCACTTTCTGTCTTGGATGCAATCAGTAAGTCATCAATGTACTGTACTAGGGTTGACTCGAATGGCAATTCTAACGCTTCCAAGTCTTTCTTTAGAATCTGATTGAAAATTGACGGTGACTCCAAAAACCCTTGAGGAATTCGACACCAACTGTAAACTCTGTCTAAGAATTTGAAACAAAAGAGAAATTGGCTGTCCTCATGAAGAGGCACCGAAAAGAATGCTTGTGACAAGTCGATGACTGAGAACCACTCGGCATCGCAAGGGACTTGAAACATTATCACAGCTGGATTTGGTACTACAGGACAGCATTTAATTATGATGTCATTTATTTTCCTCAAGTCCTGCACAATTCGGACCTTTCCACTTGGCTTTATTAGTCCCATTATTGGTGAATTACATGGACTGCTTAACACTTCTTTCAGTACTCCCTGTTTTACAAACTCGTCAATGAGTTGGGCGACTTTCATGAGGGTGTCTTGTGCCATATGGTACTGTGGGGTCTGGGGAAAGGTTACATTGGGTTTTACGGTCACTTTCACTGGTTCCACTCCTTTCACCAATCCCACCTCTTTTCCTGTCATATCCCACACTTCTTTTCCGACTGTTTCCCGTAACTCAGCTGGAATATCTGCTTCAGTGATCATCGGAAAAAGGGTAATCAGAGGATACTCTTCATCGATAGTCTCCATCTCATCCCCTTCTACACTGTCCTCTTCTTCCCCATCACTGCTCGTCTGAATTCTAATTCCATCGTTCGAACACATAATCGAACATCCCAATTTGCACAATAGGTCTCTCCCTAACAGTGATATCGGGCGTGAGTCACATACCACAAAATTATGCGACCCTTGATAGTTACCAATTCTGACTTGTACTGGATCTG
The DNA here is from genome assembly GCF_031143425.1 of Pleurodeles waltl. NCBI lineage: Eukaryota > Metazoa > Chordata > Amphibia > Caudata > Salamandridae > Pleurodeles > Pleurodeles waltl. The sequence goes on from NC_090438.1 coordinate 378,144,874, forward strand.
TGATTGGGTTCGTCAGGTACCTATTTGCTACTCCCACTACTTGAACTGTTCTCCCTGAAAGTGGCAAATTTGGTACTTCAATGCTCCTAACAGTGGAACGTGTAGCTCCTGTGTCAACCAAGAATGAAACACGATGGCCCATAACTCTTCCCTCCACATACGGGCCCTTTTGATCAACTTCCAAGGATGCTGCAAGCACACAATTTCCCTCCTCATCTGAACTTTCACTCTCCCATGCATCGTTTATTCCATTCTCACTGTGTAACAGGAACTGATGTACTGTGTCATTTTGATTCAATCCTTGACCTGTGACCTGTTGAGGAAGCATTGCTTGCTGCTGATTCATTGGTGCTAAGGGTATTTGCATTTGCTGATTAGGTACCATAGGAAACTGCTGTTGCATTGGCTGCAATTGTGTCATTTGCGCACAAGGCATTTGCACCTGTTGCAGTTGCATGGGTTGTAGACCCTGCATCTGGTTCATATTGTTTTGAAAATTTGGGTTCGGACCTCTCAGTTTCGGTCCTCTCATAGTCTGAAATGCATTGACATCATTGTTTTGCTGACCTACACCTTCCTGCACCATCATTGGGCACTCCCGTTTCCAATGCCCGACAATTCCGCGCGTGTGACATGGCATCACCTTCTTCATTGCCTGTATACCATTTGGAATCATAACGGTATTCAAATCTGGACCATTATTCACAAAACCTCCTCGACCTCTGCCTCTCATCTGTGGCTGAAACATAACATTTCCCTGTTGCTGCTGCTGCGGCATCTGTTGTTGAAACCCTTGCAAACCTTGTAAACCTGTCTGAGCTGCTCTGAGCTGCATCACCATCACCTTTTCCTTCAATCTTTTCTGCTTTGTCTCAATCTCATCACTGCAGTATTTTGCATAATTCAACACTTCATCGATCGACTTTGACTGCCAACAAATCAAATGCGATTTAATCATCTGGCTAATTTCGGGTCTCAGCCCTTCCACAAACCTGAACACAAAATGGAGCATGTCTTTTGGTTCAATCGTTTCCGTGCCACTGTAATTTGTAAACGCTTTCAACAACCTCTCATAATACGCGTGTATAGATTCTTTAACCTCTTGAGCGGTCCTGTCAATCCTTTGCCAATCCACATTTTTCGACGCAACCTTGGTTTTCAAGTGCTCGATCACCTTGTGGTACAAACTCATTACCATAGGTGATGGCGCACCTGTGTCCCTATCTCTCTCTGGTTCACTCGTCGGCCAACCTACAGCCCTTTTACAATCTTCCCACAAATCAGCCGGAACCACAATTTCAAATAAGGTATTCAGGTCTTCCCAGAGACACTTCGCGAGTTTCACAAATCTATCCGTTTGTTGATACCACTCTATCGGCTTCTCTCTCAATTTGGGAAAGTCATCCGTAAAGGATTGAATATCGCACCTGTGCCATGGTACATGCACAAGTTTCCCCCCTGCTGTCTCTCTCATTGGTAACATGGTTATCAGATCGTCATTCTGTTGTTTTTTCTCACTTCGTTCTGAAGTGTTTTCCTTCTTTTTATCCTTTTTCTTGACCCACCTGCTTTCCCACTTGTCTAAACATCTCCAAACCTGTGCACCCTGCAGTATCTCTTTAAGGTGTGTTTTCATCCCTGCGGATCTCATGTGTTCAAAATCTTTTATCTCAAAGTCTAACCTGTAACTTCTGCTCAGGTGTTTGGTCTTACCTATATCGATCTCGTTTCTGTCTGCAATTTCTTGTAACTTCTTATGTATGTTGCTCACTTCTCTTGTAATCCTAGGGCACATGTATCTTAGTTCTTCCTCTGTGTATGATTCTAATCTGTTCAAACCCATTGTTCCCTCTACCAGTTCGTCTGCCTCCATACCCAACCTTATTTTATTCAGGTATTCTTCTCCCTTCCCGCTTGATGTACTCTGTGGGGAGTTCAGGCTGTTGAACCATTGTGTCAACTGTTGCGCGTTCAGTCCCATCAATGTAGCAGTTACATCAACTGCCATCGACGGTTTCTGTAATGTTTCAGTCTGTGAGGTTAACGGTACTAATAGTGGTGGATGTGACCTTACCACGGTTGACGGAGCACAAATTGGAATTGGACTAAACTCCGACAAGGACCCAGATCCATTTGGCAGTGCCGCTATCTGAGTTGTCTCTGGAGTGGTTTCTATGCATCTTCTCCCTGTCCCATTCTGTATCATTAACCCTTGGTCGCTGGTGCTTGAATTTGCCTGTATGTACAGTGGTACTGGTGGACCTACAGTGATAGGTAGAGATATTGCATCTGGATTCTGTCTGTTCCCCGAATTCTGTGGCATGTTAATCCCCACATTGTGGTTCATCATTGCTGGCATACCTAACTGGCTTTCTACCACTCGCACTTCTGGTGTCTGCTTTTGGGGCATCGAGAACTGTGTTGATTCAGCTTGAATCAATGTCGGTCTCTGATAGTTTTGTCCTCCCTGCGCCATTGAATCGGAAGTCATTCCCACATTATGCTCATCGCAATAGTGCCTTTGGACCTGTGGCTGATAGTTATCAGCAGGTTTCAATGTTGGCACGTCTGGGTACATCCTCTGAACCCGTGGTATTCGTGGTGAGAAAGGCATGTCAGAACTGCTCGGCCTCTGAGATCTTCTCAAATTTGGCGTCACATTACCCTGTATTGGTTCTGGAGGGGCAGTACTAATGCTTGAGCCTTTTTCGCTTTCCACATATGGTGGTGGGCGATCATTCAGTAATTGTATAATGAACTCCTCATCATCTGACTCGTCTCCCCTTTTCGAGTTTCTATTGCTCTCTCCTTCCCTGGACTGACTCCTGTTTGTCTTACAGGTGGCTTTCCTTCCTTCAGTCTCCTCTTCCTCGGCAATCGCTGGAAACAATTTAATTCCCTGCAATACGTCTGATCTCCAAACCTTTTGTGTGCTGTCCCATCTAGCATCCGCTAGGGTCTTTTCTACTTTCCTTATTCTTGTCTCAAATTTCTTTTGTTGTTGATTTCTAGCTATTAGCTCCCAAATTGCCAATGCCTCAAACTGTGCTGGCCTTGGGGGTACTTTCATGTTGTATAGCGCAAACCTCAGATTTTCTAAAACCCTTAGGTTAAACGACCCGTGGATAGGGAACGCTACACTTTCATGTTTTTCTGTTAATTTGCACCATTGCTTTAGCCAAAGACACGGCGCTACACCCTTTTCTTCAATGACGATGTAAGCTGGTGTACCCTCAGGCGGTGTTTCTTCTCCTACATTTGCTTTAATATAAACATCTCCCCTCATGGCACTCTTAAATGCTTTGAAAAATTTCATCCTTCCGTCTTTTGTTTTTCTGACAATATGTAATCAATAAGTGACTTTAATTCCCGGAATACTCTTCGCTTGCCTTTCCCCTTTCAATTGCACTTCACGGACTGCGTCCAATCCGTGCGCGACCCTTCTCACCAACCGACCTATCCCAGCGCGGCTCCTAGTGACGTCACACTCACACACTGCGGCTGACAAAGTCCTGCGGCTTGTCCTCTTTTCATTCGGCTTCACTCATAAACTAATTTCTGCAATATAACGCGAGCACTTAACCAAAAGAATAAAACAGATCTGTCGGTTTACTACAGGAAGGGTAACACAACCGCTTCAGAAACCTTAGGGATTTTTCACTAGCCTCGGCAGTTATTCCATCTTTCTCGGTTTCCCACTTTCGCAAGCAAAATTTGACCCGCAAACTTCACTCTCAACTGATCAATGAACTATTCTAGTGCACTTTAGAATTCGTCAAATCTCAAAGTCGAAGTTTTCTTTCACTCTGCAACATTCATACCGACTTGTTGACCACGCCCGATCAACCTATTAAACCGACCAGATCACAACATCAAACAAGTGTCACATACACTTTTCAACATACTCCGGAGTCTCTTGACCTCGCAGGGCCCGTCTCAACATCAACAACCACGTGGACAATTTTTCTGCTCAAAGCGCCACACACATGTGAAGTTCGACGACTTCCCTACTCTCACACCTTTTGGAGTAACACTCCTCTAATATCTTTTAACCCCCCTTAAAATCCTCACAAACTTCTCAATTAATCTGCGGCGATAAGCTGTGCAAGCGCGAAACCCTAACTTCACTCATACCGTCACTAGAAACGCTGAGACCGTTCTCATACCTGCATGTTCCTCATTCGCAAGCTCCGAGATCCCGGGAAAGTCATCGGGGACTTAGGGCATCATCATCTCTCCAACTTGTTTTATCAAAGAAAATTCTAACCTGACTCTGTCTATTGTTCGGATGGGGTCCCAAAGGGCTAAACCATCAATCTCTGCTACCATCTACTGATAACGCGTCCAGCCCTTATAAATTACCTGTACCTGGACACGTTGGAGGTCGGTGAAATCTTTTAACCGAGTCGGGCTCTCCTCATCCTCAATAGTCGAGTCACTCAAATCAATAACCGTTGTAATCGATAATCAATACTCAATTAATAGATCAATATAATACATCAGAAATCAATAACAGTTGATATTTCTGCGCACCATGACCTTTCAGTCATGAATAACCACACCAGTTTATTAAAAGTTAGTGAATTTATTTCCCTATATTAACAAAGCTAGCACGATATATATGTGTCTCAAAACCAATTGATATCTGTATATGAACATTACTAGCTGTCCATAACGGCGGAAGAAACGCAATCTACGTAAAATCTGAATAATGATACACTCTGTTATAGCAATGCAAATCACCAATGTGACTAACTGTATTTGACTAATTGCATACATTCGGTCAGCATAACAAGATTTCAATTCTTCATGGTACATTGAATGAATACCTCGACTAACCTCTAATTAGCATTGGCATGTGGGACTTCATGCAAAACGAATTTAGTCAACAAAAATTTGGAAAAGTTCTAGCTAGGATCCTATCAAAATAGCAGTTGGTACCTAAAAGGAAAAAAACAATGCATAATACATTTATCCTTTCATATTTACCAAATACAATCAGCATTCAAGAAAAGTCTTCGTCCTTCAGGTACCGGTTGATCAGCATGGGGCAAATTTAAAAGGGGCAAAGTTAAGGGCAAGCTTCCTTGCAACGGCAAGGAGAATAGGGCAAAGTTACTGCATGGGCAAGACGGGGCAAATCAAAGTTAAAGTCTCTAGGGTGAGAATTCTTAAAGTCTCTTTCTCTCAGATAGAGAAAAGGGCATCAGGGTGTCGTCCAAAATGGAGTCTGGCATCAGGCTTCAAACTGGCATCGAGGAAAAATGGCTGACTTCTCTTTGTCCGGTGGGTTTAAGTAAGAAACATTCCAAATTCTGTAGGGTCTTCCATTGGAGGGTTCATAGGTTGGCTTCAAATTGTCCAATCAAAATTGTCTTTTACTAGCGCCCATTTATGCATACACTGTCCTTGGCGCCTTGGAACACAAATTGTATCATGGTTTGCCAATTATTTTACTATCTGTACCTTCATTGTCCGCACCTGCAGAGACTGACCTTGTATCAAAGGGGATGTAACCGGCCTAGCACGAAACCTTGGAGATAAGTGTACCAGCCAGTTTCTACTGGAAAAATACAACTTCAAGCAAGAATATATTTCATTAATTCAAGGAAAAAAAGAATCACGCAGTTAGAATTTGAAACCAAGCAACTAGGCCAAAGCCTGTACTAAATTTAAGCTAAGCAAAACAGTTTTCAAACAAGAAATCATGGCATACATTTGCGATTATGACGGATTAATACATTTTTAATACTTCATGATTAATAAAGCTCGTTTATAATGATGGCGAACTGCCCCGAGGGCACAATTTCCCTCGTACACTATTTCTTTTACTTAAAATCACACTTCAATATATATGTCGGTTACACAGTGTACATGAATATATGTCGAACCCTCTTTTTCTGCGTCATCAGGGGACACCCCTTTGTCTAACTCTAAAACTGGTTCTGGCCCATTCCTCTTTTTTTCTTTGGATTTGGCTGCAGCCTGGCTAGTGAAACCAAGGGAGGGGTAGGCGTGGAGTCCTTTGTCCACTATCTGGGAGAAATGCACATCTCACTCCAGAGAGCCAGCAAGGGTCAGGTAGCACCTGGACAATGGCAGAAAGGCAGTTTCAGGTTTAGACAGAAATTTGCCAACTTTCTAAAAGTGGTATTTTCAAAATAGTAATTTAAATTTCAACTTGACCCTTAGATTGTTTTGTTAATTCCTATTACAATAAGTCCCTACTTGAACCACTTTTTTAGGTAGTCCCAAACTGAAATTATGCTTTATAAGGAGTCTTAATGCCAGTGGCGGCCGGCAGCTTTAGGAGGGAGGGAGGGAGGGAGGGGGGCGGGCGGGAAGCACACACACACACACACTCATTCTTTCACACACAGACACGCACGCACATCCATTAACAACACTCATACCATTCAAACATGCACGCGCACACCAAACATTCAATTTAAAACATCACACACACACACACCCTTCAGCCTCCAGGTCCCAGGAGGGTTGGGACTGCTGCCTTCCCTCATTGGCTGACCTTAGGTCAGCCAGTGAGGGAAGGCAGCAGTCCCGGCCTCGTCACAGAGTGTGATGGGGTCAGAGAGACTGCTGACCCCACCCCACTCTGTGACGAAGTGTCACTGATTGACACTTGCCCTGGGCGCTTCAGGGCTTAAACCTGAAGCGCCCAGGGCGAGTGTCAATGGGTGACGCTTTCCTCGTCACCCAGGGGAGGGCCTCGAGGCACCTTTGCTGAGCCGAGGAGGTCATGCCCATAGGAGCTGTGACCTCAGCCCAGCAAAGTTCAGCTCAGGCAGCCAGGAGTCTGCGCAAATCGCGCATGGCTCACTCCTGGCTGTCTGAGCTGAAAATGAAGAGTGTCTGTCAGGCTGGCCTTTGTTCAGCCTGACAGACACTCTTCATGAGGGGCAAAAGGTGGGGGGGCATGGCCCCTCCGCCCTAAAGGACGGGCCGCCACTGCATAATGCAATCCTGTGCTTTTCTATTGGAGAGTCAGCCTTGCTGCAGTGAAAGACCACTTTGTCTTTTTTTTTCACTGCCAGGACATGTAAAACCTTAAATATACATGCCCTGCTTTTTAAATACCATGCACCCTGCCCTATGATCGTTTAAGGCCTAACTTAGAAGGGACTTCTAGGTATTCAAAAGGAAGGTTTGGGCCCGAGAGTAGGGCAATTTTACGAGGTTGTAAAAGCTGTTTAAAAATGCACATACAGGCTGCAGGGGCAGGCCTGGGGACATGTTTTCCAGGGCTACTATACTGGGTGGCACAATTAGTCCGTCCTGCAGCTCACTTGTAGCAATTAATATGCAGGCCTTAGCTTATAAGTGAATTGAATGTGTGAATTAGGTGTATGCCAATTCTACCATGTTTGGAAGGGAGAGCACAAGCACTTTACATCTGGTTATCAGGGCTAATCGTCACACGGTACTAATGTCAGTAAAAACTGTTTCAGTTATTGAAGGCAAAAATCTGTGGGAAGGCCACACAAAAGATTGTCATTTTGAACAGAACTAATTTAGCCTGGCTTGGTTTTCCTGGAAACTGCATATGGCCTAAAGTAGGGACTGTTCCTGTTGGGATGGAGAAATTTCCCCTGCATGGCTCGGGAGTGTGTGCAGGCACTCATGGGTCAAGTTAATCCTACTAATTTGTAGATTTTGGAATCCCACTTCAGCACACACAACAATCAAGTGTGTTGGATTTTTTTTTTGACAGATTGAAACTAAGAGCTTGAGTGTGAGGTCGAGAGGGCCACATTATGTGTCCTGGCCTTACGTCAGGTTGCCGGGCTGTCGAGGACCAGATTTGGTGACTGTGATAACAGATTATAGTGGCAAGGGAGGCTTTTTATCTATTAATTACAGGCAAAACTGCTTACTGGCCTCTCCCACTTTTTAAATTGTTTGCCCTGCAAGAGGATTCTTCAAATATCCTCGAAGGACGTGGATGTTTATGAGTGCACCTTTCTATTTGTATAGATGATGTATGAAATACATTGTATTGATGGTTGAGGGCGGTGGAAGCCTAACCAAGACAACATCCACAATCCTTGTCAGATTGAACCCCAAAAGTCACTAAATTAGCATGTCCTCACACTCTGGTAGCTTGGCACAAAGCTGTCAGGCCTAATTCAGAGGCAATGTGCAAAATATTTATGCAGCACGCAAATGGTAATAAAGTGAAAACACAACACAAGAAAAATCCCAAACAAATTTGGAGAAATAGTGTAAATTTTAACCAGAGAAATGCAGTTAAGTTTTAAGTAGATATAGGGGGTCATTCTGACCTTGGCGGTCCATGACCGCCATGGCGGAGTGCGGCGGAAGCACCGCCAACAGGCTGGCGGTGCTTCCTGGGCGATTCTGACCGTGGCGGGAAAGCCGCGGTCGGAAAAGGGGAGCCGGCGGTTTCCCGCCGGTTTCCCGCCGGTTTCCCGCTGGCCCAGGGAACCCGCCATGGCGGCGCTGCTTGCAGCACCGCCATGGGGATTCCGACCCCCTTCCCGCCAGCCTGTTTCTGGCGGTGTCCACCGCCAGAACCAGGATGGCGGGAACGGGTGCCGTGGGGCCCCTGGGGGCCCCTGCACTGCCCATGCCATTGGCAGTGCAGGTGCCAATGGCATGGGCAGTGCAGGGGCCCCCTAACAGGGCCCCACAAAGATTTTCACTGTCTGCTGTGCAGACAGTGAAAATCGCGACGGGTGCCACTGCACCCGTCGCACCCCTTCAACTCCGCCGGCTCCATTCCGAGCCGGCTTCATTGTTGAAGGGGCTGTCCCGCTGGGCCGGCCGGCGGTCTTCTGGCCCAGCGGGAAAGCCGGAATGGCCGCCGCGGTCTTTTGACCGCGGAGCGGTCTTTCGGCGGGAACCGCTTGGTGGGCGGCGACCGCCGACCGCTCCGGTCAGAATGACCGCCATAGTGCCTAAAAGCACATAGTGCCACTCATGGTCATCTTGTTGTGCTAGACTAGGGGAAAATCACAAGTTCAGTCGACCCCAGTTGAGTGTAAGCCAGATACAGGGATCATGTTAGTCTTGCTGAAGGCTGTTTGCAGTGGAGTAGGCTGCAAGGAGCAGGGAGAGAGTCGCTGATGGTCGTCATCATAGAGATAAGAGCAGGACAGGGTACGCAGGCTGTTGTCGCCGTAGCATGAAGAGACAGTCTGGAGTTGCAGATGGTCACTGTGGGAGCGTCCTTTTGGCATTCACTGCCATGTCCTACTTTTAAATACCATGTATCCTGCCCTATGGTTATCAAACACCTTCATTAAGGGTGACATGTATATTAAAAAGAAGGGTTTAGACCTGGCATAAGGTTTATTTTGACAGGTCAAAATGGCAGTTTAATACTGCACACAGGCTATATTTGCAGGCCTGAGACCGGTTTCAAAAGGCTCCTTTAGTGGTTGGCAAAATGAGTGCTGCCAACCCAATAGTAGCATTTAATTTACAGTCCCTGGGTACATATAAGACCACATAATAGGGGCTTATAAATAAATTAAAATACCTGTAATAAATTGTGTTTTTCATTTGAGAGGGGTGTAAACCCTTCTCAAGCAGCAACCACAATCCTTCTCAGGATGAACAACAAAAGTCACTAAATGAACCTGTGCTTAACCCTCTGGCAGCTTGGCACAGAAGTAGTTAGGCTTAATCTAGAAATACTGAGTATTTATGCACCACACAAACTGTAATAACGTGAAAACACAACACAAAAAAATCCCACACTGATTTAGAAAAATCAGTGTCCATTTTAATAAATAAAATGACACAAAAACATATTAACTCTAATCAGTAGAACCGGAGTTATGACTTTTTAAAGTTTTAGCAAAAATAGCACTTACGAAAAGCAAAATGACTACTGTTGGTATCTGGTTGTGTGAGACAGGGGCAAAGTCCAAAGATACGGCTGTTTGCAAAGGAGCGCAGTTCGGATACATGAGGTGGATTGTGCCCAGTCTCTGCTTACATTTGATCTTAAAAAACGTTTGAAGAAAAGTCCAGGAGAAAGTAGAGGTCAGCGGGGCAAGGCAGTAGCCTGAGTCCGAGGAGGAGTCATTGCCAGGAAGCGCTGGCTAAGGTTTAGGTTGAAGCTGTTGACAATGCCAGGGAAAAAGCTCCAAGTGCAAGAAGCCAGATGTCCATGCCTAGGAGGTCATCGAGCCTGGTAAAGATTTTTACCTCTTGACTTGGACAACTTTTTGAAAGTCCAAAACCTCCAGCAGGATGAAGCTGCAAGCCGTGGCTGAAGAGGGCTCCACAAGGCCTGTTACTGTTACTTGGCGGTCCTGCTGAACATGATTTGCTGCTGCAGAGAAGAACGTAGCAAGAGCTACTGCAAAGTCAGGCTGACTTGTGATGCACCATGGGCGGATCGGCTACTGGTAGTTCCCAGTTTTCCTCTGGTTATTCTAGTTTTTTTGGGGCAAAATATTTTCAAGTTCCACCTTTTTAGGTTTATGCAGGAATACCACCTCTAACACCACTTCCAGGGGTCCAGGACCTGTGGGGCAGCAACTTGAAGGGGGTTGGAACTCACTCCAGCAGAGGTAAGGTGCAGGGTTTGAGGTTTCTGGAGGTTATGTTCCTATAGCTCATACAGAAGGCCAGCTAAATAGCACATGGAGCCACTCTCGTAGTCCTGGGTTTAAGGAGGTGGTCATGTCTCCTTCAAGCAGCAATGCAGGCCACGGGCAGCAGGGCAGTCATCTGAAGAACAAGACAGGCCTCAAGCAGCAGAGCAGTCTTCTGGAGTACAAGACAGTCCTTCTGAAGTCTTCCTCACTTCCAGGCTTATACTGTAGAGGTAGTTCAGGAGGCCCAATATGTATACTTGATACCATCTTTTGGAGGGCGAGTGACGTCCCAGCTAACCCCGCATTTAGTTCTGGAAAGTTCTTTCCTTCCCCTGCCAAGTCTCCAAGAATCTGGGAGGATAAAAGACTTGTCAGGTTTTTTTGTGTGTGATGAGGCAGCCCGTTGAACTGTAAGTGGGGTAGGGAACCACTCCACCCTACCCATCCTGGTACGATAATCTGTCCAACACCTAGTACCCCCTTTGTCTCACTGCCTGAGAGGAATACACAAAGGCCAACTGCCAAGTATTCAGTCATGTGAATACTGTAAGTTGGGTCGATAACAGCTCCATCCTACCCATCCTGGTAGGAGAGCCTGTCCTGCCAACACCTACTCCGCTCTTATCTCACTGTCTGAGAGGAATACACAAAGGCCAACTGCCAAGTATTCACAGTCATGTGACCCATGACATGGGCAGCAGGCGCCAAATGGTTAGGACATGGAAATGCTAGCTTTCTAAATGTGGAATTTTTAGAATTGTGACTTAAAATCTGGGTTTACTATTAAAGAAGTATTTAATCTGTTCCAAGTCAAACGTTAGCACTTACTAAATGTAAGGTATCCCAAAGTTGTCCAATGGGAGGGATAGGCCTTACTGTGGGGGAAAAACAAATTTAGGAGTTTTTCACTACCAGGACATGGAAAAATTAAAAAGACGTCCTAATTTTTAAATAAAATGCACGCTGCCTTATAGACTGTTTAGGGCCTACCTATGGGGTGACTTGTATGTTTTAAAAAATGATGATTTCGGCCTGGCAAAAGATTAATTTTGCCAGGTCGAATTGGTATTTAAAACTGCATTACAAGGTGCTGTGGCAGGCCAAAGACATGTTTTCAAGTGCTACTTAAGTAAGTGGCACAGTGATGCAGGCCTACTGATAGCATTTAACTTACAGGTCCTGGGTACATGAAGTACCAGGGACCAGAGAATCAAAAGTAAAATAAATGTGCCAGTCCGGTTTAAGTAAACCTGACCTTTAAGGGGAGAGCACAAGCACTTTAGAACTGGTTAGAAGTACTAATGTGTACCACGTTCTAATGCCAACAAAAACACCATTTTGAAAACAGGAGCAATGAAGGAAGAGAGTTTGGGGGAAGACCACACCAAGGATGACAAATCAAACAACACTAATCAGGTCGGTGCCAGGATTCCAGGAGAAGGCACAAGCCCTTCCGCACTGGTTAGTAGTCGTTGTACAGAGTTCTAAATTGACTTTAGCGAACGGTGACCTGTTGTTTCCAACATATTTCATTGTGTTTCCCCTGGTAATTTTGAAAACATTGGGCTATAAAAAGGGCTACCCAGACAAAAGACAGAGGGCCTTATTACCAGTTTGGCAGAGGGGATTACTCCATCACAATAGTGACAGATATCCAGTCTGCCGTATTAAACGTTCCATTATATCCTATGGAACTTGTAATACGGTGGACGGGATATCTGTCGTGTTTGTGATGGAGTAATCCCCTCCGCCAAACTCATAATGAGGCCCAGAGTTTTGTCACATTTGGCAAGACTCAAGGGTTAATTAGCCTTATTGCAAAAAACCTCTCGCTCTCAGATTACCATGGATAAATTGAAAAAGCAGTGGGTCGGCAAAGTATATTTGTTGCCTTCTGCATCTGACAAAAATGGGGTTGCTGTAAAATGCCATATGTGCTTTCAACACTTAATTTTTAAGAAAATTATACTGATGGTAGGTGGGTTTTTATTAAACTCAGACTAAATTATGCTTTTTCTGTATAATGAATAATACTGTCCTAATCACCCAGATTTTGATTTCAAGGGGCCAATCTCACATATAATATTTGATCATACTTTGGAGGGATTTCAACCAATTAATGGATCCATTCCTTGACCGGAATTCCATCAGCTATATTTGCTATTTCTGAGAGATCCTATGTGACTCTTGGAGATTGTTTAGTCCAGACCTTAGAGAATTATCTTTGTTCTTTACAATCCATAATTACCAAACTAGAATTGATTACCTGTTCCTTAATAAAAATATGGTTCAGTACTTGGCTAATTTGAAAATTGGTTCCGATTTTATTTCTGACCATGCCCACGTTTTGTGTGATTGAGACATTCTTTGGAATAAACCTAATCAATCTAGATAGAGATCTAATAGTTCTTTGACTGGTCAGACTTCTGTTATCAAATATGAAACCTTTGTTAAAGATTTTTTTTCGAATTATTAATGTAGAAGATGTATCTTTACATTCTGTCTGGGATGCATTTAAAGCAGCCTCTATGGGTCTTATCAATACTAATGTTTTCTTTGGAAGGAAACACACTGAGAAATCAATCTTTATTAATTTAGGATAACATTAAGAAATGAGAGCATAATCACTAAACTTAAAAAAAAATATATATATATTTTTTAAAAAGGTCTACTTCGTTATAAATATACTACCAAAAAGGCATGTGGTTGTCTTTTTATGATTAATTCCATACATTATGGTGGGATGAATAAAGTAGGATCCTCGTTAAGAAATTATTTCAAGTGTAAAAATGAAAAGTCAAATGTGAAGTCTATCATAAATGAAAGAGGTGAGAAACTATTCCGAGATCAGACATTGCAACTTGTTTTGCAAATTATCGAAACCTGTACTCCTTTGAGACCAATCCTTCAGAGGACCTTATTGATTTGTATTTCAATAAGCTTGTAAAGAGTTGTAGGATTATTCTTCAGAGAATCCATTAAAATTAAAGAACTGACCATAGCCCTTAAAAACTCCCAACTTGTAAAGCATCAGGTCCAAGTGGTTTTACAGTTGCTTTTTATGTGCAGTTTTCCAGATCTCCATTTCTCGGATTTCTCTTTCCCTCGCTCTTTATGTTAATTATTTTTTTCTGATTGTTGAATAAACCTGATTGCTTCTGCACAGAAGCTATGCTATGTACTATTCCCAAAAAGATAAGGATACATGCCTTTTTTAAAACTAAGGACACATTTCTCTCATCAGTACATCCTGCAGGATATTTACTAGGCCTTGGCTCCGTGGCTGTAAGATTAGTTCATTTAATGCCGGCGCTTATTAGATTGGAAAAGCCTAGTTTTGTCAGGAACAGGAGCATAACAAACAGTTCCCGTACCTTGTTAAATATTATGAATAAAAATTCCAAAACGAGTAACTCCATTTCATCCTTTGCTCCTTTATTTTGTTAAATCGTTTTATTTGGTTTTGCTATTAATCAAAACATGTGCATTGAACTTTAAACCAGCCCACAACAGCGCCTTGCATCAATCAAGGTTGAAGGGTCTGTCAGACAGCAAATTATTTGAGGAAACTGAGTAGCAATAAGGGAAAAAGGCAGGGGAGCACATTTTGGTGAGAGTGGGAAAGTTTGGGTCACAATAGGACGTATTCCCAATACGTGATCCAGATTTTTGTATGTTTCTGAGATGCGCCACAGGCTTTGTATACCATCTTCTCTACCTTTGTGCTGAAATCCATGGCTTGGGACCACTGGGCTATTGTGCAAGCCTCTGTTTTCCTCCAGTGTCTGGCTGTATACCTTTTGGCCACCATTATATCAGTTGCTACAAGCTTACGTGGATGTTTGGCCATCCCCACCCCAAATCTTCCATGAGACCTAGCATCACTGATTTAGGGTCAAAGTCTATTGGTCTGCTGATGGTCCTGCTGAGGACTGTGGACACTTTTAGCCAATATGTTTCAAACACCGGGCAGGACCACATCATATGAAAGAAGTTGACTACAGTGCTCTTCCCATTTGCTGTAGCCTTCTCAGGGTGTAGTAGGCTCTGTGAAGATATTTGAATTGAGGAAGGTGCATATGCGAGGAGATGGTCAGTAAGCATGGAGATGTCAGTACCTCAGATAATTTGTCATCTGTGTCCCCGAGGTAGTCTTCCAACTGCTATCTGAGTTGAAGAAGAGGGTCTGGGGTGTTTATTGTGAGCACTTGGTTTAGTGGAGAAATACCCTTCTTTCCCAATTTATTTCTAATGTTGGTTTAAAATAAAGTATATTCTATTCGTTGATCCCTTGGAGCCAATCCTAGTGATAGGATCCTGTATGGAGTGTATGCAAAAAAACGCAACCCACCTGCCCCTCCATGGCCCATCAACGATAGGCATAGAGTTGCCCAAGCCTGAAAATCCTTCTTGAGGCATGCTAATCATGGGTTAAAGTTTAGCTCTTAACTTCTGTCATGCGACCTCTGCAATTGCCATTCCCAGGTAGCAAAAGTGATCCGCCTAAACATGCATATTCATGCCTAGTTAGAGATGGGAAATCTCCCCATAAAGCAGCATGTATGTGACTTTCCCCAGTTGACCCACAGGCCAGATGTGTTCCCATAGATTTCAAGCATGTGGGTCAACCTTGGAATTGTGACTTCTGGGTATTACACATATAGTAGCATATCACCTGCATACACACAACATTATTTTCTCTACAGCTGTCCCAAACAATGTAGGATACCTCTGTATCTTCTTGAACCCATCCTTCTAATGATTCAAGAATAATGGCAAACAGATAGTGGGCCTGGAGAACACCACTCAATCTGACCTGTGCCCATAGATACATGTATAGAGCGGATACTATTCGGATAAAGTGGGGGCCAAACAAAAAGCTAGTGTACCATGTCAAAGTCCTTCATTAGGTCTACAAGGAGAAAGGCCACTGATATTGTGATTGCAGGCACTCTGATGAGAATAACTTGGAGGTGGCAAAGGCACAAATCGGTTGTGGGTCTTTTTGGCACAAAGCAATTTTGGTATTTTTGAATTAGTTATTTATTATGCCTTGCAACCCAGTGGCTAGAATCTTGACAAATATTTTGTTCTCTGTGTTGATGACTGAAATTGGAGGGTAAGAAGCACAGCTCTCTGGGGATTTCAGAGGTTTTAAAATTACTGAAATTGTCACCCCACATAGGTCATACAGGAACTGACCGTTCTTGTCTACCGCATCAAATAAGGTGCTTAAATAGGGAACCAAGAGGGACTGATATTTCTTTAAAAACAATTCCACAGGAAATCCATTTGGGCTGGGGGGTTTCCTGGAGGGCATGGCTACTTTGGCTTGCCAAATCTCCTCCTCTGTAATTGCGAGATCCAATCCGTCTGTCTTCAAGGGAGAGGGTTTGTATTGGAAGGTTACTAATGTTTTGGTTTTTTTTTTTGTGCTGGGTTCGCAGGGGAGGTATCTTGACATACCGCCTTATACAATAGGCAGCAAAGGTTTTGGTGATCTCATCAGATGCCGTTAGTAGTAGCCTGGCTTTGTTTTTAATTTGGGGAACTTTTCGGGGGAAATAATCTTGACTTGCCAGCCAATATAGCAATTGTCCTGCTTTATCCCCTAGTTCATACACTGTGCTCTATGTAAACAGCCAACCCGGTTTTGCAGGGTCAAGTAGTTTCTGCTGGAAAGTTGCCCTCAGCTGTAAGCAGTGGCCGCAGGCCTACCGGGGTATATGCATTTGAACTGGAGAATGATCAGAGAGAACTCATGGGAGTATCTGTGTGGAAAAGACCAGTGTCTTTTGAGAATCAGAATGAAGACGTAATCAAAGTGAGAAGTGGCCTGCACAGTAAAGCTGTAAATATTGCGTTGTAAGGATGGATGATGGATTTGCTGTGTCAGCCTGTCCCAGTGTACAACCCAATCAGGCAGGTCTACCCATATACATGAAGCTATGGGATTGCTCAAATCCAAAGCAGGATTGAGCAGAGTATTGAAACCCATCCCCCACAAAAAATGTTTTCATACCCACCGGGGAGCCGTCGAGTCACCCATTTAATAAATGCAGGGTGGAGCTAAGCAGTGTTTGGGGGTGAGGGTGGGGGGTTGTGTCATATGCACTCACCAGAGACCATGGAGCACCCACGACTGTCCCAGACATCACCTATATCTGCAGAGTTTGTCTGCTTGTATGGCTTGCATGGATAGTGGAAATGACTTCTGGAGAATAGCTACTCCTCAAGAGCTGCATGTAAATCCCACATGGTATATTAAAAGAAACCATGACAGCCCAAGACCCTGCAAAAGGTCCCCAGGAGATAGGTCGCCTGTAGCAGCAACACATCTAAGTGTTGTGTAACAAAAAGCATCACTGTACCCATCTTCATTTCTTTGTTGATGCCATTGATATTTCATGACAATATGCTGTGACACACTCCGCGAATATCAAGTCGCGCACCTGGAGTGTATATGTCATGAGGATGTGAGGGTAATAGCATTGCATAGCTGAACCAAGAATTCAATAAAACCAGAACTAATCCCATCCTATCTACTGCCCCTTCACTATGCTTCCAGCCCAGAAGCATCCATGGCCCCAAAACATAGCTCAACACCCAAATTGGTGATTCGTGATTACCAAAGAAACAAAACAGAAGAGAGGAGTTGAAAACCAGGGGGAAGGGGAGTGGAATATTCCCCCCTCAGATATCTGTGCTGAGGAGAATGTAACTCAATGCCATGTGGAGCTGATGTTTACAGCTATTCTCTGAGACACTCAATTCCAAAAGTATTGTCATGAAGGTGTATTGGTAGCTTGGTGCTCCTCAGGCAATGGGCTTACAGCATGGAATGAGCCCTGCATCAGTGGCTGATAGTCAATCATTAGCTGGATGAGGAAATGCAAAAGGTTCAGCCTGGTGCGTTCAATAAAGGACAATGGGATTCATCATGACTCCATCCTCGGGTTCTTCCCGAGTTGGAAGAAACCATTGTGGCAGGTGGTTCATCCATGTCATCGCCTCAGGGTTTTTGTAAACGTGACAACACTGGCAGTCCCTCCTCACCCTCCTGCCCCGAGGGCCCTGTGATTGGATTGAATCTTGTGGCAGCCTGCCTTTCCCAGGCATATCGGCAACACTACGTGGGTGCTCTTCCTTCCTCTCCCAGGCCTGCTCTGGTGAGTCAAAAGAATAGGTTTCGTCCTGGAAAATCATTTTTAGTTTAGCAGGGAATAGTAGCATGTAACAAACGTTTATCGCCTCTAGCTTTTTTTTCCCCTGATCAAAAGAGCACCGTTGTTTCTGAACAATTTGATTGTCAATAGGGAATAAAAGGATTTTGCTTGTCATGTGGCAGCTTGCTTTACCCAGCTTGCTGATGGTGAGGAGGTTCAGGTTGCAGTCCCTGTGATTAAGGAACCTTGCTATAAAGGTGCGGGGTGCCAGGTGGTGGTTGTGGGCCCAAGTTCAGATGCTCTCTCTCTCAATAAGAAAGCAGTGGAAGAAACTGATGCCGGTGAGTTTAGATTTAAACCAAGTTGAGCCAGCTGCCACACCAGTCGTGGTTGCTTTGGCGTGGTCAGCCTCTCTCTGGTCTACTGGGTCAGGAGTCTCCTAGGGAGAGCTGCCAGCAGTACCAGGTTCCAGCCAGTGCATCACAGAACAGCAGGCGTGCATCTGGGCATTGCACAGCACTTGGCTGATCTCCTCCAGGCTGTCCAGAGCACAACTCAGTGCCCAGTGAGCCAGCTAAAGCCTGCCAGTGCAGGTCAATCAAGGCTAGCTCCGAGCTTCAGGCCCAGCCAGCGGGGCCCACCTGTGTGCTCCGGCCTGATTGTAGTGAAAGGGATCTGGCTGCCAAGGGCCAGGTTGCGGCCCACTATGTTGTCACAAAGTCTCCTGTCTAGCCACCACAGCCCTTGCACGACCCTGGAGGAGGGGTGGGGCACCAGAGGGTCAAATGCCTAATTCTCCCCATGTTACGTAGAGACCGGGTTTAGGGTTGTGGAGCTTAAGTTCAAAGCGTCTGCCGTCTTGCATGCACAAACCACGCCCCTCAGTGTTTACTCTTGATGCAGAAAATACATTTGAATGAGCATATTTACAGTTTCTTATAAGTGCTTTGGAATGGTATGGTTTTGACCCTCATTTATTAGGCCTTATTTCGCTGTTGTATTCCTCTCCCAAATTATTTGTCATAAGTAATGTTCAAGCCACATATTTTCCCCTTAGAAGAGGTACAACAGGGATGTCCCTTGCTCTTTTACTTTTTGGTTTTGCCTTTCAAACCATTTCTTGGACAATTAAGACATTCTGTGCATTGTTTTTAACTTAATTTGTCAAACATCAACACATTACATTTGCTGCTTCTGCTGATGATGTTCTCCTATTCCTGTCTAAACTGGAACTTCTTCACTGACATTCCTAAATGAACTTCAGTCCTACTGTAGGGTATCTTGTTATAAACCTTAATGTGGCTAAATCAGAGGTTATGCCTTTTAACAAATCTTGTACAAAAGAGCCTTTTGAAGAGGCAGGTTTATTCTGGAACACAGTGAAGATTAAATGTTAGCGGATTTGATACTGTAATTCAATTCGGGATAGAAGAAAAATTAATACAGTTGAAACACTTCTTAAAGTTCGGCATCTCACTTAGAAATGTACTCCGTTATTATGGTAGTGCCTTTTAGACACTATGCAGATAATGATGATACTACTGTCATTAATTTTCCCTTATGATGTTACCTGTTAAAATTTGTAAAACTTTTTTTGGTTACACTAGATAAAATATCTAAATATCTGCTGATTGAGACAAAGTCTAGAATTTTTCTAGACAAATTGAAAAAGGCAAAACAAATGGAGGTGTTAATTGCTCAACATATCATGGAGCTTTTGGTATTGAATAAATTCAGAGTCATTTATTTCATTCACACCTCAATAGATTCAAGTTGTGTTTTAGACTTGAGCTAGCTATCTTCTCTCCTTTTACATACACAAATACCCCTTTGATCTCCCTAAAACGTGGCTACCATCCACTGTTATACACTTGTGTTCCTTAGTAAGGCTTTTCTTAGTCTGTTTCAAATATGTCTTCATTGCAACAGCTTACTAGTAGTCCAATCTGATGTAATAAATGGTTGTTATAATATAGAAAAGGTGGATGGTAAGAGTATATTCATTATTTCACAGATACTGTAAGATGGTATAGTACTTGCTTTTTTAGTTTTATCTAGTAAATATAATGTTCTCCTCGGAATGTGTGCCCAATATAAAGATCCTCCAGCTTGCACTGAAGTTAATTTGTACTTCTTGCAATGTTGATTCTGTTAAGTCAAACACTAATTTTTCTAATATCCTACCTGACAAGGCCTCTGACATTTATAAATTTCTGCACATGCCTCGTCCAGACAAAAGTACATTTACAAACCAAATTCTATGGGAATCTGGTCTAAAGTGTACAAGGTTGATGTATGTTGGAAAATGGCTGTCTCTAAAGGGTCACCCCAAACTTTTTTGCCTTCCTCCTCCTCTTTCTCTGACCTCGTTTTTGTTGTCTTTAGCAGTGGTAAAGTGCACTGAGTCCTAATCAGTGCTAAAGTGCACTTGCTCTCTCCCTAAGACATGGTAACATTGACTCGTACCCAATTGACTTATTTAATGTACTTATAAGTCCCTAGTAAGGTGCACTAGGGCCTGTAAATTAAATGCTACTAGTGGACCTGCAGCACTGATTGTGCCACCCAAATAAGTAGCCCCTTAACCATGTCTCAGGTTTGCCATTGCTAGGCTTGTGTGTGTGCAGTTCCACTGCCACTTTGAATTTGAATTTACAAGTACTTGCCAAGTCTCAAATTCCTCTTTTCTTACACATACATCACCCCTAAGGTAGGCCCTAGGTAACCAATAGGGCAGGGTGCTATGTAAGTAAAAGGCAGGACATGTACCTATATGTTTTACACGTCCTGATAGTGGAAAACTCCCAAAGTCGTTTTTCACTACTGTGAAGCCCACTCCTCCCATAGGCCAGCATTACAAATTCCCTTATATGCTTTTAATTGGTAATTTCTGATCTAAGAGGGGTAGCCTTTTCATATTTGGTATGGTTGGAATGGTAGTGAGAAATCCTACTTACTGGTGAAGTTGGATTTTGCATTACTATTTTAGAAATGCCACTTTTAGAAAGTTAGCATTTCTGTGCCCTCACTGCTCTCTGTGCCTTACAGCCAGTCTCCAAGCCACGTCTGGTCTATGCTGGTTGACAGCTCCCCTTGTGCATTCCACCCAGACAGCCATTAACACAGGACACTCAGCTGCATCTGCATTCATCTGCATACTGATGGGTCTCACTGAGCAGAAAGGTTTGAGGGGCTTTCACTTACACTTCAAAAGCCAGTGGGCTACCCTCACACAAACGACGGATAACCCTCCACAGGGCTCCTGGCAGACAGGGCAGGGTTGAAAGGAGAACCTGTGCACTTCAAAACAACTCTTTGAAGTTTTCCCCATTTCAAAGGCACTTTCGGAGATATATACTGGGTCTGTGACCCCACCAAAGCATACACATCTGGACCTACAACTAGACTCTGTCAGAGGGACTATCATACTGCCCAAAGGACTCATCTGGACTGAGTTTCTGGAAGGACTGCTCTCATGCTTGGTGCCCTGCTGCCTGCTGACCCCTGACTCTGCTGGAAGGACTCTGTCTGTGTGCTCTCCAAGGGCTTGGACTGAGCTTGCCTTCAGTTCTGAGGTCTCAGGGCTACCAAAGACTTCACCAAAGAAGAGAAAATCCAGTGCATCGGAAAATTGACACAACACCTACAAAATTCGAAGCAACGCCTGCCAGATCGATGCAGTGCCTGTTGTCTCTGCTCAATGCATTCTGGGGTTTCCACCCATTAACCTGGGTGTCAAAATATCCCCACATTGAATGAGGAACCAAGGCTGTGCTCCTTGCAGCATGGAAAGAAACGACGCATCACCTTTGCTGTTCCAGAAAAATTGATGCATTGCTTTACTTTTTGATGCATTTCCTCCTCTACGGCCCCTCTACCTTGTTATTTTTTACGCATCCCAGGCACTGTGTGTTAAAAGGATACAACCACTGATTCTTAAAAATTGAGACTCATTAAACCTTTAAAAAGTCATATCTGGAATTGTGCACACTTGATTTTTGTCCTTTGGTTTTATTTTATTCAGATAAATATTACCTACTTGCCTAAACTGGTGTGAAGTACTTTTTGTGGTGTTTTCACTGTTACTCTATGTGTTCTTGCACAAGTACTTTACACATTCCCTTCTAATTTAAGCCCATCTGCCCTGTGCCAAGCTGCTGGAAGGTGAGCACAGGATAATTTAGGTTGTGTTGTGACTTACCCTGCCTAGGATTTTGGTCTCCACTTGGACAGGCTATCTAGAGACCCAATTTCTAACAGTGTACATTTGGGACAAAATTTGGGCCACAGTGCAGTCTACTGCTAACTCTGCAAGTTTTACACAAACTCTATTTTTTCTACAATTGTTTCTTATATACTCCTGCCTATTTATTTAAAGCAAAATTACAAAAACAGGACACGTTGGTGTTGCAATTATTTTAGTGGTTCTTATTTGCATATACTTTTTGTTATCCATCATTTCTGAATTTTGGGTTAGTATTTGGCAAAGAATTAAACTCATCTTTCTCACTCATCAAATTATTTTTAGGTGCCTGTTAGACTTTGTATCCCTGGCGTGGTCTCCCTTAACCTTTTGCCTCTGTTTCCCAGGTTGTTGATGTGTGCTGGACTCTGTTTGTGCTGTTTTTGTTACTCTGGGCACTTTACCAGTGCTAAAGTGCAAGTGCTCCTTTGCAAAATGTGTATGTAATTGTCTTATCCATGATTTACATATTTGATGTCCTAGTAAGTCCCTAGTAAAGTGCACTAAAGGTGCCCAGGGCCTGTAAATCAAATGCTACTAGTGGGCCTGCAGCACTGGTTGTGCCACCCACATTAGTAGCTCTGTAAGCATGGCTCAGACCTGCCACTGCTGTGTCTGTGTGTGCAGTTTTTAACTGTAAATTCGACTTGGCAAGTGTACCCACTTGCCAGGCCTAAACCTTCCCTATTCTTACCTGCAAGGCACCCCTGTGTAGGCCCTAGGTAGCCCCAATGGCAGGGTGCAGTGTATGGTTAAGATGGGACATATAGTAATGTGTTTTATATGTCCTGACAGTGAAATATTGCTAAATTTGTTTTTCACTGTTGCAAGGCCTGTCCCTCTCATATGTTAACATGGGGGGTTACCTTTAAATATGATTAAAGTGTAGATTCCCTTTGGGATTGGATAGAAATGTGGAGTTTGGGGTCTTTGAGCTCACAATGTAAAAATCCATCTTTTAGTAAATTTGCTTTTATGATTGTGTTTTTGAAAATGCCACTTTTAGAAAGTGGGCATTTTCTTGCTTAAACCATTTCTGTGACTTTGCCTGTTTGTGGATTCCCTGTCTGGGTCAGTTTGATAGCTGGGCTGGTTGCACCTCTCACTAGACAGTGACACAAAGGGAGCTGGGGTGTAGTCTGCATTTCCTGATGAGCCATGTGTGCTAGGAGGGAGGGGAGGAGTGGTCACACACACCTGAAAGGGTTGTGCCTGCCCTCACACAGTGCAGTCTCCAACCCCATGGTGTGTGTCTGGGGCCTGGCCTGGGCAAGGCAGGATTTCACAATCAAGAGAGACTTTCCTTTGAAGTAAGCCTACTTCAAAGGGCAAAATTAGTATAAGAAGGGCCCCAAAACCACAGACTTTAGAACACTTCTGGAAACCAAGAGGAACCTCTGCCTGGAGAAGAGCTGAGGAAGCAGAGCTGCCCTGCCTGTGACTGTGTTTTGTGGAGCCCTCCTGTAGCTGCTGCTTCTGCCTGTGCTAGAGGACAAAGACTGGACTGTGTGTGGCTTCCATCTTCTGAAGATCTCCAAGGGCTTGATTTAGAGCTTGCCTCCTGTTATTTGAAATCTCAGGGACATCAAAGGCTTCTCTCTGCCAGCACCTGGAGTCTCTATAGAGAGTCCGCCTCTGCCAAGTGGTGCCCATCCAGGTCCTGGGACCCTGAAAGAAGTAGCTGGCAGCCCAAGAGTGAGAAATCCACGCACAGACTGCCGTGCCGGGAAAAAGATTGACAAGACTCCGATCTGCGGCTGAAAAAACAACGTGCCGCCGGCTTAGCGGCTGAAAATCGACACTCGTCTGCAACGCGACTGGAAGATCGACGCCCGGAGCTGGAGAAACAACACGCAGCATCGCTGACGGAGGCTGGTGAGATCACAACCTGCACTACATGGTTTTCGGACCATCGTGCGGCTGAATTTCTGACGCAAACACCACCGGGCGTGTAAAAACAAGGCAAGGCCTGTCCGGACCCGAGAGTGCTGACCGGATTGACGCATCGCTCTCCTGTGGAGAGAGGAAACGACGCCTGCCGACCCAACTAAAGGAGTCTGATGGCTGCAAGTAACTCGTCCTGACAGGGAAAGAGGCCTTTCTAGTGATGTGAATAGGCCCTATGACCGTGAAAGAGTAGTCTGGGGTCATCTGCCCTCAAATCCAGTGGCAAGCAGTGCTGGTGCTGGCTGCTGGGCACGTGGAGCCCAGTTAGGTGTGTGGACAAGATGTCAGCCGAACAGAGTGAATATTGAGATGCAGTGTCCACTAGGCAGTAAGCAGGTGATGGGGACCAGGAGCAAAGGAAGTGCTCTAATTCTTTCAGCACTTTGTCATCATCGCGAGACCGCTACTGTAGAGGGAACTGCTGCTAAAAAAGAAGCCGTGAACCTGTTTTTACACGCACCATTGAAGCAGAAGGAAGGTGCTACTGGTCTGTATTGGTGAGTTTACGCATACAGTGGAGTGATGAGGCAATGAAGTAAACTTTTGAACTTGGATAGCTTCCCTGTTAGGAACGGCATTTGATTCTAAATGTGGTCAGCATACTTGTCAGTCAGACACTATACTTTGTTGAAGATCATTCTTAATGGTGACATGGTGGCACTCTGTATGGTGCATAGAAAGTGCGAGCCCTGTTCGTTT
Source organism: Pleurodeles waltl (assembly GCF_031143425.1). Taxonomy (NCBI): domain Eukaryota; kingdom Metazoa; phylum Chordata; class Amphibia; order Caudata; family Salamandridae; genus Pleurodeles; species Pleurodeles waltl. Next base: position 378,169,521 of record NC_090438.1, read on the forward strand.
GTTAGTGTCAACAGTGCGATCCTGGGCAAGTATTTTTTCAGGTAATCTATGCATGGCAGCACAAGCGCATTTATCAACTGCCGTTACTATTGAGTTGCTGAAGCTCCAGGAGGGAGTACCACACTCAGTGCATGAACATGTTCTTACGGCAAATGCCATGTAGAACTCAGTGTGAGGCTACTCGGAGTGTCTTGGAGTTGATGCGAGATGAGCAGCTACATCTGAGAACCATACATCTGAGAACCATACATCTGAGGTCACTGTCCTAACGCCCATTCTGTTAATAGCAAGAGAACAGGGACTCTAGTTGACTTGTCTTGTTTCGGCGAGGCAAGCAAAAAAACAGACTGACACCTCAACCCTTCACCGGCCTCATTCAGTCTTGCAGTTTTCAGAACTGCTGTTTCACTTAGTAAGAAACTGGAAAGTGAGGGTGTTGTATAGAAATAAGTGGACCTTGGGCTACCATTTTATTTCCCATGGCTCTATGATCATTGTTTTAAAGCACAGGTACGATGCGGTCTTTAAATGATTGTTCATTTTGAAGGGGCTGGCATATCCACATAGTGAGCAAGCCACATGGAAGTAAGCTGTATTGTAGAGAGGCTGCTGTGGCTATGCTCGAGTTGAATATATTCTGCGAGATATAAAGGAAATAGGTGTAAGTGCCATATATGCGTTTGTGGATACATATAGAGTGATCATTGTTACTGTTATTGCAAGGAAACTTGTTTTTATTTTTTGTTGTGGTGGCATAACAAATGAACTTGACACATCTCTAAACATTAGAGAAAATGTGATGTTTATTTAATTTATAACATGAAAAATATTTTCATTACTTCATTTATTTTAATTGCATTGCTTGAAGAGTGATGATGTGGTGCTTATGATTTTGTTTTCTTAATTGTAAAATAGTGTGGTTGTTCTGGGTTGCCGTAGAGCAGGATGGCGAGTGTGCAGCTATATGAATGTGTGATATGAGACTATTTTGCTAATGATTTGCAAGTGCACAGTTGTGCGCATGATTCACAGAAGGCTTTTATGGAATGACTGAGGGGTACCCTGTTAAAAACAGAAAAACAGTACCCCAGTTTTGGTGTTGCAAAGTTCGCAAAAAGGATACCCACCTTGTCACAAGAGAGAAAACTGGAGTACACTTTTGTATGATGATGTGGAAATTGGAATTGCGTAAAGAGACGTATGTGAGCACCGCATGGTGTGTGAATTTGGGGAATAGTAGTACTCGGCCATGTGAGGATGAATGGTGAAGTACCCAGTGTGTTGTAGCGTGAATCCACTAGTTCAGCTTGGTGTGTTCTTGGACTATTTGTCAATTTTTACAAATGGGAGGATTTGGCAAGTGAGTGGTAATGAGGGCAGAGTACACTTGTGATTGTCATGTTTGTGTGTGATTGTGTTTACTGGACTCAGTCATTATTATTACATATGGATGGTCTGGCTTCAATGGATATAAGTGAAGGATGTGGCATGCCCATGTTACCATAACCTTGCACCTTAAGGCATTAGTCTGACGTACTGACTGATGTTGAAGTTGTACTACTGGATTATACCAGTGTTTGGATATTGTGTTTTTGGAAGTTTCTGAGTATACTGGAGGTTGTCCTCATTGTGTGTCGGAGAAGATCCGTCTGATCTTTATGCATCTTCCAGAGGATGTGGTGATAGATGCAGACTAGGGTGCGTTCTTCCGTCTGGCGTGTGGTCATATTGGTTTGGCCGCCTAGTTTGACTCGGAGTTGGCTGTGTGTGAGAGAGTATGATAGAGTTTCTTGTTGTCTCTGGGTCATTGTTTCATTAGTTTGAAGTTTGCCGTGTGTAAGAAAATAGGATGCTGTAGTGATGTGGCATGTCTCGTTCGTTTTGTGTGCAAGGAAAGGGAATGATGCAGTGATGTGATGTGCCTGTATATGCATGGGAATAGTGGGCATGCTGTAGAATATTCACTTACCTTCTATGACAGTATCCAAAGAGCCTAACATGGAATAACATTTTACCTTCTACTTAAATGGCTCCAGCCTCTGGTGTGAGGTCGCTGCCCTCTAGCTACAACATACTACTTTTAGGCACCAGTCTTGTCCACAGCCATAAAAGCACCAATTTTGACAACGCTGCTGCTGCCCACTCTAGGATTCTGCAGGATACAGGCCACCTGGCCCCCTGACTTTGACAACTTTCCCTTTGCTTCCTTCGTATAATCTGTCTTTTGTGAATAGTTTGTGCCCTTAACCCTACTGCTTGTTTGCCGTTTTACATGCCTCTCCAGGCAATTGTTATCATCACTTAACACTGTTTCCAGCACTAATGGGTCTCAACAAGTAGGAGTGCTTTGTTCTAAGTTATGATTGGCCTTCGCTGACGGTAAACACCAAGCTGGAAGGCGGTGACGTTTTAAATGTCTTTATTAACGAGAGTGGATTAAATCTCAACCCCGCCTTGACTGCACATACTGGCTCCTGTTCAGTGCTCTGCCCATGGGTGGAGTGGAATGTGTGTTGTTTCTAGATGTGGTAACTGGGTGTTGTTGTTTAGATATGCACTGTGGGATATAAGGTGAGCGCGAGTGGCGTATTTCATTTATATGAAGGGTGTGTTCTGCAGCAGACCGCTGCTAAGGATATCTGATCGGATCACCAACGCTAAAGGTGACCGATATTGTGGGCTCGAAACGTTTAAACTTCAGTAGTGACGTATATGGCACAATTTTATATTTGCCTCCATATAGTATAGATGGAGTTTTCCATGCACTTTGTCTGTATTGTGACTATTAGCCAAGCAGATAGTGAGCAGCTTGTAGTGTTAGTTACTTGTGAACAGGAATTTGAGGGGTAACTTAAAAAGAGGAATTGTGGGCAGGACAAAAGCCCTGTACCCTCAGATAGAATGCAAAAAAGTCAAAAGAATGCGTTGTCAAATAACTGTCAGTTATAAAAACTTATAAAATACTGTGTGTACTAGGCTGTATTAAAGTCCTATCCACAAGTAAACCCCCAATGTTTGCCATATCATTTGCGTCCCACGTAAATGCACCTTTAACATTTTATCCACCCTGTAGCAATAAAAGAAAAAAAATTGCTCCATTGAAACACTGTAGAAAAGTGTCCCTCAAGAGCCATGAGCTACTCAATGACAGTCTGTAATCCTGGACTGGAGTCACTCCCTTGCCACCATCGCTACTGTTTCCTTTGGAGTAATTGGGCTGCAGCCTCAAGCCATTCGGCACATGGTTGGGACTGATCTATTTCCCTCGCTAACTTCTGTCACCACTTCCCATAAGTCCCAAAAACTACGCTGGTTTTGCCTCTTACACTAGGTTCCTTCATTATTCTGTACCTCTGTGTTAGGGGTGAATATGTCCGGGAATGGGCTTCTGTAAGAATCAAACTCTGTGTTCGCACCTGTAGAGATATTCCAAACATCTACTTTATTCATTTTTGTTAACACCCTACAAGTTAAAATAACGGAGGTAAAGAGCCTTTCATTCTTTGATCACCCTGGGCAATATATTTCAGCTCCCATGCAAGCCAAGAGCTTTCATTAGGATCAGAGGGAGGTATATCCATAAAATCACAATGGTCATTAATTTTGATTGTGGTACCTTGTTCAGCTTACAAAACATGGTGCCCCGTGCTGTTAGACCTGACAGCCTTAGGGTGGCCTTCCCCTTCACTTTTTGCCTGCTTGCCTCATATTTTGCTAATTACTTTTTGTTGACCGTAGGACTCTGAGCACTTTACCACTGCAAACCAGTGCTAACATGCATGTTGCGTCTCCCTAAAACATGGCTTGATAGGCATATACCTAATTTGTGTATTTAATTTACTTATAAGTCCCTTTTAATGTGCGCTACTTGTGCCTAGTGCCTATAAATTAAATGCTACTATTGGGCCAGCAGCTCTGCTTGTGCTACCCACTTAAGTAGCACTTCAAAGCAAGTCCCAGGCCCGCCATTGCAGGCTGGATGCAATGTTACACTGCTATGTCGACTTGGCATTTAAAACTCCTTGCCCAGCCTTAAACTCCCCTTTTATTACTTATGTCACCCCCTAAGGTGGGCCCTAGGTAGCTCATAGGGCAAGGTGCTATGTAATTAAAAGGCAGGACATATACTTCTACATTTTACATGTCCTGGTAGTGAAAAGCTCACAAATTTGTTTTTTGCTACTGTGAGGCCTACACCCCCCTCCCCACTTTTTGCATGGTTTCTGGTGTGATTTTGACTGAAAGATCACTGGATTCCTGCCAACCAGGTCCCTAATGCCTGCGCTCTTTAGCCCAAAACTGCACAGTTGTTTTTCCCACTTAGCAAAATCGTTATCACCCACTGTAAGTCCCTAGTAAATGGTACCCCTGATACATAGGGCCTGTGGTACTAAGGAGGTCCCTAAGGGCTGCAGCACAAATTGTGCCTCCTTCCCCAAGGAACCCCTCACCAAGCACATGGCAGGTTGCCATTGCAGGCTGCGTATCTTGGTGCAGACCAAATTAAAAATACAACATTGATCACAGCCTGTGTGCCATGTCTCCTAAACACTGCATGCAACGTATGTAAACTCTAGCAGGCCTTACAGTCCGAAGGCAGGGTGCGTTATAATAAATGTGAGGCCTGCTATGTCTTTGTTGATTCTCAGGCATAGTAAGTGACCAGGGAAGCCATTTTAAATGCATGTGCTGGACACTGGTCACTACGGGTTTTCCAGCTACATGATGGCTTCTCTGAGTATAGGTATGTTTGGTATCAAACATTTCAGATTAATAAACCCCCTCTGATGCCAGTGAGGAAGTTATTAATAACCGCACCCAGAGTGCACCTTAGAGGTGCCCCCTGCAAACCTACCAGCTAATATTGCGTTCTACTGAACGGTCCTTACCAGTTCAGCCACCTTAGATGTGTTTCCGGACCCCCAAGGTGAGAGCCAGCACTGTCAAGGGCCAGAGACAGGGTAGGAAGAAGGAGGGGGGGGTGTATGTTATCACCTCACCCAGGCAGGATGGATATTCCAGGGTGGGAAGGTAAAAAGGCTGAGCCGCCTTTGTAATATGACCCAGGTCTCTCTAGATGGCGGAGATTCCTAGCCAGAGCCTGCAACCTGTTTGTCACTAGGATCAACTCCCATTGAAAACCATGGGAACCCATGCACAACCCAGCACAACTTACTGCACCCTTGCACTTGGCTCCCTGGAGTGACCTGCTGGTGGGGTTCTGATCAGTGCACAGCACCTATCTTTACTGTCTGAGCTTGACCTTGTACGTAGTTAACAGTGTGTTTGCTAAACATTGCTTACCTCCATAGGTTAACATTGAAGGACTCTGAGAATTGCACTGTGTTGATTTTTTTAATCTAAAAAGTATTTATGCTTGAAAACGTACTTAGCTGATTATGAAGTTCTTGGGTTTAAAACCTTTATATAAAAAGAAGTGTTAATTTGGTCATGCATTTATTCTTGGAGTGTGTCTCATTTATTGCCTCTGTGAGTACAACAACTGCTTAACACTACCCTCTGATAAACCTAACTGCTCTCACAGGTGGTTCAACCCCTGGTGGGGTCTCTGAATGCCAGAACGGATGACCTCGCCGACAATGCCTGGTCGATCATGAATGGCATCTCCATCCAGAGGTGATGCAAGGTCTCTTTCAGCAGTGGGGAGATCTTTGGTAAGATCTGTTTGCTTCCACAGAGGGTGCCAAATGTCAGTTTTGCGCATTGTAGTTCGGGATCAAGAAGTTCAGGAACAACCGGGCACAAGTAATTCTTGTGGCTGTGGACTGGACACAAAGAATCTGGTATCCTAAGCTGTTAAGTGTAGGAGGCTGGCCTTCTATGTAGTGTACAATGCTAGGAACACTGTGCTGGGGGTCCAGGAAACCACACATTGGTTCACAGAGGTAAAAACTAGACCACTTAAGGCTCTAATTTTTATGTTAACTTGGTCTAGCAGTTAGGCTAATCTTGAAGAAGTGCAAAGCATTTGTTGTACTCACAGTATCAATAAATTGAGGCACACACTCAAAAGAATAACTCGAGACCAATTTACAAAAATACTTCAGATTTTTATAACATTTTTAAGACCAAGATAATCAAAATTGGGTCTGTACTTTTTAAGTTAGGAATTTAAGTTTTTTAATAGTCTTTCTGTGCGTAACTACGCACCATATGAATCAATGGAAGAATACTTCGAAAAATTACACTAAATCAGGCAATGCATTTACCAATTTCTCCTTTTGCAGGTAGGTCGAGGTCGTCGTTTGGTACCCTAGACCAGCTGGAGAAATCCAGGTGGCTTCCAGTTCTGGCGGGAGCAGCTTCAGAAAGTCGATGGAGCTGGTGCCAGGCCACTGCGAAGGACCACTTGGAAAAGCACTGCACAGGTGGACTTAAAGGTGAGTCCGGTGGGTCCCCTTGGAGTGTCGAGGTCGCAAGGGGTGGGGGACCCTTAGGGCACTGCTGGATCTTTGGTGCAGGGCACAGGGCGGCCAGGTGTAGAGTGAATCGGTGAGCCAAGAGCTGTGCTCAAATGTCCCTTTGGAAATAGGAGGTAGGTTACTTTGAGGGTTGCTTGCAGTTCAGCAGGGGCACTCTGGTAGGAGTTCTGATTGGTTTCTGAAGTCCCTCGACTGGGGCTTCCTCATGGTCCTTTTTCAATCCAGAATGGACTGTCCTTTTGGGTGTCTGACGTGAGGTGACCAGTACCTGGGGATATTGCACAGTCTAGCCACTGGAGGTCACAGTGCCACAAAACCTGGCACACTGGTAGGTTTTATCCTCATGGTCCTACGGGTGAAGTTTGGTCCAGCTGTGGTGCCCGGTTTCTTGGTCAGTAGCCGGTCAGTGAAGTTAACTTCACTGGGTCTTTGGTTCCTTGGAGTTCTAGAGTGATGCCTTCACTCTGGAGGGAGGTCTGTGGCGATTCTTGAAAAGTTGAGGTCCTCTGGAGGTTTGTAGAGTCAGTCTGATGTCCAAGCAACCCCTCAGTGGCAGCTGTCAAGTCCTGGGTGCAGCAGGTAGGGTTTGGCTCCTTTTCTTGGTGCAGCAGGACTTCAGTTCTTGAGCCTTTGGTCTTCTCTGTTGCTGTTCTTCTTGTGTCCGTGGAATCAGATTTCTTGGTCTAGGGCTGCCCACTAAATACTGTATTTAGTGGGCATTTTAGGGGGAACCTAGTAATGACCAAATGGATCATCTACTTCAGGGTGGCTACACCCACTAGGTGACTAATGTGGGCAGAGGCACTTCCCTACACCCGATTGGCTATTTTTCTTCCATACAAAATGGAGTAAAATGAAATGGAGAGGTCACCTCGCATGCAAAACCTTTGGGGCCGTGCAAGCCAGGACTGACCACTCCTGTCCTTTGTCTGGTTTCCCGTTGTGCTCCCTCCAAAAGTGGAGGTTTGCAACGGGCGGCCATCTTCTGCTAGCAGCAGGCCAGGGCATCAAGTTTTAAGGGAGGTAAGCCCTTTAAAGCTCGCTGGCAGGGCAGTGCATGTGAGGGAGGGGGTGTTAGCACCTCCACCCGGGAAGGGCTTTGTTCTGAATCCCAGAGAGCAGGATCTCTCACCCCAAAGATTCAGACTCTCATCTGGTGTGGGCAGGCTGGTTGGCATGGTTGCTGGACGGTCACAGAGTAGTTAGCTTTTTCAGGGGACACCTCTAAGGTGACCCCTGGGTACATTTTGCAATAAATGCTGGCACCAGCTTGGATTTATCATTGTATGTTGTTTGATTCCAAACAACCCAGGATTCAGTGTGGCCATCATGTAGCTGTGAAACTCGTATTGGCCAGTGTCCAGCACATGCACTTAAAATGGTTGCTCTGTTAACTCACTATGTCCCAGGTTTGGCAAGGACATAGTGGGGGCATATTGCTCAGGCAACTATCCCTTCACATACAGTGTAGTGTACCCTGTCTTATGGCTGGAAGGCCTTCCAGTGGGGTGTCTTGCCTATTCTGAACGCAGTAGGTTATTGAACAGGGCACACAGGCATTGTGCGATGTTGAGTTTGTCTTTTTGGATTGCCTCGGGACTCTCACCCTGCAATGGCAGTGCTGGGTACATCTGAATGCATGTCCCTAGAGGATTGCACAATCAGTGCTGCTTCCCTCAGGGGCCTATCCTTAGTATCCAATGCCCTGGGTACCTAACTACTATTTACTAGGGACTTATAGTCGCAGCTAAAGGTGACTCCAATTGTGCAAATGCATCACACTAATTTTAGGGAAAGCGATCTGGCCCAGGGAACCAGGTTAGTAGGAGCCCTGGGCACTAACAACTTTGAGGCTACATCATTTCCCAGGCAAAAAGTGGGGGGCTAACCATTTCAAAACAGGCCTTTTCTCACATTGAGCATGGCCATTGAACAGACTACTCCTTTGGGAGGATCTACTTTCACAGCAGCAGGGCAGGGTTCTCCACCTGAACGTGTCCAGTCTTCACCTTCTTGTGTGGAAATTAAGCGTCAGCAGTTAACAGCTTTTGACCTTCATCTGAAGTCTGTAACATTATCTTGGCAGCCAGGCGTCTCCCCACCAAAATGGTATATGCCTATCATTGGAACAAATTTGTGACATGGTGTTCAGACAATTCAATTGACCCTCCCCCCCCCTTTCTGTCCCCCTCTTTGAGGACCTCTTGTTCATACTTTCTTTGGCATAGCGGGGCTCTGCATAGGGCACCCTCAAAGGTTATTTGTCTGCTATCTCTGCTTTTTTGATGTTACCAGATCAAACCTCTTTGCTTAAGTCTTCTATTGTTAGCAGGTTCCTTAAGGACCTTGCCCACACATTTCCTCCATTCCCTTTTATCTTGCCCATTGGGATTTGAATTTGGTTCTGAACATCCTAATGAGTGCTCCTTTTGAGTCGCTCCATAATTGTCCTCTCAGGCTTCTGACGTTAAATACAGCATTTCTTATGGCCATTACCTCTGCTCAGAGGGTGAGTGAGCTGCAGGCATTATCATCTAAGCCACCCTTTCTTTCCATCTGTCCTGACCGAGTGGTGCTTCACACTGGGGCTTCTTTCCTCCCCAAGGTGGTTACGCCCTTTCATGTAGGCCAAACCATCACCTTGCCTACTTTTCATGCACCCCCATACCCTTCTGAGGAAGAGGAGAAACTCCACCGCCTGGACCCAAGAAGAGCGTGGCATTCTACCTTGATCATAACAAAGAGGTGGATGATCAACTCTTTGTTATGTGGGTGCGAAGCAAGGTTGGGCAGTGCAGAAGAGAACCATCTCCAGATGGGTTGTTCTCTGCATTAAAATGTGCTAGGCATTGGCTATAAAGCAACCCTCTGACCAGAGCGACAGCTGCAACCACTGCTTTAGCACACAGAGTTCCAGTCTTTGACATCTGTCAGACAGCAACATGGGCATCCTTGTACACATTCACCAAACACCACTGCCTGGACAGTCAGGTCCGAAGGGACGGATACTTTGTTCGGTCCTGTAGGACTTCCTAGTATGATCTTGGTTCGCAGACCACCTTTCGGGGGTGGTATTGCTTGGGTATCTATTCTAAGGTGAAGAATATACAACTAGAAGTCTCTCAGATGAACAAGTTCGTTACCTTCGGTAAGGCCTTATCTGGTAGAGACATATTCTAGTTGGAGATTCCTTTACAACCCACCCACCCACCCTCCCTGCTTTGCGAACTGATTTCTAGGTACATCGACTTCCCTTCCAGGGCCCTAGTTTTGACACACCAGTGGTCAGTGTTCTTCATGGCTCTGCCCTTCTGGCATGGAAAGTTGTGAAAAGAACCTGACGTCAGCGTTCTGGGGTGGTGCCTTTATAGGACCTGTGACACCATGTCCGACGCGCATGATGCAGACAATGAACACTGAGCTGACTGATGCCACATGACGGCACACAGGGGTACGGCTCAAGAAAAATCTCCAGATCCCGACTGACACCTGGGGGGAAACTCTAAGGAATATGCAACTAGAATATGACTCTACTAGATAAGGCGTTACCAAAGCTAAATAAATTGTTCTTTAGAAAGTTTTTGAATACAAAAGGACAACCCATTATGCCCTTGTAGGATTGGGTATGAACACAAAGGGTAATAAGGTGCCAACAAGGAACACAGTTCAGGTTGTCATTTAGAATCTGATCGGATTCTAAACGACAACGTGAAGTGTGGAGACGATTGCTCTATGCTTGGTAAATGGCTTGCTTCCTGATTCTCTGGGTTCTACTCACGGATTCCGGACAACGCGTTAAGAACTGGCATCTTTGTTCCATACCAGGATTTCATTTCTTTCGGGATTTGAGGCTCCAGGGGGACCATTTTTCTTCACACAAATTTCGAGTCCTGAGTATGGTCCTATCAACATTTTCAACCGGGACCGAAATGTCGTAGCACAACCCATCACATTATTAATTATTTATGAACAGTAAACAGTAGTCCTGATGGACAAACTTTCTCAAAGGTGTGGGTTATTGCTACCTTGGTCTTTGACTGATGCTAGCCTGATTGGATTATAAGACTGTTGCCTTGTTCATATATCACTGAAAGTTTTAGTTTCTGTACCCTATCGAATAGGGATTTGGATATTCTCATATTTTTATAATGCACTATTTACTTTGTTTATACACCTGCTTCCAGAATTTATGTGAGCGATCCATGCACTTACTAATGATTGTTACAATTTGTTTTGATGTTATTTATGCTTTAAACATCCCATAATCGGTATGAATCAGTTTAACAATATTTTTTGCTAAATAAGGGCCAGTTGTAGGTAGGAAAAAATTTGCGAGTCAGAAATTGCGAGTCGTTGCGACTCGCAATTTCCGACTCGCTAAATGGTATCCAAGAAGAAAAAGCGACTTCAATTTGCGACTCGCAAATGAAGTCGCACCGCAGATTGCGAGTCCGCTGTTTGCGAGGTCGCTATTTGCGACCGCACTAAAAACGAACAAGCAAATTGCGAGTGGGTGTCGCAAATTGCGACTGTGCTGAAAATTGAATGCAGGTGCAGCAGAACACACTGGAAAACACTTCCTGGCTCCTGATGATGACATCACAGCCAGGAAGTTTACTAATACACCTGGGAGGAGGGAGGACCACGCCCATTTTCAACTGCAGAACTGCAAACAGGAGGAACAGCAGCTACCATGGCTGAGACACCGAGAAAGCGCAAATTGAAATTTGCAGAAAACGAGCTGGAGGTGCTGACTGAGGAATGCTGCCAGCACCATGAACAACTTTTTGGGAGGGCAGCCCTCAGTGTGCCAGAGGTGGAAAAGAAAATAATCTGGACCTAAATACAGGACAAGGTGAACTCCCTGGGTGTGAGCCACCGGAGTATAGAAGAATTGCAAAAACGGTGGTATGACCCGCGCTCCCGGACCAAGGAGAGGGTGGCAGAGCGGCTCCGGGAGATGAGGGGCACTGGAGGGGGACCATCCACTATACCACCACCCACACCCCTGGAGGAAAGAGTGGAGGACACCTTGGAGCCAGAGGCAGTGTGCGGGATGGGAGAGCTGGACACTTCAGAGCCAGGACCATCAACCGGTGAGTACCATGAGACATGCATGTACACCCATATATGCCATACCCCCACCCATCTTTTACACAGCAGCATGCACAACCAAAATAGCTCTATTTCAGAGTAGCAACCACCTGCATGGTGCATTATGGGCAATGTAGTCAAGTAGGCAGTTGATAGGCAACAGTTTATTAGGAAGTTGATAACAGATGGTAGATACTGACAGTGTGTTCCCTATGTTCCACAGGTCTCCCACACGACACCACCTCCAGCCAAAGCGTCCAGGGGCCACAGGTCAGCCACCAGCCTGCAGAGGACTCAGGACCACCCACCACAGGGACATGCACCACCCAAACCCAGTCCCCTCATGATGCACCAGTTGCCATACTGTTGAGTGAGCCAGCACCTGGTCCCAGCCACAGTGCCGGTGTAGAGGACACAGAGCCTCCACTGCGTCGCAGGCGACATCTAAATGTCCCTCCAGTGTCGCAGGCTGAGTCAGGGGACGCCTCCATGTCGGCCGCCGAGACTGCACTCCTACGTGGTCAGCGCCTGCAGACACGGGAAATAATGAAAATATCAGGGGCCATGCAGCGCATGGAACAGAACCAGAACAGTGGGCTTCAACTGGTACACACAGAGCTGCAACAACTCAATACACATGTTGGCGACCTTGCACTCTCAATGAGACAACTGGTGGCAGAACTCATAACTGCGAGAGAGGGTACAAGGTGCCGTGACAGGCAGCTAATGCACCGGCTGGACCGCATGTCTGCCTCCATCGTCAGGCTGGCAGTGAACACCACTGGCCTGTCATGGCGCACGGTCAGCCTGCAGGTAGACATGGGCCACTTTGCCAGTGATGTGGCACGTGGACTGGGACGTCTCAGCCACGCCATAGATCTCCTGGAGGCACGACAAGTGGCTAGGGGCGCGGCAGACACGCCGCAGGACAGCGAGGAGGGCTCCACCGTTAGCAGTGTCTCAGCCAGTGACTCCAGGGTGTTGCGCAGTGGTAGCGCAAGGCAGGGCACTGCTGACACACCAGGAACCAGCCATGCTGGGCGAGGCAGGCGTAGAGTGTGAGCTCCGCACTGTCCTGGAGTAGAGGCACATGAGATTAATGTGTCCTCATGCCAGGTGGACTTTTACAGCCCCTGAACTGTAGTTTATGTATATAGTTTTTGGTGCACATTATTACATTCCTTGTTTGTTCCACTTCACACCTGGACTCTTTGTGTGTGACATTAGTGAGTGTGGTGACAGTTAGCACGTACCTTCCAAAATATTGGTTTGCAATGTGGTCCCGTCTCAATCTGCCTTGATTTGCAATGCTTCTATCCCCATGATGGCGATGTGGTAGCTCTTGCTCGTCATCCTCCGAATCTGGGTCTTCTGGGGTGAGAGGTAGCCCACGTCTGGTGGCAATGTTGTGCAAGATAGCGCATGCGCCAACGATCTTGAAAGCTGTTATTGGGGTATACTGGAGGGCACCTCCACTTCTGTGGAGGCATCTGAATCTTGCCTTCAGCAGTCCAAAGGTCCTTTCTATGATATTTCGGGTCCTCCTATGTGCACAGTTGTATCGCCTCTCTGTCTCATTGCTGGGTGTTAAGTACGGGGTAAGTATCCATGGTCGTAGTGCATATGCACTGTCACCTGTTTGGCACAAAATGTACAATGTTAGCTGGGCATAGAAGGGTTCCACATTGACCTGTGTGTATGTCTGCAAGGTGTATTCAGCTATACCTAGGAGGTATCCGTCTCCAAACTCCCCACGTTCTAGGCGTTGGTGTATCCCACTGTGCCTGAAAATGTAGGAGTCATGTGTACTACCTGGAAATTCGGCTACCATGTCAGTGATAACTTAATGGGCGTCACATACCCCCTGTATGTTCAGTGAGTGGGTACACTTCCTGTTGCGGAACAGATATTCCAGATTTGCAGGAGGGCATATTTGTATATGTGTCCCGTCTACACACCCTATGACATGGGGGAAGTTGGCAATCCTGTAGAATTCCAACTTGGTGCTGTTGATTTCTGCCTCATTCCTGGGTAGGTATTTGTATCTGGACATGTGTGTGAGTAAGGCATCTAGGAATGCTCTGAAGAACCGTGAGAGTGCACTTTGGGATACCCCACCTGCCACGGCAATGACCCCCTGATAGCTACCCGAGGCCAAGAGGTGCAGTGAGCATAGCACTTGCACATGTGTAGGAATGAAGCAGCCGCGCACAGTCTGGCGTTGAAGCTGCGGATTGAGTAACTCTACTAAATCTAGTATTGCTGCACTGCTAAGTCTGTATTTATCATAAATCTCCTCCTCAGTTTGTTGGAAAAGTGTCTGTCTGGTTCTGTATATCTTCTCCTGTCTCTGGCTCCTCCTCCTCTGCTATGCGGCGTGGGCTCTCCTCCTCATTGTCATCACATATATCTCCGCCATCTTGAGTAACCCACGTGCCTTCTGGGTCTCCTTTTATACTTTGGTTGTGGTTACCACCTGCTCTGAGTTAGTGGTAATTTGGAAGTGCAAAATGGGCTTTTTGCGACTAGTCGCAATTTGCGAGTGGCTATTGCATTTGGTTTGCGACTCGCAAATTGCGACTTCCTATTTGCGAGTCGCAAAATGGGGTAGCTATTTTTGCGAGTCGGTAATGGCTCGCGTCGCATTTTGCGAGTCGGAAATGGGATTTTTGCATCCCGTTTCCGATTTTGCGGGGTCGCAAATTGCGATTCGGGCCATTTGCGACTCGCAAAAGTTTGCTACATCTGGCCCGAAGTCCCTTGTTGACGTCCTCTTACTCTTTGTACTTTTAGAAAGTTGCCATTTTCCTGCTCTTAGTCCTGTGTGCCTGCAGCCTGTCTCCAACACATGTGGGGTGTGGAGTAACAGCTGGGCTTTGTGCATTCCCTCTAGACAGCCACACACAAAAGGTGCTTAGGTGTGAATGATGGGCCATCAACAGCCTGATGGGACATGCTGGGCATGATGGGATGGAGGAGCTAGGTACAGCCTCACACTTACACCTGAATATGCTGTGTCCTTTCCCTACACAAGGGATTATTTAACTCCCTGTAGTGAGTCAGGGCAGGAAGGGAGGACCTCTATGCACTTTAAAGCAAGCCTTTCTTTGAAGTCTCCCCTACTTCCAAGGCACCACTCACTGGGAATGAGAAAGGGACTTCTGATGCTTCCAGCTCAGTACACTTCAGGACCTGTGGATACTCTGCAATGAAGGATGACTCCTGTGCTGCTACAAGGACTGCTACTCTGCTGGACTGCTGTACTGGAAGAACTGCTTTCTTGCTGTCTTGACCTGCTGCCTTCCTTGCCTGGGTGAGAAGAATTGGCCCCACATCACTTGAACCCACAATCACATTGACTACAAGGTCTTACTGGCTTGCCTCATGTTCTTCTGAGGTCCCAGGGACACAAACAAATTGCGACTCATCAACTGCAGCACCTGGACTCTGCCACCTAGGACTCTTTCCCTCTCAAATGGTGCCAATCCAGTCCTGGGCCCTTGTGGGTGTAAAGTGCTGCTTCAATCCAGATTCCGCAGTTCTGCTGCTCTGAACCAGTACATCTCCATCAGCACCAACGCATTTCCGCTGCTACAAGGATCAGGGACATTGCATCGCTGTTGGTGCAGCACATCACTTCTATGTATGACGTATCTTTGACTTTGTGTGACTCTAAACCAACGCATCCCCTACATCTGAAGAATCAACTTCACATTACCTCCCCTGCTCCTTGCATCTTCCTTGAAGCAACCTCGGTACTTTTCAGCTGGCCAAGACTGATCCCTGTATTTGACCCAAGCTCCATTGCGTTCGGTCTGACTTTTCAAAATTGACCCGGTCCAGCATTACCAGATAGCCCCAGTTGGTGTTTTATTTTTTTAAGCACTACAATTCAGTTCATTCTTGGAAATTCACATCTCAAGTTCTACTTTCCAGATTTTTGTTGTTTTGGTCTTGTTTTGTTCAATAAATTACACTCGATGTTTCTAACCAGGTTTGTTATCTTTTTATGTGGGATCTCCACGGTTTTACTGTTTGAAGTGTTGCACAAATACTTAGCACATTGGCTCCTAAGTTAAGCCTGATAGCTCTGTGCCAAGCTTAGCAGGGGGTGAGCACAGGTTAATTTAGGGTGTGTTTGTGACTTACCCTGGCTAGGATTGTGGTACCTGCTTGGACTGGGTGCATGCCTCTGCCAACCAGAAACCCAATTTCTAACAATGGTGATCAGTGGTAAGGGATAGGACGTGTGTTTGTGAAGTGCAATACTGTAACTTGGTATACACTACCATCCCCTACCCAAGATCAATTTGAGTCAATTCTCCCTGATTGACATTTTTGATTTTTTCAAATGTATTTTCTCTGTCTGCCTGTTGGAGCTGTGATTGTTCCTGCAACAATGGAGCTTGAGCTGGCCAACCTAGAGAGAGCTACACAGTGGCCAAGCGCAAGGACTTTTGCCAGGACAAGGGGTAGTCTGCCAAGAGGAGCATCATGAAGGCGGAGGCCCATCAGGCACAACTGCAACAAACACTATTTGATGATGCCAAAACCGTATGGTTGGTCTTGCAATCACGTATTTAACAATAGGGGGGACAAGGCAAGTAAACTGCTCCATCATCTTTGCTTCAGCATTACCCATCACAACCGGATCTCATAATTGCTCACCCCTACCTGACAGAAAATTACTGGGGCTAAAGCTTTTGCCTGCCATCTCACACAATACTATGCAGAGATCTTCACCCTGCAAAGACACCCTGAAGTTCTGTTTCACAGTTTCTTCATGGACCTACCCTTCTGGACCCTTACTGCCTCTGAGAGGAGCTCACTAGAAGCAGACCTCCGGTGCAGAGAATTCTCCACAGCTTTGAGCCAGCTCCAATCTGGTAAAACGCCAGGCCCAACAGTTTCCTGAGCAAGTTCATTAAGCTGTTCATGCACAAACTGAGCGAATCCCTCAACAACATCCTGAAGGAAGGATTTGCTAACAGCCGACTCCCCCTGACTTTCGGAAAATCAATCCCCATACTTAGGCTCCCTTTTTTGCTGCTCCAACTCACTCCTAAATACCAAAATCAAGATCATTGCCAAGTCACTGGCTGATAGATTGGTTGTCATCTTATCCTTGATACAGACCGACCAAGCAACCTTCATTCCCAAATGGGCCATCGCCACAATATCTGACTGCACAATGCCATAGCCCAAGGGGACCGACTCATCAGACTGACAACAGTATTGCTGGCGGACATAGAAAAAGCCTTTGATTCCGCAAGCTGGGCATACCTTTTTGCCCTTCTTCCATGTCTCACCTCTGGACCCAAATGCATAACATACGTTAAGCTCAAATACAGTGATCTGACCGCACATCGAGCTATTCCCCTTATAGCGAGGCACACGGCAGGGGTGTCCGTTGCCACCTCCACCTTCTTCTTTGCCATTGTTTTAGAAACTATAGCGAAGTGGCTCCCAATTGATAAGTAGATGACAGGTTTTGAATGGGGACCCAGACTTGCAGAGAGAATTGCCTTATGCACTCATGATGATGCACTCATCTTTCTGGCTGACCAGGAAACTTCAGGTCCATTAGTGCCCCAGATTCTTCATGTATTTGGTGAAACTCTGGGCCTAACAATAAATTTAAATAAATCTGCGGTTTTTCCTATCACCTGGAAGTCCTGGAATTGTCATCAGGTATATCTGTAGCCCCAAATCCTTCTTTTAGAAAGTCCACTTTGTGTTTTGTACCTTTCTGCTGAATCTAGGTGACTTCCCCGAATAGCTCTCGCTAAATGTATCAAGTCCCCCAAGTGACCGTAGTTGTGGTCCAGACATGGAAAATGCCCTAATAGCCATAGAATGGGATAAGAAACTCACAGGTCAGACACCATTCTGGGAGGGCTCCAGCTTAGTCAAGTGGCTGCACTGGAATGCTTCCGCCAGTGAGACACCATTAGCATCTCCATTCTCTGGGATCTGATGGAGGGCACTACACTTAAATCTTATCAGACGTTACAATCCGAATATGCCCTGCACCACAATCAGTTCTATTGGTATTGACAATCAGTGGCAAAATGTGATATAGCACTGCAATAGAAAGTAGGGTCCCCAACTTTGATAGCACAATGGAAAACAAGCATTTGCAGTCCAAAGGGTCTCGCGTTTGCTCGAGTTAGATATTAGCGTTAAATTCCTAACTGCACTTTTCTTGCCACATAAATTGAAAATGAAAAGCGCCATGGCCGCCATGAGTGTGAGTGCGAGAGTTACTGGCTCCCCTGTGTGAATATCTAGAAAGGATCTTGGCTGGGATGAAAGGCAAACCAAAACCGGAGGAGGGGGTATCCCAAGCTGTAACAGGAGGAAACAAAAATGTTCACTTAGTAAAATCGCCTGGGAGGGAACTCAGCACACAAAAGAGAGACATTTCACAAAATGCACCAATAAAAATGAAGCATTTATAAAGAGCAGAGAATGAATAGCAAGAGTGGGCGTGTTTAAAAGCCCACAGAGAGATTACAACAGGCCAGAGCACTTGCGCTCGACCCTGAAAAAGAAACTGGATTGGTGCATGACTTGAGAACAGCCACTCTAAGATGCCAGAGGGTACCCCCAGAAGCATGAGAAGGTGCATGGGACACAGGCGGAGTGCACCGGTAATACTATTGCAAGGATCAATTCCTGTTCTACGACTAATGCTAATGAAATCAGAACGTTCATGGCTCCACGGCTGCAATGGATGCGTTGCATAGGTTTCGATGCAGGGGGGCGGGGAATTGGGTGATGCTGAGCAGAATACAGCGCCTTTGTTGTTTTGTTGCTATGTAAAATTTTGCCATACTTACTGGTATTAAAGAAATAAAAATAAACATATAGTCTGGATTAATAATCAACATTGATTTTGAGTTGATGTGTAAGTAGTGCCCATATCTGAACCCTTCTCCCTTTCCTGTGCTGCCCGATGGAGAGGAATCTCATTTCTGAATGCTACCGCCTAAGAAAAGCACAATCTGGTAGAATAGGCCACACTAGTGTCTGGGCCTTTGTGTTGTCATTATGGCTTTTCTGTTCCTCTCCCTACCCATCCATCACTGATGTGCCTACAGGAACAGTTATGCAGGGATATTTTTTTTCTTCAAGGATTTAACACCTTCTGCTCAGGCTTTACTGTTTAATTACTGTACGTCATCCCTGTATGTGGCCTCCCCCACCATTCTTGCAATTCCTCAAACTGATAATGTATGGAACCTGCTTAGCAGGTCCAAATAGTTTCTCAGGCCTTATGATCATTTACTTTGGGTTGTTTTTATAGCGCTTGTGCGATAAAACACTGCAATTTAAAGGACATGGACATCTGTTGCACAATGGAGAAGAATTGTACATGCTCTTCTGGCCTAGGACCCTTTGAGTCTCAAGTCTATTACGACTGCTTTGGTTACAGCCAACTATTAGTGGAATAAAGGTGCTGGCAGATCTTACAATTGTTATAGGAATACTACACAATACCGCGTGGCTTAATTTGTCAGTGGTCATAGAAGCAAGGGACAGCTCAATGGGTTTGGACCCATTTGCATGTCTGCCAAAATGCGCTGGGGCATTAATGTTTTAAATACCCATAGCCTTAACCTCCGACGCAAGCTGGCATTGCCACCAATATAAAAGTAATTGGTTTTTATAGCCAAATAACTGGTCAGAATTGAAAAAATCCACAGTTCCTTTAACTGAGTTGCTGCAGCCCTGATGGTCAATGACCAAGAAACACTGGGCTCAGTTCAAAGAGAGTTAGTCATAGTTCCTGCTCTCCCCCAAAAGCAGACCTAAAAAATGGGAACTACTTGTGGTCAGAATGGTCTATCAGCCACAGGAGGCTTCTGAGGGTGAGGTGGGGAGGGGGGAGCATTCACATTTAGGGCTTTTAGTGTCTTTTAAGGGCTACTTACGGATACAAATGTTCATTTGGCAGACACACAATGTGTAGTAGATACTAGACCCTCTGGCTCTCATTTGGAACTTGGTGGGGTAAAGAGGGAGGTTAAGGAAAGGGTACAGTGGTGCCTTTAAAATGCAATATCTGGAACAGTGGAACCAGACGTGAGAGCTCCCTACATCATGTATTTGTCTCTAGCAAGGCTAGGCAAATGTGGCCTCAATTCTAGTTAATTCTTGCTTGGGATTGTGGTACTTGTGGTCTTGTCTCTTCTCATGGCTTGTACTTCTACCAGAAAGTGCCTCCCAGGGCACACAGTTTTAGACCCCCCCTGAGGCCCATTAGTATCATTTACAAATATGTTTGAGTGGGTGCCCTTTGGAAATATAGGTTGTGAAGAGATGGATCAAATGGTTCTGGGTTTGAGGCACCCAGCTTGAATTAGAGGGTGTCAGAAATTACGATTTACACGCCATGTACTCCTGGTACACTTAGAATCCTGTGTCTTTTATATTGTACACGCCTGTCTTGTAGCTACGCAAACATCTCAAGAATAGCTGTTTGGTGCTCACTTCCTGGTTCAGACAGACCGCAGACCCCTCAGATAGCTAATGCAAATGAGAGATGACAATCCCAAACTTTTGAGATGGTCCATCTCCCTACAGGGAAAGCACTTTACAGTGCTGCCCTGGAACAGACAATACCAATGCTGGTGGTCTCTCCAGGTTTTTCAGCCTTGGTGAATAGAACTCCCAAGGTGTTTGGTAGTTGTCTCCACTTTCAGCTGGGGAGGGCACAGATGTTAGACCTGGCATCCTTAGTATGGTTTTCCCCCTAACTTTTTCCCTTCAGACCTTCTGCTTTGCTGACTTTGTGTTTGCTGGCCATAGAACTCTGGGCACCACTTTACCACGGCTAACTAGTGCTAAAGTGCTTGTGCCCTCTCCTTAAAACATGGTAGAATTGCTACTAGTCCCTAGTAAAGGGGTCCGAACTGTGCACAGGACCTGTAAATCAAATGTTACTAGTGGGCATGCAGCACTGATTGTGCCACCTACTTAAGTAGCAGATTTAAACATATCTCAGGCCTGCCATTTCACCCTCTTCGTGTAGTTTCAAATTGCACTTTCAATATAGCAAAATAACCCTTTTGCCAGGCCCAAATCTTCCTTTTTAATTCATATTTCACCCTGAGGGTAGGCCCTGGACAGCCCAGAGGGCAGGGTGCAATGAAATTAAAAGGTGAGACATATATTTTTATCTTTGATATGACCGTATAGTGGAAAACTCAAATTCATTGTTCACTACTGCAAGGCATACCTCTACCATAGGATAACACTGGAGTTACCTTCTAACCTTTAATAAGCTGTAATTTGTAAATGGGATCAGGTAAACAGTTCATATTTGGTGTCTGTGGAATTGCAATGAAAAAATCTTAACTTGTGGTGAAGTCTGATTTTAAATTACAATTTTGAAAATGCTACTTTGAGACATTTGTGTTTTTTCCTGCCTTAGCCATTTGGCGCCAACAGGCTGTCCTGGGTCACATGATTTAGTTGACAGTTGGGTTTGTGTATTTCTCCTAGATAGCCACACACAATAGGGAGCTTAGGTGTGCCTGGATCGGACATCACTGGCAGTATGGGAGAGAGACGCTGGGCCAAGCCTTATCTACACTTGAATATGCTTTGTCCTGCCTTCACACAGAGGGATGTATACTCCATGTAGTTAGCCTGGAGCCAGTGCCAGGAAAGCAGGGCACATGTGCACTTCAAAGGTCTGCCTCTAGAAGCTTTTCCTCACTCCAAAGGCACAATTGGGTATCCATATCTGACTTCAGACACCAACTCCTCAGTAGACTTCTTGACCTGTGGATACTATGCCAGGAAGGACTGCTGTGCTGCTGAACAGACTGCCACGTTGATTGACTGCTGCTCTGAAGCACTACAGCTCTGCTGACTTGCTGCCCTCTTACCTGTGTGAGGGGGACTGGACCTGCATCTCTTGAACCCAGAATCTCAGACTGACTCCAAGGTTTAGTTGGCTGTCCTCCTGATCTAAAGCCTCAGGGACACAACAGGCTTCCAACAACCTTGCACTTACACCTGGACTCTGCCATCTGTGAGTCTACTCTGCCTAGTGGTGCTCTGTAGATCCAGCAGAACGGATGCATCTCTTCTGCTGTGCAACCCTGAGCAGAGCAGACACATCACTGCTGCTGCATGGATGGAACCCGTCTTAAAGACCCACAACTCAACACAACCCATCACCGTATCGGAACAACTGCTGCGGCAGGCATCCTAGCCACAGGCCCTCACATCTCTCACCAACAGCAGCCACACCAACGGACTCCTTATTGCCGGTCTTCAAATCGCAAGCCCTCCTCATTGCACGACGTCATATCACAGCCTTCCTGCACCTCAGAACTGACGCATCTCTTCAGCTGCAGGATACATCTATGTGGATCCTCACAAGGTTCTGCACACCATGTTTTAAAGTACTTTGTTCAGCTGACCCAAATGGATCCTTGTAGCCAGCCTGCGTTCCATCCTGGCCAGTCTGAACTTGCTACTTTATCCCATCAGATATCCACAATTACCACTTTGTGCTTTTTGGCACTATTTTCACTAAAATACTTAAAATTGCATATCTCCAGTTCTACTGATAGGGTTTTTGTGGTTTTGGTCTTATTGTATTTATTAAAGAATGTTGTTTTTCTAACTTGGTGTTGGATCTTTCCTGTATGGTGTTTTCACTTTATTACTCTTTGCAGTGCTGGTCAAATACTTTATGCTACCAGAGGGTTGAGCACAGGTTAATTTAGGGCCTCACCCTGATATGGATTGTGGTTGCTGCTTAACTGGGGCTCACACCCCACTCAACCAACAATCCAGTTTCTCCCAGTACCCTTACCCACTTTTGCAGCAGTTCTTGTTTGCCCTATTGCAGACAATCCCACAGTGCTCCTCACTACCTAAATCCAACATGGCAGAACCTTTCCTCCTCTGTGCAGAGCACATGTACCCACCCTAGAGATGTGGTCAAGGAAATGAGCAACTCCTCCTCTCTGGTTACTCAAAACTGGTTTTGGGGGCAGCTCCTACTAGAATTTCTGCCTGGCTGACTAGGGGGACGAAAAATGGTGCTGGCCCAGTATTAGCTACATCTACCTCTGACAGAAGTGAGAACTTTGAAGTTAGTTAAATTCTTGGGCACAGCCCAATGGTCAGCCTGTCAGAGGAACAGAACACCTCACCACACCAAAATTGTTTGTCTTACTTCTGTGTGCAAGTACACCTCATAAAAGGGGATACTCAAGTCCTGGGTGGCAGTTGGAAGCCCATGTAAAGGGTCTTCTAGAGGCTCTACGCATGGAGAGGCTTTAGGCATGAAATGGTGACTTTTTAAAAGTACTTTTTGTAAAATATTTAGTATAACTCTGACTTTGAATTGGGCTTGTAATAAATATTTTAAAAAGTCAAAAAATTAGCTTTGTAACTGTTTCCTGAGCGGTGATAACTTTATTGAGTTTTTATTATAACCCAATGCTTTCCTATGGAACAGCTAACCCTGCTACAGTGAAGATAGCTTTTAGGGCCTTGTCACTTAGAGGACATGTTTTACATTAAACATTTAATATCCTACTTTTGAATATCATGCACCCTGCCTGATTGGGCATTAAGGCCTACTGAGGGGCGACTCACTAAAATTTAAAAAAGGAGGGTTTGGGCCTGTCCGAAAGGTATTTGACATATCGAATTTGCAGTTTTAAAACTGCACAACCATTAATTACTCTTAAATGACTCCCTAATTCGATAGCTTAACTCCGGCAGCAGATTCCTTACCATGGGAACTCGGTATCCCAATATGTTGTTTTTTTCGTTTTGTTTAAAAAAAAAAAAAAAAAAAAAAAGGCCTTTTTTACGGTACGCCCACGCCCTAATTAATTCGTAGGGGTTTGTCTTTTTTTTATCTGAAAGCTACAGGAAACCTCCTTTACGGTCATTTCCTGTCATAAAAAAGTGATACTGTAAAATATTAGATGTATACCAAAAACCCTCTCTTTCCTTAAACATAAAACAAATTCATGCAGAACCACGGACCTTGTGCAGTTATCTTCACTGTAGATATCCACACCTCATCTTAGACCTCACAGTCGCTCACAATATTTATCTAAATAACCACTCAGGAGATCGGAGGGGACCTATTTAGGGAAACCAACCACCAACTTATTCTGGGGACTCCATGTCCTATACTTCACGTCCCGCACTCCCAGAGATCGTCTCGTCCCCTAAGACTCCTTTGCTTATCCACTGTTTTACTATAATCTTCAGCTCACTAATTCAGTCACAGTATCTTTGCGCTCTTGTTTATCTCACTGAGATGATCAGTGTGCATGCTGCAGACCACAGGTTTGAATATTTGCATTGTTTTACTGAAAGTGATGCAGATATAGGTATAGAAATAAGTCCACAGTTGTAGTAACTTTGTCCCTTTTTGTATGCAATGTGGCCTTTTTCCTATTCCTAACTTTTCTGACATTTTTTCAAGAAGGATAAAAGGAACTTGCAAAGCTATATTTCTTTCACATATTTACTGATAAAACATTTGAGGTAAACCTGGGTGCTTACTTGTATCACTAGCCCGCCAGGAGGCTCATACACTCACGATAACAGAAATAACCCTGGACGCTGGTTCCACATTACGCTCCCAATCAGCATATTAGGCGTTCAGCTCCTACTACTCAGAGCTGTACAGGGCACCTTCTGTGCCACTTCCTATTTCATAGCACGCTTCCTTGCCCTTCTCCCCTGCCTTCTGTTAATGTCATTGAACGGGAAGAACTTGACGAGCTGACACAGTAGCTGAGGTGAAGAAATCAGTACATGATCTGGCCCGTTATAAGACCCCTGGATTAGATGGCCTCCCACTAGCGTATGATGATCGCTTCTCAGCTCACCTTACCCCAAAGTGGTCGAGGTTTATAATGAAGTACTTACCACTGGAGCGCTCCCTGCTTCCCTACGGGAGTTCCTCCTTAGGTCCCTCAAGAAAGAAGCCTGGAACCCCACTCATCTCTCTTACTATCGGCCAGTAGTGATTTTAGGCACGGACTATGATACTCTGCAAGGTACTTTCCGAGATGTATATACAGGTCTTACCTGCCATTGTCCATCCAGACCAAAATGGATTTGCACCGGGCCAAAGCCCTTCTAATAAGATCAGGATGTTCTTTCATGTTCTGGACCAGGTGTCACTATGCTATCCACAGGCAGCGTGTCTCATATTGGACCTCAAGAAGGCCTTTGATTCCTTATTTTAGGATTACCTCTTTGAGGTTCTATGGGCAGCGGGTCTCAGCTGGCAACTCCTGGCATACACAAAGCTGCTGTACACTAACCCGACCTTCAGAGCACGTGTGGGCTGCCTGATCTCACCCTCTTTCCCATCGGCCGTAGTACACGTCTGGGTTGCCCCTTATCTCCAATCCTTTTTTGCAGTTGCCATGGAACCACTGTCCCACTGTCTGCGACTGGAGGGCCGACACTGGGGCATCTCCTGGGTGACACTACTCATGCTGTGTTGGTATACGCAGAGGACCTTTTACTATATTTTTGACATGTGGCTGACGATGTGTAATGTATTTCTTTGATCTTCTGGAGCTTTGAGTGAACTTGGGGTAGTTATACGCCTTCCTGTTGCGGCAGGGCACGCACCCTCAGGCCATACGCCTGGGAGGTGAACCGTTTGCATGGACGACAGCGGTTGTCCGATACTTTGGTATCAGGCTATACCACTTGCAGCAGGACCTGTTTGAGGGCAATTTACGGCGAGCAGTCACGACCCTCATGTCTCAAACGTGATTTTGGTAGTGGTTACCACTTGGCCTTACAGGCAAGATTGCTGTTTCCAAAATGATCGTCCTCCCCGGCCTCTTATATTATTTCATGAACGTTCCGGTGTTTCCCACAGGCAGTTCTTCTAGGACCTGGAACCAATGTTAGGGGACTTGCTGTGAGATGTTAGGCGGCGACAAGTGGGCCTTGATAAACTCCAGTTGCCTGTGGGACTGGGCATTGGGAGACCCATCTTTTGAGTACTACTACCTTGCAGCACGGCTTCAGTGAGTGTCCCAGAGGCTGGTGGGCACGAGCTTGAATGAGACAAGTGCTGGGGAAGGTCCCCTTCCCTCGCATATTCTCCGTCAGCTGGGCTACCCTATCATAAAGATGCATCACTCCTGTCCCTCCTTGTATATGTGACCCGGAAGTGCCTGACCAGGATCACTCAGTTGACAAGATAGGTGCTCCCTTACTCTGCCGCTCTAGGCCTACAGGGCCTTTCAGGACCCTTGAGACACTTTATGGCCAACCAGCTGACAGCGCGGCACAATCGTTCCCTCAACATGGTGGGAGGTTTCTTCTAGGATGACTATCTTTCCACATTTGACAAACTACGCCAGGATTATGACATCCCTCCGGGGCAGTTCCTGCTACACGGTCAGCTGCTGGTGGCGATTCGGGCCCTGTGGCGTACGGTGGACAAAGAACCTCCTAACCATTCTGTAATGCATATCTCATACATTATGGGAGGAGATTGTCAACTAGAAACATGGTTTATCGAAGAAATCAGAGTACATGGGGACCCCCCACTAACACACCTTCGTCACGTCTGGGAAGAGGATCTGACGCGACCCCTACTTGACACTGAGTGGTCCAGGGCCCTGGACTCCCCCTAGGTTATACCTCATAATGCACGTTTTAAAAACATCTAATACATGGTGTTACACAGGGCGTATCTCATGCCCTCACGGTTGAACCGCATGCTCCCCACAGCCAAACTTACCTGCCTCAGATTCCGGGCTCCGACAGTTGACCTCCAGCACATGCTCTGGCGATGCCCCCGTATCACCAGTTATCGGCAAGCAATTCACACCACACTAGCCACCGTTGCAGAACTAGCGACATTGAATTCCTGTGAGGCCACAGCCCTCGGTATCTTCCCCAAGAGGGAGAATCATAAAGTGCGGGCATGCTTTGCCAATCTTGCCCTCCTGCTGGCTGTCTTCTCGCCATTCAGCCCCCAACAGCCCCCAACGCCTCGCAGTGGCGCAGGGTGAGGAGAAGTGGAGAGCACCACATTACATTAGGGGGAAGTCCGGCTACTCCGAAAGTGCCCCATAGCAGCAGCCTGGAATGTCATGCTTGCCCAGTTCAGGGAGCCGACTGGTGGAGACACCCCCCCCCCTAAGAAATTTCCACCCTTCATCGTCTCAAAAAAAAAAAAAAAAACCTGTACTGGTTTGCTGTCTCCCCTCACCCCGTACTCCCAAGAGATGTAAGCCGGGATGCTCATATGCCCGATACCTCAACCCATGCCTACCTCATCTGTCCTGTCCTGTATACCCACTTGGTGACCTCGTTCGTGCCTCCTCCCTCATTGCCTCCTTAACCTCGTATTTTTCCCTTGCTTCTTTGGTCCCTCTGTTGATGATAAAGGTTTCTTACTTCTCCTTCTATATCATATCTGTTCCTACAGAGCTACTGAGATGCTTAAGTTTAGACCCGAAATTGATTAAACCAACACGGTTGAACCTTTCTGGGACCCATAGCTCGAACGACGATATTGTACAACTTGCAAAATATGTCTTTTTGACAATATGTCTTTAAGACAATGTTTGCCATTACTTTAACCCCTTTTCATATGTGTGCATCCACCTGTTATCCCTTTTTTCCAACGCCGTAACATGACTGTCGACTAATTTATTTTTTCACAAGGTATAATGTAACCAGAACCCTTACACAAAGGGGAAAAAAAACTCAATAACAATAGTTTAAAAAGAAACATTTACCCTGAGGTTCCTTCATTTATGTGAAACAGGGGGACTTGGAAGGCACACAGGTGTGGCTGCCAGTCTCTGTTGTGCTACAAAGGCATTTTCCTTTTCTTCATTGTAACCTAATTTTAAAATATGTTTATTTAAATAATTTTCATTATTGACATTTGTATTGATCATCCCATTCTACTGTTTTACCTTAGCAATGAAAAAAACAACCCACAATGACCCGTTGCCACTCCTCCTTGTATCAGAAATGAAATATCCGTGTCCTATTAATATTAAATCCTTCTAGTGGCAGTTTGATAGTGCCTTTATAAAAAGTGGAAGCCCCAGTTAAAGCGTTTCTGCGGTAGCTTTGATTTCCTTTGTAGCTGCCTACCTCTGTCACTAACGATCATGCTTCAGGTCACATAACTCTCAATTTAGTAGTAGAACACAATGCAGTTTATAGTGAGGAAAGCATATGGAGACAAAGGACGTAAAAGCAATGTGACGAAGAGTGAATGTAAGTAAGAAGTGGGGTTGTTTTTTGTATCCTGTAATATGATTAGGGAAGAACTTCCCTTCCTCTACTCGTCACCCATAGCAGATGACCTTTGAAGTGCTTTGTGTACTGTCAAGGTGCCAAGTGACTTCACTAGTCAAACGTGCAGAAACAGCACTGATTTATTTTATTAAGGCAATAAAAACTTTCCTTTTCCTTATTTTAGATCTATTGCTAAAGATGGTACTCAGGATAGACAGGACATCTTGTAACTATTTATTTTTATTTTAGATCCCTGGCACCTGGAGATAATGTGCTTTCTGTCGCACACCTAATAAATAATTAAAAAAAAATCTTTGAGGTATAATCAGACTTTAGGCGCTGTGTTTCTGAATTATAAAACTGAAACCTGTTAAATGAAGGAACTGTGATATTTAAAACATTACCTGATAATTTTTATCTTGGGCTAATTTGTAAGCTGTTTTAGTTTAGAGCACTGTATTATAAACGTATTTTTCTTTTTTGTGATATCGAGGTTTGTCCATTGTCTGCAACACGGATCTGAAGGGTGGTAAATGTTTCGGTGGTGTATGGTTTAATAGTGGCTGCATTCAATCCTTTTAAAACTTGGGGATGTTGTTAGGTTGGTGCCAGAAGACACGCACTCTAATTCAGTTCCCTTCAGTGCTTAATTTGTGCTTGTTGTTTCCGGTGCTGAGCACCGGCACTTATTTTTGAGGGCCGGGGCTTATTCTTCTGCCTCAAGCATTTGTTGCGAGGAAAAGACACATATGGGAAAGACGGAGGAAGGAAAAAACGAAAAAGCGTCACAAAGGGAGAAAGTAGAAAGCTGCAAGAGTGATCTGAAGGGACAGGGAGTGGCTTTATATGGATTGAGGAGAGCCGAGGTGGCTTCAGGATTACGCCGCCTCAGTATTCCGTGTTCACACATTTAATTGCAGCAGCCGCATGTTTAAGAGGAGGGCTTTGGGCACCGGCACCTTTTTGTTTACAAATTAAGCACTGACTAGAACATACCGGTAACACTTTGAAGAATAAACTGGTGAAGATCTGTGCCCCAGCTGTTTGAAGTGAAGTTTCTTTTTCTAAAAGTGTTTACCATGTTCATTATGGTACGCTGAAAATGGTTTGCAAGAGTTCTGCCTTTCTACAGACTTAGTATTTGTAAATATCAACTGCTCCACTTCTGATATGGCAAAGAAATTAAGTCTCTTCACTGTATGTGAAGAGCTGGTGGCCTTTTAGGCCCAAAATATGAGGGACAGAATTTCACTGAGAATTAACTCCAACGCTCGTTCTCAAAGGGATATCTAAGCCTTATCATAACAAGTTACGTTTTAAGTTATCCCCAAGAGTTTCTTTCAGGAATTGAATGGTTTAGTATGATGACTAATGTGGGGGCCCCAGCGCTCCAAATGTTTAACTTTACTATGCCGCAACACAATTGCAATGGCCCCTCTGCTGACTTGGCACAACTGCTAATGTGGAAACAGAGAAGATACAAGCGAGATTGGGCACACTTCCATCTATGTTTGGCTTTCAGATCTCATGCGACCACTGTCTAAGGGAACCATTTTAATGAAGATTGCTTGTGATTGCTGGCACCGTTATGTAAGGGGCGGATCTTGTCCTCCTCCGAATTCCCTCTTAATCCCCAGTACTCACCTGCCGGGCAGAACCCACTTGCCCATGAATCACGATCTTGCCCCCTTGATAGAGGTCGGGATGGAGACACTGGGATACTATTTTGACAGTAGCACCTTTGTCATATTCCGCTATTATGGGGCTTATCTGTTTGTGCCCAGGCCATTTCTTGACCTACTATGCTATCCACCGCTTGCGCTGCACCGCCTAGGGGGTTGGCCATATGGAGCTGTCACATTCTCCTATCCTTTACACATAATTATCAGATGTTGGTCAAACGAAGGCAATCACACTTTTATACGGAGCCCTGTCTGAGCCCACTACTACGACCATGGAGGCAGCACTCACTAGATGGAACTCCATTCTCCCACAACCATGAACACCTTAAACCTGGACGGAGGCTCTCCAACAAGTGAAGGGCGTGTCTCACAATCCAAGATTCCGCTTTACACAGTTTAATTTCACCCACCATGCCTGCTTATCTCCACAGCACCTTAAACTTATGTTCTCTGCCGCTACCTCTAGTTGCCTGCGGTGTGGATTTGTTGAAGCAGGTTTTTACCACATGGTATGGGAATGCTCCCCACTGCCGGATGTGTGGCATGGTGTTACAGGTAAAGTTTTCAATGTAACTGAATACTCATTGGCCCTTACCCTAGAATCCTTCTTATTGGGTATCCATCGCAGAGCCAAACAGGACAAATATCTTCATAGATTTGTTAACCTAGCCTTTATTTTGTATAAACGTCAAATTCCCATGCAGTGGAAGGCACCCCTACCACTGGAGATCTCCAGATGGTGTTATTATTTAGTGTTGAAGTGGGCGCAGGCAGAGGCATGTGTACTGAGATCCCTCTGCGATAGTGGCCAGCTGCGTGTGGGAAGTGAAGACTGGGACATATTTCCAGTGAAACTTGAAGCCAAGAATTATATCCGTCCACCTTGAAGAAGTTGACAACTAAAATTATCCCACATTGTAATTATTCATCCTTATCCTTCAGACCAAGGGGTTGCCCGTGGAGGATATGATCACCTATGCACATTCGCAGATTAATAATGGGATGTCCTAGACAGGCTTCTGTCTGCTTTTGATTGTGCGTGTTTGTCCTCACACACAGATCCAGCTTGTTTCGGATCCACAATACCTCTGCACACCCAGCTCTTTTGGTGTCTAGCTACACTACACTCCTACTCTCCTTCCTCACCTTCCACTTCCACTGTCTTCGCTATCTGGGTATTGTAACACTGTACGTTATATGCTCTTTGATTATGTTGTAAATTGTGATATACTTGTGTACCCCATTTTAGTGTGGGAAATTACTCTCAGATTATGTTCCTGAAGTGTCCTGTGACACTGCCCCCCAACACTGCGGTTGTTGTTGTTGTATTGCAAGACAATAAAACAGATTTGGAAACAAAATAACCAGTTATGGTTGAGGACCTAAAGTGGAGACAAACTGGTCTTCAGTTTCTTTCGAAAGCTAACAAATCTGACATTGCACGTAGATTCCGAGGAAGATTATTCCAGTGGTCAACTGCTAAGAAATTAAGAGCAGCCCCACATGTTAAGTTTCTTAACTCTTCTACAAGATATTAAAGCCTGGTTGGCTAAATGAAAATCCCGTACAGGCTGTGAAAAGTAACTCTGTTCTGTAATATTACTGGGCTCTTATCAGGAAGTGCTCTGTGCGAATGGCACATTAGCTTAAAGATAGCTCTTTTACGAACTGAGAGCCAATAGATATAGTTGACAGGCCGAAGCTGAGCTCCTACTGGTCTTATTGCAGATAAGTCTTGCTGTGGCATTCTGAATAGCCTGGAGACACATGAACAAGCACTCTGCCATACCTACATACAACACATTCCCTTAGTCAAACCTGCTCTTCATCTAGACTTGAACAGTGTTTCTTCTTCATACCACTGGGATCCATTGAAATAGTTTTCAAAGGGTGCGTAAAAGGCCAAACAGGTCCTGCTTACCCTAGTTACTTTTTCATGTAATGGAAGAGCAGCATCAGTTAAGATCCTAGATTATTTGCCACTTTTTTAGGTTTTGGTACTGGGCATAACAACATCGGCCACCAAGAGTCATTCTAGTCCTTACTGGCTTCCCCAAATAGCACTGTTTTTTTCAGCATTTAATGTGTTTACAGCCACCCTACTACCTCTGAAAGGCAGCCAACCAAGTTCCCCTGCATTTCATTATGCTTATCATCAATTGAAATAATCAATTGTGTGTCATCAGCATACATCACAACCCCTTTTCTTCACAATACTTACCAAAGGTGTGCTGATTAAATATTAAACAGAGTAGGGCTCCAGGAAGGGCCCTGGGGAACTCCACAGTGCAAATCTCCAGAGCTAGATCTAAAATGGCATAGCTGTATTGATTGGGATATATTACCACTACAATGCAGCTGAGTAGGAACCAATTTCATGCAACCTTTGGAGTCAACGTTGGTGAGACAGAGTCAAAAGCTGCTGACAGATCTAAAAGAATTAATGCTGCTGTTCTATATCTCGCAATTCCAAATGTCTCTGGGTCTGGAATTATCAGGTTGGCGAAGTCTCAAACTGATAATTCCAGGCCCAGAGATACTAGACCCTGTTAGAAGTTGTATGGGCAGTATAGCATGGCCCACACCTAACTCACTCACCATGGTGGCAGTAAAAAATGGTTCATCTGGACAGGCTCGAGCCTACCCAGACTACTCCAAACCCCACCGCTGTAACTTCCACCCACCCTCTCTCTAACACTTTGCAACTGCTGTGAGCAGATGGAAAATATCAGTGCTTTTCTTCCCAGAATGAGGGAAAGAGCCAGAAAAGGTCCTGATAAGTCTGGATTTTAGTGGTTTACCCTGTTCCTGACAGAAAACTTGTATTCACCAGATCTAGTGCAGGAATACCAGCCAGAAATTGGGATTCCAGCCATTCAGTATCCTTGCACCAAAAAACAGCACCTTCATAATCAAGGCATCAGTGTTCTGTGGAGTGTATTTCTGAATTCTTGTGAGTGGGATAAGAGCTGTGGGTTTAGATATTTCACATGACCAAATTTGTTTATTAACATAGTATGCCATTCCTTATTTTTCCTTTTGCTTCTGTACTTTATGCAGAACACCTTGTGGCGATGGGGTGGACTTTGATTTTGTGTATGTACCTGTAGTGTGCTAGTCTGATTAAAAAAAAAAACTCCCCTTTCTCTAATTCAGTCCATTCACAAGGTTTCACACGGTAAAGGATGTGGATTACAATAAATACTATGGCACTTTCCTTTATTATTTTTTTATTTTTAGGTTACCGTCCTTCTGGTACTCGGTTAAGGAGTTCAAAAAGTCCTCTTTGTATCTCCGTTTTTCTAGTCTCTCTCTTCTGTTTTCGTGTTTTCCTTCTTTTTATTAGTTCTCTTATTCCTTCTTATGTTATGTACTGTCTCTTTTCCCTTGTCTTTCACTTTTAATGGTCTCTAATTTGTTTTCTTCCAGGTATTCTTCGGGATCCTTGGGATGTCACTCCAGAGTGTGAGGGGAAAACACAAGATATAGAAACAGGAGGTAAGTCTGGGGTTTTTATAATTTATTTACATCTGGTAGGGTTAGGGTGTGTGAGGAGGGAAGTGAAATAACTGTGCCCCCTCTGTGGTATGTCATGTTCTCTCTATGGGTAGTTCTTTCCCAGTGAATTGGTGTGCGTGCTTAGAAACAAAAAGTTTCAGTAATTAGTGATTTGAACATGCATGTTTCGATTCACAGGCAATGAATTAGACATATTTCCCTTGCCTTTCACAAAAAATTATATTGTACTTTCTCCCTGCCTTCCCATTTTTCGTTTCCTCTTCTCCCGTCCCCCCTCTGTGTATCTGATTTACTCAGAAAGTGCTCATAGCCCGTATACAGGCACGTACCTGCTCTAACCATGTCTCTCCAGGGACGTGGCAGGTTTTCTGGTTCCAAAGGTGAACTCTGTCGCTGCAGTCCTTCCTCGATTCCGTTGGTGTGCGGCTCACCCCGGTCTCCTCTCCGTTTTTCTCTTGCGGTCCTTGTTCGCCCTGTCGCCTCCGTACAGTCGTCTCTCTCCTTCTGCCCGTCCACACCCTCTATTCCACCATGCTTCTCTTCAAACGCCTACGTGTCCTCTTCCTGTTTCCTTTCTCTGTTGCACGGTAGCAGCGCAACGCTCTCGGAAGCACCCCAGGGACACTTCTCCATCGGCCCCACTTGCGCGGGAGCCTCCTTGGATCCAATAACCCCATTACAGTACCTTAATTGAGGCTCTGTCTGGGGTACTGTTTATTTTTTAGCAGCGCACTGTGTTGGCCAAGTTTGTTATTTCTGGTGTCAGATGTGTTTTGAGTACAGTAGTGGGAAGGGTGTCAGTGAAGGACGTATTGTGTTTCACCCAGCCCATCCTAAAAGTTATATGTCAAGGATTTCTTGATATATTGTGGACAAAGGTAAAAACTTGTGTTTTTCTTTTTTAAAGGACATTAATTGAATTTTGTTATATAACATGTTATTTGAGGTGCATGTGCAGTCGGTAGTGAATCTAATCTGCAGCCAATATAACAATGTATATATGACATGTTGAAGCTTGAAATATTGAATGGTGAATTTTTCAGAGGGGTAACAAAGTAGGTATCACCTTTTCATATTGGTAATCACATAGGTACAGGAGCATATTCAAATATATTTTCAAAAAAACATTATTTAATATGGTAATCGAGAGAATTATGGCTGGATTGCTTAGTCCAGTGGTTCCCAGCCTGTGGTCTGGGGACCACTGGGGTCCGCAAAGCCTCCTCAGGGGGTCCGCGACTGCTTAGAGAATTAAATAATATTAACAGATTAGGTCCCCAGCTTTCAGTAATGACTCAGTGAGGGGTCCCCAGGTTCCAGTAATGATAAACTGGGGGTCCACAGAAGTCAAAAGGTTGGGAGTCACTGGCTTAGTCAATAGGAAAATAGTTTTTTGGTGACGAAGAGCTTTAGTCCCGTTTGACGGATCTGCTTAAAATGTACCGCAATATCAAATGCCACGAAGTTGAATTGTGTTATTCAGACAGCGCCATGGCACATAGTGGCCAGGGTTCTAATTCATTTTATTTTTTAGCACAAGAATTCTAATAATTTGTTTAGTTCTTCTGGGCATTCTGTCTTCCAGAAGTAATGGGTTTTTCTTATGCGGTAAATAAGTACTGGTCTGTGCGCCTTCTTGATATAATTTCCATGTTGCATTTGGTATACGGGTTGGTCAAAACAGTTTCCTGATTACTATATTTACGTCGTTAAGACCGTTGAGGGAATAGTTAAACTATCACATTTTTGACGTGCATGCCTGATCAGCATTTAAACGATTCAGCCCCTTTGATATTTGTGGAAGGATGTCAATGTTAACGCGTCCCTTTATGATAATTTATTACACATCAGGACTCGTCTTAGGCCAATGAATCTTTTGACCCAGTTGAGAGACACCTTAGGACGAGATAGCTAATCAGTATGTCAGTCAATACATCTATGATGTCGTCAATATTTATCACACCAATACATTTCACTTTAGTCAAAGTCATTAATCAATTCAAAGCCACTACCATGACCTTGCAGTCATGAATAACCACACCAGTTTAGTAGAATTTTATGAAGTTTTATTCCCTATTGATTACAATTCTAGAAGCAAATACGTCAATCTTAAAACCAAGAAAAATAATATCATAGTCATGATATGGCAACTTTGGTAAGATTTCATTAAATGGAGAATCACAAACATCAGCACATAACACGGAGTGAACATAGATCAATTTAGCAGAGTGTCAATAACGCGTCGGTTCAACAAAGCATAGGTTCGGTCGTTTGTCTATTTGTGTCAGTTTGGTGAACACCTGTCCTAACCACTGATTAGCATTCGCATGTTGGGCTTCATGCAAAACAATTTAGAGCATCAATTTGGAAAACATCTAACTATGGTCTCTGTCAAAAGTAAGCAGTTGGTACCTAGAAAGGAAAAGCAAACAGACAAATCACATATGCATTGTGATAATTACCCTCCAAAGTTTAGATCAGCACACAGGTTCAGTCTTCGTCTTCAGGACATCAGTCAAATCGCCATCTGTCAGAACTCAGCTCCGGGGGAAAAAAGGGCACTTCCCTA
Organism: Pleurodeles waltl; assembly: GCF_031143425.1. NCBI lineage: Eukaryota > Metazoa > Chordata > Amphibia > Caudata > Salamandridae > Pleurodeles > Pleurodeles waltl. The sequence goes on from NC_090438.1 coordinate 378,205,118, forward strand.
ATAAGGAGGTAAAGAGTAAATGGGCAATCTAAGGACAAGGATGGTTTAAGTAAAACCAAGTAAGTCACCAGAGTGACAAAGTTTCTGGATAAAATCAATAGCATTCCCTACCTAATTCTAAATGACTCCCCGTGTCATGGGTTTTTATCCCTTTTTCGTGGTACATTCCCCCAAAATGTTATTGGACATTTGTTATACCCCACTATCTTTAACCTATCAGAAAACAAATTAGGTCACCTACTCTTTCACCCCATATTATTTTACAAGTATCTGATTGGTCCTCCTATTCGATGTCTTCAGAGGTGGCACATCCGGTATGATTTCATCTTTCTGTAATTCTTTGCACATCTTTTGGTCAGTAGCTCCATTGTCTTCACCGGTTTGAATGACCTTGTACATTACATTAATTTACACTGTTTCATTTTGTTTTTAACATTATTCTACAAGCAATGAAAAATTAATGGGAACGGATCTAGCATGGTTACATTCGTCTTCTAGTTTGAAGAAAAAAACAAAGGTCATGTCCTTTTGTGAGTCAGCACATTGCAAGATAGGAAAAATACATTTAATATGAGAGCCAAGCAGCTAAGCTTCGGCTCATGCTAACTTAAGGCCTATAAGGATTTCAGCACAAATTCAATAACACAATTATTGCTAATTAATATAAACGTATTCAATATATTGATACATAAACATTTTAATCATCATTATTAGTCTACGTATACATTGGCGGCCACTCCCCATGGTCACATTTCAGGTGCACGTTTAAGCAAAATTACTATTACAGTTTTCTATGCGACATTATCACACATTAATTCATAAACATTTATGTTAATATAGATTATATAAGCTACGCTCTCTCAGTCCCTCCTCTGACGTTCGTCATCACACAAACCTTTCCCTTTGACCTTTCACTTTAATTTTTCACCTTGCGCATAATGCACATTTCAACATCCTGTCCCTTGTGTGAACTTTCCCAAATTTCATTAAACATTTTCTCCCTTTCACTTTCTTCATTCTTCTTATTCCTCTTTGTCCAATCTCTTTTAATTTTATCATTAATTTTGCATGCTCCCCATAAACCTAATAAACAGGCCAGAACAATTAATAGACCCCCTAGTATTTTTGCAAGAACCCCATTCCAAATATTGGTAAACCAGCTCCCTACTCTGGCGATTCCTTTTCCTAATTTCTCCCACACTCCAGGTTCCTTCAAATCTGCACTATCTTTAGTTAGGTTAGTAAGCATACCTCTAATCTTTTTACTATTGTCCGGTATATTTGAGCAACAATGACACTTGTTGAACATCTTGCAGACTCTGCCGCTCTTTGCTAAAAGAATGTCTAAAGCAAGCCGATTTTGAAGAGTCATAGCTCTTTCCGCAGCAAGTTCAGTATCCATCAGGATTATAGCCCCTGTAAAATTTGTCAGCATGTTATCCACAATAGTAGACAACTTTCGAATCTTTATGGATTTTAAGATAACCCCTACTGAAGGAATTATGGCTCCAAATATGTCACCAACGACAGCAGCCGCTGTCTCTCGTTTTTGTCTAACATGTTGTAATTCAGACGTTTTAGGTATTTGCTTTAAGTCATCAATCTGGTAAATCTTTGGGAAAACTATTCCGAAATAACATGTCCCATACCATCCCTTAGGGAGACGGTAATAAGCATTAAGTCCACAGATATAATAGATCCCAGGGATCGCTGGATCCTGTCCATTTAACATGAATGTCCATTTACTCTGAAACAAAAACACATGCCTGCATTCACTCGTTCCCACAAATAAAGTGTCATGTTCAGATTTCGGCCTATATATACAAAGCCTTTCTACATGTAATGCATCTATAGCTAGTTTGCCTTGCATCTGTATTGCAGTGTAAGCATAATCATTTGCATATGTGCGTTTCTCTAGCCCCTTTTCTAATCTTTCTTTCAATGCTTTGTGTCTATCATCGGTGTGATCTAAGAAGCTTTTCTCTACAGGTGTCAATTAGCAAGTCAGATTATTGCGGTGTGCATAAGCTGTCCCAAATGTAAGCGTTGGTTCAAAGAAACCTCTAACTAATTTTATACTATGCTCCTTAGCTAATTTGTTCAGAAACTCAATCACTGGCACAAAAGAAAACACCACATCCAAATTTGAATAAAAGTATTGCACATGCTCTTGATTATAGAATCTTGTTAGCAGCAAACTACAACTTATCCCGTAAGTTAATGGCAAGCTATGGTAGGTGGCCCCTTCTTGGACTGATGAAGGAATCTTTGTGCACACATAACAGTTTTTAGCATCCATGGTTTCAACATACTCATTCAGCAAGCAATAGAAGACATTAGTGGAGAGTTCACCCTTTGAGTTAGTTCCCTCATGCAAGTGTTTTGTATCCTGCTCAAACTTTTCCCACAGTGTTAGTGTTGTAGTCTCAGGTTTTGAAGCATTGTTAGTTGCTTTCTTATCCAACCACGGCATTCCCACAATCACTCCTACAATTATTATTGCACACACAATACCTAATATAAGACTTAACCAACCACACACCTTACCCTTTTTGTTACTACCTCTATTATAAGCCATGTCTGTAAAGAATCAGATAGCAGAACAACAATCAACTTGAGGACGATATAAAACTTTTTTTTTTCTTGATGCAAATGTCTCTCTCTCTCCGTGTGTATTTACAGCGTTTCACTCACTCCAGGACCCTTTTGTCGAATCAGGTTTAGCAGCTTGTCATAATCGGGTTTTCAAAGTTGATTCAGGTTATCAGTGTCGCATCCGGTAGTTTATAAGTCTCTTTCTCAGCTTTTTAGCTTTCGATTTCATTTTTTTTTTTAACAAAGTCTTTCTTTAATTTATTTCAGGTACCGTAGTGTTGGCCTGGTACTTCTCGATCAAAACAGAATGCTAAGAATTCTTGTTGCCATTCAGATGTTGTTGCATATACCCATTCAGGACCTGCGTACCTTATATTTGCGGTTCTCTTTCTTTTCAATCTGCGTTCGCCTTGCAATTCTCCTTCACTTTTATCCTCTATTCGGGATGTATCAGTTTCTTCTGTTATTGTTTCACCTGGTACGATCCTCTCTTTCGCAGCCTGTTTCTCTGGCCAGTTATCACCTTGGTGCGTCTTCTTCCTGCTTGTCCTTTCAGGACGCTGAACAGCACCCTCCTCTTGTGCTATGGTGTTTTCTCTTTCTGGACCTGCAATTGGCTCGGGGGATGCCGGTGTGCTTTGATCTCTCTCTCTACTATTTCCCCTTCTTCTTCTTCTGGATCTGTGACAGGTTCAAGCTCTAGCCCGTATCCGTCTAATTCTGGGAGAACCTCTCCTTGATTTAGTTCTCCTGCTGCCTCTACTGATATAGGCACACTGTCACCTCTCTCGAACTCGTTTACTGTTTGAGGGACTAGGCTGTTCTCAGCGGGCTCTCCTACAGTCTCAGTTCCCCCTTGGCTATTTTCAGGCCCTGAGACTTCCTTCTCTGGACTTGCTGAGTCGGATACTTCAAATTCCTCATCAGTGGGACACGTTACCTTCTTTGTGTGACTGGCATGTATCCAATTTGGAACGCCTGCCCATTTCACAGCAGTGGTTGTTGTCAGTATTACTTGATATGGCCCCTTCCAGCGCGGCTCCAAACATGACTTTCTCACGTGCTTCTTGACAACCACCCAGTCACCGGCTTGCAGGGTGTGACCTGGATCACTGATCGGTGGCAATGTGTTGGCTTCCACCTGGTGAGAAAAAGAGCGAACCACATCAGCCAAACCTTTGCAGTAGTCCAACACCATATCATCCGTGATATTCACAAGAGCATTTGCAGGCACTGCGGGTAGCCTCATAGCTCTACCCATAAGGATCTCATGGGGTGATAGTCCTGTCTTCTTATCAGGGGAGTTCCTCATCGACATCAGCACTAAGGACAATGCATCTGGCCACTTCATATTGGTAGCTGCGCACATCTTTGCCATTCTCAACTTCAGGGTACCATTCATTTGTTCTACTAGTCCTGATGCTTCAGGGCGGTAGCTACAATGCAGCTTCTGTTCAATGTCTAATGCAGCACACAAGAGCTTAATCACCTCATTGTCGAAGTGTCTGCCCCTATCTGATTCTATACAGACTGGAAACCCGAACCTGGGTATTAGTTCTCTAAGCAGCAGCTTTGCAACTGTGAGACTGTCATTTCTACGTGTAGGGTAAGCTTCAATCCAGTGGCTGAAAACACACACAATCACCAACACGTACTTCAATCCTCCACAAACCGGCATTTCAATGAAATCCATTTGCATCTTGCTAAATGGACCACCAGCTCTCCCTATGTGGCTCAAAGTTACCACAGTCCCTTTTCCTGCATTCATCTGTTGACAGATGATGCATCTATGACAAGTAACCTCTGCGGCGTGTCTGAATTTCGGGTTAAACCAGTCAATCTTGAATGACCTGATCATTGCGTCTCTCCCTAGATGTGCCTGTCCATGATAAAGCCTTGCAAATTGTGACAAAAGACTGTTTGTCAAAACCAATTTCCCCTCCTCTGAGACCCATAAGTCGTCAGCTCTTTGTACAAATTGCATTCTCTGCCAGGAGCATTTCTCCTCTCTGCTAGCACAACCGTGTAGTGTTTTTAGCTCATCGAGTGTATCAACCACCCTTAATGCAAAATTCAAGCATGTGTCATTTTCAGTTTGCGGTAACAATTCTCACTGATCCTTGAATGATATACAGTTCAATGCGCAAAACCTTGCGACTTGATCTGCATAGCCGTTTCCCATGGACACAAAGTCTTGTGACTTAACGTGAGCATTGCATTTCACCACAGCAATTTCAAGAGGTAACTGAATCGCATGTAACAAATCCTTAATTTGTTCACCATTTTTCACAGGAGAACCAGAACAGGTCATGAAACCTCTCTGTGACCACAATTGGCCAAAATCATGTACAATTCCAAATCCATATCTGCTGTCGGTGTAGATAGTGACTCTTGGATTTTCTGCTGCGTGGCATACCTTAGTAAGGGCAATTAGCTCTGCCACTTGTGTGGAATACACTCTCTCGAGCCAGAAAGCTTCAATGATACCAGCTATGGTACACACAGCGTAACCAGCCCTCAGCATTCCGACTGAGTCTCTCAAACAGGATCCATCAACAAACATAATGCAGTCATTTTCTTTTAACTGCGTATCTTGAATATCAGGTCGGGGCTTGGTACATAATTCTGTTACCTCAAGACAATCATGCTCCACTTCCTCTTCATTATTAATCTCTGTACTCTCAACAGGAAGTAGAGTTGCCGGGTTCAATACAGTACATCACTTCAGTGAGACATTAGGCGACCCCAAAATGATTCTCTCATATCGGGTAAGTCGGGCATTTGTCATGTGCTGGGTTTTAGTTTGAGTCAACAAAATTTCAACTGAATGTGGAACCATTACTGTCAAGGGATGTCGTATCACTATGCCTTAACACTGTGTGAGGCTTTGACCAACTGCTGCAACTGCGTGCAAACAACCCGGTAAGGCTGTTGCGACGGGGTCGAAGGTAGCTGAAAAATATGCTACAGGGCGGTTTGCACCTCCATGGACCTGTGTTAAGACAGACAAAGAACAAGCATCACGTTCATGACAAAACAGTAGAAAAGGCTTAGTATAATCAGGCATACCCAAAGCTGGTGCCCTGCAAATGCACTCTCTCAATTCCATAAATGACTCAAGCTCTTCCTTGGATAAGGTTATGGTATACGGTTCATCCTTAATCTCTTTGCCTGTCAGCTTTATCAATGGTTTTGAGATAATCGAAAAGTTGGGTATCCACTGGCGGCAGTAGCCCACCATTCCCAAAAACATTGTGACGTCTCTCTTTGTTGTCAGGGGGTTCATCTGCAAAATAGCTGTCACCCTTTCCTATGATATTCTCCTGGACCCTCTCTCAATCAAGTGTCCTAATTACTTTACCTCTTTCTGACAGTACTGCAGCTTCTTTTGCGACACTTTATGTCCGTTCTTTCCTAAGTGATTCAGTAAGGCAATTGTGTCAAACCTGCATTCATCTTTTGACCTAGACGCAATCAGTAAGTCGTCAATGTACTGCACTAGAGTCGAACTGTAAAGGTAGTGCTAAGGATTATAAATCCTTTTTAAATATCTGTTTGAAGATGGACGGTGACTCAGAAAACCCTTGAGGAATTCTGCACCAGCTGTACACCTTGTCCAGGAATTTGAAACTGAATAAAAACTGTCTGTCCTCATGAAGAGGCACCGAAAAGAAAGCTTGTGACAAGTCTACAACAGTGAACCATTCAGCATCACACGGAACTTGAAACATGATCACTGCCGGGTTGGCACTATGGGGCTACACTTCACCACAATTTCATTTATTTTTCTCAAATCCTGCACAATTCGAACCCTCCCACAATGCTTTTTCAGACCCATTATCGGTAAATTACTTGGGCTGCTCAATACTTCCTTCAGGACTCCTTGTTTTACAAAGTCCGCGATTATTTGCGACACCTGAATAAGGACATCTTGTGCCATATGATATTTTGGCACCTGGGGAAACACTGCATTTGACTTCACTTGAACTTTAACTGGTTCCACTCCTTTTATCAGTCCCACTTCCTTTCCCGTCAAATCCCACACTTTCTCTGTCACCGTTCCCTGTAACTCCGTGGGCAAGTCAGTCACTGTAAGCATCGGGAATAATGTTATCAAAGGGTAATCTTCATTCGCAGTTTCTGTCTCTAACTCTGAGAACTGACCATCATCCCCTTCATCATCACTGTTGGTCTGCACCTCAATTCCATCATTGGAACAGGTAAACATTTTGTTATGCACAGTAAGTCTCTTCCCAGTAGGGACACAGGACTTGAATCGCAGACCACAAACTTATGCAGACCCTGGAAGTTGCCAATCTCAACTTGCACCGGATCTGTAATTGGATTTGTCAAGTACTGATTTGCTACTCCGACCACTCTTATGGTACGCCCTGAAAGTGGTAATTTTGGAACCTCTGCACTTCTGACTGTGGAACGTGTAGCTCCGGTATCAACCAAAAATGAAACCTGGTGGCCCATTACCTTTCCCTCTACATAGTGTCCCCTCTGACCTACTTCTAGGGACGCTGCAAGCCTGCACTCTTCACTGTCTGAACTGTCATCTGACCATTCATCATTCACTCCATCTTCACCACGCAATGGGAATTGCTGTACTGTATTATTTTGGCTCATCACTTGACCTGTGACCTGATGAGGAAGCATCACCTGTTGCTGTCCCATTGGAGCTAATGGTAATTGCATTTGCTGTCTAGGTACCATGGAAACCTGCTGTTGTACTTGCTGCATTTGCGCTGGCTGAACACGCGGCATTTGCATTTGCTGCATGGGCTGTAGCCCTTGCATCTGAACCAGGTTATTTTGGAAGTTTGGATTTTGATTTCTCAATTTTGGACCTCTCACTTTTTTTAATGTACCGACATTAGTGCTTTGTTGAACGACACCATCCTGCACCACATTTGGGCATTCCTGCTTCCAATGCCCCATGCCCCCGCACGCGTGACATGGTGACATCTTTTTCATCCCTTGTACATCATTTTGAACTACAACAGTATTCAAATCTGGACCACGATTCACAAAACCTCGGCCTCTCGGTTGTGCCTGAAACACACCATTCCCTTGCGGTTGCTGCTGTATCATCTGCTGAATTCCATTTCCCTGCATTCCTTCCTGCCCAGCCCTTATCTGCATCACCATCACTTTCTCCTTCAACTTTTTCTGCTTCAGCTCAATCTCGTCACTACAGTATTTCGCATACTGCAACACCTCATCAATCTTCTTCGCTTGCCAACAGATCAAATGATTTTTAATCTTCTGGCGAGCCTCTAGTCTCAGCCCTTCAACAAATCTGAACACAAGATGGTTCATGTCTTTTGGCTCAATAGTCTCATTACCATTGTACTGTTTGAATGCCTTCAACAATCTCTCATAGTAAGCATGTATTGATTCTGATCAGACACTTACTTCTCCTGTACATTTCATCATGCACTGCGCATCTCTAGCCTTGAAATAAAATTTCTTCCAGTTCGAGGATCTTCTTTTTCATCAGACTCACGGCACATCGATGGGTAGCACCTTCGCCCCTAGCCTTGCGTGTCTGTATATGTTTGACTTTGAATCAAGGTTTATACTCCCGGACACTAACCCCTTTCATACCAACATTAAACTCTGGCGCAGGTATATTGATGACCTCTTGATCGTGTGGCAAGGTGCCTTGTCGGAGGTACAAGCTTTCACTACCTGGATTAATACATTGAACCCCTTTTTGAAATTTACATCCTCTGTCTCTGAAACAGAGATACCTTTTCTGGACCTCATGATCTGCATAGAGGGTGGGAAATTATATACTCATACTTACCATAAAACTACAGACCGCAATAGTCTCCTCATGTATGAGAGTCACCATCCCAAGGCACTGAGAGACAACCCTCCCTACGGCCAGTTCCTCCGACTACGACAGAACTGCAGTACCACACGTATGTTCAATTCCCAAGCTGATGACCTGACCGACAAACTTTGTAATCGCCATTATCCAGACAAGGTGGTGAGGACAGCCTACAAACGGGCCAAGTCCTGCAACAGAGACACTTTACTATCTACTACTTCACAGGACCTAGACCCCAAGCTCACGTGTGTATCAACTTTCACTCCTCTTTCCAACGCCATCAAAAGAGTTGTGAATAAGAGATGGTCTATTCTATGTAGTGGTGGTGCACAGATTCCAAAACCTTTATTTGCCTTTAAACGCACCACTAATGTTAAAGATTTACTCGTCCATACCAGACCCCGCCCCATTCAATCACCCCCCTATTCACAAACACTATGGGGTATCCCACCTGTGGCCGGGCACTTTCCTTGTGGTACCTGTAATGTATGCACCCTCACCAAACGATTAAAATCCATCGAATTTGATTCCACAGGCCTTTGGCATCTAGTCAAACACACGAATTGCAACACAAAGAATTGTGTTTACATGATTACTTGCCCCTGTAATTTACAATATATAGGTATGACCACAAGAGCAGTGAAACTCAGAATTAATGAACATCGCAGCAACATCAGATGTGGCCGTGCCACGACCAAACTGGCTCTACATTTTCTTGACAAGAGACATAGCCCTGACAACATGTGGTGGGTAGTACTACAAATTGACTCGCGCAACACACCTAACTCTCTTTTTGAGTTAGAACAACGATGGGTGTTTAAGTTACGCACTCATGTGAATGGCTTGAATGATGACATTCCTTGGAATTGTCTATCCAAATAATTCACCTCTATACTTTTAGACTAGTGGAGTTACTACTGCTGATTCCCACTAGTTTGTCTTTTTTGACTTTGTACTTTCATTACCCCATGTCCTAGTTTTTTTATTCTAAATTTGCTTGGAGTGACCATTTGGCTATTTTTCAATTTTTTAATATTATTTACCTTTTGACCAATGATGCATTGTTTGATCCCATGGCACCACCTCCCCTCTTGAGTGCCACCATTTATCTCACGAGTCCGTGTCCTGATTATTTCTTATTTTTGATTTATTTTTTCTTTTTGGTCCCGGGACCCCATTTGGAGTCTCTTCTCACTGTTTGGCATTATCAGACCAACGCTCCTGCGTTGCCTGACTGCCTGACCTTGCCCCTTACCGGAAACACTAATCCTCGGTTTCCGGCATGTTGCGCATATCAGCGTCCCGGCCCGGGTTCCTTTACTCTTCAGGAACCACGGACCGGGGTAGGTTGCCGCCTGGCCAGAGCAGCTCTGACAAGTAAGTGCTCTGCCGCTCTCCCTTGTTCAATTCCGAGTCCCGTTTTCTTTCTCGGGACTCGGCTTGACACGCACACCTGCCCATCCGTTGCTCTCCTAACTAGAGGCAACATTTATACTTTACCCGCCGGCACTCCACGTTGTTATACCTTTTGCCTGGTAATCAATTACTATGAGACGGTGTATCTACCTAGGAGATACTCCTGTCTTTATTTTGATCTACTTCAGGGTTTGGCACTTGGTACTTAACCCTTATATTTACGCAGATCTTTGTACCACTCTCTGTTCTCCCTACTGTTCAGCCTTTTCACCAGTACAGAACCTGTGTCTGTAATGTTGTTTTTTTCTGCTATTTACATTGATCTCTAGGGACTCCTTGTCCCTCATTACTGGTTATCAGTTATTTTACTGTAACACAGTATTTATTGTCGTACTAGTCACGTTTGTATTACCATGTTCGCTGTGATGGTTCTAATTTAGAACCTACTATTATTACACTTTAGACCTCTATGTTACGATACATATGAGGAACTTGATTGGGTACTTTACCTTTCATTTGATTTTTTTATTGTTCCATATCTCCTTTTTAGACGTCATTTAGCGCTGGACCATTGGTCTGTGTATTCCTAGGATGCTCGTCTTTAATTTTAGGACGGTAAGCTTGTATTCACAAGCATATGCATGTGTGTTGTTCACGAGTTAACACTTTCACTGTACAGCACGGTCGCCTTCTTTTCCCACGATACACATAAGTCATGACTCGTGCTTACTTTGGTATAACCTGTGTACTTCTTTTTGCAGGGCACAAGTTAGGAATTATTGGTTCCATATTCATGTAAGTGATTGTTACTCCCCCCAGCTATTTGCTGGCCTATAGTAACTTGTATACCTTGTTTGGAAATATATGTGGCCCTTATCATTCAGGAGATACACATAGTCACATAAGGTCCTGATGAAGCATCACTGGATCCGTTTGGACCACCAGGATGCGAAACATGTTGACCCATGAGAGGGTAGACTTTGGAGAATCCCCAGACTCCTCTCTTTGATATATTTTTCGCTATAAGAGTGATTGATCTTAATTTCTTGATTCACTCTTCTGACTTTATTTTTTAACCTTGGCCCTGACCGTCCATCTGGTCTAATAAAATCTACTGTCTCAGTGGCGGTTTTGAGAGTCAATTTTAAACCACATTCTCTTCTGATCTCCGTTGACACTTCAGTCACCTTTGGGGTCACGGCACCACCATATAAAAAGATCTCCGGCAAAGAGCCCCCCCCACCAGGAGTGGTGCCTGTCAGACATTGCAGCGCCAGTCTGACGAGGAGCAGTGCCTATGATGAAGCATGACACCATATGGGTGTGTGAGGCCTCTTGCTCCTAGAATTTAGGACCCCGGTCACTACTTTCTGTTTTGCATGGTTGGAACAGTGTATCACTAATTTTTGTTGATTCTTTAACCTCCTGTGAGGTCTGGTCGATTTTCTGCCAATCAGTCACTTTCGGCGACACTTTCTGCTTCAAAAACTCAATCACTTTGTGATAAATCTTCATTAGCTCCTCAGATGGTGCTCCGGTTACCTTATGCCTGGCCGGCTGTTGTGTTGGCCAGTCTACCCCTCTCTTGCACTCGAGCCATAAGTCGGGCGGAACAATGATCTCAAACAAGGTATTCAAGTCTTCCCAGAGACACTTTGCAAGCTTCACAAACCTATCCGTCTGTTGATACCACTCTATCTGTTTCTCCCTCAACCTGGGATAATCATTTGTGAAAGATAGAATGTCTCCCCTGGACCACGGTACATGGATTAGAACCCCACCAGCTGTTTCTCTCATGGGTAACATCTTTACTGATTCCGTATCTGGTGAAGTTTTAGCTTTACTTGACCCCGGACTGACACTTTTCTCCTTATCTCTTTTCTTGGCCCATCTGCCTTCCCACTTTTCTAGGGCTCCCCAGACCTGAGCACTTTGCAGTATTTCCTTTAGATGCACTTTCATTCCGGCAGACCTCATATGCTCGAAGTCTTTTGGGTCAAAGTCTAACCTGTAGCTTCTTTACAAATGTTTAGTATTCTCAATATCAATATTGTATTTGTCTGCCAGGTTCGCTAATCTCTGATGTACCTTACCTACTTCTTTAGCAATCTTAGGGCACAGATATCTCAATTCTGCTTCTGGGTATGAATCTAATCTACTCACCCCCATCGTTCCTTTCACTAATTCAGCAGCTTCCACGGCCAGTCTCACAAAGTTCAGGTACTCATCTTTCTCGGCCCTTTCTAACTTTTCTACAGTTGCTGCGGCCTTTGGAGCGTAAGTTTTTTCTAACCACTCATTCACTTGTTGCACTGTAAAACCTTGCAGTGAGATATTTCCCGCATGCATCATTGGCGACTGTGAAGCATTCGTACTTATTGTCTGTGGGGTTAGCACACGTAGCCCTGCCTGTCTCATTGCCTCCAACGGTGCTTCAACTGGGTTAAGGTCTAACAAAGACCTCGGTCTTTTGACCGCTTGCTCTCCTGGGGCCATTAACTGGGGAGTTCCTATGGACCCTCCTCTTAGGAGATCTTGTGTCATTACCCCCTGATCACACATGCCAGGCTTATTTTGTGCATACAATGGCACCGGTGGACCAACAGTAATTGGCAATGATATGGCAGCTGGTGTCTGACTTGGTCCTAAACCCCATGGAGCAGCGACCCCAAAAGTTTGATTCTCTGAAGCCGGGGCAGGTATTAATGGAGGTCCTGCTGCTGGATTATACCCTGGTATTAGTTGTGGCTGCGGCTGAGGCAGCAATTGTGGAGTTGGCTCAATCTGTACTAACCTCGATTTTGTAAATAACGGGTCCGGCGGCACTATCAGATTTGTAGTAGTCTCTAGTACTGGGATGTCTGGATAGATTCTCTGTATCTGCGGTGGAGGTTGCAACTGTATCTGCATGTCTGGCGCAGTGGGTACACTGACACCATTCTGTATCGAACCCGTATCACTAGTCTGTGCTGTATCTTCTCCTGCGTCTGGTTCCCAGGACCCGCACTAGTGCTCGGGACATTGTCGCTTACCGCATAAGGTGGCGGGCGATCATGCAATAACTGATTTAGAAATTCTTTATCTGAATCATCATCTTCTTCCCAAGATCTCTTAGTTTCTTTGGGCTTACTAGAGTCCTTGTCTGTTTAACATGTGGCTTTCTTCCCCTGCGTCTCATCTCCCTGTGTTATTGCTGGGAAAAATTTTAGTCCGTCAACTATTCCCCATCTCCACATTTTACTCTTGTTGTCCCATCTAGCCTCAGCTAAAGTCTTCTCTGCCCTTTTTATTCTCCTTTGGAATTTTTCTTGTCTCTGTTTAATAGCCATTAAATCCCAAATTGCTAAAGCCTCGTATTGAGCTGGCTTCGGAGGTGGCTTCTGTACACTTAACATCCACCTTAAATTCTCTAGAACTCTCGTATTGAACGTCCCGTGTTCCGGAAACGCCAAACATCCCTCTTTTTCCGTCAATTTGTGCCACTGTTTCATCCATAAACAAGGTGCGACACCTTTTTCCTCCATGACTATGTAAGCTGGAGTACCCTCAGGCGGTGTAGGCTCCCCTTCACTCGCCATAATGTATACGTCTCCTTTCAGAGCGCTCTTAAAAGCTTTAATAAAATTCATCTTTGCATCTTTTCTTTTGTTGTATTTAATCAGAAAGTTACTTTAATTCCCAGGACACTCTTCAGCCACCTTTTCTTAACCTATTGCCTCTCACGGACGGCAGCCAATCCGTGCTCAACCCCTCTCTACAACTGACCTATTTCAGCGCGGCACCACTGACGTCACACTCACACACTGCAGCTGACAAAGTCTTGCGGCTCGTCCGCCCTCACTGGATTCACACCAAACTAATGCAAACAATTACTGCGAGCACCTTAACAACAACACAAATTTGCTGGTTTACTACAGGTAGGGTATCACATTCGCTTCAGAACGTTACAGAGAGTTCACTTGAAGCCTTGGCCGCTACTCTCTCCTTCTCTGTTCCCGCAAGCAGAATTTGACCCGCAAATCCCACTCTCGACTTGTCAATGGTTTGCTCTAGTGCACTTTAGAACTTGCCACATCTCCATCGAAGGTTTCATACATACAATTTGACTCAAACTCGACCTGTCAAACACGCCCGATTTACCTAATTAAACTAAAGTACAACATAAACCCAAGTGTCTCCTACACTTGTCAATATACTCCGGAGTCTTAGAGCACGACAGGTCCGTACATGAACAACCAACCACATGGATAATTTTGAGCCCAAAGCGCCACACTCATATGAAGTACGCCGACTTCCCTGCTCTCATACTGTGGAGTATGCCCACTCCTACTAAAACAACATTACCTGGCCTAAATACACACAAACTTCACAAATCACCAGCGAAATGCATAAGCTGAGCAAGCGCAAATCATACACCACACATGCTATGACGTCGAGAACATTCCCAACTCACTTAGGCAGGCTCTGAGATCCCAGAAAAGTCATGGTGAATTTAGAAACATATCATACCTCCAATTTGCATTATCTCAGAAAAACTGTCTAAACAATAATTCTCTGTCCTAGGGCCCCAAAGGGCCAAACCATCCTCTGCTACAAGAACTGTTAACGCGTCCATTTATTATATTTTATTACACATCAGGACTCGTTTTAGGCCAATGAATCTTTTGACCCAGTTGAGAGACACCTTAGGACGAGATAGCTAATCAATATGTCAATCAATACATCTATGATGTCGTCAATATTTATCACAACAATACATTTCACTTTAGTCAAAGTCATTAATCAATTCAAAGCCACTACCATTACCTTGCAGTCATGAATAACCACACCAGTTTAGTAGAATTTTATGAAGTTTTATTCCCTATTGATTACAATTCTAGAAGCAAATACGTCAATCTTAAAACCAAGAAACATAATAGGATAGTCACGATATGGCAACTTTGGTAAGATTTCATTAAAGCGAGAATCACAAACATCAGAACATAACACGGCGTGAACATAGATCAATTTAGCAGTGTGTCAATAACGCGTCGGTTCTTCAAAGCATAGGTTCGGTCGTTTGTCTATTTGCGTCAGTTTGGTGAACACCTGTCCTAACCACTGATTAGCATTCGCATGTTGGTCTTCATGCAAAACAATTTAGAACATCAATTTGGAAAACCTCTAACTATGGTCTCTGTCAAAAGTAAGCAGTTGGTACCTAGAAAGGAAAAGCAAACAGACAAATCACATATGCATTGTCATAATTACCCTCCAAAGTTTAGATCAGCACGCAGGTTCAGTCTTTGTATTCAGGACATCAGTCAAATCGCCATCTGTCAGAACTCAGCTCCGGGGCAAAAAGGGCACTTCCCTCATAAGGAGGTAAAGTGTAAATGTGCAATCATCTAAGGACAAGGATGGTTTAAGTAAAACCAAGTAAGTCACCAAACAGAGTGACAAAGTTTCTGGATAAAATCAATAGCATTCCCTACCTAATTCTAAATGGCTCCCCGTGTCATGGGTTTTTATCCCTTTTTCGTGGTACATTCCCCCAAAATTTTATTGGACATTTGTTATACCCCACTATCTTTAACCTATCAGAAAACACATTAGGTCACCTACTCTTTCACCCCATATTATTTTACAAGTCTCTGATTGGTCCTCCTATTCGATGTCTTCAGAGGTGGCACATCCGGTATGGTTTCATCTTTCTGTAATTCTTTGCACATCTTTTGGTCAGTAGCGCCATTGTCTTCACCGGTTTGAATGACCTTGTACATTACATTAATCTACACTGTTTCATTTTGTTTTAACATTATTCTACAAGCAATGAAAAATTCATGGGAACGGATGTAGCATGGTTACATTTGTCTTCTAGTTTGAAGAAAAAAAACAAAGATCATGTCCTTTTGTGAGTCAGCACACTGCAAGATAGGAAAAATACACTTAATATGAGAGCCAAGCAGCTAAGCTTCGGCTCATGCTAACTTAAGGCCTATAAGGATTTCAGCACAAATTCAATAACCCAATTATTGCTAATTAATATAAACTTATTCAATATATTGATACATAAACATTTTAATCATCATTATTAGTCTACGTATATATTGGCGGCCACTCCCCGTGGTCACATTTCAGGTGCACGTTTAAGCAAAATTACTATTACAGTTTCCTATGCGACAATATCACACATTAATTCATAAACATTTATGTTAATATAGATTATATAAGCTACGCTCTCATCAATATACGTACATATGATAATGATGTGAAGCACTGCTTCCTTTTTGTATTAGCTGTTTTCTGTTTAAATGTGTATTATTGTTTTTCAGAGCTTAGAGTGGCAGAGAGACTGAAGTTTATTCCAAGAGGACAGCTCTGCCGGAAAGCACAATGTCCCAGGGCACTGAATTGGTAAACCTGACCTTCCTATCGGAGACGGAACGAGAACTGATTCTTCAAGTGCTTCAGCGAGATGAGGAGCTCAGGATGGCTGAAGAGAGGCGCGTTCGGTAGGTGAAATGGAAAAGGGAGCATTCATTACTGAGGGGGTTTCGAAAGAATAGTGCTAACAACCCCCTCATTCCTAGAACACATCTGTTGAATCTGACCATTTTCTGTTAACAGCTATCAGTGCTCTACTTCCTTTCAAAAGTCCAATGCTAAGTCGGTGAACATAAATATTTGTTGACTGCGCTTTTGTTTTTCTATGTTTGGTTGCTCCAGTGACTCTTTCCCTGCAGTCCATCAGGACCGAAATAGCCCCATAGCCTGAGCTCATATTTTCAGTTTAAATGCGGTGCTGAAACATAGAGCCTGATTCAGAGTTTGTCGGGTTGAATGTGCTATTTATCAAACCCGGTAAAATCTGATACCCCAGTGTTTGGATTTTATCAGGTGCTCCATAAAGCACCTAGACTGAGTTTTTGGGGAATAACCTCTGGATTTTGATGCTTACTGCACCAAAATCTCCATGTCCGGGTGAATCCCCCTTGTTAAAATTTTGCAGCCTTGACCTTTCACGAAGGATGAGGTATTTACCCGGTGCTGAACATGCCACCAATTTTGGAATGCTGAGCTCTGCACAAACGGTGGTCACCACAGGTGTTGCAAAACATCAACAAAATCTGAATCGCAGTTCTAGTGCTCAAAACGTTCTAGTTCCTCCAGCACATTTGCCGTCACTTTTACTTTCTCATTGTCAGAGGAGCAACTGTACATGGTATTTATTTATGTATCCTTTTATATAGCACAACTTGGACCAGAGGGCTCATAGTACGAGGACAACAACCACTGAGGAGCACAATGGCAGAAAGCAAACCAGGAAAGACCGGTAGCTAAAAAAGATGAATTTTAAGATGCTTCATACAGGGAATAATTAAAAAAAAAAGTAGCCAGGAAGAAGATTCCCACAGTTTGGGACCTAGAGCTCTAAAACACCTCTATCCACAGTGGACTTTTGTGAAATGTGGGACTATCAGCATTCAATGCATGCTAGATTTAAGGGAACACTTCAGAACATGGGACGTGATGATGTTAGAAGGAAACTTTGGGCCAGTATGATAGACTGCATCCTGTTCAAGGCAGAGTGCCTTGAACTGATTCACTTGTCTAATGGGGAGACAATGTACTAAGAGTCATGCCTCCAGTTGCCAGGTTGTGTAGATTCTGGCATCTCCGCAAATGTGCCTCAGGGATGCAGAGATATAAGTCTTTGGCATAGTCCAGATGAGCTGATATTAAAAGCCCAATTACCAGTGTGGGCTGGTCCTGCAGGATAAAAGTATAAATCCAGATTTATGGATCTAGGCCTCAACTCAAATTGTATTCAAAACACACTCCTAGACATTTTGCTGTGGTTACAATTGTGGGAAAATCCTCAAGGGAAACAGGTCGGAATCATGGTACACCCTGAGGTCTTCCGTCATACCACCAGAATTTTATTTCTATTTGACTTCAGGAAATTCCCAGCTATACAAGTCTTCACTTTTGATAAGTAACCATCCAAGCAACTGATACACTGTGAAGAGCAGGAGTCACTGGTTCTTGAAGTCAGGCTTTTGGGATCTCCGCGACAGCAAACAGGCCTGTTTGCACTGCAACCGCGCTGCTCGCACTGAAATTCAACGTGAGCTGTTGCCAGCCTGTGGCGTTGCACACCAAGCATTGATTGTCTACGAAGGACTGCCACCACAAAGCACAAGTCCACCTGTCTGCGGTGCCCTGCCTACTCTTCGCGCCATGCCGACCACCGCCGGCGACTCTCTCCTTGCTCCCCTTGACCCTCTCCAAGGCGAATAAGCCTCTTGGCACAAAACTTGGGAAGGTAAACCTTCAGTAAGACTAATCTGAGACTGTATCCAACCCATGCTCTATCGTGATCTGCCAGAAATTTTTACTTTGACCCGGTCTAGCGTGACCAAATAGCAGCAGTTGGTGCTTTCTGCTTTCAGGTGCCATTTTTCACTTTATTCTTTAAAAATTAATATCTCAGATTCTACTGATTGGATTTTTTTCATTTTTGTCTTATTTTATTTATTAAATTAAACTCTATTTTCTAACCTGGTGTGAGATCTTTTTGTGTGGTGTTTTCACTGTTTTACTGTTTTAAGTGTTAAACAAATACTTGACACATTGCCTCTAAATTACGTCAGACTACTGTGTGCCAAACTACTAAGGTGTAAGCCAGGTGCGGTTTGCAGGGCGCAGAAGGGGCAGAGCGCCGCGAGGAGGGGGGAGGAATAAAAATTTTATTAAGACAAAAAAATAACACTTACCCCCTCGCCATCGTTCCGCTCTGCTCCTCCGTCTTCTTGCTGCAGGCACAGGCTCCCAGGCAGATTGGGAGCATAGGCAGGCTCTCTCCAGCCCAGCAATAAGAGAGCCCTGTGCGCATGTGTGCTTGGCCGGCCCAAGACGGCTGGCCAAACATACATGTACAGTGAGGGGGAGTGCTGTGCATTCCCCCATAGTGCTTGTCATCCACGCGCCCCACCCCTTACAAAGAAAACAATACTAAACGTATTTTATTATCGTTTTCTTTGAAAGATTTTGCAGCTGCTGCAGCTGGCAGAGGGGGCAACGCTCCTATGCCCTAATGGAGGAGCCGCCCTTAGTGTGAGCATAGGTTAATTTGAGGTTTGTGTGTGCCTCACCCTGACTAGGATTCTGTTTGCTTCTTGACCGGGGCCCACACCCTGGTCAATCAGTAACCCAGTAGCTAACACAAGTGCTATGAACTTGTGAGACAATGTGCAACCAATCCACTGCCCATATCCATATACACTGAAGTGACCTTCTCATGCTGTCTCCTATTACAATTCTCCCTTTCGTTCCTTTAGGTGTTTCTTTTTTGTGCTAAGTATTGGAAGTTGGAAAGTGCTGATGGATTGCCCTGATGTTGGGTTTGTGCTGTCCTTCTGATTTGATGAGACCTGTTCTGTCTGCTCCAGTCGAATGCTGCCTTATTTTTTTATTCTTTTCACACATCACAGAGAACCACAGGCCTGCAGATGTGAACATAGTCCTCAACTGCCAGAGGCTGCATCATTCTGAAATCTGCAGACCCTCCTGCATATTCATACTGCACCAGTTCGTTTTATAGCTGTTCTGAAGCAGTTGTGTATGGATCAACAAAACCCTTAGCTGTTCACATCACTGGAAGAAGTCGCAGGCTTTTTTTTTTACTTCAATAAACATACATGTGCCAGCCGTACTTTTTTTTAACAGAATTACCCTTAGCCCAGCTTTTAAGGAAACCCAATAAGGATGCAACAACCACACTTTTTTGGGCTACTTGACAATTGCAAATTTCTTTGTTGAACAAGGCATTTTTCTTTGACATAGTAATCTCTGTGGACCATAGCAGTTGCGATGGAGCCCTATGGGCCCTCATTCAGGAAAAGCCTGAGCTCTGGGCAGACCTATCAAAACAGAAAAAGTAGGCTGTGTCCGCCGCCCTTGAATCTTTTTGTAAAGCACTGCTGGCTATGTAGGGTAATTTGTTGCAACATTTGATCCATCCTGGAGTAAGTCCCATGTTGCAATCCCAAAGGCAACTAGAAGTTGATGCAGCGGCACAGACCTTCTAGGTACTTCAAGCATGATGCTCCCCTTCATAAGTGCCAATATTTCTAGATAGAAGTGCCTCAGGGCAGGTCCCTTTGACAAGTTGTGTAGAGTTCAGCAGAATGGGCTCAGACCTTCCCACACTCACCACATGAAAGGAAGACTTTGTGCTTCTGATCACAGCATACCCTGGTAAACATCCAATAGAAGCTGAATACACATTGGAACAGGACGTCTATCCTTTTACACATATTGGACCAACAAGTAGTGTAGAATGTTTATCGGAGTACAAAGGCTCAAACTAGGAGACCTCCACCAGTTACAACCCTTTGGTCATGTCCATGTGGCTGGATTATTGGATGTTGAGTTCACTCGCCCCATTGAAGACCAGGAAAAATGATAAATCCATGTTATTTCAGATGAGCTGACACAAACCATTTTCTGAGAGTGATTGAGTAATTCTGGAAGACTGAGAAGTTGCACAACTTTCTGTGAATGGAACACCCCTGATAAACAGTGTAGAGTGGCAGTGACCCCGTCAATTAAACAGAAGATGGTCACAGTTGCTGTTCAAGCACACAAACATAACAGTAGCTTCACCGGCTCTCGAAGACATGCTTGGACAAGTTGCTAGAATTATCTGGGCATTTGATGAAGATTCTAGATATGGCTGAATAAGGAGGGCCCTTATTCAAACAAAATGTTTCATAGAAGAGTTGTTTAAAGCACTGGCTGAAGGATAGCAACTAGGGCTGTGCATACTGCTTTTTTCCCATGCCAGTAATTTTGTGATGTGCACACTTTTCTAGTCAAACTGCTGCGAACATAGTCTAAAAGTGAGTATGAAATCCTCACTTCTGATGGCCAAAACTTGGATAACAATTTATAATTGGACATCTTCAATCATGGTCACCAAAGTATTCTTTAATGCAAACTCTTGAGATCCCTACTCCTCTGACAAACTCACATAATGACTATCAGGCATGAGGGAAACTGAAAACAGAGTCTAAATTATTTGCGAACCAACAAGAGTTCTCTTTTTTTCTCCCATTAATACCTAACACATGATGCTTAATAAGAAAGGGAAAGTAGTTCAAATTTCTTAAAACCAAAATAATAAATGCAGTGTCTTACACAGGCCTCTATAAAAGTGAGCAAACCTGTGATCCTGTTAACTTTATAGGTCCCTGAAACAAGAAGACTCAAAAAATCCGCTCAGAACCCCAGAAATCGTACACATGGTTAACACGGAATAAACCAGGAAAAAAACAGCCCAAGTCACTTACTATCTTCAGACACATAAACCACTCTGTTCACTATTTCCATCCTATATGCTTCTGCCCCCCATTGTAGTGAGTTAAAAACCTGTGGCTGACCTTAACTGTTGTTTCCCCAAGAATGACATCCTACAGTGAGCAATTACATGAATTCAGTTTCCACAATGCCCACCCATGTACACCTGTACCAGTAAATGCTTACAATTGTTTTTTTATATCATTTTGTCAAACCTGGGATCAAAGATCAGCGCTGACCGGTCTACCTCTGCAGAACACTTACCTGTTGAGACTTGTCTGACAATAGCATCAAAGTATTCAGAATCCTCTTATCCCAGCCCTATCCTGCGATGGGTGATTCCCAACCTTCAAACCCTACATATACCATTTCTTTCATTTTTGCGCTGATGAGGGAAAATTCTCATCAACAATCTCATATATAAGGCAACTCCACAGTGTCCGTTTGCATGGCTCCATGCCAGCTATAGTACAATATAAAAACACAAACATCAGGAGGCAATTGTAGCACATCTAATTTTTTTTTATTATTAAATAAAATAATTTATTGATTTTTACAATGACCATGCTGCATAGTGTGACCCTGTGCTCAACTGTTTCCCTCTAAGGCGTGTCTTTTTCAGGTTGAGTCCTTATTGATCCTGCAGCCATGTAGCCCATTCTCAAACTTTGTAAGGCTGGGTGCCACAGCTAAGCAATGTCAATTTTTGCTGTCACTGGGTGGAACCCCACAAACATTGGTATATTTTGGCTAATGTTCAGATAATTCAAGATGTTTAGCAATACCTTCTGGGATTATTCTGCTACCCACTACTTTCGACAGGGTTGCAGTTATCCTCTCCCAAAATCTCTAAATGACCCTATATCCCCATGCTGTGAGCCTGAAATCCTCCTCTTCAGTCTTACATCTCATATAATTGGGGAATGAGTTTCTATGAAAGTGCCATAGTCTGTGCCTAGTGAGGTAGACCTGGCGGAGGTAATGCCCTTTTATGAGCATGTACCATGTGGAGATAGAACCTCCTGTGGGGCAATGACTGCTGCCTGTCAGTCTTACTTCAAGAGGCCCAATATTGACCTCCCATGCCCCCGCAGAGCAGAGAATGTGTCAGGAGTGTGTATTACAAGGGATTTGCACATTCTAGGCATCATATTTTCTGGTAGCTGTGCAATTTGGAAGTTTGGCATCCCAAGGGATGATTTCTAGCATGGGTAATATTACAGTAAGATTTGGTGACATCACGTGACACAACTGCATATATTTCAAAAAGAAGAGCCCAAACTTTGCTTTTAATTCAGAAGCTGACTTCTTGCAGTCTGCAGTGAGGATGTTCTTCAACAGTAAGATTCCTACCTTGTTCCCTCCCTCAAACCCGGTCAAGGCTGCTACTTGAGAGAGGGGCTGTCCCTCTCCCTTGGCCATCTGACCAGTCCATAGGGCATCGTTCCAGGCAAATAGAACTGGAGTGAGGCCTAATGGTGGATTGCCTCCATATAGGTAATGAAGTGAATAACATTTGCCAGCTGACGATAGCTTGCTGAAACATGCAGGGTCCGGGTCTGGGCTACGCAGTCAGTCCTGGATTACAGTAAAATGAGAGCCCCATGAGTATGTCAGCATATTTGCCATGGCAAGAATGGCGTCATATTTTGACTTAAAGCTTTTGGCTGTGGACACTCTTATCATCCTGTTGTTCCAGTCCAGAGAACTGGTCTGAGCTTTCAGTTTTATGCACTGAAAGAGCCCTTGGAACAACTCTCAAGGAATATTTTGCATAATATATAGGAGTACCATTGTTTTAAATAGTGGCATTTGACCAATCGGGTTCAGAGATAGGGAAGTCCAGTGCCAGAGGCCCCCAGCTTTAATCCATTCAACATGGCAGTGATATTTTCCATCCTATATCATTGCCAGCAGCCGATGCCCCCTCTCCACACCCTCTCTCCCATGGGAAAGATGCTAGATTTAGCAAGTCAAGCCTTACTTCTGACTGCCCCCTTAGAGACATCTTCAACACTTTTCATGTTGAAGCGTGAGCTCCTCAGATTACTCTTATACACGCGTAAAGCGAGAGCCATTCCTGCAGCCGAGGCCTCATTTAAAAAGAGAGATGGTAAGCTCTTCTCGCATACTCTCTGCCAGTAGCGTCATGGCCTGTGGAAGGAGCAGCAGTATGAGGGAACAGTCCTGGAAGTTTCTGCTACCAGTGTCAAAGGGCTCAAAGCGGACCTCATTAATTTGCATCTGTAGCTTTCACTTTTGAAGACTGAGAAGTTGCACAACCCCCTGTGAATGGAACACCCCTGATAAACAGATCAACCTAGGACAGACCGCCAGGACCTAGTTTCATCTGTGTAAGGGTTGGAAGAGGTCATCTCTATTGAGATTTTAATGGCACCAGAGATGCATTTATCCATTGCACCTGCGGGAGAACAATAAATGCCCGGTGTATGTTGTGGTGGGTAGCCCTGTTTGGCACCAACTTGCTTTGGTCTTTGTGGATTGGAGAATGACAAGCCACTGAGGCAACACTTTGGCAAGTATTATTTCAACAAAGATCAGCGTGATGTAAAGCCCCTAGATTCTGACTCCATCTTATGTAGGCATGGACTCCGTCTTGTATAATGGAGGTCGCCATCTTCTCCTTCTTCTACTACGGAAGTTGCGATATTTCCCGATTTATATCAATCATTGTCATGTCTGCGAATTGGCGCAGATGTCATCTGATCTCCTCTTTCTAAGAACTGTGAAAGCGTCAAGGACATGTAGCGAAATAATGAAGTCCTTTTACTTTATATGTTTAAAAGGAAACGTCCAGAACACACAACTTCATGCACATAATCTATATCAGTTGTTCCTAAACTTATGTAAAAAACTCAAGTTTCCGATAAGATTTAGCATTTAAGAACTACCACTTGACCCTTAGTCAATGAAGGCCCTTCACCCAGATTATCGCCTGAGATTCTGCCAGAGATGGACTCACCTACTGCAGCACAACAAGCAGATGCTACATCTTGCCTGAAGTTGATAAAGCTCGGAAGAAGACGAGACTGCTACTGTAGCATGTGCTTGCCCTTTGTGGGGGAATACGGTCATCATTGCTCTACTGATGAACACAGTTTTTGCTTCAATGAGGTATGCAGTACGTCTTTTCTCCCTAAGAAACCCAAGACTGCAAGTTGCTTTACCTTCCATACTCTTAGTATAGCTCATAAGAAGATGTTAAGGTTTTAGTTTCTAGATTACATTTTAACCATGTTAGAAATGTTCATTTTATTCCCGAGGTTGGAAATGGCCCTTTCTGCAGGGCCATCCCCAGACTTTCTGACTTCCTCCTCCCCCCTTTTTTTTTTTTTTTTTTTTTTTTGCTGAATGGCCTTAGGACTGTCCACTGCTAATCAATACTAAAAGTGCTTGTGCTGTATCCTTAAAACATAATAACATTGTATATTCCCAGTTGGCATATTTAAGTTACTTAAGTCCCTAGTAAAGTGCACTACATGTGCCCAGGACCTGTAAATAAATGCTACTAGTGGGTCTGCAGCACTGAGTGTGCCACCCACTTAAGTAGCCCTTTAAACATGTCTCAGGCCTGCCATTGCAGATCCTGTGTGCCGTTTAAACTGTCATCTCAACCTGGCAAACTAAACATTTTGCCAGGCCCAAACTTCCTTTTTAATACACGTCTCACCCTTAGGGTATGCCCTTGACAGCCACGAGGGCAGGGTGCAATGTATTTAAAAGTAGGACATGTACTTTTTAGTTTTACAAGTCCTGGTGATGAAAAACTCTTAAACTCATTGTTCACTACTGCAAGGTCTGTTTCGTCCATCGGATGACATTGGAATGACCTTGTAACCTTTTATAAGTATAACTTCCATTTAGCAAGAGAGAGATTTATTTTTCAACTTTGGTGTCTCCTGGGATCACTATAAGTTTGGATTTTAAATTGTGAAGTCAGATTTTACATTGAAATTCAGGAAATGCCACTTTCAGAAAGTTGGTATTTTCTTACTTTACCCATTTGATGCCTTGCTGCCTGTCTCTGATCTGATGTCTGTAGTGTCAGTCAGCTGGGCTTTGTGTACTCCTCACACAGTGGGAGCCTAAGTCACGTCTGAATGGGCCAGCACTGGCAGGATGGAAGGGAGGAACTGAGCCCAACCTCACTTACGCTTTAATAGGCTGTGTCCTGTCCACACACAAAGGGCTGCATAACCCCCTGTAGTGAGTCTGGAGCCAGGGCATTAATGGCAGGGACTCTGTGCACTTCGAAGGCATGTCTTAGAAGTCTTCCCCACTTTAAAGGCACAACTGAGTATAAGTACTGGGCCTCCTTCACCACCACTCCAGTACACTTCTGGACTTGTGGATACACTACTAAGAAGAAGTATTTCTGAGAAGACTGCCACTATGCTGGACTACTACTCTGAAGGAACTGCTTCCTTGCTGTGCTGACCTGAAGGGCTCGTCTGCTGGCCACCCGATCTGAGTCTTGGGGACATAACAGACTCCCCACAGCTCCAGGACCATCCACAATGAGCTAATGACCCTCAAGAGGCGCCTACCCTGTCCTTGGCCCTTTGGAGAGGTTTTTCAGCTCCTTAAGTCAAGCTTTCGGACTCTTTGCATACACAAACTGGCCCGTTCGCTCCAGAACCTCGTTGCTTGCCTGGAAATCCAGCGTGAGCAACCGCAAGTTTGTCTCTTCAAACAGCAAGCTTTGTCCACTTGATTAGATTGCCACCGACGAGGCTGCAGCCAGTCTGTCTAAGACACCGGCCTACTCTTCGCACCCCACCGACCGTTGACAGGGACACTCTCATTGCTCCTGGCAAACTTCTTACCTGTGAACGGGACTCCTGGCACAAGTCTTGAGAAGGTAAAACTTCACCTAGACTAATCTGGGACTGTGTCTGACCTGCGCCCCTTCAATGTCAGCTTGAACTTTTGACTTTGGCCGGGGCCAGCGTAACCAGATAGCCGTGGTTGTCACTTTATGCTTTTAGGCTGTTTTTTGCAGTTTATTCTTTAGTTCATAATTCACTTTATACTTATTGCATTTTTTTTTGTTTGGGTCTTGTTTTATTTATTATATTTTGCTCTGTGTCTAACCTGGTGTGGAATCTTTTTGTGTGGTGTTTTCACTGTTTTGCTGTTTGAAGTGTTTTACAAATACTTTACACACTGCCTCTAATTTAAGCCTGACTGCTCTGTGCCAAGCTACCAGAGGGTGAGCACAGGTTAATTTAGGGGGCATCCATCTTACGGTTATGCCTTGAGTAGTTTTTTTCACTATTCACATACACACACAAGAACCATTAATTAGTACACCATTACGGAGATGTCTGTAGTAATCATGGTTACCTCCTACTGTGCATAAGGGAGCACCTGTTTCCCAGAGTTGACTCATAAAAGGTTATTCCCTATTCCGTAGGCTTTCTAATTCTTTGATTCCAATTTTCAGTATAATCCATTTAGTTTGGCAGCATTTATTGTGATGGGGCAATTTACGGAGAAGCAGTCAACGGCACCTTGAAAAATACAATTTGACTAATCTTTACTGATTAAGAATGAACAGATATTTGAGAAACTCGATTGAAACTCTGAAGGCTAAAGATCTCCTGGAATCCTGCATACCACCTAAAGAGCTAAATAGAATACTGCAGAGGCAGACAAAGTTTTGTCTTTATTAGTACGACCCCACTTCTATCTAATGAAGGCAGTATAACAAGTTTTATGGACTATGCTCTGAAATCCAACAGGAAAAAATAATTACTATGGTTAAGGTGCAGCTTAATTCAACTTAGAGTACCACTTTGGTCGGTTAACTGAATCATCAGAGTGGGTCTGCAGACTCTGCAGGTCGGCATTGGAGTCTCTGTTGCACATGAGTTGTATCTGTGAGCCATTATTGGTGCAGAAACGCTTCGAGCTATGCCCAGTCTTTTTACAGTTACAAATAAGATTGTGACAGGAAGCAATCTCTGCTTGTCCATCCCCGCAATGATCGCAGCTTACAGTCAGAATCTTGAAGTTCATGCAACATGCAGTTATGATGCTGTAGGAGGCTTCGGATTAAAACCAACTAATTTTGATGTCCTGAGGCACAGTCTTGACCAAATCAGTGTGCATAATTATGTGCAAGCTAACCACCAACCAGACCAGATAATTTCTGAAGATCTATTCTTCCATCTGTTCTGTATGCCGGATCAAGATCACATATTATAGCTTATGTGACTGTCTAGTCTAACTCTGAAGTGGATACATGTAGAACTAAAGTGGGTGCCCCTTTACAAAATAACTGTGATATCCCAACTGAAACTCATACTGAGATCATCTTATTAATTCATGGTATCCAGTCTGTTGCAGAGCACAACATTTTAGATTTACAGAGCATAACTAGCTTATAAATATGACTCGATTCATATTGTCACTGTTCTTTGTAGTTTTAATTAAGTAAGCAATCCCACGGGATGTAATGCCGTTTTATTGACCCATAATTTAGGCCAGTGGGAAAATTGCAATATAATATTTTGAATGTTTCAATTAGCGCTACTATTTTATTATTATTTGCTTGTCTCTAATTTCTTTTTGTAAAGGTTCTAATAATTGTACAATACACTTACCTACTTACTTACAAGAGAAGAACTCACTCTGTATCTCAAAGCTTTTGGTGTCCCCTGCACATCCAGAATATTCCTTAGACATATTTTACTCCAGGGTGAAGATCAAGCCTATCAATGCTGCTTCAGGGCAGTTTCATACCCACAGCAACAGACTTGCTGTCACACTATAGGGCTTAAAAGGTTTTGGAAATCCCTTTAGCTTACCAGGAAAACTAGAATTGGTTTGGTAGTGCTGTCTCCCTTTTGGAATAGCTCTACCTGTACAACAGTGTAACATCAGGGGCGGCATATTTGCCAGTACACATTGTATGCTTTCATTGGCAGTCCTCCCCGATGTACTTAGGTTCAGAATGAACATGGAGCTGTAGCAGCTCGGGACTTAAGAATGAAGTTAATTGGGAACTTCTCTACAGTGCCCTCTATTATCCTAAGCAATATTAAGGGAGGGGTTTCTTTTCTAGCTATACGGTGGAGACTGGAAGCCGTTTCAGTTCAAGAAGTGAATGGGAACTACCAAAAATAATCACAAAGTTTAAACCTCTGTAGGTGGAGTTACCTTGGGTCCTCAACCTATTAGGCCACATTTAAAACCCCAACAAAATAACAATGGGGATTCTGGTAAAGAGAAGTCAGCTATGTAAGGTAAGAAAAAATAGACAAAGGTAGGACTGGATCACTCGCTTCTTGGGATTCCGGAATGGTGGTTATAACTTAAAAGACCATGAGAAAATTAAAAAACCAGAACAATATCAGTATTCTGATAGCTGCTTTTCATGTTCTTTTCTGGACATTGAAGGTAAAACATTGAGGGGGAGCCGATTCAGTCACTGAAGAAAAGAGGAGTACGGTAGAAAAAGTGAAGCTATTTCATTCATGGAAGTTTCCTTTTTCCCACATCTGTTTAGATAAAAATGAAGATGACCCTTTTGTACATTAGTACAGCAAATTGCAGAAATCTCCTTGGACAGTCCCTTCTGTGTGATACCATATCATTGCACAGAATCGGTAGAGCTTTAATGCTAGGGTTAAGTTGTGTTTTATCTGTTTCCTTAGTCTATTGCATCCTTTCCCATAGATCATGAACTCTTGAATAGTGCTCATCATTCATTTCTAACAAATGTTACTTGCTGGCAGTTGGAACCTGGCCAGCCGTACCTGATAGTTTCAGAAACAATACAGTGTTGTGGAAGGACCTTGTATCCTCCGCCTCAAAATATCTTTAGGAACATTCTTTTGGACTAGTAAAAGCATAAAATGTATGTTTTTTGACAATTTAAACAAATGATTGTCTGTTCTGTTACAAAAATAAGTCGCTTTGACTTCAGTTGTAGAAATGTATAATCTGAAGACAGCCAGAACTGCTTCAGAAATTCAGAGGCTGTTACACACGCAATACCCAACACTTTTTTGCTGATATCTTACAAATTATATTTAATTTGTCCATGACAACTGGTGTTGTGCATCTTTTTAAGACTATTGTACCTGGTCTGGTGACTGGATTTAAAACGGTTATTTAGCCTGATTTCATCTTTTTTTGTTCTCTGATCTCCAGTCTTTTTGGAAACTTTACAGTCATTGCACTGTTAACCAGCTGTAGTATCATCTTTCCCCCTGTTCCGACAAAGAAATAAAAAACATGGAGTACACATATCCAGCTCAACAAAGTTGCAGGGAGACTCTAGCATGCTACATCGGACGTGCTTGGGTATCTGAATTCAGCAAGCACTGGCCGATCACATTTAATCAAATGGATGCTATGCAAGTAAAACTTGTGTGCTGGTGCCTAGACAGTCTGTCTGAAATCATCTTGCACTTACATCTAGAACAGCCCTGGTGGCTCATCTTGATATGGAAAAGATTAATCATCTTTGAATACCAGAAACAATACCAAGCAATGCATCCGTCCCTTTTACAGGATGCTAACTGTGACAGAGGAATATCACCAGTGGCACTTGTTGACGCAGCTGTTGATGAGTAGTGCGACTCACTCTTGCCTTTGAGCACCCTGGAGAGTAGTCGCAATTATCATAGAGTGCCTCCGGGAAGCAACCAATTGCTGGTCCATCATAAAAAAAAATTAAAAAATCGGTTTTGTTAGAAATGGGGTCTTTGGTTAGCAGTTAGGTTACCCCTATCCAACCAACGACCCTGAGTCTAGTGAGGGTAAAAGATAATCACCCTCAGCTAATCCCTGCTTACCCCATTGGTAGCTTGGCACGAGCAGTGAGCTTAACTTAAGAGTGTTAGGTGTAAAGTATTTGTACCAACACACTCAGTAACTTAATGAAAACACTACAAGATGACACAACACAGGTTTTGAAAAACAGAAAATATTTATCTAAACAAAACGAGACCAAACCAACAAAAATCCACAATACACAAGTCAAGTTATCACTAAAAATGCAAAAAGAGTCTTCATGTAATTTTAAACACAACACTAACACTGTTAGTGTGAAAATGTACCTTGGGTGCGTCAAAAATAACCCTGCATGGGTGAGTGTGCATCAAAAAGGGCTTGAGATGTGTCTATTTCACTCACAAGCGAGACCTTGCGTCGTTTCTCCTTTCGTTGGGTTGGTGTGTGTCAATTCATTTCTCTGCAGGAGAGTGATGCTTCGATCTGGTCAGCACTCTCGGGTCCTGGCAGGCCTTGTGTCGATTTTACACGCCCAGCGGTGTTGGCGTCAGCAATTCAGCTGCACAATGGTCTGCAAACCACCCAGCACGGGTTGCAATCTCACCAGCCTCCGTCAGCGATGCTGCACGTCGTTTCTCCAGCCGTGGGCGATGATCTTTCAGTCGCCTTGCAGGTGAGCGTCTATTTTCAGCAGAGAAGCCAGAGGCACATTGATTTTTCACCCCGCAGATCAGAGTTGCGTCTATCTTTTCCCCGCACGGCGGTCTGTGCTTGGATTTCTCACTCTTGGAAAGCCAGCTTCATCTCAGGGCCCCAGGAACTGGATGGGTACCACTTGGCAGAGTAGGAGTCTCTCCAGAGGCTCCAGGTGCTGGCAGAGAGAAGTATTTGCTGTCGCTGAGACTACAAACAACAGGAGGCAAGCTCTAAATCAAGCCCTTGGAGATCTTCACAAGAAGAAAGGCAACACAAAGTCCAGTCTTTGTCCTCTAGCACAGGCAGAAGCAGAAACTGCAGGATAGCTCCACAAAGCACAGGCAGGGCAGCTCTTCTCAGCTCTTCAGCTCCTCTCCAGGCAGAGGTTCCTCTTGGTTTCCAGGAGTGTCCTAAAGTCTGTTGTTTTGGGTGCCCTTCTAATACCCATTTTGCCCTTGGAAGTAGCATTACTTCAAAGGAAAGTCTCTCTTGATTGTGAAATCCTGCTTTGCCCAGGCCAGGCCACAGACACACACCAGGGGGTTGGAGACTGCATTGTGTGAGGGCAGGCACAGCCCTTCCAAGTGTGAGTGACCACTCCGCCCCTCCCTCCTAGCACAGATGGCTCATCAGGAAATGCCGACTACACCTCAGCTCCCTTTGTGGCACTGTCTAGTGAGAGGTGCAACCAGCCCAACTGTCAATCTGACCCAGACAGGGAATCCACAAACAGGCAGAGTCACAGAAATTGTTTAAGCAAGAAAATGCCAATTTTCTAAAAGTGGCATTTTTAAACACACAATCTTAAAATCAACTTTACCAAAAGATGTATTTTTGAATTGTGAGCTCCGAGACCCCAAAGTCCACATGTCTATCCGCTCCCAAAGGGAATCTACGCTCTAATCATATTTAAAGGTAGCCCCCATGTTAACCTATGAGAGGGACAGGCCTTGCAACAGTAAAAAACGAATTTAGCAATATTTCACTGTCAGGACATATAAAACACATTACTATATGTCCTACCTTAACCATAC
Source organism: Pleurodeles waltl (assembly GCF_031143425.1). Classification (NCBI taxonomy): domain Eukaryota; kingdom Metazoa; phylum Chordata; class Amphibia; order Caudata; family Salamandridae; genus Pleurodeles; species Pleurodeles waltl. The sequence continues at coordinate 378,236,810 of NC_090438.1, forward strand.
ACTGCACCCTACCCTTGGGGCTACCTAGGGCCTACCTTAGGGGTGCCTTACATGTAAGAAAAGGGAAGGCCTGGCAAGTGGGTACACTTGCCAAGTCGAATTTACAGTTACAAACTGCACACACAGACACTGCAGTGGCAGGTCTGAGTCATGATTACAGAGCCTAGCATTTTTTATCCACTTATGAGAATGTGGAGACACAATTATACACTGTGTAGATAGAGTCTTGTGGCTGTGGACTGTCCAAAGTATGAGTTAGTACTGTGCAGACATCTATGCCATATTTGCAGGCCTTTACTTTAGGTATCCTGGTTGGTCTAAAACTCAACCAATATGTAAACTCTGCATTTCTCATTTGCTTAGCAAATATAATCCTCAGCTGGGAGGCCGGTCATATCAGTCTTGCCTTGTCTATAAGCACTTACCTTATTTTGGATGTCTTTAGCTTATCGGGAGTTTTGCCCAGTGACTTGCCCAGTACCTGGTCTCAAATGCCATTGTAACTGTGTCCATTTGACTTAGTTCCTCCTGTTTGTCCTGCCTAATCTTTGAAATGAAACTAGAGACTTTCCCCTCACTACAGGTTTAAGGGGTTCCTTTAGGATATTCAGGGAATCTACTATTCCCTTATTTATCTGGAATATTGTGCCATCATCTTACTAAGTATTTCAGTGAGTTTCAATTTGGTGAGCCACCATGCATTCAGTTATAAAATGCCTTGCGGTTAGGCACCCTCCACCACTGTTGTGAGCTCAATCAGCATGTGGTCCGATAGCTTCCTTGTGTGAATCCATACACCTATGACCTTGTCTGATTCTATTTATGGTACTATGAACTAGTAGAGTCGACAGAATGATCGTGGGCTCCCGAACAGTTTATACCCATTTGTTAGGGTATCTTTGGTGGTAGATGTCACTCAGCTCATACCAGCTTATGAAGGCAGCAAGTGAGAGCCTGTCCTCCCCATTACTTCTGTTTAGAGCGGATGTATCGCCATTAAAGTCTCCTCCGGTATTGTTAATTCAAAAGGGACTTCGAGCACGACTGCCCCTAGCATGTGTTGGAAGTCTTTCGTGGAGTTGGGGGTTAGAGTATACTGACACAAACGTCATAAATGAGTCTTGCCATGCTCCAGATCCCATGACCTATCAGCCAAACATATCCTGCCAGATTTTGCCAACATGGAAGGGAGCTGCTTTCCCCTAGAGTCCTTAGCAAACCCAGTGTGGAACACTGATGTGAAGATCTTCCTGCCCAGAATCAACAGATAGATTCCCCTAAGGGTATCTCCTGACGCATAAGGACATCTGGCCATATAGCTTTGCCACTTTCAGGAATGCACTGCTCTTGAATTTATTAAGTAGGCCACTTCTGTTCCATGACATGACCTTAAGAAGCTGTGTGTTTAGGGGTCTCAATAGGTACCAGAGATGTCCCCACATGTAATAAAACCAACCATCGCACAAGACCCCTATCCAACCCTCATTTCCATCCACCCAAAGCTTTGAAACTTGAAGCATCTCTTGACCCACATTCCCATTGTAAAACCTCCACTCACCTCTGAATGATGGTGATGCCACCAAGCTGGCTGAGACATTCTCCATATCCTCTGGTTCTGTCCTTCCACTCGACTCTTTTGGTTAGGAGTTGAACAAACAATGCACAGGGGCTACAACTTCCTTTACCCCAACAGCAGTGCTGGCCCATCTACAGGATACCCAAGAGTTTACAGATCTCATGAATCACAAAAAGAGATGGGTGGACTCGGAATTAGCAGCAGCTAAACTGCATCATGTGAGTATAGGCTGCCCTCACTGTACCTATTTGGGAGGATTGGCTTGAGACAAATGCCCACGAATGATTGCTATACAGGTTGAAGGACCAAGAACACGCTTCAGAGACACAAATAGGATACAGTTTTGGACCCTATCCCATTCTGCTTTTACCTTGCTGTTACCATAGAACACATCCACATGCTGTATATGCTGTTTAGTTTGTATCCCTAGTATATGGTTGTGCCTTTTGATTAAAGCACTCTCCGTTACTGTTGGGACATTGTGCACTTATAATTACGCATTGTCACTATTTCCACCTTTTTAGGTATCACTGTACCTCTTTTCTGCCCCTTATTCTTCTCAGTACTGCTGTACCATACTGCCCACTTTTTATTCCTTACTTTCAGCAGTCTACTGTTGAAGCTTTCGGTGGACCTACTGTTGCAGACTTGTGATGTTGAACGACTGTTTGCATTAGGAGTACATGGGTGCTATTGGTGCCACTGTTTGATATACTTTTCAAAATGCTAATAAATTTTTTTTAACACATTTCCATGGTGAGAAAAATGATCCTGTGTATCAACTTACTTCCAGACCCTCATACTCCCTAGATAACTCCCCACCTACCAGTCAAACTGAGGACAATTGCAGGAAAGCCATTACCATTAAGTGACTGTGTGGCATCCATCAACTATAGAAGCCTTTCCCTTGTTCGAGAGATCAGCCCACATTCTGTTTGTCAGTCTCCCTCATCCTCTATATCTATCTTATTGACCATCTAGCGTGGTGTGGAATGAATGGGGCTAATACTGCCTCATTGTGCTCCGTAGCTGTGCCGAATTCATCCATGCTTTTATTTCTCATTCAGTTTTCTTCGCTTAGTGACAGGTGGGGCCAATCAGCTAAGTTGGAGTCCAAAGATCTGTCTTTCTTCTAATGTTCACAGGGATGCTGGGGCTGAGTTGCACCTCTTGCTGTAATGCCCACTTTTCTCTCCTGTGTGTGCTTAGTTGTTAGTGTTCCTTTGCCCAGATCCCTGGGATTCTCCTGACCTGATGATATTGTTCTATCGTTCCTCCACCTTACCACATTCAGCCTCTGAGTCATGGAAAAAAAAGCTTGGATTGTGAAATGACCATCAGTTTAATTTTGTACAGGCCACATTACTTTAATTTTCTGTTTAACCCTGTCGTACAATTTCCTCAGTCATTGCACTGGGCATGTACAGACTAGGAATGTTGTAATACATTTAGAATCATGTCTGGTTGGGTCTCTGTACTGTGTTAAGGATGTCATCCCTGCCTTTGTAATTCAGTGTTTGGCTATTATCAGTTTGGTTGGTGCCCCGGGTGTGAGTTTCTGCTTCAGAGCATGATGTGGCGTATCCACTGTGAAGCAATAAGAGTTTCCCTCGGGTAATAAACTTCTGATCCATGTTTCCAAGAACAGTTCAGGTTGTGTCCCTCATCTTCCTTCTGAGAATAACTCAAAAAGGGGAGCATACTGCGGTGAGTGCCCCCCTTTGCGTCGTGCTCCTACTCAGTGAAGCTCTGTGCCATAATCTTGAGTGCAACCACTTCTTTTAGTATGTTGACTGAGTCCTCCATGCCCGAGATAAACACTCTTCTGCCTCGATCCCTGTTTCCGTTGCATTTCTTAACTCTGCATTCAGGAGACTGACACCAAGGCCCACTTCCCCTATTTCAGTTTATTGGGCCTTGTGTGATGGCCATATTGCTTGTAACGTGTTTTGTGTATGGAGAGGGTTCATTACCACCAGTTCCTGACTGGATGTGCTCCTCTGAGGCTTACGAAGCATGCTCCCCAGCTTTAGTGAATTGATTCATGTTGCTCTGTTGAGACTTGTGCCCTGTTTTGTAATTTACCATGGTTTCCACACAGTCCATGCTTTTTCCCACCTGTCCCCTTTTAAATGGGTCATACTAGGTGTAAGTGGGTCAACTCCCATGGCTTTCTGCCTCAGTCCCCATTTGCATCAGGGAATGCTTTGCTTTGCTCAAGCTATGACTGACAACTAGTGCCTTCTTCAGTAGTTCCTTGTCTTGCCCACGTAGCTCCTTGCAGGGCATTCTTGGTAATGTCCCAGGATTTCAGCTGGGGGGGGGGGGGGGTTAGATACCTTTATTTTCCTTGCTTCTTACTAGTTGGCCTTGTAGGGTGTTTCTTCCCTGTCTCTATTTGTACATATCTTACCAAGCCAGTTTCAATCAAGGGGTACAGTATTTCTCCCCTAATCTGCAAGTGCAGCATCCCTTGTAGTTACTTGTAGGCTGGGTCTGCTTTTTCTTCCAATTATCTCAGCCCCTGAGCTCAGCTCGCTGCTCCTCACCCATGCTCAGGGTCTGGTTTCAGGTTACCTACAGTGGGCGTCTTGCAACTGGGTGGTGTGTTGTTTTTCCACCCTCGGCTGCTGCCTTCACACATTGTGCTCCATGGCAAAAGTCATTACTGTGCAGTGTACCTATTACTTTCAGCCTGCACACTGATGAGGTCATTTGGGGATTTCTAATCTGGGCAGATTACCGGAGTACGACTGTGCAGCTGTGCCGCAGGCCTTGGCATCCGCATCAGGGTCCGACGCTGGGCCTTCTCCAGTCTGAGGGCTAAACTGCTGCTCCCCTGGTGTTCGGTCTCGTGTCCATTGCGGACGTACAGGGGAAAGTCGTGCACGCAGCTCTGTCAGCCTGTCAAATGTACCAGTAGCTCAATTCCAGGCCACAGCCTCCATATTAAATCTGTCCCTCGTCACCCTAATGTTACTGCTTTGGGCTGTTTCATGCTAGTGCTGGACGGCCCTCTGTTTTTTTGCTGGTTCTTTTGACTGCTGGGTGTCTACTGGTGCTGATACCGTGAGCTCTTCTCTGCTTCTGAGCACCGCTTCTTGTTTTCTCAACAGCCTGCTTCTCTCATGACTTCCCCGTACGGCAGACTCCAGGGGACATTTGCTGTCAACCAAGTCACCTCATCTGCCGCTTTTCATAAACTGTAACTATACCATAGCTTTTATCTTATGATGCTTAGTGGATACCAGAATTTTTGGAGGACTGATAGGGAGCAGGCAGGAGCACTACTCAAGAACTTCTACCACGATGGTTTCCCAGTAATTCACCTTATTTTATTCAAAACATACAGAAAGCTCAGTTTGCTTGTAATTACAAAGGGGTGCCAAAGTAATAAAAATGATCTGGCTCACGTCAAACAAGAACTCCTTGACCCACCGAACACCTGTTGCACCCAGAGAGATATAGCATTTCTCATTTAGCTGCCACCACCCAGTAATGGTCACCATTTGAAGAATGAGATGGTCTCGCATCTTAAAAGAATCTACAGAGTTAAACAGCCACTTAAGCCTGTCTCTTTCGTGGCCAAACCCTGCAGCTACGAAGGACACTGAACATAGTCAAAATGTCGAATTGAGCTCTGCTTATTCCTGAAGAACCCTAAACCCCTTCCAGGACTTCCAGTATGGGCTTTGCTAATACAACAGTCAAACCAAAATTGATGTGATCCATCCAATAGAAAAAACTTTACCTGTGTCGATACCAGCTCAAATGTGCAATTACCCAGAATCACGAGGTACAGTCAATCTGCTGCAACATGTGTACTTCGCTTCTCAGCTAAATTACCAATATTGCTTCCTGTAAGCACAGATACATTCTGAAAGTAGCAATCATGTCCAAATTGTTACCCCAGTACAGATCCATCAGCTGCCATTGAAGCGCACTTTACAGTCCTTAACGCAATGCACATGGTCCTTAGGATAACTTTTAATTTCCTGTGGCCAGCCACATTAAACTCAGTGATAATAATGTGAACACACTGAGGGATCCCAGGCTGGCAGAAACCTGGTTCAATCTCATTGCATCCACCATCTTGGTCACCCTGTTGCCTGATGGTTAACACATCGTACACCTGGACTGTGAAGACATGAAAGTATATGGAGCAAGTCACAGAAACGCTCTAGACAAATACAAATGGTTTTCACCTTTTCGGGCATAGACCAAGATGTAAAGTTCACAACATCCAACTCTGATGTTTTCATGTGCCAATTTAACATGCACTCTTTGTGGAGCTGTCAAACATGACAACATTATTTTATTTCGCCGGCAACCTTTTACCTGCCGTTCTTACCTCCACTGGGGTTAGACTCTTTAGTGCACCTTGCCATTATTTCCCAATAACAATGTCCTTACACAACATTGAACAAAACCAGGGTGTTTGTTAAACATAATGTAAAAGTTGTTGGCCTTCAGTGTTCAGTTTGGATTGATTGTAATACCTTTAGAACCGCTTCTTATTCAGTTTCAACAATGGGTTAAAAATAGAGTCCTAAATAACGTGAACACCTCATACACTGAGACTTGTCCTCAAATGAGAAAATCAAGGTCACGTTTTATAAAGTTGCAACAAAAAAAGGTTTGGTTATGACTAAACTCAGTCCTTCGTTTTATTAATGCTGGAGACGGAGCTGGCCTTTCACAGAGATTCTAACCTGTGACATGCGGCATTAATAGTCCACATTAGGTGCCAGACTCTCTGAGCTACCTTACCTGCATGCCCAGGCACATGTGAAACAGTCCTGGGCTGCATGTTGCCACCAAACTAAGATCTCAGAAGTTTAATTTACTCACTCTGGTAGGCAGACGCTGATGAGACCATTTCAAAAGGCTGATGGGTCGGGGACACACACGGAGATACTTACCGGACAAGCAAGTGTGGCTGACCCTTCCCCAGCCATTCCAGGGGATGTAGTTCAAGGCACAGTTTACACTCTGGCACTGTTTACACTCTTTGACTTTTTTAATAGGTTCCTAAAGCGCAAATGTAGATGGAGGAACGCTTTACACGAGGATGGGAAGTTTCATATAGCGCAACCTCGATCTAAGAAACGCTTTACATGAGTACCACTTACCAAGTTTAGCAGTTGAAAAATATACAAACTGGAGCATTTAGCACATAAAAAAATACAGAAATCCTCAAAGCGGCCCTCCGGGCACAACGGGAGAGCCAAAACTAAAATATTCACTGCACTCAGGGAAACTCGCCCAATAATGCTTTTCGGGGCATTTCTTTCTCTAAACATTTTTGCCCATAACTCAGCCTGTTGTGGTCCTACGACAATGGGACCACCAGCAAACCGTTTAGCACAACACTTTCTGTCTAGGTCTTCTCTGGGTCACCACACTTGGTTGGGTGGGGGCAGACCCCAAAATAGTAACCTCTCTCACCATTTAATGTCTTTTTAAGCTCTCATGGCAGTAACGTTTGTTTTACAGCTTGGAGTAGTTTGTGTTTTAAGGGCCTTGTTTGTAATATTATTCTACTAGGCCTGATAGGCCTGAAAATGGGTAATGCACTACGCCCTCTTGGGCGCTAAATATATGGCTACACTGCATTATGTTCTGCCATTTTGTTTTCATGTGGTTATTCTCTAAAGGGGCTGACTATGTGGTTTCATGACCATGTTTCTTATTTTTATAGTGGTGCCCTCTAGGGGTTGTTCTGAGCATTACAGGCCAGATACTACAGTATTCGCCGCACTTAGAAACATGCCCCATAATGCTTTGTGGGGCTTTACTTTTACAAAACATTTTCCCCCATAACTAACAGGGGACCCCAAAATAATAGTATAAAAAATATAATAAATAATGGCAATATTTTTATTTTTAGCTACAGATAGAGGAAGAAGATAAAAGGAAGTGATTTAGTTATATGCAGGGCCACTGGAATTATGTGGCAGAGAGGACCAAATTATGCGGCAGGGTTGACCAGTATAATTGGCAAGAAAAGTCCAGTTATGCATGTACAACGCCAGTAGCTCTAACTCCAGCAAATGCAAGACCTATTACATTGCTAATGCTTTGGTGTTAGCCAAGATCTTTTGATTTACCAAATTATATTATAATATACTTGCATAAAGCGGCTTTCAGCGTCCTCTGTTCATCCGTTGATCTGTTCATGTGTCATTCACATTTTGCTTTCGCACACTAGAGCATACAGCATGGGTCAGTGGGTCAGGCTACTTCAGCCACTAATGAACTTCACTTTTTCCTTTCACAAGAAGCACATCTGCACTCGAGGTAGTTCACTTCACTTCCAGTGTTTAAGTCTCGGCTAGACAAGTGCATATGCTGTCTCAGAGACACGCAGTGTTCTGTCTGTGGGCTTACAGGCCGCCCATCTCCTACCATTGGCAAACTTCAGTGTTGCTCTTATTTTCTTTGATGCCATTCGTCATGGCATGCGGGCGTCATGCCCTCTTTCTGTGTTTGGCCCTCCCATAGCATATGGTCCAAGTAAATGTCGCCTTATGCTGCTCCCGGTTTTCTGAGCTATTTTTTGCTGTTGTTTTCAAGCACTCCATAGGAGTACTTGTGTTTTCAGGCAGTCTTCCTTATCGGTGGTGCTGCTTTTCTCTTTAGTCCCACTGCCCCAGTCTGTTTTCTCTTCTCTGTCTTCCCTCAGCCTTCCCCAACCCATGTAGAACATACCTGTAGACATGTCTACACACCACCCCTGAGCATAAATTACGTATATTTGTACACATACCACTAAAATGCATGCGCAAATACATAAATGCATTTATTAAAAAGTAGTTTTATCACGAACAGCACTTGTTTCGGATAGCTATTGTGTTGTATTATACTCCTTTTGGATGTGGTATATTTTGTGATTTTGCCTTATGGCCCTTGCATTACGCCAACGTCAAGAGGAGAGTCACTGCGTGTGGCAGCTGGGAGAAGAAGTGGTTGCAACAAGCTAGTTACTGTGTGCATGTGAAGTAGCAGTTGACTCCATGTCACCGAGCCATTTTTTTCCAGTCCTGAGCTTTAATTTGACTTATCAGTTTATTGTGGGAATTGTAGTCCTGCTCCGTTTCTGTTGAACCAGCGGACAACCACAGCTGTTATCACTGATGTGTCAAATGAGATTGTAGGACTGCTATAGTTGTGTCCGGTGACACAGAATTTTCTATTCACGGTAGGACATACATCTCCTTCAGATAATAGTAAATAAACAAACGCATACATGCACTGCCATAGAAGAGCTTTAAAAGGGTTGTGATTGGGTGGTGAGTGTTGAAAGTCCCAATTACAGACATTTTCATTTCAGAGGATGGAAAACACATTTGTATTGCTGTGCTCCTAAGTAAACTGTCTACATTTTGTTTTTCTTCAATATAAGCCGTTTGTATTACGTACGGCAGGGGAAATTAATGAAGAACGTTTTTGAAAGGGAGGAGGACTTAACGTATTAATCTTTGCTGGAAAATATGTCCATTAGTGTGCCCTTATTCAGAGATGCTACTGCCATACGCTGTTCGGAACCTTCAAACCTGCAGCGCACTTACTGCACGGTGGGCGGATGTTGAGAAATCACGTGCTACATGGGAACCTAGTCGCAGCGATTCTTCTTTTCAAGTGTTTTTACTGTTTTTTAACTTGTTTTTTTAACACAAAATGTAACTGTCCCACAGCCTGTCTGGTGCACACTATTATAAAAATGTTGCATTTCTTCTAATTGAGGGTAATGACCTACATTTTGCCAGGCCTATATACTGGCTGTTTTGTGAAAAAGCCATACCAGAAAAGCAAAACAGGATTAAAAAAAATTATCCGATGTTGTGCTTTCAGTGATTCTGGGAGTGCAAGCGATTGGGTGCATTTTAAATTTAAAAAATAATAACTTTCCTGTCTTTGATCAGTGTGCTAAGGGAAATTTGCTGCAAAAATTGGAGGTTGCTGCAAGAGGGTAAATGAAGGGGAAATAAAGGATTGAGTAATAAATAAAAGAACAAGGATAAGCGGATAACTGCATCAGTGACGGTGAAATTAGAGTCACTGACGAATCCCTGTAATTAACAAACACAGAAGGAGGACCCCCTTGGGGGGGGGGGGGGGTGGCGTGGCTGACCAGCAAGATGGCCGCCACGTCGTGAGGCTCTGCTGGGTGGGGGAATAAATTCTTCCGATTATCCTTTTGAGCAGTGTCCCGACCCCCGGGCTGCACTGCAAACGGTACTGGGAAGCCTTAGGAAGCTGCGGGTGGCGCTGAAGTCTCCCGGCTGGCTACAGGTGAGAGGGCCGCCTGGTGCCTCCAGGCGCCGGCGGGCCTTGCTGGAGTTGAGAGGCACGGGCCTTGGCGGTGATGGCGGGCTGGGCCACTGACGGTGTGCTTGCTCCGGGGCTGCTGGGGGCAACCCCTTTAATGTCTAACGATATTGGCCCGCATTTTTCTCCTGTTGCTGGGGGCCGTGTCATTGGGCGACCCCCTATCCCCCTTTTTTTCTGAGTGTGTGTGCTCTTGGTGGCCGGGTCGGGCCGCGGGCACCTGCGGGGGGTGAGGGCCATGCTGTAGTCGTCGCATCCTTGAGGGTGGCACGGGGGAGCGACCCCTTGACATTTTGAGCCTCAGGGCGTTCCCTCAGCGATGGATAAGTCCTATGACACTGTTTAATACTGTTAGTTGGGTTGTGTATTTGGGGTTTGGATGGGACTGCTGCACAGACCCGTTTTGAGGGTCAGCGTGGGTGGTTGTTAGGGTTGTTCTGGGATTGGATTCTTCACTATGTTTTCCTTTCTTTGTCTTACTTCCCTTTCTGCATGCTGTCACCGTTGTGAATATGTGGTGTGGAGGATTGGGTGGCTGGGTGACAACTCAGTATGACTGGGAATAGTGGGACGGTTGTTCGCTGCCTTACTTGGAATATACGTGGGCTAAATGATAGGTGCAAGATGAGACTGCTGTCTGCCTATGTACAGCACCACGCGATCAACATTTGCATGTTGCAGGAGACCAATCTGGTTGCGGCTACCCGCAATAGGATAAAGGCTGGCTAGATCGGCGAGTGCCAGTCCGCCGTTTACTCGAGCTATGCTAGCGATTTTGATCCAGAAGGGGCTGCAATGGCGCACTGAAAAGATGATTGTGGATCCGGATGGACGCTATGTTATGCTGCGAGACACGCTGCTGGATAGGCCCTGTAGACTGGTGTCGTTATATGGTCCTAACAAAGACGACCCAGATTTTTTCCGAGAGGTGGGACAAATGATTGACTCACTGGGCTCTGGGACCTTGCTGTGGGGGGTTGGGGTTTAACGTGGTGTAGCATCCTGTGGCGGACCTTGAGAGTTCGGCTCGGCTGCAGCATGTGGGGGCTGCTAGGGCCCTTTTGCATGTGATGACTGAGGGTGCCATGGTAGATATTTGGAGAATGAAGCATGGCTCAGACAGGGAGGGTACTTGTGTCAATTATGCTCATAATAGCTGTGCCTGTATAGATAGGTGGCTTGCCACCAGGGATGCTGTGCTCTGGACGTGCTCGGTCAGGCACATGGCGCACACACTGTCGGATCCTTCTCCAGTTCTGCTGGAGTTGTCTGTACCGGGGGGGCTCCCCAGGGTCTTCATGTGGCGACTCCCTAATGGTGCTCTTGGAGATCATCTATTCCGAACTGAGATCCGTGAAGCTATCTTGAAGTACTTCGCTGAGAATCGTGGGTCAGTGGCTTCCGCTGGGAAGGTGTGGGAGGCTTTTAAAGTAGTGATTCGTGGTATCTGCATTGCTAAGCTACATGGAGTCTTGAGGGTGCTGAGGAGGGAGCTGGCGGAGCTGGAGACCCAGCTGGCTGATTTGGAAAAGCGCTTGGTGGCTGATTGGTTGGGAGACATTCTGGCTATATTGAGAGAAGTAAGATGACACAGTACAAGGAGGCTGCGCTCTGTGAGGTTTGCTTCTTAGGGAACTATGCTGCAGCGAGAAGATATGGTGAAGGGGAGAGAGCTGGTTGTACGCTAGCAGACATGCTCCTTAAGCCGTGGGTAAGTAATTACATTGTAGAATTATCAGATTCAGCAGGTGACCATTACACTGGTACTGATGAGATGAAATGTGTTCTCACTGAATTTTATGCCACTCTGTACGCGGAGCCTTCTGGATTAGATGCGGCTGCGTCAACTGATTATTTTGAGGATATAAGTTTGTTGTGGCTTGAAGATTCGCACCAGCCATACCTAGATGCCCCCTTTTCGGTGGATGATGTAGTCCAAGCGATCCGCAGCTTGCCGGGTGATAAAGCTCCTGGGCTGGATGGCTTAACAGCGTCCTTCTATAAGGAATATGCGGATATCCTTGCGCCGCACCTTTTAGAGGTTTATGCGGAGGCTCTGGATACGTGGGTTCTTCCTGCCTCGTTGCTTGAGGCCCTTATTGTGACTATCTTAAAGCCAGGGAAAGATCCGTGCAGCTGCGACTCCTACTGTCCTCTTTAATTAATATAGATAATAAGATCCTGGTGAAGTTAATTGCTGCGCGGCCACAGCCCTTCCTCCCATCTCTGGTGTTATTGGACCAGTCTGGCTTTGTACCGGGCCACTCCACAACGCATAATCTCCGCACCTATTTTGCAGTTTGCGGAGCACTAGACCCTGATGTATGCGCGGCGACGGTGCTTTTAGATGCTACCAAGGCTTTTGATGCTCTGGCACGGCCGTACATGTTCGCCCTGTTGGCTCGAGTGGGGCTGAGCTCCAGATTTATACAACTGTTTCAGCTGCTATATTCGAGGCCTTCTGCACAGCTGAGAGTGAATGGTACCCTCTCTGATCCTTTTTTGATAGCTAGAGGCACTCTTCAGGGCTGTCCATTATCCCCGCTGCTTTTTGCAATTGCAATGGAGCCACTGACTGCTCGATTTGCGGCAGCATCTCAATCACAGAGGTTTGACGTTCAGGCAGAGGCCAATGTTAATTTCGGTGTATGCTGATGTTGCTCTGTATGTCCGTGACCCACGGTGACATCTTGATGTCCTGCTAGATTAAATAATGTGTTTTGGGCGGCTCTCTGGGATAACCATCAACTGGTCTTAGTAGGTGGTGGTACCCATCTCTGCGGTTATGGCACGGGTTCCCTCTAGATACTCAATTGACTGGGCTGATGGCCCAGTGTGGTACTTGGGTGTCTGGCTGAGCCAAGATGTCACCACACTCTGGTCAGAGAATTACGGCAGGGCTCTTGTATGGTTGGAAGGAAAAGTGGAGATGTGGCGTTCGCTGCTGCTTTCGCTGACCGGCCGTATCGCCATAGCGAAAATGGTAATTCTGACTACGTTTCTATATCCGTTTCTAAACCTACCGCTTGTTCTCACTGTGAGTTTTCTGAAAAGGCTCAGATCTGCTCTGGTGAAGTTAGTTTGGGCTGGTAGACAGCCCAGAATTTCGTGGGAGAGATTGATGCTTCCGTTTGAGATGGGTGGTCTGGCGGCCCCGGATTTAGAGCTTTATTATTATTGCGCGCAGGCACATTTTGCACATTTTTGGCTGTTCCCTGTAAGGTATTTGCCACATTTGGCACCTGAAGCGGACGTTGTATGGCCTGATAGACTGTCAAGGATGATGGGGAATCCTATCAGACCCAGAGTGCATGAGATTAATACTGTGGCCTGTACAGCGAGGGCCTTGTCCGCGCTGCTGAGACGTGTTAAAGTGAGTGAGCTATTTGTACCTACGCTGTCAATTTTGGATGTTGCGGATGTGCAGATGTCAGGGGAATGGTGAGTGCAGGAGTCCTGTGCGAGCCTGGCCTGGATACCTTGGGCTCCTGGTTTTCTGATGGTCTGGTCATCTCGGCTGAGGTGGCGTTAAGTGGTGGGCTTGATACTGCTATGAACCGGCTATTTGTGCTCAGAATCGGGGCTATGCTACGCTCCCGCTACCCCTGCTTCCCTGCGAGGCCGCCGGTGTGTCTTGCACTGGAGCTCCTATACCAGACGTAGTCCCCGTGGAGACTTATTACCAAGCTTTATGCATGTGTGCAGAGTGAGTCACCTGGAACTGAGATAGGGGCGAGACTGCGCTGGGAGGCGGACATTGGTGAGGCTATTTCAGATGAGGTGTGGTGCAGATGCTGTGCTCATATGAGAGAGTTATCCCCTAATTATCGATTACACCTCCTTCATTTTAAGTTTTTACAACGGCTGTATCATACTCCTAGCAGCTGGAGACGTATGGGGCTGCGTGTAGATGCGCGCTGTGAAAGATGTGGGGCCCCTGACGCGGACTTTCTTCACCTTGCTGGGCGTTGTGCCGGAGGGAGGGCATATTGGATGGAGGTGCTATGCATTATTGAGAAGATGACTGATATTGAGCTGCCACTCACTCCTAAGTTTGCCCTGTTAGGCTATGTTAAGGGGGTCCTGGCTGTTCACAGAAGACTGATAGGGCTGCTGTTGTTGCTGGCTAAGCGCAGGTTTCCGATGAGCTGGGGACGTGGTGGAGTGCCTTGGATCCGTGAGAGGCTGTGGGATGCTTCGTACTGTCAGGAGCAGTTGATGATCTACTGGGATCTCATGCTAGAGGGCTGGCACCCCAAAGATACATGGTGTCCCTGCGTGCTTTTTTGTTAGACCGAACTTTTAGCAGCAATTAGATGCTTGGCGTTTCCTATAGCGTGTACTAGAAGGTTCTCCATTCCTCTACGCTACCCTACAAGGTCAATCGGAATATTGACGCTATTCAGGCAGCAGAAATGTTCTGATCCCTTTTTACCTCTCTCTTCCTTCTATTCCCCTTTTTCCTTGGCCACTCCTTCTCCCTTGTTGTTTTTCTGGGCTTGTATTTGATGGTTGTTATCAAGTTTTCTTGACCTTTAATGTGCTCATTAAGAGAGCCTTGTTGTGGATGGTAACATATTATGCATAATCAAGCTGAAATCCTGAATGGCAGACATTGTGAGAAGGTTGTATATTGCTGATAAATATGCATTGCTTGTTTTATGTGCAGTTAATACTGGCCTCTCAGTTGTGGGACATTGATTGTACTGTTATCACTGTTTTATAATAAATTAAGAAAAAAAGAAAAAAAGGAGGACCCCCTTCAGAAAAAGGGTTTTAATGTGTTTCAATTTTGACATTTATATTTCAAGAAAGAAATCTATCTTGGCAAAACTATCTTGCACAGTATCTCTGCATACATTTCCAGATTTTTAGGCCATCTCTTTTTCCACAGCACACAGGTGAGCTTGGCAAGCTGGTTTCATATTCTACATATTCAAAATTAGATTATCAAAAATAAAATTATTATGTATTGAAAAGATTAGAAGGCTCTTAAAAACACTAATAACCAGTTATAATTTCAGAAGACAAGTGGACAGTCCTCATAAAAGTCACTAAGGGAAAGCCATTCAACATTTTGCAAAAAGGGATACATCAGGTAGGATTTTGAAAAAGAACACGTTTTAATGGTCTCAACATCCAGTATGACGCTTACTCATGCATCAGGGGTGAGCCAAAGTTGCAGATAATCCAGTCTATACAGGAAGGCTATGTCCAGGGGAAAAGGATAATGAAACACACAAATACTGGACACAGAAAGAAAATAAACACTTTAATTATTTTCCTGCCATTTGTGCCATACTAAAAGCATACCTTCTTTTTATGCACAGCAGAATGTTTGCCTACAGTAGAACTCTTGCAACAACAGAACCATTTCATGATGGACTATATGACAGGCTGAAAAAAAACAGAACAACAGAATAGGTAGCCACTGGGTCAAAAGCTGCTGATTTACAAGTGCTAGTGACACTTTTAAAATGCCACTCTTTACCTATGTTTCAGGTTGAAGCCTACCAGACAGCTGAGCTGTCTGGTTTGCTAAGGACATCTTGGGGACATTTGGAAAGCCTCCCTGGGAATACATTCTGCCCATTCCTGACCATTGGCTTTGTAACTCGCATTTGCTTGCTTTATATTTTCTGCCTTTATTCATTTTAGGCTGTCCAGCTTGAGTTTGTTCCTTCCATCGACCACACCTCTTTTACTATATCCTAAGAGTGCTTGTTTATTGTAAACAGGACTTTAAATCTTGTTCTTATCTTATCACATTTGCTGTGCATTCAAAGACAGAGGTCACATCTCAGGCTCTGTTTTCCAAGGGAGCTCGGTGTTCACTTTTCTTTCTCTGACTTCAAAGTGAAAGAATTTATAGGACATTCATACTGGCCACTAAGGGTGTGCTAGAGAAAGGCTGTACAATGTTATTTTGTTTCTAGTACAGAACAAAATGTAAATGCCTGTTAATTAACTGCAGATATTTCAGAATATATAAGAATTAACAAGCACAAATAAAGCACACATTTTATTAATTCTGATTGTGCTGGAAACAAATATTTTAATAAAATCAAAACACATGAGTTGATGCCATTTCCACACATTATAGTTTGTTTGCTGTATACTGTTGTCAGTAAAACGGTATGTCTGTGCATATGTAATAGTAATTTCAGTTGAAAATGTGTTGCCTGAAATGACAGTGCGTTACCACACCACACCACACATACTCCACTCTGTCCCTCCATTCTGCACCGCTCCACTGCACTCTACTCTGCACCACTTCACACTACGACACTCCCCTCTATGCCACACCACACTGTTAATACACTCTACTCTGCACAATTCCACTCTACACCACTTCACTCTATGCCTCTCTGCTCTGCAGCACTCAACTCAGTGCAACAGCACTCTGCCACTGTACTCTGCAACGCTGCACACTATGCAACTGCACTCTATAGCAATGTACTCTACTATCCGCTAGTGCACTTTCTGCTAATCCACTCTCTCAGTCCTCTAATCTGCTCTGCACCACTGCAATCTAGGCCACTCTACTTTACGCCACTCCACTCTATCCTACACCACTCCACTCTACCCTGCACCGCTTCACTCTACTCCTTTACTCCGCTAACATTTATCAACTATGAGCAGCAGCCACACTTGTGTACAACATAGCTAAATTATATTAGCAAAGCCAATAGCTTGTGCATGGGCGAGACCGATTGGCTTTGACAGTGGTTGTTTTTACTTTATTATTATTTTGGAGTAGTTTTTGTTTGTAAAGCCTGATGTGATACAAGAGGTTTTGTACCAGATGAGAGCACAGGGCACATTCCATCATTATCACTTCCTGTCTCCTGCCAATGTTATTGTAAAATCATTTGTTTATCTGGCTGCTGCTGCTTTTTTCACATCATACCAGGAGTTTACATGTACTCGGATTATGAACTATCTTTGCAAATCTATCTGGGATTCCTTCTTTCTGTCATTCTTTCCTTTCTTTTTTGCCTTCTTTCATAAAAGTTTTTCCTTGTTACCGCCTAACATTTCTTGCCTTTCTTATATTCCTTCTTTCTTTTTGTCCTTCTTTCTTCTTTCTATCTTCCTCTTCTTTCTGTCTTTCTCCTTTCTTCCAGTTTTTCTTTCTATCTTCCTTGCATTCTTTGTTTTTTCCTTCCACTTTCTTTCCCTCTCCTTCTTTTCTTTCGTTCTGTCTATTCTTTCTTTTTCCTTTTTCTTCCCTTCTTTACGAACATTAGTTTTCTTTCTTTTTCTTTCTTTCTTGCTTTTTCTCATCCCCTCTTTCTTTCCCTCTTTCTTTTTCTCTTCCCTTCTTTCTTTCTCCTTTCCTTTCTTTTTCTGTTTTCCTTCTTTTTCCCCTTATTTCTCTTTTTTCTCTTATTTCCCTTTTTCCTTTCCTTCTCTTTTCTTCTTTCCTGCGATACTCCTTTTTTCTTGTTTTCATCTTTCCTTCTTCCATTCTTTCCTTCCTTCATTCTTGCCTTCTTTCTTTTCTTGTATTTTATTCCTTCTTTTCTTACCTTCTTTCTCTCTATCTTTCTTCCTTTTTTTCATCCTTCTTTGTTTCTTGCTCATTTCTTTCCTTTTTTCTTTTCTCCCATTCTTTCCTTCTTTCATTCTTTCTTTCCTCCTTCCTTCCTTCTTTTCTCCTTTAATTTTCTTTCTTTTGTTCATTCTTTTGTTTTTGTTTTCTTCATTATTTCATTCTTTGTTTCATTTTTCCTTCTTTCCATCTTTCCTTTCTTCTGCCTTTCTATCTTTCCTTCCTCATGACCTTTCTTTTCTCTTTCTGTCCTTTCGTTCTGTCTTTCTTTTTCTCTGTCCGGTTTCCTTACTTATTCCTTTCCTTCTTTCTTGGCAGTTAGTGGTAGAACGATTGGCTTTTTTAAGGCTGTGTTAGCCAAGATGTTTTAATTTTACCTTGAGGGGTTTTCAGCCATTCGTCTATTAGTCTGTGGTCCTGTCATTCATATTTTTCTTACACATACTACAACATGCATCACGGGGCAATGTATCAACCCATTTCAGCCATTGGCTGGCTTCACTAAGGAGCACATCAACACACACAGAAGTTCCCTTCAGTGCCAGGGAGTCGTATGCCAGTGTGTGCTTCTTTTTTTTTTTTTTAGACCAAAGCAACATATTTGCCTTTAGCCAATGTTTTTGTTCAGATTGATGAGGGCCCGGCAGCTTCCGGAATGATAACGTTTTGCGAAAACTGTGGCAAAACAAGAATTCAAGAATTGCCAAAAGGCTGGCGGTCAACACCAGAACTATTGGCGTTGCCAATGTGTGTTTCATTCTGAGGTAGGGTATGCAGACCCCTCACCACCAAAAAGCAACTCTGGCTTTTATAGAATTAAAGACTTCACTGAGCGCTGTGCAAACTCTGCTGCCCCCCCACAGAACCCCTTTTTTTAGTGAGTTCACAGTGTTTAAAATAGAACGACCACACATGTCCACCATTGCACTGGAAAGATAATTATTCGTGTTCACTTTTCAGGATTGAGTTACATGGGGTAGGCTTAAAAAAAAGTTATTGCATGAAGATAAAGATTCAGATTTTAAATTTTGGGCATAAACTTCCCAGGGCCACAGCCTTGGTGACTGTCAATTAGAAAGGGTTATGAGATTAACAGAACCAGCAACTTAATACGACTGCTCTCGGGTCAAAATGCATAGCTGTGATTTTGGCCAACCCTTTAAAGCTGTAAAATGGAAAACCTTGTTTAAATCCTCTTTGCTGTACGTGCCCCACGAATGCGAGAACCTCATTCTATCTGTTTCAGCGCAGCAATAAACGCACATGGCAGCAGTTGTAAAAAAAAAAATGGGTTGATTTCTTATTCACGTTGCTAAAATGTCTTCTCTTTTTCACCCGGCTTTGTGAGTAGCGCCTAATGTGATATTTCTCCCCTCCTTCCCTGTTTCTGTGAGTAGGCGTTTGAAAAATGAGCTCCTGGAGATACGAAGAAAGGGGGCCAAAAGAGGCAGCCAGCGTTACAGTGACCGCACATGTGCCCGATGCCAAGAAAAACTAGGCCGTATGAGCCCAAGGGGAAACACCTGTCGCAGCTGCAACCATCTGGTGTGTAAGGACTGTCGCGTGCCCTGTGCTAATGGCACCTGGAAGTGCACCGTCTGTGTAAAGGAAGCGTAAGTGTCACGTCTGAACCTTGTACCGCATGGGTAGCAGACGCAAACAAATTAAATTATTTTGATGTTTTGCAGTCTTGGATATAGAAGACATTTTCTACTTTTGGGTTTGTCCAAACCAGTATATTTTAAAATGTTTACTTGATGTTAAAGTTTTACTGATGAGTTGGTAAAATGAATTGCTTTAGGTGGATGACATCGTCCCCTCGGTCGTTTGCCCGCTCACTGTGCTATGTTTGTGCTCACCCAAAGGGACGTTGGGAAATTTTTTGAAACAGCAGTGGCAACCCACATTGAAGACCCCTCCCTACCCCACCTCTTCACGGCAAAACCAGTCCAAAAAACAAAACCGGCCCCCTCCCTTCAAGCCTCTCGGGCAAACGCCCGATGCCCGCTACGCCAGTCCAACAGTGCTTGTGCTTTGATCCTGGGGCACCTGGTGGAGCACGTAGTGGGGCTGTCAGCGGCTGACAGGTGGTATTGGTGGCAGGTTGTTTTTTTTTTTTTCCTTTGGCTTGTTTGGATAAGGATAAGCTCAAGAGGTTAGATGGATGCGACCTGTTCTTTTCCTAGTGGATCTGCTATTTTCTTCAGGAACGTGTTTGGGACTCCCTCGATTTCCTATGGATCTTCTGATCGTCTGGGTCTCCTGCATCTTTTATCTTAGTTTCACTTTTGAGAAGCACCTAATTACCAGAGTGGACGAGTTAATGTTAGTCTGTGCGTGGTGGTGGTGGTGGCTGAGGCTTCCTTAACCAAGGGGAGGTGAGAGACCGTATCATATTTAAATGTTTTTATTGTTAAGCTACTAAGCTCTGCATTCTGAACCGTGTTTTGCTTGGAAATCCAAGTAGTCCCCCTGAATGGAGATCATTGAATACCAAACATCAGAAGGATCCTGGGTAGGGATTGTATGGCCCAGAAATCTCTCTGGGAGCAGGAGGAGCCAGACCACCTCCCTTTGAAAAGCTCTTGAGGGGTCCTGTTGAGCCGGACACACATGAACGAAGGCTGTCCATGCCCGTCGGGTCCCTCTTGGTGGTTCACTTTAAGGTACTTGACATGAAATTTCATATTTCATCTTAACCCTCTTGCTACTGTGTATTGGACCCCATTGGCGGTTTGCCTAATTTAATTTCATCATGGTAACAAGGAAAATCACTGGGGCAGACAACGCATCTAATTCCTCAGTGAAAAGCACCTCCATTGTCAATGCTGGAGATGGCCGTGGGGATGATAAGCAGAGAAATATCTTTGACAGCCAGACTTATCCTTAACTTCAGTTGCAACAACTACTTCAACATCATTCGTAGGGGGTACCATAGACAGCGTCATTGATAGTACTCTCTCATCAGCCTGTCAGAGAACAAAATTGGGGGGGCCTTGTGTCAGGCAGAGTGTGTCCTAGCCAGACTTCGTCCTCTGCCCCGCACCCACCCATTCTCCAACTTTACCTTAGAATTGAGCAGATTCACTTACCTCCACCCTATCTCCTATTCATGTAGCCAAGGTTTGTGGATGCCTGTTGCACCAAATGTAAAGTATTATTGCAGGCACAGCTTTTACCTTTACTCAAGTGTCTTTCTTCATAGCCGTCTCCTGTTGCTAGAACTTAAAATGCTACTCAGGTGGGTAATTTGCAAGAAAATGTCATCAAACAGCCCTTTGTGCTCAGGCTTTACAAGGTGGAATAACGGTTCTGCCCCAGTTCTGTCACTTAGCACGAGTTGTGCCAGTTCCTCCTCCAAGGTGTCTGGGTGCAATTTGTGCTCAAGGTCACAAATGTCACAAGAGTAGGCAATTTTGGCCAAAGGGGTGTAAATGCATCTTTAAAACCTATCAGGGCAGGGCGAAATGAGAGCAAGGTGGTTCTGAACCCCATTAATGTTACCATCAGCCTCCTTCCTGCTGTCTGCCCTTATGTGGCGGTCCAAATCGGAGTGCCCCTGCTACAACAGCATGAGGTGAGAAAGGTGAGAAACTATATAATGCAGTTCTAAATTGGTTTGTGCATAATAGAGGCCTTATTTTTTCTTCTGCCGGAGATGACAACCTGTAGTGTCTGCTGGTTAGGAGCCAGCACTCAAGATATGTTTGGTGGCTTTGTTATAGTTAATTGTTGGTCCTCTCGCTTGGTACAAAGACACAGTTAGGAAATATGAGCAGGGCTCCAGCCTGGGGCTGCTGTAGGAAGGTACCATCTTCCCTGGCATGTTACCCTCATTTTTACCTGTACGTCAGTATGTTTTTGCCTGTCTCACTGCGATCCTGCTGTTCAGGACCCCAGTGCTCATAGTTTATGGTCTAATGTGTGAGTCTGTGTAGTGCTTAACTGTGTCACTGAGGCTCTGCTAATCAACCTCAGTGCTTATGCTCTCTCTGCTTTTAAATTTGTCACTGTAGGCTAGTGACTTCATTTACCAATTTAACCCCCCCCTTTATAAGCCCCTAGGATATGGTACCTAGGGCACTGGAGTTCCAGGAGATCCCTATGGGCTGCAGCATTTCTTTTGCCACCCATAGGGAGCTCAGACAAACACTTGCACAGGCCTGCCATTGCAGCCTGCGTGAAATAACGCACACATTATTTCACAGCCATTTTCACTGCACTTAAGTAACTTATAAGTCACCTAAATGTTTAAATGTCTAACCTTCACTTGCTGAAGGATAGGTGCAAAGTTACTAAGTGTGAGGGCACCCTTGTAATAGCAAAGGTGCCCCCCACATAGTTCAGGGCCATTTCCCCGGACTTTGTGAGGGGGGGGACACCATTACACACGTGCACTACATATAGGTCAATACCTAAATGTAGCTTCACAATGGTAACTCAGAATATGGCCATGTAACATGTCTAAGATCATGGAATTGTCCCCCCCATTCCAAATCTGGTATTGGGGAGCCAATTCCATGTATCCTCGGGGCTCCACCATGGACCCCCACTACTGCCAAACAGGCTCTCTGAGGCTTGCACTGCAGCTACAGCTGCTGCCACCTCACAGACAGGGTTCTGCCTTCCTGGGGTCTGGGCAGCCGAGTCCCAGGAAGGCTGAACAAAGCATTTCCTCTGAGAGCAGGGTGTTACACCCTCTCCCTTTGGAAATAGGTGTTACAGGGGTAGCCTCCCCCAGCCTCTGGAAATGCTTTCCTTGCATAAGCCAGTCTACACTGGTTCGGGGACCCTTTCTCCCCTGCTCTGACACGAAACTGGACAATGGAAAGGGGAGTGACCACTTCCCTGTCCGTCACTACCCTAGGGGTGGTGCCCAGAACTCCTCCAGTGTGTCCCAGACTTCAGCCATCTTGCTTTGCTTTGCTTTGGAGGCCTCTGAGTGGCAAGTGCCAGCAGGTCACATCAGAGACCCCTCCTGATTGGTCCTAAGCTGATAAGGTAGCCAATCCCTCTCTCAGGGCTATTTAGGGTCTCTCCTGTAGGTTCTCTTCAGATTCTGCTTGCACGTTTCCTTCAGGAATCCTCTGCAACAACTTCAGCTTCCTCTGACCTTGGATCAACCACAGCCTGCTCCAAGAAACGCTGCAACTGCAACAAAGCGTCTACAAGAGATACTTTTCTTCAGTAACCTCAGCTCCAAGTCAGCAACTGCAACAGTTTCCACTGTGTGCATGCTCTGTGGACTCCCTGTCTTCATCCTGCCCTAGAAGGACCGAATAAATCTCCCATGGAGTGACTGAGTCACTCCCCTGCTCCAAGCAGGCACCTTCTAACATGATGACTGGTACCCTAGGACTCCTCTCACAGTGGCGAGCGTGCTCCTACGGACATAGAAGGTGGACATCATCGACATAGACTGTCCTGAGGTCCTGCTGACGCAATTTGGAGGAGGTAAGACCTTGCCTTCCCTGAGAGCGACAGTACTCTTGTGTATTGTGTCTTCTTCACCTCCTGAGGCCTCTGTGCACTCTTTGCAAAACTCCTTGGTGCACAGCCAGGCCCAGGTCTCCAGCACTCTATCCTGCGACGCTCAACTCGCTGAGTTGTTCTCCAGCGGCGTGCGACCTTCCTTTGTTGTGCTGCATCAACTGCGTTTTGCACCTCCTTTGTCCCCGTGTCCTGGGACCTCCGGGGGTGCTGGCTGGCACCCAGAGGGCTCTCCAAAGTGCTGAGAGCCCCCTCTTCCTCCTCACACAGAGTTGAGGCCCCCAGGTCCCTCCTGGGTCTATCCAGCGCCATTTTGACGCAAAATACACTTTTGTCGTAGCCAAGGCTTGTTGGTGACTTCCGACACAAAATCATGTCTGCAACGATCTTCACGCCGTGGGACCTCTTTTGCATCATGCAGGAACCTGCTGGCATCTTCCTAGAGTGCATTTCTTCAGTCTTCGACTAACCGTGGACTCTTCTTTTGCACCCTCTTCTGGGTTGGCAGGGGTTCCTGTCCTTCCTGGAACTTCTTTAGACTTCTGAACTTGGTCCCATTCCTTATAAATACCTTTATTTTTGGTAACTCTGAGCATTGTCTTTACTTGTATATAAATACTGTAGAACTATAAGTGGTATTGCAGGAGCTTTGCATGTCTCCTAGTTCAGCCTAAGCTGGTCTGCTATAGCTACCTCTATCAGCCTAAGCTGCTAGAACACTACTACATTTAGCTAATAAGGGATAACTGGACCTGGTATAAGGTGTAAGTACCCAAGGTCCCCACTACAAACCAGGCCAGCCTCCTACAGATGCTAGGGTATTTTTACAAATCTAACCAATTAGCCCATCTGACCAACCATAATCATATGATCCCTATGATTAAAGCAAGCAGTTTTGTAAGTAGGGTCAAAAATTCTCAGCGTAACAATACTTGAAACTGGCTGGGCTGACATCTCATCTCCTATTGTCCAGCAGACCAGATTTCTATTCCTGCTGCATCGATATGAAGCCTTGTCTAACTGTTCACTCATTGAATGACTCCCCGTCACCAATAAGGAGTTATCCTCCTGATAACTCGATAAGCGATTTATTGCATACAGGCTGTAGTTCATGGGACACAGCATCCTACTGCCTCTTCTGTTTTTTGAGTTGGACCATAGCTGCTCTCAAGGCAAAGATAAACAACCCAACCTGGATAGATTTTATTGCTAAATATGATTTTATTGCCTTTTAGGAAACAGGGGACATGATTTCACTGTGCTGTGACTGGGATGCCCAGCCCCTCAATTCCTTCCTAAAGAGGCAGGGAAAAGGGCGGCCTTTCAGTCTGGATTTGACGGAATCATTTTTTAAAATGTTTTATTGTTTTCAAATATGATAATTAAACATACAGCTTCATTTAAGCTCCTAACCCCCCAACCCCCTCTTCCCACACCCCCAACAAAGGAGCATGTCATAGCAGTTATTCATTTAAATTCTTTTTGCATGTAAAATTAGCCACCGACTGTACAAGCTTCTCATATATGTATCATATATTTATTATACTCCCTACATTTCCATGTCCACCCTCTCCAATTGAGCGTCCGCCAGTTCCTCTGCCTGCGTCTTCCTGGGTTTCTCCATTACCCCCAGTAAACATAGTGCCACCATATTACATACAATTGTACACTGATCTGTAGCCTGTTTCATTGTACACTAATCTGTTGCAAACTCAACATTCAGCCTCTATCCATTTTTCAAATTCCCACAACCATTGTTTCAGAGTGGGTGACCTGTTTGTCATCCATCTCAAGACTACACATTTTTTTACCCACTGCCAGTGCTAACTCTACTATTTTTTCCATATGTTTTGTGTGTCGGGCTTGAGTCACCTAACTCATCAAGTACAAATGGATTTGCAGTTGAATCATGAGCTTGGTCAATTCCCTCAGTGTACCGATCACTTCCTTCCAAAAAACAGCCACCCCAGTGCATGTCCACCTCATGTGTATATTTGTTCCCACTGTTGTCTTGCACTGAGGGCAATACTCTGGTTTGGCAGGATCGTGTATGAAGCCTTTGTGGCATGAGATAGTCCCTATGTAGACACTTGTAGTGGATCAGTTTCAGGCGCACAATACGTGGCTTTCTGCAGTTGATCAGCATGGACAGCCACTCATGTTCCCTTAGCTCCGTCCCCAGAACGTCCTCTCATTGTGATTTCAATTTTGCCATGCGGGTAGCCGTAATGGGCGGCAGCAGTTCATATAATGGCGTTATGAGTTTACCCCCACCCCCTGTAGAGTTTGGTTTAGAATATGTTTCTCTGACTCTGTCTTGCTTATAGCTGCCACCAAGCCTGCATCTGCCAGGAAGCCACCACCTCCCACACCCCACCTAATATGAAAATCTGCAAGACCAACCATCCTGCCATCCACATATAGGTCTCCCGTGTTCTTTGGTATGTTTCCTCCTTCTTCGGCTCTCAAAGATGCCGGCAGTGATGGGCTGAGACCTGTACGCCACAGGTTCAAATATTGTGCATATATATATATATATATATATATATATATATATATATATATATATATATATATATTCATACACAGATTACCCTCTCTTTTAGATGCTCGTTCCCATAGCTCCAGTAGTGTCCTGACCTGCTGAGGTGAGTCAGACACTTCAATACTCCAAGAACAGGATCATTGGTCCCCTCAAGGAACCACAGCACTATGTATTGCAGGGGAGAGGCCCAGTAGTGTTGTAGGAAACGTAAAAATTAAATGTGATTTAGAAAATAAGAAGCACGAAAATATAGTGCAGCATCAGGCCCAAGCGTTCATAGGTAAAAAACAATTTAGGCCCGACTTCTGTCATGTAGGTCCTCATTATCGTAATGAGACTACTGGATTTAGGTGGCAGAATCACCTGTACTGCAGGGACCAAGTCTGATCCCGCACCATGGGACATCTGTTGACCTAATCCGGATTTGTTCCGGCTAACTAGCAGTGCCTCATCTCCAACCAAGAGCAGGGATGATTGGAGCAACCGGGCGCATGACACACATGACTCCTCAGGGGAATCGTAGTCACTCAGATCTTATCTGTTTCTCTCATTTACATTAGTCTCATGGATGCAAGAACAATCAGAGGCAAAGTAAAGTTCAATAAGGTTTTATTGAAGTTACTGCATCTTAGACAATAAAACCTGTACTGCAATAACTGGGAAGATGAAGCACAATGAGATTAAAATTGTGACAAGTAGAGTTAAACACAAGAATAACGCTACCATACTGTCACTAAGGCTTGTAGGGGTAGTCCCCACCTAAGCTATGTTAGAGCACAGCATGTTAAGCTGTAATTCTGCCTTTCAGGTTCCCCCTGGGAAGACATCATCCCCCATACCTGAGCAAGCGTCCTGTAGTCTACATTAGCAGCTGCAGTAAATCAGCATACGGATTTGGTCATCTTGCTGGAATCTCCCTCTAACGCACATGGTCAAAGTAGTGTTTTTATAATAAAACATCTGATGTTCCAAGAAAGGATCCCCATGTAAGAGTGTGTATGTTTCTGTGAACATTGGAGACAAAGCATACAACTTTTGCCAGCAACCTATCTTACTGCAGCCATGAGAAAAGCACAGAGTGAAAGAAATGTCTTGTTTAAGAACGCAGTGCTGACCTAGGCAAAGAACAGCTATATAAAGAAAATAAAACAAGACCCCAAATGTGGATAATGTTAAAATCATATAACAAAGCTAAAATAAAAAATATCTAGGTTAAAGTACACAGTGGCATGCCTAGTTTGCTTAAATATTGTGTATAAAACTATAGCTACAATGGCTACACAACAAAAATGGATACACAGCTCTCCCACACTGACAAGAATAAGGTGAAAAGTTAACTTAAGGCTGTAGTGGGATAGGACGCTTGAAAGAGTTTTTAGTTAAAGGCCAACTTATGTCTATCTGACCCAAAAGCATTTACAACATCCGCACACACGCCCCCCGGCACACACACCATGCCTTCAAACAGATAGTGGCCTGATTAGACATTAGGTTCATAATCGATTTAGCCCAGAGCACACAGGTGCTTGATTAAACAATGGGTGAAGATAAGAAACTAAATTCTGAACACACTGAGGCCTCAGGCACACAATGCTGCCAGCACACACTCTAAGGAATCTACTATGAAGCACCCATGCATTCTTAGACCAAGGAATGCCCTGTCATGAAGCATTGTCAAAAGTATGATGAAGAATCTGTAATGGTTTGGTTTAGGAATTCACAGTTATGGGGGCACATGTCTATTTCTATCTTGATTCTGTAACTTCCAAATTACTTATTATTTGCTATGTGTAATAAAGCATTGTATTGTATAAAAAGTCCTGCCCGTGAGCAGGCATTTGAGGAAAAACTGCTGAGGTAGCTTGAGTGGGCTGAGGTGCAGCCCATAGTGTTTTTCTCCCTGTTACAACAGTGAATACTGTCTTTGGATTGATAAGAAGAGTCTGTGTGGTTATTTGAGTCACCAGCATTTTGCCCACCCCGTAACAGTTGGCAAGCCAGATTCCAGGAGATTCCTTCTGCCTCCTCCACCCCCAATCCAACAGCTGGCACCGGAAGACCGCATACCCCCAGCTGCACAGAGACCAGTGCACATACTTTGAGGTAAGCAGAAGCCAGGTTTAATCTGAAGTTCTGTCTCTGCACGGGGGTGGAAAGGATCCAGGGACTGCCATCTTTTTAAGGTGAGGACAAAGTGGATCACGACCCTTGTTTATGAATTAGCGTGTTCTTCTTGGCAATGTTAAACACAGATATAGAATAGAATTTTCTATTGTGGTCATTTTGCCAAAGTTAAATATGTAAATATAAGATTTAAGGTAGTAAGGTATCACATGCAATTTATTTTTTGTAATTAAAATTAAAAAGGACACTGGGCTGGAGGTAATATTACAGATAGAGGCATTGGTATTAACACCAACCTATGGTGCTCTAATAGCCAGCGACCATAATAATGTTTAGTGAGCCTGTGTCATCTTCATTGAACCAGGGAAGGGAGTGGGATACTTGACAACCATCTGTTTGATGATGACCAAAAGTAAAGAGTGGTACTTTTTCAGGCAGACATACCACTGAGAATTGTTAGAAATCTGAATGCCCACACCAAGCAGAGCGTTTGATTCGGTAAAAGAAACAGACCTGTCACTAACTACTACCAGACACCTTATGGACTAAGGGTCCCCATGATGTTGGCCTTATCCATACTGCTGCACTGTTCTGGAATACATTGCAGAAAGGTGCCCACCTACCTAGAGTGAAGCAATATCCCCTGTCAAAGGAGTGAGAGGAGGGCATTGCCCCTATTATACAGGCATTGCTAGAACAGGAAGTAACTTACCATGGAGTGTCTCCTTGCAACATCCATATTAACCCGGTCATGAAAGCTAAGGGCAATACTTGGTGCATGGTGCAAGACCAGTGCCCTTTGAACAATATGGTATTACCAGAATTCCCAATTTTCCCTGACCCCTCCATCATCTTGACGAATATTCCTCAGGATACCAGGTATTTTTCAATTATTCATCTTAAGAACGCCTTCTTTAGCATCCCCCTCCATCCAGACAGCCACTATCTGATAGTGTTCTCATACCGCGGGACTCAGTACTTGTACTCTTGTTTGTCCCAACGGTATTGCGAGTCCCCCAGCATGTTCAGCAGAGCAATAAAGAATGATCTTTCAAATTTTCAATGTGACAGCACTCTGTTGCAATAGGTCTATGACATACTGGATTGTAGTCCTACGGAACAACAGTGCAGAAAAGACACTATGGCCCTAATTACAACCCTGGCGGTCGGTGTTAAAGCAGCGGTAATACCACAAACAGGCGAGCGAAAAAAAAAATTGGCTTATGACCGTGGCGGAAACCGCCAACATAGACAGTCACTTTAACACTCCGACTGCCACAGCGGTAGTAACAAACACCGCGGCGGTCACCGCAAACAGACAGGCGGAAGACTAAGTACCTTCCACTGTATTACAAGAGGCCTATCCACCACCTTTTCCGGGGCGGAACCAACGCTGTCAAAAGCACAGCGGAAACAGTACACAGAAGGGAAAACACTAACCTCTCGACACCCAACGAGGAACCAGGACGCCATGGAGCCCAAACTTCAGGTGTTACCCATGTTGGTTTACCTCCGCTTCTACCAGGAGTACGACCGGCGGCGACCACGGTGAGTACTGCACCTACAACACAGGGGAGGAGGGGAGGAAAGAGAGTGACACACACACACAACATGCAACACCCCCACTCTTACCCTCACCCACAACAACATACACACAAATACATGCAGCAACATTACATATATACCCCCCCCTAATCCATGGAAGAACGCAAGGGCAAAAGGAAATTATTGTAACGATTGTAATCATGAAAAATCCATTATTCAAAACTCAAAATTTAGTATATACAAATATATACACCAACTACACAAGTCCGGATAGTGTACTAATCATTGTCCGTGGACCACTGGGCCCAAAATGCATGGGCGAAGCCCACACATGATACCTAACTCGAAACGGAGAGAACACTGCTGGGGCATCAGATAAAAAATACACAGGCACCTCAGGGGGAGTGGGGGCACCTCAGCCTGATGAACACACGACGCCACTGCTGCACGAGGGGGCTCCATGACCATTGCTGTATCCTGGGGAGTGCAAAGCCACAGTCTCTCAAGTCTCTCCAGTGGGTGGATTGCCCACTGCTTTATACTGGGGAGTGCAAAGCCACATTCTCTCAAGTGGATAACAGTCTCCACTGGTTCTGTAGGGGGCCTGGTGCCCAGAGTGCTTCATCCTGCCAAGGACTGAGGTAGTGGATGTGATACTCCACTGGTTCCGGAGGGGGCCTGGTGCCCAGAGTGCTCCATGTATAGTGTGGCTGGTACAATTCCCTCACCTAGGTGTGCGTGCTACAAGATTGGCGAGGTTCAGGTAGCATAATACGCCATGGAGGCAGTGACATACCCCACACTGCTGCGGCTTCGCCTTCCACCTGCAGGTGCAAACAGTGATGGAAGTCATGGCTCATGGAAGCTGCCCAGGGTCCAGGAACTCTCCTCCAGCCTCAGACGACTGACCACTGGGGATGGTAGCCATGTCAGCAGTGGTGCCAGTGTCCGAGGACGCCGGTGGCAGTGCTTGCGGCAGTGTCTGTGGCGGCGGTGCTGGTGGTGGTGCTGGCGGCGGTGCATCGGTCAGCACCTGCTGAGGGACACAGCCAGAAGTCTCCTGCAGCCTCGGACGGCTGCCCACTGGGGAAGAGGCTGGGGACCGTCGCTGAGGTTTTAGACATCCCGGGGGCGGTTCAGGTGGCGGTGCTTGCGGCGGTGTCTGTGGCGATGGTTCATGGGTCCGCACCTGCTGAGGGACACAGCAGGACATCTCCTCAAGCCTTGGATGACTGCCCACTGGGGAAGAGGCTGGGGACCATCGCTGAGGCTTTAGACATGCCGGGGGCGGTTCAGGTGGCAGTGCTTGCGGCGGTGTCTGTGAGGACGGTGCATGGGTCCGCACCTGCTGAGGGACAAAGCAGGACATCTCCTCAAGCCTTGGATGACTGCCCACTGGGGAAGAGGCTGGGGACTGTCGTTGAGGCGGTAGACGTGCCTGGGGTGGTGCAGGTGGCGGTTGTGGTGGCGGGCAGCTAACGGTGTGCGCCGAGATGCAGGTTGGCGTGGTCGTGGACAGAAAGTGTGACACCGGTTCCTCAGTTGGTGCCACCATGCCCTCTCCTGACCTGCTCTTCTGCTTTTGGGCCTTCCCCAGCTTTGATTGTGCCGCAGTTGTCTTGCCACTATCCCCTTTTGTTTTTGCTGAGCCCTTGGTGGCTGGTAGTTTCGGCTTCTCCCTCCGGGATGTGGGTACCTTTTTCACCTCTGCAGGTGGCGGAATGTCCTTGCCCTTGCTACATGGCACCACTGTGCCTGGGAATGTGGTGGCTGAGGTGCTGGGCTGGGACTGGCAAGCCTGGCCCTAGGGGAAGGACTGGGGGGAAGGTGCAGGGAAGAGGTCAGTGTTAGCCAGGAAGAGTTTTTTAGACACACTGGGACGGGAAGATGGAGCAGGTTTGGGATTGGAGAAAGGTAGTGGTTGTAGGAGGTGTACGTCTGCTGAATTTGGGTGAAGGTGCATGGGCCGGAGGCTGTTGAGGTGGATGGCTGTTGCGTGAGTGCGTGCTTGCGTTTGTGTACTTTGGGTGGAGGGCTCACTGACACACTGGGAAAGGACACTGGGGATGTGTGAATGGTAGTGGGGGTGGTGAATGCACATGAGCGGTGTGTGGTGATGGACGTGCTGGTGATGGAGGTAGTGGCTGAGGATGTAGTGCATGCAGGTGTGAGTGAAGACGAGACAGGGAGGGAGGAGGAGGACGTGGAGGAGGGGGACACAGTGGAGGCAGTGGATGTTGCTGTGTCTGCATGGGGATGGGGCTTTTGTGAGTGCCTGTGGGATGTGTGGTGCTTATGTGTGCCTGAGCCACTCTTGTGTGTTGATGTGTGTGCATGCTGGTCTGATGGTGTGCTTGGGATAGGCTGGGGTACAGGGGATAGGGTCTGGGTGGAGGAAGTTGGAGGTTGGAGGCTGGACACAGGGACAATGGCTGCCATCAGTGCTGAGGCCAGAGCCTGAAATGCTCTCTGTTGGGCTGCCTGCCCAGAACGAATGCCCTCCAGGTATGCATTTGTTTGGTGCTGGTAGGGGGGTGGCGGCTGTACCTGTTAATGCAGTGGGCACAGAGGTGCCAGCCACCGCAAGGGAGCTCCCATCAGAGGAGGAGTCGCTGTCACTGCTGTCTGCTCCTGTCCCTGCTGTGGAGCTCCCCTCACCCTCTGTCCCACTGGTGGCTTCAGACTCCGTTGCTTCGCCCTCCAGGGCCAAGTGGATTGCAGCTCCCTCCTGCTCCGGTGCCAATGATGCTATTGCACACAAGAACGGAGAGACCACAGAAAAGGGGGGGGGGGGAGGGAGAGAGAAGAAATACATGTTTAGTGCATGCAACACCACTACCGTTGGCGGACACAACACACAGGGAGCAGCCCTATGCACTACGCCATGCACTGACAGTTCCTAGAAATTTCAGCTGACCATGGAGTACGAGGCCAAAGACCAATTACTGCACACCTGGAAGTGACTAGGTGTAGATGACTCTTGCCACTGGTGGGGTTGGGGTGCCACATAGCCTGCCTCACAAGGGACCTTGCCTACCAAGTTCGCCCTGGCCTAGGGGAACCCACTGCCCACCTACCCACCCAGACACCTCATAATGCGCGCAGTGTCAGCTGAATGAGAGTGTACTCACCCCCTTGTGGCTGCTGCGATGCCCTCAAGCGCCCATCCAACTCCGGATACACCCCCCCCAGTATCCGGAAGGTCAGGGGGGTCATGGTGCGACGGGCACCCCTCCCACGTTGGGAGGCCATCCCCAGCTGGGCCTCTGCCGTCTTCTTGCTACAGCTGCGCAGGTCCTCCCATCTTTTATGGCAGTGGGTGCTCTGTCTGTGGTAGACCACCAGGGTCCAGATGTCCTTGGCGATGGCACGCCAAATACCTTTCTTCTAGTGGGCGCTGACCTAGAGGGGGAAAGGAAATTACTTACCCGTCCAGATCGTCATACTCATTGCGCACCAGTTCCCACCCATGCCCTGACGCACATACACTCACCATCCACACATGCAGCCCCCACCCCCCCCATGTATCTTCCACCCACACCACTCAAAACAGGCATTGCCCATGCAGCATGCTCACAGTGTACTCACCTGTTTGTCTGGAGGACCGTACAGTTGCGTGTACTGGGGGAGGACCCCATCCACTAGTTTCTCCAACTCCTCCGAAGTGAAGGCAGGGGCCCTTTCCCCAGACACATGAGCCATCGTCGCTTCCAGACACAGGTCACAGCAGCACTTGCAGTGTAGGTCCTCTCCTGTTGAAGGTCCGGTATCAAGTGAGTGAACGGACAGAAAATCGCGGTCACGTCCGGGGCGGTGCGTACCGTCAGCGCCGGCGTACATCGTCATTGGCTCATAGGGCCCAATGTTAACCAATTCAGAATTGTGCTGCGGTCTTTGACCGCCCACTACGACGGTGTACAACGCCAGTGCAGTTACCTCATATCCCCTTGTCCCACCATACAGGTCAGGCAGCCGCCATTTCAGGAGGCCACATGGGATGGATGTTAACTGCGTCACACCTATCTAGGCCGGGAATATAGACAGATACCGACACATTGCAGATTAATAACGTTTCTCCAAATAACACATCGTGATACCTCAGTGTTGGATGACTCTCTGCTTGCTGTTCTCCTCCATAGGGCACGTCCGCTGGGGCAGGTGATGAGATGGCGGCATCCTCCGGTGTACAGACCCCTGGTGGACCTGTCGACAACGGAAGAGAGACACATTCTAGCAGCAGGAATGAACAGGTGTATAGAAACCAGAAGAGCTTTCATTCGATGAATGTGCAGATGGTGTGTTTGGCAGATCAGTACATCTCCCATGTGAATGCCAAGTATCCTGGCTCTGTGCATGACGCTTACATTTTGAGGAATAACAGCATTCCTTATGTGATGGGGCAAATCCAGAGGCACTGTGTGTGGCTAATAGGTGAGCCCAAGGTCCAAATACAGTTGACATAGGTGTCTGGGTATGGGGCTGTCCCTAAGGGTTAGTGTGTGTCTAGCAGTTGTCCCTCGACATTTGCAGGTGACTCTGGTTACCCCAACCTGTCATGGCTACTGACCCCAGTGAGGAATCCCAGGACAAGGGCGGAGGAATGCTGCAATGAGGCACATGGGCGAACTAGGAGGGTGATCGAATGCACCTTCGGCCTCCTAAAGGCCAGATTCTGGTGCCTCCATGTGAGAGGTGGCTCCCTATACTACTCACCGAAGAAGGTGTGCCAGATAATTGCGGCCTGCTGTATGCTGCACAACCTGGCTTTGCGACGGCAGGTGCCTTTTCTGCATGAGGATGGGCCAGATGGCGGTCTTGTGGCAGCTGTGGACAGTGAAGAAGAGGAGGCAGAAGAAGAGGATATCGACAACCGAAACAACATCATCATGCAATACTTCCAGTGAGACACAGGTAAGAAGATGTCACTGCTTCCCACATCTCATACTATTGTTTGAGCTAGCATAAGTCTGTCATTTTCATTCAGTGTATGGACCCTGACTTGTCACTTTGACTTTCCATTTCACAGATCTGGGTCCCACTTTGTGCCTCTGCTATGTTTACTGCTGGCCTACAGCTGTGTTACATTGGTATGTGAACAAGTACATTGACATTGCTATATTCCATAGTTATTGCAAGTACACATTTGTGAAAGCACAGACTGATTCCAGATGGTTTTGTGATTGAAGTGTGTTTATTCCTGTGCTCATAAGTGGAGGGGGTTGTA
Organism: Pleurodeles waltl; assembly: GCF_031143425.1. Taxonomy (NCBI): domain Eukaryota; kingdom Metazoa; phylum Chordata; class Amphibia; order Caudata; family Salamandridae; genus Pleurodeles; species Pleurodeles waltl. Next base: position 378,271,200 of record NC_090438.1, read on the forward strand.
AAATGGGCTGGGGTGATGGTGGACGAATGTCCATGGAAGATTCCAGACTATTGGTTTCACAGGTGCATTGTCCAAAGGGGCATAGGAAGTGGAGCAACGGCAGTTTCAGGGTGGACAGGGTGATATAGTGGGACAGAAGGGTGACATTCAGGGGGGGTCTCATTGCCTGGCGGGGGTCTTGGCAATGTTCTCTGTCTTGTTCTTGGATCTCAGGGACTGTTTGCAGGGTTGTTCTCCATTTTCAGGGGTTGGGGTGCTGGTGTCCTGTTGTGCCTGTGGCGGTGCCTCCAGTCCACTAGCGCCAGAGGAGGTGGAAGGCTGTTCATCATCCAGGCTAGTTTCAGGGGCCCCTTGTTGTGCCACTGTGTCCCTCCTGGTGTTGAGATGTTCTGCCAGCACCCCTGCAATGGTGACCAGGGTGGTGTTAATGGACTTCAAGTCCTCCCTGATACCAAGGTAGTGTTCCTCCTGCAGCCACTGGGACTCCTGAAGCTTGGCCACTACCGTTGCCATGATCTCCTGGGAATGATGGTAAGCTCCCATGATGTTGGAGAGTGCATCATGGAGAGTGGGTTCCCTGGGCCTGTCCTCCCCCTGTCGCACAGCAGTCCTCCCAGCTTCCCTGTTGTCCTGTGCCTCTGTCCCCTGAACCTTGTGCCCACTGCCACTGCCCCAAGGTCCCTGATCGTCCTGTGTTAGTGGGGTTGCCTGGGTTTCCTGTAGTGGTGGACACACTGCTGATTGATCTGTCCTGGGGACAGAGGGATGGTCCCGCTGGGTGGGTGCTGTGCTGGTGTTTCCTGAGGGGGGAGGCTCTGTGGTGGCTTGTGACAGTGGCAGGGGAACCGACTGTCCCGAGGTCCCAGATGGGCCGGGCTGGTTATCTTGATCCAGGCGTGCAGAGCTGCTGTCATCACTGTGGGCCTATTCTGTGGGGGGGTACCAGATATGTCTGGCACCTCCTGTCCGGTGACGTTGGGTAGGGGTCCTGTTGGGGTGTAAATGCATAGTTATTGTATCTGTGTGTGCCATTGTGTGCAATGGGTGTGTGACCCTCTACTCCTGTGCTTGCATTATTGGCTTGGTCCTTGTGTGATTGGTGATTTTGGGGCATGAGTGAGTCTCTGTACTGGACATGCTTGGGTGATGGGTGTCCATGCGTTCGTGTTACATGCAGGGCTTGGTTTTGGGATGTGTGGTTTGCGTTGTTGGTGTGTCTGTGGGTTGTTGGGGTGATGGGTGTGAGGGTAAGGGTGGGAGTATGTGATGGCATGCAGGTTGGGTGGGGGGGGATAAGTTAGTAAAGATTTGCCTTACCAGAATCCAGTCCTCCTGCTACTCCTGCGAGGATGCATAATTGCCAAGACCTGCTCCTCCCATGTTGTTAGTTGTGGGGGAGGAGGTGGGGGTCCACTGCCAGTCCTCTGTACAGCAATCTGGTGTCTGGATACCACGGAATGCACCTTCCCCCTTAGGTCGTTCCACCTCTTCCCGTGTTCTTGGATGCTGTCCCACTGCGTTTACCCTGTCAACAATTTTTCGCCATAGCTCCATCTTCCTTGCAATGGATGTCTGCTGCACCTGTGATCTGAATAGCTGTGGCTCTACCCGGACAATTTCCTCCACCATGACCCTGAGCTCCTCCTCATAGAAACATGGGTGTCGTTGAGGTGCCATGATGTGGTGTGGGTGATATGTGAGGTGGTGTCTGTTGTGATATGTGAGGGGATGTGTTGGTGTGTGTTGTTTGAGGTGCGTGGATGGTGTGTAGGTGATTGTGTTGTGTGTCTGTGGATGTTGGTGTTGTTTTAGGTAGTGTCTCTCTCTGGCCTGCTTTCAAATTTCTGGTAGTAAGGGTTTGTGGGTAATGTGGGTGTGTGTTTTATATTGGATTGGGTGTGTGGGTGTGGTGTGTGTATTTGTGTCAGGTGTGTGTAGTTTGAATTGTCCAATGTGGTTGTGTTTTGTTAATGTGTGTGTATTTTGAGCGCAGCGGTGTGTACCGCTAATGGTTTACCGTGGTTGAAAGACCACTGCGTTGATTCATGGGTAGTGATAGTGTGGGCGTATTCTTGTTGGCGTGGCGGTGTCAGTTTTGGTATCGCCAGTTTACCACTGACCTTTGGTGTGGCGGACTTGTGTGGGTGTCTGTATTGTGGTGGATTCCGGGCTGTGGGTCGTAATACCTGTAGCGGAATTCCGCGGCCACAGCGGTATGTTGGCCATTTCTGCACGGCGGTAAGCCGGATTTACCACCAGGGTTGTAATGAGGGCCTATATCTCTTTTGACCATGTGTCCATTGTGGTCACATGGTCTGGCACATAGTCAGCAGCTACATTCCTAGTGCGGGAAGTGATTCCGCGATTGAGAGTACCAGAAGGGTTAAGCTCTGACAATGGCACTCATTTTCCCAGTGCCATATTTGAACAAATCACAACACTGTTGGGAATAAAGCACAAATTGTCCTCCGTGTACCACTCCCAAAGTAACGGTGTGATGGATTGCCTGAACTGCCTTTTGAACAGCAAAATCAGCAAGCTATGTGCAAAAAATGTTTATACTGTTTGCCAGTAGCACTGTTTTCCCTGAGGAATACGCCAAGTTCAGACCATCACTTGACACCCTATCAAATAGTGACAGGAAGGTCCCTCAATGTCCAAGGTCCTGCCACTGAAAGCAAACTTCAGGGAGAAAGTTTGTCACAGGCACTGAATAATGAAATGCATATATGCTTGTGTGAACTGATTAAGAGAGCAAAGTTTATCTCTAAACAGGTAACCAAGTGAAAAGAAAAGTGCGCCAAGGTCGACCTCACAGCTAGATCAAGTGTTTGTACGCAATTGGGCCCAGAAATGGAGAGGCCTA